>NC_068326.1:11805000-13005000 GCF_000147395.1 Oryza glaberrima
TGACACTGTATAGCAGCTGAACTGGAAAACGTTCTACTTGGGATAGATTGTAGTGTACAGCTAACATCTTGAAACATTATCATAGTACTGCATGGAGTTTGTCTTGTCGAACTTTTAACCATGAGGCAAAAGCAATGGATGTTGATGTTGTGAAGGAGCATCTTGCAGGAGAAAATGCATTGTGATTTTCATTATTTGACATCTCCACCACCGGCAAGACAAATTCGCCTACCTCTTCCTTCAGCCTGGACGTACAATTGCTGATAAAGTTCTAGTTGTAGTTAGTCACAATCATGTCAACATTATAAAGCAAAATTTTGAAGTCCTGCCTTGCTGCTTCACTCCATTATAATACTTGATACGCTTGGCCTTAATATAAACTTGCAAAGAATATGCTAGTAAAGCAGCTGCAAGAAAAAAAAAAAAAGAACTTCCTAAAGCACGTTCGTCATCTTCTTTTTTTTACCTTCGTAGTTTTGCAGTCCATCTTATCTCACATCTTTATCCTTTACCCCCCTAGATATCACTGGTTGAGAGCAATATGGTGTTACCTTTTCTTTCGTGAACAGCAGATTTTTTTTTTAAAAAAAAAAGAGAAATTTGGAAAATATCATCGTAAAGACACATACTAGGGTCTTATTTGGCATAACTCTCCATCTTAAATTCGCATTGGATTTGAAGTTTGTATATTAAATTATAGTGGTTTAAAATTTTATATTTCATCTAAATGATTCATTCAAAAGTTATCAATATAATTGTAGATCCAGATCTATTGATTTGTATTCATAGTTTAAAAACTCTTAGATCTCGAGTTATGCCAAACACCCCCTACACATCAATAACTCATACAAGTATGTTCCCACTCCATGACACCTTTAAAACAATGTGCAAACCACCAATTCCGCGAAAACACAACAAACAGACGCCCCTTTTCCCTGGTTTCCAATGCTCTCTCCCTAGCAGCAACGTCTTCAACTAACAGAGTCAGTCAGTCAGTCAGTCACTGCCACCATTGCAAAAGAATCTCGGATATTTGTTCATCCCAGCCAGAACGACGCAGCGTCACAAAAAACACACACACACACACACACACGCTACTCCCATTTGCAGAATGAACTGCATGCTACTGTGGATATTTGCAGCCGAGCCGTCGCGTCGCCGCGAGCGAGAGCGTACGTTTTCCACGACAAAAACGGCCAGCCCGGGGCGACGTTTCCGCGGTGCCATCCCCAGATTTTTTTCGCACGCCGGAACGGACACGAACGGACGACGAAAGCAAAGACGTTTTTTTTTTTCTTCTTTTTTCTCGGGAGATCGCATGAAAAAAAAAAAAACTCTCTCGGCAACATTTCATTTGTGCTATTCCCCGACGGCGACTGGCCCGCGGTTGTCATCCAAGTCCGCCGGCGTTATCGCCTCCCGCCCGCCCGCGCCGAGCCGCGTCGGACGTTATCCGTGTGAGCCACGGAGAGGAACCCATCCTCAGCTTCTCCTCTTCCCCAACGGTTGACGGGTCGTTGTCGGGATATATGAATAAATATATGTAATTGTTTTTTTAGGGTATTTTTCATGCCACATAATTTGGCACGCGAAATCATTTTCCGCACGCGGCGACGACGGAGTAACCAATGGGGGTTGAGTCTGGAACGTGGTCTCGTTTTCGCTCGGTGTCCCTTTTGTGCCGATCGAGTCGCTTTTCTTGTCTCCCGGCCACATGGTTTACCATTTTTTTTTCTCTCAAAGTAATTTTCGTTTTCAGACTGAAATTTTGTGTAGATAGCAACAAATACAATTTCGTCAAATGTAGAGATAAAATTTGCCAAATGTTTTTTTTTCCAGGAGTTTTTATTTGGTACGAATTTTGCTTCGTGGGAGGGGCGTACACGTGGTGGTAGGTGGATGGCTGGGAGAAAACTACTGGACATAAACAAAAAAGGCCAAGTAGGATCAAACAGACTAGTGGGTCACAGGAGGATAGGAGCCATTAGTGCCACCTAAGGAAAAGGTGTCCCAAATGTCGGCCACGTCATCCAAGAACTCTTATCCACTTGAAATTTCACTCCTTTTTTGTCATCTTAGCTTGTGGTCTGGTTTGGTGTGGACCAGCTGGTCAGTGAAGTCCATTTCATGGAGCTCTAAAAACTCATGAATTTTCAAATTTAGATTCTGACTAGCCTTTCAAAATAAATTTAGATTATTCTAACCTTCAAAATAAATTTAGATTATTATTCTAGAATTTTCATGCTAACTAAAATTCAAATGAAAAGGTGACTGGATTTTGGGATCCCGTACGTCATGCTGCTATGAATCGCAAGTACTTCTACTTATGACTTACCACTTGGCTGGAAATGCTCCTTGGTGTGATGGGTGTGTGCAACAAACTCCAGCACTGCAATCTTGACATTGACGGGCAATTTATTGTTTCGGGAAAATGACGCACAATTAAGCAACTACTAGTTCTTCTTTTTTCCCATACATCATGTACCACATCTTAAGAAGTTAGTGCGTTGAAACAAATTAAAAGATACAATGTGCGTGCAATGCCATGTGAGCACACATGGATGATCAGTTTCCTGTCTAAATCCTGAATGTGGTGAAGGGGACAAACAAGCAAGGAGTTGCATTAACATTAAGAGATGGGGTCAACTATTACAGGAAGTAAACCGGGGTCAAAGTCGATCTCTGCAGATAAAAGGATGGTTGAAAAGTAAAAGCTCAGTCCGCATGCCTTAGTGCCGAGGCATGTCATGGCTTAGGCCGTGTGCAATCGGATGCTAGAATAGATGCTTCGAGGACCAGTTTTCATCCTTACCACGTTACCGTTCAATATGAGTGCCAAACGTAGCGATGGGTACTACCTAACTAACTACTGGAAAACACTTTTCAGGGGTAATCGCACGTACTCTAACATGTACTCCGGCGTAGTACTACCTAACTATACTTGCCTAATTAGCTAACTTATAAATATACGCATCTATTGAATAACATGGTTCTTAAATGCGGGGACGTCTCTACGAATTTGAGGCCCTAGTGCAAAAATTCAAAAGAGGCTCCTGAAATTCAAAAGTCGTATAACCAAAACACGGATCTGGATCCTCTGCGGTTTGTACTGCCAAAGCAAGGTGCTACAATGTTTTGCAGTAGCACTTGAGCACTCAGATTAAAAACGAATGGTTCAAATCATCCGGGGTACTGTAGCAACAATATTCTACTTTCTAAGGCTCTTTGAATCAAATGATTTAGGTAGAAATTTCATAGGATTCAAATCATATAGAAAAATTTTCTATTTGGCCATTTGATTTAAAGGATTAAAGTTTTCTAAATCCTATAAAGTTCCTATGAAATGACACATTGTAGGTGGATTTTGGAAGAGACTTAGCAAGAGCTCCAACCTCTTGAAAGATTTCCTTTGAGTCTATCTCTTTCATTCGATTCCTACGTTTTTCTGTGATTGTTGACAGAAAACACGAGGCCTGAGAGATCTGCTTAACTCCAGTGCAGGTCCAAAACTCGCCTTCGAGTGTGTTAGCGTGCCAGTTGATTTGATCCTACAATCAACAAGAAATAGAGACAAAGAAACCGCGGTTAAATTTATAAATGATAGCCGATCGGCTAGGTGCCGATGACATATCATTTATCTTTGAGCCGATGTCATATGTGAATCAATCGGCGGTTGTAAATAGACAATAAAGAACTAAATCTATTCGATCGGCTGTAGATATTAACAACATATAGTTCCTATATCAATATATACTTAAATCAAGTGATTGGATAGATCGGTCGCCAATGCCGAGACAGTATAAATCACTTAGATTGAAATATATATTAATAACAGCCTTATATATGTTTATAGCATAGCCGATCAGATAGATCTAGCGTATATCGGCTAATACTCCGATACTACTCTATATCAGAATATTGAAACAAGTATAATATATCAAACAAAAGCCTAATATACTTAAATGCAAATAAGATCTTGACATAAAGGACAGATTTAACATATCGCTGAAGCATATAGAGCAAATACCATTAAATCAAGTAAAATCGACTGAAACTCCGACGCTACCCTAATCGGCGACCAGAAGGCAGGCTAGAGATTGATATTCTAAGCACGACTTAATAGATCAAACTCAACTGATGCAGCATTAAGTATGAAAGGAAGAACAATATCTAGACAATCAAGCCGCTGGAAGTTTCATAGAGTGGTAGATATCTTATATAATTTAGGTCAATGTCGCTATTTAACCTAATCGGCTGCCTTCTGTTGACAGGTGTTAACCGATTGTAAGTTAAATGACGATATTGTCGAAGATTATGTAAGATATATGATAACTTGACGAATTACATAGACAAGATTAGAGTATCATAAAGATGGAAGCACTAATCCCGAGAACATAATCCATCATAGCAAGTTTTACCTCTTGTTGAAGATCGAAACCGATGCAGCTCAACCCGAAAGCAAGAACTTGTCGAAATAAAACTAAAGAAAAAAGGTGGCGATGCGCCGAGATTGTATTGAACATATGTGTTAAAAGTTACATAGGGCACGGGTCTATTTATACCCGAGAATTACAAGATATGTCCATAACGGACACGACTACTATCTCTAACAAACTCTAAGATACCATAAGTCTTTGCGGCAGACTTTTGCCCAAGCATATCTCTAAGGAAATTATATAAAACATCCTAATTAATAGATACAATTGCCTTATCAGGACTCTATCCATGTGCGGCAATCACCTTGAAGCGTCTCAATTCAACCCGATATCATACATCAAGTCGCATTGTCGAAACCGGCTGCATCGGCTTACCCAGTCCGACTCAGACCCAGCCGATCCTAATCGTAGCCGATCTGGACTCCAGCCGATTCCTGCTCTGTTTTCGAACTCAATCTCCGCCTCCGACTTTGCTTCGATCTAATATTCTTTCCCGATGCCAATATTACCAAATTTGGTTGTTAAAAGTGATCCAATCAAATGATCATTCATGTGTTTTTCCTGTGTTTTGCAATCCTTTGTTTTACACTTCAATTCCTATCAAAATCATGTGTTTTCCTATTCCTCCATTTTTTCAACCATGTGATTCAAAGGGGCCCTTAAGCTAGTACTATCGCATTCATGCTGTGGAGGTTGATAACAGGCATAGGACTATGAATGGATGGTGCAGATGTCTTCTAATGCAATTTATTGTAACATCTCTCCATTTTGTACTCTAATGCAGAGGATCCTAATCCCCAAAACACACATTCATTAACCTTATGATCTACGGGAAATCATCATCTTTTAGTCTTTATTGAAATAAAATCTTTAATTATATCTTCGTATTTAATCCTCTTCATTACATAGTTTTCAAGCGCTCATGTGTTGGGTTAAGAACCTGAGATGATTATTTTTTAAAGGCAAATTTTGCTACAGGACATCGCAATTGTGTGTATTTAGCTCAGGGACACTGCGAAAGTGAACTTTTGGGGGAAGACATCCCATAAACGTGGATATTTGCTTATGGACACCGCGCCGTCTCCTCTCCACTTGACGTGCTGACGTGGCAGACGAGAGGCTGTTTTTTGACACGGTCGGATGTAAATACCCCTGCGCCTTATCTCCAAGAACACCCTCCTCATTTCTCTGCCTGAAGGTGTTTGATCCAATCTTAGAGACCTCTGGTGAGCTTCGTCGCATTTTATCCATGGGAACATGAACTACTTCCTCTACCTGATCTAGCCATGTCCTTGCATCCTAATTAACCGCAGATCAAGCACATGAAGATGCGCTCGTCGGTGTTCTCAGTGTCCAGGGCGCCGCCGTGCGTCGCTTCGCCGTTCCCGTCGACTCAAGCCATCGTTGACCGAGCCACTGCGCCAAAAGCATCGTTGGCATCCCAGAAGGAGGTCTACCGGAGGAATCGATCCGAGGCACTGCCGTTGAGGAGATCGAACCTTTCTTCCTCAAGTCCGGCCGCCGGCTCATTCCTTCGCTACCTCGCTCCCGAGTGAGCTTCGGCACCATTCCTCGCACATGTAGCATCCTCAGATGGTCTTTGAATCATTTCCCTCCTCCCTTTGACAGCCCGAAGGCCAGAAGGAGCCGACGCCGTCGACCTGCCGTTCTCTGCCACCGCTGGAGCATTTCGAAGGTCGCCATCGCCGTCCATCCATCGCCGAACCTCAGACAACCTTCAGTGAGTCTCCAGGAGCCTTATAGCCACGCACGCCTGTACTCACTCACATGGAAACGAGCCGAAGCTCGTCATGCACTGTCATGCCGAGAGTCACTGCCGCTCGCGTCGCCGCCGACAACTATTCTGGCCACCATATTGCACAAAACCACCACCTATAGATTTGCAAGGATGCCCTCTCCACTTTCTCTTTTAGCCACATCGTCAGAACTGCCACCGATCGCCGCCGGCGTCGGCAACAACGTCGCCGGGCGCCATCGGCTCAGCCGCTGCTCTGTCTACCGAGTGCATGTGAGGAGATAAGGCACAGGGGTATTTACGTCCGACCGCGTCAAAAAATAGCCTCCCATCTGCCACGTCAGCACGTCAAGTGGAGAGGAGACGGCGCGGTGTCCATCAGCAAATATCCACGATTATGGGATGTCTTCCCCCAAAAGTTCACTTTCGCGGTGTCCCTGAGCTAAATACACACAATTGCGATGTCCTTTAGCAAACTTTGCCTTTTTTAAAATAACACGCACAAGATAGTGCGACGTTTTGTATTGATAGAGGAAAAAAAATACAAGACCACAACCCTGAGAGGCTATAGCCAGTAAAAAAGAACAACAGCCACATCACGCATCTATGTTGTACATCCCTCAGTAAAAAGGTGGTATGCGAGCACCCAATCAACATGCGCTTGCTTTCACTTCTCACTTTGCCCTTTTGCCCTTTTCGGACCGCTACCTGGATTTCCACAATGGATTCATAATTAAACCACTCCTACTTCTTGTATTTTATTATTTTATTACAATTTTGATTGAGGGAACGCACGTCAAAGAAAAAGCGAACATTCAACAATTTTTCTTAAGAAAATTTAAAAAATATAACTATAGAATAATTAGGTTACATATAACTGGAATGTACGTAACTAGACAAAACGTGTGCTCGGCTAGTCGGCTAGCACCGCATGCAAGCAGTCCACTTAACAGGTTTGATTGTACGCCATTGCACGTGTTATTGCCAAAATACTACCTCAATAATTTACGAGAAAATGAGTTAAAAAACATTGGAACTAGCTTTTACTACGAGTAATTTGCAAAGATTGTATGTTCCTGGTAAAAAGAACTAGAACGACTTCTATTTAAAAACACTTCCTCTGTCCGGAGATATAATGTATCTATATTTTTAGAAAAGAATGTATATTTTGTGCCACACATTCTATTACATATTATTATATTCATATCAAGTACTTTTTTATAATGTTAATTCCATACAACAATCAATGATATATTATGAAAATAATAATAGTTAAAGAATACAGAAGGCCATATAAATAACTAATATGCTTTATATTTTGAGATGGAAAATAAAATCAATTTCACATAATTACATCCATTAGGAGGAAGCATGGAATACTGCTATTCCACCATCAATGATGTACATCTACTCCAATACTACGATAACCACCACTAAGATACGTAAACATCGATTATCTTGGATACTATTACTATTGCTAGATCAATCCCCACCAAATCCATGCCATATCCCCTGCTTCATGGTCTCAAAAGAAATCAGCTTTTCTGCTCTTGTACACAAATTTGGATATGTTTATATCTAAATTTCTTTATAAAAGTTATTTTTTTACAGAGGGAGTACGTATTTGAGGAATATGGTAGGGTATACCGAAGACTACTAATGGGTGCGTGCTGGTTTCATAGCTAGCGCAGCTGCGCGCGCTCCCCTCCTCTGCTAAGCGCTAATGACGTTAATTAGCACTAATTGTATTTTAGGTAAAAGTTTTTTAAGAAATAGCTGAAAGATTTTAAAATTTGTATTGAAAGTTTTGAAATTTAATTTAAATTTTTTTAAAATTTAAGTTGAAAGTTTTAAATCTTGATTTCATAGTTTTCAAATCCGAGTTAAAAAGTTCTCAAATTTTGATTCAAAAGTCCTTAAATCTAAGTTGTAAGTTTCAAATCAAGGTTAAAAATAAAGTCTTCAAATCTTAACTTGAAAATTTAGATTGAAAAGTTTTCAAATATGGGCTTTGGTTAATTTTGTTTTCACTTTTGAGTTTAAAGTTTTAATATTTTAGTAGAAGTTTGCTCATTTTCTTTAACACAAATAATTTGAGCATCAAATTTTGACATACTCTCTCGAAGAAAAAGAAAATTACATATTTTTTCTCCACGTACGTTGTACAGACTTACATATTCCCTCATCACGCTCTAGCTTGTATTAGGCTGAGTTCTTTATCTTCATTTTCCCAACTCACCTCTCTCGTTTTCCGCGCGTATATTTTTCGAACGGCTAAACGGTGCGTTTTTTGTAAAAATTTTCTGTATGAAAGTTACTTTAAAAAATTATATTAATCTTTTTTTAAAATTTATTTTAACTAATACTTGATTAATTATGAGATAAACGCTATTTTGTTTTTCGTGCCAGAGAGTGAAGGATAGGATCACTCCCGAAGAGACTCTTAGTTGTCTTAAATGTCAAATACAAATAAAGATATAAACGGGTCGATCCGTGGCTTGATACAAATAAGTGAGGTAACACTGTAAATAGGTTTGTGGATACAAATTCCTTTCCGGAGCATTATTTCCGATAAAAGTACTACTAGTAACGACTATTCGCCAACAGGAAAACAAGAAAAGACTGGCCCGTAGTAGTAGTAAAACTTTGCAGCAGAACGTGACGTGTCCACTCGCACTACGTGAGGATTTTCCCCCTACCGATCTTATCCTCAATTTAACCTTCTAAAGTCACCGACCACTGGGCCCCACGAGACAGCCTCTAGTACTTCGTATTTACTTTCTCATGGTACTAGTAGTACCAACCAACGGCTCCCTTTCCTGTCCCCACACGGCGCGATCGGGACGCGCGGCATCCATCCCACCCGTTCGATCCCCCATCGACGGTGGATCCGTCTCCGGTTAAAAAAAATATCGGCCGATGTTTATTATTATAAAACGTGCTCACGGCGTCGCGGCGCGCGGCCGGTGGGCGGTGCGCATCCCATGTGACGGCACCGGGTGCGCGTTCTAAGTCGTAACGTACGGAGAAAAATTCTACGGAGTAGCTACTGACTTGTGGGCCATGCGGACCGTCACCACTCGGTGGGACCGACGTGTCAGTGTGCGTAACCGGTTAAGGGGTAGTAATGGACCGGTACGTACGGAGCGATTCGTGACGGATGCGGGCGACTTTTTTTTTTAATTAAGTATAGAAAATTGTTTTCCCCGACACGCTTTTGTATTTTTTTTCTCTGACGACTCACACAGCGGCCCGCACGAGCTGTCTTCCTTCTCCTTGAGCTGGTCTTTGATCTGTCTTTGGTGCGTAATGACAGAAATACCCACTAATCCTTTACACACGCTGCCCATTTTCCCTTGCCCAGTTTTGACTTTTCTCATTTAGGCCATGACACGTTATTCATTTGAGCAAGCCATTTTATTCCAAGAACAAAATGATGCTATTCGTCAACTTTGTAAGAAGGAAAAAAAGAATCACCGGATCTATATAAACCAAAACTTTCAAACTTAGGGTTTTCTTAGTAGGTTGGATTAAAAAAAACAAAGAAATAGAAAAACACTTAATTTTGTACACAAATAATCATTTTAGTAGACTGCAGGAAAACCATAGAAATCAGATAATAGAGATAAAATTGATAGAAATTTTTTTAAAAAGGTTTTAGCTCTTACTAACTTTTCTTCAAAATCTATGTAGGATTTTTTATTTTATAGGAATTTTAAAAAAATTGATATAATTTAATCCTTTCTTATGAAGGCCTTATTGGGAATTTTCCCTCTAGGATTCAAATTCTCTAAATTTTAAATATTTTCCTACGAATCAAAAGATCATATTTTTAACCTATAATAATATATAAACATTAGGAAGTAAATGATCACATGAAAGGACTTAAGGTAAATTGCACTATTCAAGCTATGCCTGATAGAACTAGGCCCTGTTTAGTTCACACCAAACTTCCTTCAAACTCCCAACTTTCTATCACATCACATCACATCTAAAATTTTTCTACTCAAATAAACTCTTAATTTTTTTTTCCAAACTACCAACTTTCTCTAAACTTCTTCTCAATTTAAAAACTAAACACAGCCCTAATGTATTTACAAGTCAAATGACTACAGATTTGTCACGTCCAAAATTAATGCGTACACTCTGCGAGCCCAAAATTAAACTCTCTGTCCAGAGATGCAGAAAAGGGGAAAATAGAAAACACGAGTCCCACGACGGTAATTTCACCGTCCCGAAAATCCAATCCAAGATTCCCCTAATTAGGACAGAGGAAAAAAAAAACGTTGAATTTTTTTTAAAACAATGCACTTTTAAAACCAGGTGGGCCCAGCGTGGCGCCTACCACACCGCACTCTATAAAAAGGCCGCCTCCTCTGCCCCCCTATCCATCCTCCATTACGCTTTCCTCCACCACCTAAACCGCACCGAACCCCGCTTGCACTTTCGCAGAAACACCCCTCACCGACCCCCGTATTTACATTAAAGTTACCTACCTTTCCTCTTTATTGGATTTTTTGCAGAGAGCCCTCTGATAAGTTTGTGATTATCGCATCGGTGCCCTTCGCCGGAGCTGTGGGTGGTGCCCTCTATGAATGGTCAAACCCCGATGGGGCTCGCCGCCGCCGCCGCAGCCGCAGTGAGGCCGTGCCGCCGGAGGCTGCTGTCGTCGGCCACGGCGGCGGCGGCGGCGACGGTCGCCACCGCGACCCCGCTGTTCCCCAGATGCCCCCACCCGCACCACCACCTCCACGGCCGCCGCCTGCCCTTCCTCGCATCCGCGGCGTCGCAGCAGCAGCAGCAGTCCGGGCAGACCGCCGCCTCGCCGGCGACCCCACCTATACCCTCTGATCCCCGCGCCGCCGTCTCCGGCAACCTCCCCTTCTTCGACCGCGTCCTCTTCCCGGACACGTTCCCGGTCGAGACCCCACCGCCCTCGTCGGCGGCGGCGTCCGCGGCGGCTGCGGCCGATGAGGAGGTGGCGTCGGCGCTCAAGGCGAGGGAGGAGACGGAGGCGGAGCGGGAGGCGTGGAGGCTGCTGAGGAGGGCGGTGGTGAGCTACTGCGGCGAGCCGGTGGGGACGGTGGCGGCGGAGGACCCCGAGTGCACGGAGACGCTCAACTACGACCAGGTGTTCATCAGGGACTTCGTGCCCTCGGCGCTCGCCTTCCTCATGCGCGGCGAGACCGAGATCGTCCGCAACTTCCTCCTCCACACCCTGCAGCTGCAGGTGAGCCGATTCAGATCCTGATCCTGATTCAAATTTGGGGCCAAACGATTTCGGATTCCAAAGTAATCATCATACCGTGGGTACTGAGAACTGCTAATTGCGTGCACGTTAGGTTTTCCTGCTAGTTGGGGGGAGGAAAAATACAGAATTATGCATGGTTAGATATATATGAGAATTTTACTGCCACTTTGGGTCTTTGAATATCATGTTTCAGATTGAATTTGCTTGCTAGATGTGATTGTCTAGTCCTATGACCTATGATGAATTCGTATTCTATATGGCTTTAGCTACTGTGGGGTAGATGGAGATAAGGTTTCCCTTTTGCAGAATAATACTATGTCTCTTTCTCACGTAGTCTGATGAACCAGTAGACAGCCTATATATTATTATATGAATGAAAGCAGCTAATTTGTCACAAAATGATGAATTGCTAGTGCAATAAATACTGCTAGTGATGAATTGGGCCCAGCTAATTTTCGGAATATTATGAAAATAATTCAATGGAAAAAACTTACATGTTAACTGACATACATATAAAAAATTCTCAAAATTTTCCTATTATACAAATGGCACTAGCACTTAACAGTAAGGTTACAGAAATCTGTCTTATTCATGTTGTTTTGAGCCTAGTTTTCTTATTGTCTCAACATGGCAGTTAATTCATTTTAGGATTTTATTTGCTGATTTTTTTTCTATGTCTGATGGCCAGAGCTGGGAGAAGACTGTTGATTGTTACAGCCCTGGGCAAGGCTTGATGCCAGCTAGCTTTAAGATTAGGGCTGTGCCTCTTGATGACAATAACGAAGCATTTGAGGAGGTTTTGGACCCTGACTTTGGAGAGTCAGCTATTGGACGTGTAGCTCCGGTGGATTCAGGTAAATCTCTCTCTCTCTCTCTCTCTCTCTCTCTTGATTCGTTTATCAACTATGACAGATTTATCAAAGTAGTTTACCCCAAATAATTTTACAGGACTTTGGTGGATTATTTTGCTGAGGGCATACTGCAAGATTACAGGGGACAATGCACTGCAGGAAAGAGTAGATGTGCAAACCGGCATTAAACTTATCTTAAGCTTGTGTTTGTCCGATGGGTTCGATATGTTTCCAACTTTACTGGTCACAGACGGATCATGCATGATAGACAGGAGGATGGGAATACATGGGCACCCCCTTGAAATTCAAGTAAGTTGGATTTTAGTAGAAATTATTACAGAATGATATTTCTGAGCAACTGATAATGTTGTTTATAATTGGTTTAGCCTACTGTAGGAAATTCTGTTCTTAGTAAATAAATTTACTATTTTATATCACTATTAAGATAAAGAAACCTGACATGAAGGGATCAACGTGCTGTTAGAGACAGTACTTCTATACTGCTACTTTGAAGCTAGATACAAAAGATTATCCGAACTGACCAATTGTACCTGCTTTTCAGGCTTTGTTCTACTCTGCCCTACGATGCTCTCGAGAAATGCTTGTTATGAACGATGGGTCAAAAAACCTCCTTCGTGCCATTAATAACAGGCTGAGTGCGCTGTCCTTTCATATTAGGGAATACTACTGGGTTGACATGAAGAAGATAAATGAGATATACAGATACAAAACAGAAGAATACTCTCATGATGCAACAAACAAATTCAACATTTATCCTGAGCAAATCCCTTCTTGGCTTGTTGACTGGATTCCTGAAAAAGGTGGCTATCTCATCGGGAACCTGCAGCCAGCTCACATGGATTTCAGGTTCTTCTCTCTCGGCAACCTTTGGGCAATAACTTCATCTCTAACTACTCCAAAACAAGCTGAGGGAATACTTAGCCTTATTGATGAGAAATGGGATGATCTCATAGCAAACATGCCCCTCAAGATATGTTACCCCGCAATGGAAGATGATGAATGGCGCATTATTACCGGCAGTGATCCTAAGAACACGTAAGGATTCTTGAACTGGTCTTTATTGCTAGTATTTTCATGATCTACGTTCAACCTGACCTCTTAGTTAATGATAATTTCACATAAATCATTGGCTGATCCAGTGAACACATGTAGTATCCACTAAATAAACATTGTAACCAGCTGATATTATCTTGTAAGAAATGTTTAGCAGAGCAAACACATAATAACCGAAACAAGGGCTCAAAACCTCTTCTGATTTATCTTTTAAATATCACCATATGCCCTGCTGCACTCAGATTTTTTATGGGCAACTTAGTTTGTTCTCGTGTAGCTTTTCATACGACGTGTTTCTATTTCATTTCCACAGTTGTTGACATTTAAACATTTTGTTAATATGCAGCCCATGGTCATATCATAATGGTGGATCCTGGCCAACGCTGCTGTGGCAGGTATGGAGATATTGACAGACTGTTTCCAAACTTTCTGCTCCTTTTATGCTTATGAATCATCCCTTACCAGTGTATTTTATTTGTCTACAGTTTACATTGGCCTGTATCAAAATGGGAAGACCAGAGTTGGCCCGAAGAGCCATTGCTGTGGCCGAGGAGAAGCTGGCAGCTGACAAATGGCCAGAGTACTATGACACCCGCTCTGGAAGATTCATCGGGAAGCAATCTCGGTCATATCAGACATGGACTATTGCTGGTTTTCTGACCTCTAAGATGCTATTGGAAAACCCCGAGCTGGCTTCTATTCTGACCTGCGATGAGGACCTCGAGCTGCTTGAAGGCTGTGCATGCTGCCTTTCTAAGAAGAGAACTAGGTGCTCACGCCGTGCAGCCAAGTCCCATGTCGTCGAGTAAAACAGCAGAGTCCCTTTTATACATGCTACTCTGCACGCACAAGTATACTACGAGTACTTGTCGACAATTAACTTGAGACGAACACACTATAGCCATGTACATTAGTATAGGTTTACACTAGATATCCATCCATTCATTTTCCTCGATGCGCGCTCATTCGTTTTTGCTGAGCTGCCATCGATGGGATTGGAGCTACCCTGGGTGATACCGGTGGTCGACGAGAGCAACACCGATTCAGGTCTGTGGCTCTCGTGTACACAGGAAATTGAAGTTTGTTGTTGTGTTCGGTCCACCAGCAGCTCCTAATTCGGGAGTGCTGCGAAGCCCTAACCATTGTATCCATTGTCATTATTTAAGCTGTATCTTGTATCACTTGGCAAACTGAACCAAGACACCATTTTCCTGTTATCTTGATGAAATATAACAATGCTATGAATGTTATGATTATCGATTTATGTTCTGTTGGATGTTGAGAGTTGAGACGCTGGAACTGTCACACGTTTTTATTGTGCCCCCCATCTTGTGTTGTAGTCTTGCATGTGCGCAAGACTCACCTTGGCTACCTTGTTGCATTGTTGCTGGTTCTATCTTGAACTTCAAAACTTGTCAGATTGCTTGAGCAGATCATCTCAAACTCAACTTTTGGTGTTTGGTTTGTGTTGAATTAGTAACATCTATAATCGTAATAAAGCTAAGAAAGTTTATACTCCTATATAAGGTTGAAGAACTGCAAATATATAATCTTTTGAGCTACACATCTCTGAAAGATTTAGTTACATGGTTATGATCTCTGAAAGCCTTGAGGAAGGTTCAGAATTTTGGGACATGAACCACATACCGTGGCCGCGAAGGGAGAAAGGTTCAGTGTTACGTTCAGTAGACCGGAAGATGTACGCAACAATCCCTTGGGGGAAAAAAGATCTACAAGAAAGATCAGGAGTCCCCTTTCAACAAAAGGAATCTTGCAAGGGAAAAAAAAAACCAAAAAAGAAAAAGAAAAAGCAAACAACGAACGAGAGTAAGCCTTCACACCAAAACGTAGTACCTCCACGAGAATTAAGGGAAAAAGACAACGAAAATCTCTTGGATCTCAACATCTATGACTGCTACGTTCCTCAGTGCAGCGTGCAGGTAAGACTAAGGTTTTTGCTTCAAGGCTTAAGCAAAGGACAATATCTGCAACATTAGCAAGGAACAAAAATTGAAACAGGGAAGAGATTCAGACCTAAGAGAGAAGGGAAGTTCTATTTTCTTCACACAAACATACACACAAAAGTAAAGGTAGAAACAAAATAAATTTCTAGAATTAGTTGGACAACATGTAAACTATGTGAAATTTATATAGTTTAATAACATGTGAAAAATATATTATGAAAGCATTTCTCATAGATAATCTAAAAACATGAATCTTATCATGTTAAACTAAATAAATTTTTAGAAATCAATGAATCAAAGTTACGAATATTTGACTTTAGGACAAAAATTGAAACAGAACATATAATTATGCTGTAGCCTATACAATATGCACTAATGCACAAGGACACTGATCACTGTTACTACAAAGTCACAAACTTAATTAGTAATTACTGCACCATAAATATATTACAATCCAACGAAATTGCAACAAACTTCCAGCGATCCAAAATTTCGTGTGCATTGCACAGTTCCAAGATCTCTCATGTCCAGCTATTCATGGTCGTCATCGTCCCCAACGCCGGCATCGCCGTCGCCGTCGCCGGCGTGGAAGAGGTCGAGGCGGTTGTGGCTGAGGCGGAGCGTGTACATGGTCCTCTTGTACTCCGCCCAGGTGAAGGCCCTGTACCGGCGCGGCGCGCCGGCGGCCACCATCTCCGGGAGAGCCGAGATCCTGGCGTGCAGCGGCGGCGCCGCGAAGTAGATGGTCGACAGCCTCGGCTTGCCGGTGCCGGCCACCACCCTGTGCCGGATACTCACCAGCCTCCCGTTTGTCAAAGCCTGCAAAAATATGTACAAACAAATTCAGGGCTTATTCGGAATGGAGGAGAAACATAGGAAAAATGAAGGACTTTAGTTACTATGGATTACTTTACTGTGGCGTTATTTGAATCACATGAAAACGTTTATAGGAAATACATAGTGAAATTTCCTGCGCTAGCCATATCACTGGAAGATCAAAGGAAAAAAAAATCCACGCTGACCTCTTTTCTCTCCCTTCGCGTGGGAACGAGGCAAATCATGCCATCAAGCAACTAAAGCATATTATTAGGTTGATTAATGTTGTTTAATTCAATAGTAGCATGTGATAATTTTGTAATAGTGCACCTATTTTCTTAAAGATATCTATGTTTTTCCTTTACTCTATCCAAACACCTATTCACATGAAATTCCTATGTCTTCAAATCCTCTGTTTTACACTTGTATTCCTATCCTATTCCTATATTTTTCCTATTCCTATATTTTTTCAATCTTGCGTTCCGAATGAGCCCTCGAAAGTTTCAATAACAAAGAACACAACTTAGGGGGCGTGTTTAGATCAGGGTGTAAAGTTTTGGCGTGTCACATCGGATATTATATATGGTGTCGTATGGGGTGTTCGGGCACTAATAAAAAAATTAATTACAGAATCCATCAGTAAACCGCGAGACGAATTTATTAAGCATAATTAACCTGTTATTAGCAAATGTTTACTGTAGCACCACATTGTCAAATTTTGGAGCAATTAGGCTCAAAAGATTCGTCTCGCAAATTAGTCACAATCTGCACAATTAATTATTTTTTAGCCTATATTTAATACTTCATGCAGGTATTCAAACGTTCGATGTAACATGGTGTAAAATTTTTACGTGGGATCTAAATAGGGCCTTAACGAAATAGTAACATCAATCGATCAATTACTTGAATTTGTAACTGACCTGAAGGAGATCACCGACGTTGACGAAGAACGCGGACGGGTCGGGCGGCACGGGGACCCAGACGCTGTCGCCGGCGGCGGCGGCGTCCGGCAGAAGCAGCTGCAGGCCGTCGGCGTCGTTGGCACGCAGGACGCTGAGGATCTGAGGGTCGGTGTGCTCGCCGAACCCGATGGCCGCCGTCGGCGCCGGGCCGCCGCCGGACTTGTGGTCGCCGGCGGCGGCGGCGCAGGATGGAGGGTAGTGATTGATCCTGATGAGGGAGTCGTTGTCAGTGGCTGTGATGAGCCTTGTCAGGGATGTGGGGTCCCTGAGGCCTAGGCCCTCTCCTAGCAGGTCAAGGACATGGCAAGCAAGCTGCCTCACTGCCTCCACATAATCATTTACCACCTGGCTGTTAGGGGGAAAAAGTATGAAGTCATATAATTAGTTTTGTCGCGAGAGGTGTCGTGGAAGTTGATATTATAGTAAGTGCGACATGAGATCTAAGAATTAGAAAATATGGTACACGATGATAATGGTGGACACCTCACTCGCTACAAAGCAAAAAGAAAAAGTGTGTGTTGCATTCTTCGCGGAGACACTAGATGAAAGGTGGGAGTTAAAGTAAAGTCCACATGATCTTTATAGATCAGGTCGCACATGTTCTATAGTGATATAGCAATAATGAAAAGTTTCTGACTCGTGAGATGGAGAATAGAGCTCCAAGAAACTATGGACAGTAAAGACTAAAATGCTTCGTTGCCTTTTTTTATTCATATCACACATCGTGACTAATTCTAGCAATTTTCAAGTAAGACACTTACATTTATTTTTTTTAACTCTACTATGTCAATTCCATGTTCTCTACTCTAGCTTCAATTCCACTTGATCTCTGAAACATCTACTCTAGCCAAGACGGTCATATAGAGTGCCTAGGTGCCTTAGATAGGCAGTTAGCACCAGCTTTACCGACCATCTAATGTGAAGTGTCTTCTTTAGCACTGACGGTCGGTACTAACTCTTATCATTGACCGATAAATGTGCTATCATAAATTTAGATGTTTCATCATGTACTATGTTTAATTCAGATTGTAGGTTCCAAAGATTTTGAATTAGTGTTGAACATTGGTCAAGCCTAATTAATACTAGAGTCTACAGAGAATATATTCTTACCTCTTAGTATATCTTAGTCTTAATATATCGGTCCTACTTAGTTTGTGGTCATGGTGCTAGTTACTACCAGCTTATCTGTATAGGACAATGTAATATATATCTTTTTTAGTTCTTTTATATATCCTGTTCTATGAAACCAACGGGACAAGCTAGTCTCCTACAACTTTTTATTTTAAACTACATCATAATTAATCTTGCAAAAATTTAGCTAAGATAGAAAAAACTAAAACATTATATGTTGAACATGAGAACCTAATTGTCTGCATTATGTCGTACTACAGACACCGCAACTAAGTCTAGCATAATAAAAACAAATAATATAGATAGTACCATTTTACTATAGAAGCACTGTTTTCAGAGTACTATATGTGACAAGAATCGGACAAACTAAGCTAAAGTTTGAGATGCCTAAATAATAATCCTTGAAATAGATGCTTAATTAATTAGCACGATGTTTTTCCTTTTTATCTGTCGATGAAAAACAACATCTAAAGTGAACCAATTTTTACTGTCTCCACATGGTTTATTGATCATTGATGGTACAGCCACTTGGTTTATCGATCATTGATGGTACACGAGGAGACACGTCTAGATGGGAAAAAGAAGGGTGATTGGTGTATGAGATTGCAGCGACCCAAAAGCTGCAATAATCCTGGAGAAAAAGCTTTGCAGGACGAGGACAATCGTACGCATGCACATCTTGTTCAATTAATTGACAGTACGTACTCCTAGTTAATCTGTTCAACTTGATAATGAAGTCTTCGATCACACTATTGATTTTAGCTCCTGAAAATGCCAGTCTAAAACTGGAGTACGTGGGGCTATGATGACACTCCTTGTCTTTCACTTATTTTTCTTTTTCAAAAAAACGCATGCATATCTCATCTCATTTGTTATATTTTTCCTTTCATCTGTAGCTACGTCGCTCACACATAAGCTTGTGTCCTCTCCAGCATCTGCTGCCTTAGAGCAAGTTCTATATAGTAGAACCGATGGTCACCTTTAATTTTATTCATATTATTTACTCATTAATGAAGAGATAGTATATACAACAAATTACCTTTAATACACCTACCCCAATATACTATAATATTTTTTATTTTTTCACTCAATCTATTCGTATCTTTCTCTCATCTCTTTATGAGTTTATATATGTAGAGGTCGCTCCTTACATGAGGGTGGTTACTGCTTTCTCTCTATCTTATCTCTGCTAGCTCATTATATCATCCTACATGGCAGCTTGAAGCAAGAACTAAGAGGTACTCTCTCCTTCCAAAAATCTGAGACCTATTTCTTTTTCATCAATACCAAGAAGCAATTAACTCACTCACTATGTAGCAAAACCAATGAACATGCAACCAATAAGTATTAGAATGACTTCTTAGTTTCCGATCAACAATTTAATTTAGCATATAGTGACTACAAATAGGATTTAGATTTTTGGAAAAACCAAAGAATGAAATAGGTTTCAGATTTTTGGAAGGAGGGAGTATATAAGAGGCATATAATATTTGTTATTAACAATCGTCCAACATTTGAGGAGGATCCGTACTTGATATTAGAGTAGATCATGTAATGCTAGACTAGGTTCTAGGTAGTGACGCTCTCTAATCGTTTATATAATTTAACTTTAACTCTCAAATTAAAATTGTATAATTTAATTTTAATTTTAGAGTTGATTTTGAGAGGATTTTTTCCATCTAGTTGATTTTCAGCATTGGTGTTTGAACAACTAATTATGTATATTTATTATTTTTTGATTGCTTAGTCGCCTGCATTTATACTGTTTTTTTAAAGTACACTTTAAGGTGTGATAATAGAGATAAAGGTTAATGGTGGCTAGAGAAGTCATAAATTAGGAGGCAGGGAATATGTTAGGTGGGTTGGTGGCGGAGGAGCATGTAGAGGTGGTGCCAGCCAAGTGGAGCAGTGAGAAAACCCATCGTTTAGTGTAGAACTGATTATAATAATTAGTGATAAAAAATTGCATATAAAATTTTTATGTGTGCTCTTAGCAAGCTAATGTTAAAAATAAACTACAATAAAAATATAAAAAATAAATTATAAAATTAAGTTTTAAAATCTAAATCTAAATTTTGGCTGCATCTAATAAGCTGAAAAGCAAAACTACCGGTGATAACATAAACTAGATGTGGCCACATTGGTAAAAGAAAATATAAGTAATAAAGAAGATAGCCATAATGGTTAAACGGTCTTTTGATATATTCATGGAAAAAGAAGAAAGAGGGAGGAAGAGGCGAGTTCACAACATATATAAAATGTATGATTAAAATTTAGAGATAATTGAAGAATTTATTTAAAATAGTTCCTGCCGGAGGACACTCCCCATCGATCACTGTTCTTCCCTTTTTCTTCCCTCTTAAACCAGGCAATCCATTTCTATTATTATACTATTCTTATCATTTGCTTATTATTGTATGAATCACATATAAAATTTGAATTTGAAAATAGTTGATTTTGAGGAGTTTTCGTAGTAATTTAATTTATTTTCTAACGTTGGTGTTTAAATCACTAGTAAGAACATAGATATATAAAAAAATCTCACGGATTACTTGTAAATGAGCTAGCGGTGAAAGTCTTATGACAACATACCGGCAATCAGACTCCAATCCTATGTCTACAAATAAGGAGTCCTAAAGTTATATTGTTTGTTCTAATAATTATCTCTCATTTCAATATCTTCCTACTTTATCCTCAGCCACCCTCACACTCCCAACCATCCCTCATTAAATGAGGTTACCAAAATCATTTTTCCTCACAGCCCGGCCTGTGCTTAACAGCTTAGGAATACTGAAGCAGGAGTAAGGTAGGGACGTAGGGTAAGGAATGGTATTGAATGGACATTATCCATGATGCAAGTAGTTGCTAATAATATATATACCTTTATTAATTTGACGCTTCTTATGAGCTTCTACATTAGATAGAAAAATCCGACCATTAATGTGATGGATAGTATTATCGTGAATATAGATCATGTTGAGAGTACGTGTTAAATAAATCGTGCAATTGAAAATAGCATAAGTTTTAATTTAATAATTATAAAATCTGCATTTAATAAATATGATATTACGCCTATTTTGGATTCTCAACTCAATGTTTTATTAATTTCATTCCAAATTTTGAAATTAATAATGAGACAGTTTTAGCTGATGTGAACTCTTCTCGTATATAGGCAACTAAAATTTTAAAAAGGTACCCTCTCCGTCCCATAAAAAACGACTTTACGATCAGATGTGACACATCATAGTATTATGAATCTGGACAGATGTATTGTCTCCGTCCAAAAAAAATCCATTCCTAGCATTCTGAGGTGGAATTAGTGGAGATGGAGAATAACTAAAATGCGCCCTTAATCATTGAAAAAAGTAGTAAGAGTGATAGATAGGTAAATGGTATTGAAGGGATAAAACTTCTCGTTTTACGTGCTGAGGGTAGGTAAAATGGTAGAAGTTAGGTTTTTTTTGGAACAAAATTCAAATTCTAGAAGTTGAGTTTTTTGGGACGGATGGAGTATGTCCAAAGTCGTAGTAGGATGTGTCACATCTAGTATTAGGTTGGTTTTCTACGGGACAAAGGGAGTAACCAACATGTTTAACAAATATTATTATAATTTTAATATTTAATAATATTTTGTGCAAATGCATGATTGATGACTAGTTAATCCACAGGAATGTTCAGGATTGACATGCCAACTACTCCCTCTGTCACATAATATAAGGGATTTTGGAGAGATGTGATATATCTTAGGATAATGAATCTAGACAAACTCCCTATCAGATTCGTTGTCATAGAATGTGTCACATCCTCTAAAAATCCCTTATATTACGGGACGAAAGGAGTAGTCAACAGTCTTTGGAGCAATTTGCAGAGGTAGGCTGACAGGAGTCGTCACTTTTCTTTCGGACTTTCAGCACGAATGACCTAAAGGGCCCCATCCCATCAGTCCTGCGGGCAGCTGATCAAGCATCCTGTCACCATACCACAGACGAAACACAACACTTTTCCACTCACTTTTATGTTTTCTGGTATACATTGGTTTCCATTAATTGGTTGTTTCAGGTTCCCCTGATCGACCAGTGCATGCGTTCTTTTTTTGTGTTTGCGCGTTCCTTTTGTTTGGCCAATTGTGCAATGCTAGTCCCGTGCTGTCGATACCTTCATTCACCCTCTTGAGGGTTCTTGCTATCGATTCATTTTGGGAAAATATATGAAATATCGTCACACCTAGTTTTGGCCAGTAGAAGATCACCCGGGGTCTATCAATGTTCTAACTTGCCGAGATCTTGTCGAGAGCCAGAACTATTTATTCTGGAAAAAGTTTATGTATACCCTTGAATTTAAAAACCAAGAGAATTTCTTTCTCAACCACCCTCTTGGATAATCAAGATGGAATAGATACCATAAACATTAGTGTGATATGGTAACAGAATAAATACGCGACTAAGAACCGACGAAGTACCAACATGTCACCTTAGTCACAAACATAGCTATATAGAACAAGTAAAAGATGATTTTTACCCTATTATTCCCCGTGCTACACCTAGTGAGTCCTCACTCTACTAGCCATCTAGAAACCACACTAGCCCTAGTGGGTCCTCACTCTACTAGCCATCCAGAAACCACACCCCACTTACACTCACAGTATCCTTAATCCCATCAATCCCATACATTTATAAGGGGGTATTTTAGAGCTTTCACCATAATTCTTATTCCCCTAAAATGCTAGTATTACGAAGTATATTGCTGTTTTATGACAGAGGGAGTAACTTCTGTAAAAAAATTATAAGCTCACACCTAAGGCTATATGTTATTTATATATGGATTATTAGACATATTACAAACATTTGTTTATAGAGATAACTAAAATATTATATAAAAACAAGAAAAAAAGCTTAGAACAAGTTATATACATAAGCACTGTAGTTTAAAGTTTTTGGAGAAATCGTAGTTTGACAATCATGATAAACTTAACCCATAAGTCCATATGCTGAAAATAACTCAATCTTATTCGTTGCATATATCTTTTCCTCCTTTCACACAATCTCCACGTGGCAAAAATATAAACTATCTACTAGAATGGTATGAGCAGATTCATTCATTAACGAAACAGAAAAACATATGTTTCCAAATAATGCCTCCTTTTTTTTGTGAATTACTAATAATGCCTCCTTGGAGACATTATTTGTTGAGAGAGAGAGAGAGAGAGAGAGAGAGAGAGAGAGGATCATACAAAACTAACTATCGCTGATAGCTTATTTGATTGGACCTCTCTACAATGGTTCTCGCATGACCCTATATATAGTGACATTATAATGTAGATAATTTTTGTTGGTTCTGTTTTAGGTTGCCACAGAATTTATTATTTCTTCCAAGTTTTCATTAATAAAAACACTTACGAGGAAAACACCAGTGGTGTGGTGGTGGAGTCGTGGGTGCACCGTGTATGACTCCACCCACCAGGGTTCAAATTTTGGTTTACGCATATGTAAGTGGATTTTCAATAGGATTTTAGTGAGATTAGGAATGCGCTGTTGGCTTCCGTCTCTTAGAGCATGTGTAAATATAATTTGAAAGAGAATTTGTTATCTCAAAAGTGCTATTCGCTAATGAAAAAGAATACTGAAAAGGATTCCTCGACCACTTTCCGCAATAATATTATCGAGTTCATCTCTTTGTCAAGTTGCTGATTGTTTCATGTATATTAATTAGCCGTTTCAACCATTAATTACATTAACATATAAAACTCGATGTCAATTTTGTTCCTAGAATTGAAACATATATACTATGTTATAATATAAATTTGAAAAAAATTATAATTTAATGTGTGTCAGTACCAATATGAAACAAAATGTTGGAATATAGAGACAAGCAATACAAATTCATTGAAACTAAAACTCGCACTAAATTCATAATAAACTTGAAAGTTTTAGTATTGGGCAAAATTTAGGTTATGCATGTGTAACAGTGTAAGTTAATTAGTCGAACGAAAAGAAGGGAAAAACATTCAGGCGATTGACAAATAACAAAGTTGTTATCGTTTTTCCCATATAAACTTGATCGAGATCATTAATATAAACGTGATCATATGCATTGTTTACCATATAAATTAAGAAGCAGTGAAGCACATACACAGTCAAACAGCTGCTAATTAATCAGAGAAAGAAAACGAAGCCGTTTAAAATTTTCGGAGAGACAAGAAATGTCACGATAGATGATATATACATTGCGCACGAGCGCAATGTAATTCGTGATCGATTAAAATTTCGCGCATATGCTGCATGTATAGCTATAGCGTACCTGAACCGTCGAGGGTCTTCCCTGTCGATGGCGCTGGCCTTGCGCGCCACCGCGTCGGGGCTCGCGTGCAGGATCAGGTACTCCAGCTCGCCGACGTCGCCGTTCGCCCCGATGCTCCGGCTGCCGTAGCCCAGCGGGTCGGGCGGCCCGGCGAGCTGCTTCTCGGCCCCCGCCCGCGCGAAGAACGCCGCTGCGGCGGCGTCCATCGCCGCGGACACCCGCGGCGGCACGCCGTGGTTGACGGCCCTGAAGAAGCCGCTCCCGGCGCACGCCCGCGCCACCTGCCGCGACAGCTCGCCGCGCCCCGCCGGCGCCGACATGTCGACCGTCGGGACGACGACGCCCCGGCCGCGCCGACAGAACACGACGGCCGCCGCCACCGCCTCCTCCCGGCGGCCGCATTCCGGCGCAGCAGCAGCCGGCACCACCATGGCTTTAATGTTGCTGCTGTGGCTGTTTCTGATGCTGCTCCTGCACTTGTGCTGTTGTGCAGATGGTGGCATTGTTGGTAAAGGCGATATATATAAGGAATTGGTTGTCATGTGTTCATGTGGAGATTCCTGTGGAAATGCTGACCATAGGTTCTGCATTTGACCTGGTGTCCTTAAGCTCGATCGTAATTATTATGCAACTTTAGTTTAAATGTTTTATATATAAACTTGGGAATGATCGATCAGACCTAGGAGGTAGCTAGTTAGACTAGACGGCCTCTCCAATAATCATCTGAATTGCAGGCCGTTAATTATTATATAATCTTATGCCACTGGCTAGCTTGTGTACGTCTATATACGTACATATAGAAAATTTTGGATGGGGGAGTTTGGCCCGTTCCTCAAAAACTTTCCGCAAAAATATCACATCGAATCTTTGACACATGTATGGAGCATTAAATATAGATAAAAAGAAAAACTAATTGCACGGTTTGCATGTAAATCGCGAGACGAATCTTTTGAGTCTAATTAGTCTATAATTAGCCATAAGTGCTACAGCATCACATATGTGCTAATGGCGGCTTAATTAGGCTCAAAAGATTCATCTCGAGGTTTCCAGGCGAGTTATGAAATTAGTTTTTTCATTCATGTCCGAAAAACACTTCCGACATCCTATCAAACGTCTGATGTGACCAAAAAATTTTCATTTCACCAACTAAACAGGCACTGTCACATCAGATGTTTAGACACTAATTAGAAGTATTAAACGTAGACTAATGATAAAACCTATTTTATAACACTGGATTAATTCGCAAGACGAATCTATTGTGTCTAATTAATTCATGATTAGCCTATGTGATGCTACAGTAAAATTATCTAATTATGGATTAATTAGACTAAAAAATTGTTTTGTAGATTAGCTCTCATTTATACAAATTAGTTTTATAAGTAGTCTATGTTTAATAGACTAAATTAGTGTCAAACATCCAATGTGACAGGGATCCAAACACCCGTGGACGTCAACAACAGGATGATGATCTTACGTGGCTAGCTGTCAAATGGGGCCTAAATTCTAGCCGACGTAAATAATCGCTGCTTTTGCTTAAGGGTTGAGATCGATCACCACGAAAAATGTGAACTTGCAATTTTTTTAGGAAACCTCAAACGCGCTGTGTTTTTTTTGTTAGTCACTGCTGGAGAACTCCACATATCTCGGTTCGCAACCCCTTTACTCTCGAGTAGCGAACCGGGAGAGAGAATCCGGAACTAAAGATCGTCCCGGTTTGAGTCACTAAACCGGGAGTAAAAATAAAAACACCACGTGACGCTTTCTATTTTCTTTTCTTTTTTATTGTTTTTTTGCTACTTTCATATTGATTTCACACCGAACTCAACCACACAGACAAAATCATCAACAAATTGACATCACAGATTCATCTGCAACTTCATAGAAACATCTAAAAATCATCCACAAATTTACATCACAAAATCATCGACAGATTCACAAAAACATGTAAAAATCACCCACAAATTTACATCACAAAATTATCCCCAAAATCATCCCAAAATCATCGCCAAGTCGTCGCTTCCGTATTGCCCGCCGCGTGCCACCTCTCCTCCGTGTGCGCCGCCGCCAGCCGCCTCCTCCCAGTGCGCCCGCCGCCTCCACCCCCGCGCCGTAGCCCGCTCCCGCGCGCGGGCCGCCGCCTCCCTCCACCGCTGCTCCCGCCCGGCCGGCTGCCACGCCCGCTCAGCCGCCGCCACTACTGCCCGGCTGGCCGCCGCCACTCCAGAGAGGGGAATGGGGGAGGAATGGGAGGGGAAGGGGCGAGGAAGGGAAAGAGATGGAGAAGGAGATGGAGGCCATCGCTCTTAATGAGAGGAGAGGAGAGAGGAGATGGCGCTGTTTAATGAGAGGAAGGGGGAGGGATAACCGGCCGAATAAGATCGAGATCAATGGCGCGCAGCTCGGGGTGCTCTTTGGTCCCGGTTGGTATAAACAACTGGGACTAAAGATCTATTTTTAGTCCCAGTTGTTTATACCAACCGGGACTAAAAATAATTTGGGTATGTCTCGAACCTAACAACTTCTTGAACCGGAACTAAAAAATAATCTTTAGTCCTGGTTAGTAACACCAGCCGGGACTAAAGATCAAAATTTTTTTAACC
Organism: Oryza glaberrima; assembly: GCF_000147395.1. Classification (NCBI taxonomy): domain Eukaryota; kingdom Viridiplantae; phylum Streptophyta; class Magnoliopsida; order Poales; family Poaceae; genus Oryza; species Oryza glaberrima. The sequence continues at coordinate 11,832,139 of NC_068326.1, forward strand.
GGGACTAAAAGTAATCTTTAGTCCCGGTTCTATTTCCGGTTCCTATTAGAATCGGGACTATTGTGGAAATCGGCCGATCCAGCAAAGATCACTTCTCCAGTAGCGAGTGTTGGCAACTAATCCCCGCACAAACAAAACGGAGCGACTCATTAGCACGTGATTAATTAGGTATTAGCTATTTTTTAAAAATGAATTAATATAATTTTTTTAAAAAACTTTCGTATATATTTTTTAAAAATGCACCGTTTAATAGTTTTGGGAAATGTGCATGAAACTCATCAAATGAACTCAGCCAATAGGCTGCCTTCGTTCCCTTGCGCTGGGAATTAATCTCTTCGGCACGTAAAACAGAGTGATTTATTAGTGTATAATTAATTAAGTATTAGCTTTTTTTGAAAAAAAGAGATTAATGTGAATTTTTTTAGTAACTTACGTACATAAAATTTTTGTAAAAAATACACCGTTTAATAGTTTATAAAGAAGAGCTTGAGTTGAGAAAGCCAACAAAAAGAATACAACCATATATAGAAGTAACCATAAACTAACAGCGTTGCAGAGGATCATCCAAATCCTGAAGACTGAAGAAGCTGTCAATTTATGGTGTATTAGCTAGATAGGTCCCCTCTATTGCCGTCCTCAGCTAGTTTTAGCCGATCTCATATTTGTTTAAGCAGCCGGACTGCCGAGCATATATGCATAATATATTTTCTGACGGCTGGGGTTCATGCACTGCCATGCATCTGGTCGATGAGTCCATGGCATGCATGAATCATGGCATCTGGTCGATGAGTCCATGGCTTGCATGAATGTGTGAGTAATATATTGGTGCTTCCAGATGACACGGCAGGGGAAAGGGAGAAGAGAACATACTACTGTATATATTATGCATTCACTATTTGTACCCAAAAAGAGAAACCCTGTCCTCACTGTTAGCCTGTCCAAGCTTATGCTGGTTTGGCGTTTCTGTGTCCACATTTTCTTCTTACTGGCCTGCTAGGTTGCGAGGATACTGCTTCTTTGCTCTTATTTTTTTTCTTCTTAAGAAATGGATCTGTCTGTTTCAATAGCCGACATATGCGTTTAAGAAATCTATGTCAAGCTTTTGCACTGGCCAATGGCATTATTAACTACTCCCTGTCGTAAAATATAACTATCTTTAGCATATGTATTAGATACTCCCTTCATCCCATTTTAAGTGAAGTTATGAGTTTCCGTGTGTAATGTTTGACCGTCCGTTTTATTTCAAAATTTTATGATTTTTTTAAAAAATTAAGTCACACATAAAGTACTATTCATGTTTTATCATTTAATAACAATAAAAATACTAATGATAGAAATAATCTAATAAGATGGATTGTCAAACATTAGACAGGGAAGCTCACAACTGCACTTAAAATTGGACGCAGGAAGTATGTTCTTTTTTCTTTTTAAAAAACCTATAGTTTGTTTGCTATCAAGCGATGTATATATTGTACGAATTACCACTGCTAGGAAAACCATTTTCCTAGACAAGGTACTACCATTTTTCTAGCCTGCAAGATGGGAAGGGGAGGCTAGATGGCCGACCGCCTGGGAATTTGGTGATAGCATATTGTGAAGAAACACAATTGTGCAATGGCATTTTATTGAACTTGCATTTTTCGATTGCAATTTGTAAAATCAATTGCTTGTTAATGGAAAAATATAATGTAGAGTATTCCTCATTTTCCTATCAAGATAAAAAATCACATATATTTTGGTTCCAAAATTTTACTATACATCGATCGGTGATGGAAAATACAGACGATATCGTAAATTTTGATCGGTGATAGGTGACAGCATAATTTACGACGGAGTGTCACAGGTCCGATTTCCCTAGATTCCAATGGTACACTACTATAGACCCTATTTTTCTGTGCGGTTGAATCGATTATCCCGTGCGGTGGCTCGGCCTGCCTGCAGCGCCTCGTCTGGGAAAATCGGTATTTTCGCGTGCAGGCGGGCCAACGACACGAGATAATCGATTATCCCGTGTGGTCAAATTATACCGACCGCACGGGATAATAGGTTATCCCCCACGGCTAGCATGTGCTAGGGCGACCGCACGGGATAATTTGTGCCATCAGTTTGTGAGCTAAGATCAAGCGTGCATTCATAGATGTCTCATTTCTCATGAATAAAGTAGTAGGTATTTGGTGTTTTACTTTCTAATCATGTAAGCACTTGCTATAAATAATATGGCTCATTGGTGTTAACCCCAATGTTTGCCAAGTTTGTTTTGTTTAGAGCAAGGTTAATAGTATAGCCAACTAGTAGCTCCAATTCATCTATAGCTAATCTAATAGCCAATTCATACAATAGTTACTTCCTATACTATTAGTATATGGTTTCACTGTCATACACACATTATGTCTTGGAGTCCGTGCTGCAGCTGGCTACATATCTGTAGCCCGCTGCTCTTCTCTCTCATCCTTTATCTCATTAAAATATGTTTGTAGCTGGCTAATAGTCTGCTATTGCACCTGCTCTTATGTTCAATAAAGTTCAGGTTTTGAATAAGTGTGGAGGAGATATCCCAGCTTCTGATGTGCACATACTCTAAAAATTGATGAACATCTGAACATCTGATGTGCACTAGACTCTGCAAAAAATTGCAGAGTGATTGGGCAGTCGAGTGGTTCAGCCGAACCAACACTGGCCCCAATCACCCTCAATTTCCACAGATAAGCAGGTGAGCACGTCTATTATCTGTATATCTCTACCATGGTATGGTACTAGAGCTGGAAATTCAGAAAATGATTGGTTCAGGCATAATTGAAAAGATAAAATCTCCAACTAATGAAATTCTTCCTATGATTAACCTTGTATATTTATTATTCTCAGCTGAACTTGTACTTGTGAACAATTATCCATGTTTAGGGAACCTTATGCATCTAGCTAATTGCTATATGTGAGATGATTAAAGATGAAAGAAATTCTTGCAATATTTGTCATGACTTAAGGGAATTTGTTTTTCAAAATAAAATTTTGTTTTAAAAGCTCATTCCTCTAATTGACTTTATTCTATACCTACTGGGCCATATGCAAGTATATCAATGATAAACCTTATTATACATATGACTGCTTGGCATTATATTGAGCTTTGTCAAATGTATGTGACTCGTGTTAAATATCATTCATACTCTCATGATCAAGGGGTCATTTCTATTTTTTCCACATATATAAATAAGCTAAGCTTCTACATTGGAAGTTGGCTTCCCACACAAATTCTATTCAAATAAACTCCTACTTTAGACTATGCTTTCTTCTCCTAGATCTTGTTGAGTCCATATTTTTGGCTTTGCAATATATATGACACAGGTATGTCACAATTTTATCCCTACCGAGCTCCACATATTAGCCTTAGAATAGGAAAAAGTTCTGGCACAATTTGCCTTAGTGAGGACCCACAAAGACAAAATACTTTGAGTGTCAAGAGAGAAAGTCAATATGAGGAAAAGAGCTAGTTTGCGAAAATTCATAAAATCCCACGAGTCTGACAGGTGGAGCAAGAAGGACTGGAATCGAGATCGTTCCATTTATCAATTACTCGAGATGGTAAGTTAGCCACTGATAGAGTTCACAGGTGCAGGTATGGCTTTGAATAATTTATATGCTTGAATTATATCTTAGAGAAATTAATTCTACACTAACCTTTACTCAGGGACGAGTAAAGAGCTATGTGTGGGGGGTTTTGTTGGCAGTTATTAAATGACGATTCTATACCGCCAACATCTGCATAAAGTCCAGATAATAAAACATCCAACATAGTGATAGGTGTTAAATCTCACATATTCCACAAGTGTTGGTGTATATTTGTATGCAGGTGTTAAACCCCGAAGTTGGAAGGGAAATCAGACATAAGTGAGGAGAAACATGTATCCACACAAGGATGGGTTGTGAACTTCATCAAAATACCAGAGAATCAGCCTGAAACTCCGAGAAATGGATAGAGGAGAACCAGGAGAGGAGATGGGCCGAAGGCCAGGCCAGGAGGGCCCAGCACAGGTTCGGCCAAACCCCGGTAAGCGTCGTTGGATCCAAGTTTTGGCGTGGACGCTCCAGATGCTCTCCTGATGACAGTTGCGGGGCAGTTCGGACATTTCCCCTTCTCACAACCGTCATAACTGCCCTATAAATAGACCTCACTCCCTCACTTCACACAAACACTTCCAAGCTTGAGCTGAATTATAAGAGGCTCTATTGTACTATATTGTATACTAGAATAGGAAGAGAGTAGAGTAGAAGAAGTTGAAAGAATTCCGGAGGTGTCGGTAATCTTCTCTCATTTCTTTTATTCTGTTTATTACTCTGGTTTCAATATAACTATCTTCCTAAGTAATTTAGATTTATCTTGTGAGAATTATCTATTGATTAGTTCCTAAATAGCATACGGGATTATTGTTCACTATAATCAACTAAAATATAGTTATTACTTTGGTGAGTGATAGACACTAAAGTAGATTTTAATTGCTTAGACGTGGTGTTTAGGTAATTGTTATCCAGTAATTGCTGCGTATGCCACAGTACATTTGAGGTAGGTGTAGAGGTGGTGACAGCCCTCGAGATTACTTAAGTCCTCTCTGTCCAGGTATGTAGTAGAGCGACATCCGGTAACAAGGGGTTGCTAGTGCCTAAAGTATTGCGTTAGGATTAAACTTAAGATTTCCCTAGACATTGTCTCTCACTAGTAAATCCTCTCTATCCTAGCCTATCCATTGCTTGGTGTCCTTGGATGAACCGGAGGAAGATCTGACCACACACGTTCCCTTGGATTCGATACCCTTGGAATACTCCATAGGGGAAGTGCTACATCGGTATATCCGTGCACTTGCGGATTTTACCTGTGACCGTAAGAATTACCAACGCAGGAACCACATCACCATCCTAGGAATCTTTTTTTCTTCTCATCCACCGGTGCATTTTGGTCGACCACCTCTCCGTCGGAGACTCCGTTGCCCGTCTTGTACTGACTCGTCTCACATATTGGGCAAGAGTCTAAATCCGCGAATTCCTTGCGGTACAGTATGCAATGATTTTCGGCAAAATTTGATACATGACACCGAAAGATTGCGGCATTTGCTGTTAGACACCCAAAGATCGTGTATTTGCTCATGGACACTGCAAAAAAGTGGTAATTAGCTGCTAGACACTCCTCCCATTATTTTATTATTTCTGGTCAAAATGGAGAGTGAAACTTTGGTTAAAGACAAGTTTGCCCATGGGCCCACTTGTCAATCTCTCTTTCTCGGTTCTTCTTCTTCCTCTCTTTCTCTGTTCATCTCTTTCTCATTGCGCCGCCGCCAAGCTCCGCCATGGCTGAGCCGTCGTGCGTCGTCACCGTCAGCGGTGAACCCCGGCTCTAGTGTCGACCAAACCGAGAGAGGAAGCCCTCAATCTCTTCGTCGCCCTCAAATCCCTCGCCGGCCATGAAGAAGACAACGCCCGCTGTCACCATAGAGCTATCTCCATCTCTGCCTCACCACCGTTCCATACTCACCTTAACATGCCGAAGATTTTTCCTTTTGATTCCATCCTCTCTCGTGCAGCGGATCGACAGGAACGTCGTTGTGTCATCCCCGGCCTTGGAGCGCGCTTTGCGCGTCGCCGCCTTGACATCGTCTCCGTTCTGGATGCAGTGGACCGTTGCAGGCCGAGCCACCACGCCATCAGCTTCACCTCGACCTTCTCTCCATTTACCCCCAAGTATCCCATCCAATGGCGCAGCGATCTTGGAGATCGGGATTATCTTCTCCAACTCCAGCCGCCGAGCTCCATCTTCGATTTCTCCCTCTCCGGTGAGTCCCAATCCGATTCATTGCCATGTTAGCCTCGCATGGACCTCTCTAATATGAAAGACATGAATGCATGGCAGTCCTTTGAAGAAATCGAGCCATCGTCGTTCATCCAAGGTGAAGCGCCGCTGCCGAGACATTTCGCGAGCCATCATCGACGACCAAGCTTTGCCGACCTCATCCGTGCGCTGGGATGCCGCCGTGCGTCATCACCGTCGGTGATGAACCCCAGCGATGCGACGCCGCCCCGCCATGGCCGAGCCATCCCGGCTCGGGCTAGCCGCCGTCGCGAGGAAGAATGGGGAAAAGAAAGGAAGAGAGAGAGGGGAAGAACAGTACGTGTCCAAGGGCATTTTGGTACTTACACAGCTCTTTATCTCTTGACCGGAAATAATAAAATAATGGGAGGACTGTCCAGCAGCTAATTACCACTTTTTTTGCAGTGTCCACGAGCAAATACACAATCTTCAGGTGTCTCACAGCAAAGGCCGCAATCTTTCGGTGTCCTGTAGCAAATTTTGCCATGATTTTCACATGCATGGATCTTTTGAACACCTAGAGATAATGGACATATCAATTTCTTCGCTTGATATGTGTTCGTCGGCAGGAGGTTCGGCTTAGGAAGCATAACTCTCAAAATATCCATCAAATCATTGAAGCTTGTCTCCGACCATCCATGTCTGGCCTTCAATCTGAGAAGTTCAAGCACAGAGCGCAACACTGCATAGTCCTTGACGCATCCTTTCGTTTCGTCGTAAAGAAGCTCTTTCGCTGCTTTTTCAACGCCTCCCAATTGTCCAACCCTCATCTTCTACCAATTAGGACCCTTGGTTCAACGTGCCACAACATATCTTCCAAATCAAAATCAATATATGCATCGTCTATACTAGAGTCACCGCATTCCGGGATGGTTCCCTGTGACATGTCTTCGATTATAATATTTTCTGCATCATCAAAGCAGAAATCATCAGCCTCTTCGTTACGACCGTCGACTTCCCCGTGAAAAGTCCATATCTCGTAACCCTTCTTAAATCCTTGCTCTACGATGTGTGACAATACTTAATTCGGATCTTGCAGCAAAATTTCATTCTTGCAATCTTTGCATGGGCAAAAAATGCCCCTCAAATTCTCCCTCATAGCATGTGCCTTTGCCAGCTCAACAAATTTGCATGCTTCCTTCAAGAACGTAGGATGAGCTCTTTTCGTGTTGTACATCCATGTCCGATCCATGACCTAGAATACATCTTGTCATGAATACATCCATGCCCGATCCAAAAATGAGTGTATTTAAATAGAGGGAACTTATCAAATAGCAAATTAAAGTTTTACGGACAATTTAAACAAGCGTACATGAATTTTAACCATTAATAAAATATTGTCCATTTCTAAAAAATGAAAAAAATCGTCCTTTTACCCGAATGAAAATAAATTTAATGGAGGCAAACCCAACTTTTCAATTTGGATACTAAATACTTTTAAAAAACATGTAATGGAAACATTATATATTAGCTAAAAAATCACAAAAAAACAAAAAGTGCCTATACTATTCCATTTATAAAAGTGCAAGTTCCTTCGCATTGCACTGATGAAAACTGAAAAAAATGGAAGCAAATGAAGGAGAAGAACAAGCTCTACACCTTTTATATGGAACCCAATAAAAAATTTAAGGTCAAAAACCTTCCCCCTTAATTTGTGAATGTTTAGGAGAGAGAAAACACCGATATATATGGCAACGGTTAGGCTGGGAACTTATATAGGCCCCCGACCATCGCAAGCGGTCGCCTTACGTGGGCTGCACGGGATAAAGCATTATCCCGTGCGACCCACAGCTCGGCGCCGGTCTTTGGCTTGTTCCAGGCGGAGCTACTTACGGCCCGCCTAGAAGCTATCGGTGTCGGCGTCCAGGAAAATCTCGCGTGTAGTAGTGGCATGTGGCCGATATCGTGAGTACCTGTGACATTTATATAAAATAGCATATTTGTAGTGATATGGATCTAATTAACCCTTTTATGTAACCAATCAGTTGTCTTTTTACGCTGATTTTATCTGGGCAAACAGTGGTTGTGTGCTTCGTGCGAGTGCGATGTGGGGAGGAGTGAGACTTTTGTCAAGTTTTGGGATATACTCCAATCCTGATGTCCTACATTTTTTAAACCCACATACTCTAGTTTTCTAGGAAGAAAATAGCGTGTTTTAGGTCCTCTTTGTCTAGGTTTACAAGCCAATTTGTAAGCAAAAAAAATCTAAATCTAAACAACAGCTTTTTTATTTGTTTTTTTCTCTAAACCATAAGTCACTCTATAACTGTTAAACCAAAAGTTAGTTAGGCCGAAGAAACTTTTTTAACCTTACGTGAAGTAAAAGTGTGACTCTAACATTAAACTTAAGATTTTTTTTCAGGGATTGAACTTAAGACTTTAAGTTCACTAGATTATAAATCACATAAGCTAAAAGGATAACTTAAAATTTCTCAAAAAAGAAAGGATAACTTAAAAGCCTAATAAATCAATCTAAACAAAAAAAAAACCCTTAAATTGGTCTCGAGGCAACACGAAGCCTTTGTATCCAGATTTTCCATAAAAGATGCTCTATGGGCCTAAATTTGTGTGCAGATTTCAGCCCAACGTCCGCACGGAGCTTAATTAGTTCCCACCACCACTTGAGCCGCCGCCGCTATTCATCCATGGAGCCGGCGGCGACCGGTAGCAATGGATGGATGGTCGGGGCCTTGCCGAGTGCCGGCCGGTGGCGGTGGCCGGAGTCGAAGAGCGCCGGCGTACGTGGGTTGGGAGTAATTTCCGATCCGTGGAAGGCGTGCACAACCACCGTACAGTACGTGCCAGTAACGTATACCGCTCCACTTTGTATCTCCGTTGTTGAGTACTTCATTTTCAGGTCATTGAATCGCTGGAGTCGTTTGATGATTAATTGCAAGGCACGTACCTGTAGGCTCGAGCTAATTAAGCTGCAGCTAGCTAGCCAGCTCAAGCCACTACGTACCATTTGAGTGTTCTGGTAGTGATTTTGGAGGATTTCAATTACCAATAATTTTTTTTATAGAACCATGTGGTTCATAGAAAAGAAAAGAACATATTTTGGTAGGATTGTATTCCGACGGCTTAATTTCGTATAAGAAAATAAGAAAGAAGGTTTGATCTTTTGATGATTTTCATTCTTGTGGGATTAGAGAAGAAAAAAAGGTCCATTTTACTCCCCCCAAACTAATTCAGTGGATCACTTAACCCCCTAAACTATTTTTTTTGGCTTATTTTACCCCTTGAACTATTAAAAATGGTTCACTTTACTCCTTAATAACATTTCCCTTTTTTGTTACTTTTTATACAATTTTTATTTTAAGCTGGAATTTGTTAGAGTAATAGATGACACCATTACCAAAGTTCAAAAATATTTTGAATTTTTTTTCATGGTGTTTGCTTGAACTTTAAAATTTTGATGTTTAAATCAGTTTGGAGTGGATTCAACCTATGCAAACAGTGAGAAAAAAATCATAAAAGAATGTTAAGATGTAAGTTGTGGATGCATTTTTATTCTACCAATTTTCCAGTTCAAAATATGACTTATATAATAAGAACGAAAGAAGAGAAATAGCGTTAGGGGAGTGAAGCAAACCAATTTTAATAGTTTAGGGTGTAAAATGGGTCAAAATATAGGGTTAAGTGCTCCAGTAAAATAGTTTGGGGGAGTAAAATAAACTTTTTCTTTAGAGGAATTTAACATTTCAATTCTTGCATTATTCTATTTTTTGTGTTTTTCCTGTCCTGTTTTTCACAGATAAACTAAATACTTACAAATATTTGGTATGTCTGCACTGTGCTCTGTGGATCATGTTCTCCGTGATCATCGATCTCTGTCAGGCAAGACGCCAAGAACACATCCACCAAATCTTTGACCCCCGGGAGAGACCATGCCAAGAACCACACTCCCCAACACGGACAGAACACAGAAGATGCCCCTCGGCAACAGCGCGCGGCGCAGCTAAAATAAAATTCCTTATCCCCTTTGTGCTCACATGCGCATTGCATATATGCAGCCTTGCTACTCGCCTGCAATGCAAGTATGCAACCTGTGATCCTCCTCCTGTTCTCAGTCAGAGGTGAGCCCCCTCCTGTGACCCCTCCAATGCCGTTCACATGATCTCACTCTCTCTCGCTCTCACTGTCACACACATTGAGCAGTGTGACTCAGTGAGCCACCTCTGCCTTTTTTACATGACCATGCTGCTCTTGTCCTAGCTGCACATTTCACATTTCACATGGCAACAGAAGCAGCAGCAACAGCAAGATGGCTTCTTCTTCCTCTTCTTTCTCCTCCCCAATCTCCACACAAGCAGCAGCAACTCATCTTTGGTGCTCTTCTCCTGCTCTTCTTCTTCTCTTCACTCCAAAGTTTGCACTGCAATGCTGCTGCTGGTTACAATGAGCAGCAGGAAGCTGATAGGGTGGCCTTCCTCCCCGGGCAGCCAAGCAGCCCGAAGGTCTCTCAGTTCTCAGGCTACATCACTGTGAACAGGCAGAATGGCAGGGCACTCTTCTACTGGTTCTTTGAGGCCCAGGCACTGCCCTCTCAGAAGCCTCTCCTGCTCTGGCTCAATGGAGGTTGTGCAATAATGTCTGAATCATTTACTTCTGCAATAGAAATGTGAACTTTTTGGTACACATTTGTTACATGAGTGCATATGTGCATGCAGGGCCAGGTTGCTCATCAGTTGGATATGGAGCTGCCTCTGAACTAGGGCCCCTCAGAGTTAGCAGAAATGGAGCTGGGCTTGAGTTCAACAAATTTGCATGGAACAAAGGTTGTGCAAAAACTAAGCATTTTTGTTTCTTATAATTGTTCCAATTGGTTTGAGCAAATTAATAAAATGCTATACACATGTCACTGTTTTTCACATTGTTCTTGCCAGAGGCCAATTTGCTGTTCTTGGAGTCCCCAGTTGGGGTTGGCTTCTCCTACACCAACACATCCTCTGACCTCACCAAACTGAATGATGGTTTTGTAGGTAATTCAGTATTGTTATTGGTAAAGTATATTTTTCTTGACCATTGTTTGTTACATTTGAGATGTTTTTGGCGCCTTCCTTCCTTGTAGCCGAGGACGCATATAATTTCCTGGTAAATTGGTTGGACAGATTTCCACAGTACAAAGACCATGAATTCTATATTTCAGGAGAGAGCTATGCAGGTAATTCTTCACATGAACATGGAAGTTGTCTCTTGCCCCCTTGGCCTTCTTTTTGTTGTTTTGATTAGAACAACCAACCTTGAAATTGTAGCCTACATGTCTGAAAAGGTTCAGGAAATGATGCTAATGCATCAAATTCAGATTATAGTTGACCTTTCCAATTAGGAATTTATTAGTAGTACTTGTATCTATTCCGTAATAACCATGAATTGGCTTTGAGATAAACTAATTCAAATTTTTACTAGATTTGAGCCAATAGTTCAGATTATGCATATAAGATAGTTTGCTGAGCCCTAATATGTCTACTACAAGTTTCTAGAAGTTCAAAATTTTAATTGCAGGTAATATAGTGATCTGTCCTGTAACCATAAAAAAAAAAGCATATTTAGGTGCTTAGGAAGAAGGATATCATAATCCGTGAAAATAGAAGCAAAGTGAATATGTCCTGGTTAACATCATGACTTGACATCATTTTCATACTATTTAGATATGAAGGCGTGTCCCCATTTTCCAAAATGAAATGTTTCATTCCTGCAAGATCCTCATCCCATTGAGCACTACTAGTGGCATTGACTGGTCATACTAGAATTATGTGATATCTCATATGCGGTAGTAAAAAAGATGCCCTATAATTCCTTTTCCCTGTACATCACCAACAAGAATTTTCGAATTAATGCAGGTCACTATGTGCCACAGCTTGCAGACCTTGTCTATGAGAGGAACAAAGACAAGAAGGCCAACAGATATATCAAACTGAAAGGGTTCATTGTGAGTACATCCATTCACTGATTAGTTTGCCAGTATTGCTGGTTTGGCTTCATTCTTTCATATTTCAAAACTGGATAGCAATATTATTTGGTAAAGTCCTTTTTAATGCACTCAAAAACTCTTCGTTCAGAATTCGAGAGCTGAAAGTACATTTCACCTATAATATTTTAGCAACATATTGACAGTAATGATGATGCTTTTTCTAGATAATGGTCTTTAATTTAGATAAAAAATCAGTGGACATCAGAAAAGAACATTTCATCTATTATTGAAGGTCCAACAGGAAAAATAAAATCTTGCAGTTCTCGAAATAAGTTCTAAACTTTCTGGAATCATAACATTGGTACTTGGGCCCAAATACAGGTTGGTAATCCACTTACTGATGATCAGTACGACTCAAAAGGTCTTGTTGAATATGCTTGGAGCCACGCAGTTGTGTCAGATGGAATTTATGAGCGCGTCAATAAGGTTTGCAACTTCAAGATCTCAAACTGGACAAGTGATTGCAATGAAGCCATGAGTAATATTTTCAGACAATACCAAGAGATCGACATCTACAATATCTATGCACCCAAGTGCAATCTTGCTCAAACATCAAGAGTAGCCGCTTTCGATCATGCACTCGAAGCAAGCGATCAGGTAGATGACAAATAGTTCAAATTAGTTCTGCTTCTGAAATTCCAAGGCTTCTTGTTTGACTTGGTAGGAACAATTCAGTAGGAGGATTAGGATGTTCTCAGGATATGACGCATGCTACTCATCATATGCTGAGAAGTACTTCAACAAGCCAGACGTGCAGAAAGCATTCCATGCAAATGGAAATGGGATGCTCCCTGGAAAATGGAAGGTTTGCAGGTGAATTGACTTCTTTCTTTCTTTTTTTTTTTACTTAAGAATCGGCTTAAATTTCTTCCACTAAAAATATTTAGAGTGGTAACTGTAGATTTGTTAAACTCTTAAAAATTTTATATTTTCTTTTAAATCTGAAGTCTTTCTCTCGAAGCTTCACACCCTTTTTGGGCCTAGAACCACACACACATGTACACCCTTTTTGGTGCCCATCTTGCTACATGATGACATACTCTCTATTGCATATTCAGCAAAAGTGTGTGTGGTTCTAGGCCCAAAAAGGGTCTATCATGCCCATCTCGCTACATGATGACATACACTCTTTAACACCTGAAGCTTTCGTTAAACAATCAACCACTTGTTCTCTAGAATTCACAAAGTTTAACTTTAAGGTTCCGTCATCTATCCTTTCTTTAATAAAGAAGTGATCGATCTTCACATGTTTTGTTCGATCATGTTGGACTGGATTATTAGCAATGTTAATGGCTGATTTGTTGTCGCACCATAACTTCATGGGAGTGTTTATCATCAACTTCAATTCAGTTAGAAGATCTCTTACCCATAACAACTCGCTCAAACTCATTGATATTGACATGTATTCTGCCTCATCAGTTGAGCAAGACATCACCGATTGTTTCTTGCTTCTCCAGGATACTAAATTGCCACGAACAAATACACAATAGCCTGGTATTGACCTTCTATCATCAAGAGAGTTGCCCCAATCTGCATCACAGTATCCCTCCACATCAAGATGTCCATTTTTCTTGAACCATAAGCCCTTCCCTAGGCTTCCCTTCAAATATCTCAAAATTCTATACACAACATCCATGTGACAACTTCTTGGATCATGCATATACTGACTTACCACACTTACAGCATGGGTTATATTGGGTCTTGTATGACACAAGTATATCAACCGTCCCACAAGTCTTTAATATTATTCACTGGGTCTCCTGATTCAGCACACAACTTATGGTTTTGTTCAATTTGTGTAGAGGTTGGTCGACAACCAGAGCAGATCTAACGCATACTTTCATTGTGAAAGTACTATCCCTCTAGGAGATCTTGCAGTCTCGATGCCTAAGAAGTATTTCAGCTGACCCAGTGATAATCATGTCATCCACATACACATCAAGGATAGTAGTGTGACATCCCTTATGATGATAGAATGTTGTATGATCCCCATTATATTGCTCATAACCCATGCCACACATTACATGTCGAAGATGATCAAACCATACTCTTGGTGATTGTTTGAGACCATATAAAGATTTCTTCAACCTCAACACTTTTTCTTCAATTTGTGAAATGGTAAATCCAGGTGGGATATCCATATACACCTCTTCTTGAAGGTCTCCATGTAAAAATGCATTCTTGACATCTAATTGATGCAATGGCCAATCAAAATTAGCTGTACAAGAGATAAAAGTTCTTACCGTGCTCATCTTTGCTACTGGTGCAAAAGTTTCATCGTAATCAATTTCATATGTTTGACTATACCCCTTAGCCACGAGCCTTGCTTTGTATACTTCCACCTTTCCATTAGGGTTTTGCTTTATTGTATATACCCAACTTACAGTTGACAACTTTCTTCCGTTCAGAAAATGGTACGAGATCCCATGTTTTGTTCTTCTCAATAGCCTCTAGCTCATCCAGCATAGCTTGATGCCATCTTGGATCTTGCTTTGCTTCTCTCCAATCCTTTGGAATTTGCACTAAATCTAGCGATGCTACAAATTATGTTGATGACAAAAGAGTCATAAGAAACATAGTTGGATATGTTATTCTCATCATTACCCTCATCTTGACCTTCAAAACCATACCTTAGGGAGGTTTACCTGCATTGCTCCTTACACCCTTTCTGACGACAATTGGTAAGTTAGATTCTTCTTCTGTAACTTCATCCTCTTCTCAAGCTGACTCCAAAGACACTTGCACATGACTTGCATCTTCCACTACCTGATTATCCTCTACAACTTATTGGATTACTGGAAATCTTGCCCTCCTTGTGTAAACTTGAAGATTTTCCTCTTCATGTGGCTTTCTCCACTCTTGCTCTTGTATAGGACCATTCATATCAACTGGGATTTGGCCAATCACAACTTTTTTCTCCTTCGCTTGTTCATCTTCCTTGGAACCCATTATTTTATCCCCTCCCCTTTGTTTATTATGATTACCACTAGTTGAATTATCAATATCAACAAACAAAGAATTTAAATCTATTTTCTCACCATAAAATGGAACAAATTCTCTAAAAGTAACATCCATACTTACAAATGTTCGTCGTTCTGATGGACTCTAACACTTATACCCCTTCTGGCCAGAGGAATAACCTATGAAGATGCACTTAACAGCTCGAGGATCAAGTTTTGCAATAGATGGTTTGTGATCTCTGACAAAGCATGTGCAACCAAACACCTTTGGTGGAAGAACAAATTCATTCTTGTGAAATATCATCTCATATGGTGTCTTCATCCCAAGTATTATCGATGGTGTATGATTGATAAGATATGTTGTTGTCATTACTACCTCACTCCACAAGAATTTAGGTTCATTCATAGTATACATCAATGAACGAGCTGTCTCCAAATGATGATGATTTTTCCTCTCAGCCACCCCATTTTGTGGAGGAGTATCAGGATAAGAAGTTTGATGTAATATTCCTTCTGATGAAAGAAAGCTACTGAATTCATTATTTATATACTCCCCTCTATTGTTAGTTCTAATAAACTGAACCCGAGCATTAAAATGATTTTTAATGGATGCATAAAAATTCTGGAAGCATTTAAGCACCTTATCCTTGTGCCTCATAAGAAATATCCATGTCATGCGAGAGTAGCAATCAATAAAAGTGACAAAATACTTCATTTCACTTATAGAAACCACAGGTGAGGTCCAAACATCTGACTGAATTAGCATAAAGGGTAACATACTTCGGAGTCATCTAATCACATATGATGTTCTTGTATGTTTCCCATACTACTCACAAACATCACATACTAACTTATGTTTGTCCACTCTACTGAACTCTGCTGGGAACATTTTACTCATAATTTAAAAAGATATATGTCCCAATGGACAATGCAAAAGTAATACCTTAGCCTCTTCTTCACTTGTCAAAGCCATCAAAGCTAGACACATGGTTTCATTAGTCCTTCTCCGATCCAAATTAATACCAAAGTCCATCAAGCCTGATGCCGATCCTAAGTTTCTTCCCTGTTTCCTCTCTTGAATTAAACAATTCTCACAATCAAGGGAGACCCGGACAATCCATATGATCAACAAGAGAACTTTTTGAAACCAAATTCACTGGAAAGAAAGGAATATATTACACTGATGATAAAGTGATTGGAGTACACTGCACTGTACCCTCTCCCTTAAGTGGGCATGATGTTCCATCGACAGTTTGAATTGTTTCTTTACGCATAAATGGGTATGGTCTATATGATGCAAATTCTCCACGCATACTCATTACATGTCTAGATGCACCAGAGTCTAGTATCCAATTTGAATGAGAACCATTGATGGACACAAATGCTTGATTTGAATTACCTAAGGTGGAATGAGCAAAGTTGGCAACATCAGCATTTATAGGTTCAGAAGAACCCCCTTCAAGAGTGACCACATTAGCTTTGTGATCACCTCTATACTAATAGCCTCTACCTCTGTTACCTCTACTTGCATAACCTCTTCCACCTCTTGCTCCTCCTCTATCACCATTTCTTCCTCTTCCATAGCTAGGCTTGCGAGAAGCACAACAATCAAGCATAAGATGCCCAATTTCACCACAATTAAAGCACTATCTAGTTTCTTTACCTTGTACAATTGCATAGGTGGGACTTGATGAAGACGATGTGGCACTAGGCAATACTTTCTTCTTAAGCTCCTCCTGTGCCATAGTTGCATTAGTCTCATCTAAGGTAGGAAGAGTGGTTTGGTGAAACATTGCATCTCTTCTTCCTTCGAACTCCAGATTTAGGCGCTTCAAGAACTCAATGACCCTTCTACGTTCTACCCATTTCTTCATTTTTGATATGCAATCAGAATGCTCTAACCCAAGAGGATCAAACCACAAACACTTCAACTCTGCGACATATTCTGCCACAGAACGCTCCCCCTATTTCAGAGCACTTATCTTCTCTTGTGCCACTACCATTAGCATCACATTACCTTCTCCTAAGTATAGATTAGTGAGAGTTTCCCACATCTCACTCGCACTAGAGATAGTCTCAACAGTTGTAGCAATAGCAATGATTAGTGAGGTCAACAACCACGCTACCACTAAAGAGTTGGTAGTACTCCAAGTTTTCCATTCCACACTTGTGCTCTCAGGCTCCTTCACTTCTCCTATGACATATCCTTCTAACCCCTTTGTCTTCAAAATCAACAATGCTCTCCTTGACCAACTCAAATAATTTTTGACACCCTCCAACTTAATATCATTTTGCATTAACTCAATTTTTTGTACTGATTAAGCATGAGGAACAATTGCATTACTAGTAGTAGAGGTCTCACTGAGTTTCTTTGCAAGAATATCTACCAAATTTCCCATCACATGTTCAATTCCTTGATTCCCCCCCCCCCCATTACAGCAAGTTAACTACAGCTATGTACCTCCTATTTCTTCCTAGAACAACTATATCAAGCAAAACTTTAGCAGAATAGTTCCAACCTTCCCAAGTGATTGATTTAACCACCACAGTACAGATCAAGTTATAGTGACCAAATTCCTCACATTCTCAAGTGACCAACAGAACTAAGTGCAGCTCTGCCCCCAAATCTCGTGTGCCCCTTCTTTTCTTGCTGTGAGACCTCTATATAACCTTGCAACAGTAGACAAAAGCTGCAGCAGCTACACAGCAAATGAACCCCCCACCTTTCTTGCAACTGTTGGAGTTAATTTATTTCTAGAACATACCAGCCTACTCTCTAACTCTCTCTACTACTCATGAAACAAAAGTCAAGGAGCAAGTCCTTCCTCTGTGAAATTTCTAGAGTAGTGTAGACAATAATATGTTCTTTGTGAGTTCTAGTATTTTCATGCATGTACCAGTACTAGTTGTGTTCAGAAAAGTTCCTAGCCATCCTATAAATAGGCAGCCATGTCCTAGATGTGAGGCTGCTGTCCAACAATTAATGTAACGTGCAATACTTGAGCAAAACATAACCAGTTTGTGAAACAAACACAGAGCTTCTCTCCTCTGTTCTCCTTCTCTGTTCCATTGCTAGCAAAATAATCAACACCAACAACTGGTATCAGAGCGCCCAGGTTCGAGTAGGGCGTGACGGAGTAGCACGGCGTATCAGTATTGTCAATTGAAGCTACAAGTATGGCTTCAAGTTCGGGCGCCACAATAGCGCGGTCTATGGTTCCTGTATTTGCAGGAGAAAATTATGATATATGGAGCATCAAGATGCGGACGCTGCTGCTATCTCAAGGATTGTGGGATATTGTTGAGAATGGCTATCAAGAGTATTCCGCTGGAGAAACTCTTACGGCGGAACAGAAAAAGTCTTTGGCAGAGGATCGGATGTCGGACGCCAAGGCCTTGTTCTTGATCCAACAAGGAGTTGCGGAAAGTCTATTTCCACGTATTATTGGCGCCAAGAAATCCAAGGAAGCATGGGACAAGTTGAAGGAGGAGTTTCAAGGATCTCAGAAGGTACTTGCGGTGAAGCTTCAAACTCTGAGAAGGCAATTTCAGAATTTGCAAATGAAGGAGTCAGAGAAGGTAAAAGACTATTTCTCAAGAGTTATTGAGATCGTTAATCAGATGCGCCTCTATGGTGAAGATATAAACGACCAGAAGGTCGTGGAGAAAATTTTAATCAGTCTGCCTGAAAAATACGAGTATATTGTTGCTGCAATTGAGGAGTCCAAGGATCTGTCAACTCTCACAATTCAGCAACTTATGAGCTCGTTGGAATCTCACGAAGAAAGAAAGCTTCAACGTGAAGGGAGCTCCGTTGAGAATGCATTTCAGTCAAAGTTGAGCTTCAGGCCTCAAAACTCAAGGTTTCGTGGGAATTTTCAGAAAAATGGATTTCCAATGCGAGACCGTGGTTTTCAGAAAAATGGTTTTTCCAGGCAGAACGAATATGGTCAAGAGAGAAGAGAAAAAGGTACGTCCGGTTCAAATTTGTGGTGTGACATTTGCCAAAAATCTAGTCATACTACAGATATGTGCTGGAAGAAAATGACCTGCAACAAGTGCAAAAGAAAGGGTCATATTGCAAAATATTGCAGAACTCGGGAAATTAACCGGGCTAATTTTTCACAAGAGAAGGAAAAATCTGAAGAAATGGTTTTCTCTTGCCGTATTGCTCAAGAAGAAAAAGATGATGTTTGGGTTATTGGCAGTGGTTGTACAAACCATATGGCCGCTGATCCAAATTTATTTCGAGAAATGGATTCATCGTATCATGCAAAGATCCACATGGGAAATGGCTCTATAGCCCAAAGTGAAGGCAAAGGTACGGTTGCTGTTCAAACAGCATACGGTCCAAAGTTTATAAAAGATGTCTTGTTGGTACCCGATTTAAAGCAAAATTTGCTAAGTATTGGGCAGCTTCTAGAACACGGGTACGCGGTTTATTTTGAAGATTTTTCTTGCAAAATATTGGACCGTAAAAATAATCGTCTGGTTGCCAAAATAAATATGGAGAAGAACAGAAATTTTCTATTAAGGATGAATCATCCAACTCAAATGGCTCTCAGAAGTGAAGTTGATATTTCTGATCTATGGCACAAGAGAATGGGTCATCTTAATTACAGAGCATTGAAACTACTCCGAACAAAAGGTATGGTTCAAGGCCTTCCATTTATTACTCCCAAATCTGACCCATGTGAAGGATGTGTATTTGGAAAACAAATTCGGGCTTCTTTTCCCCACAGTGGAGCTTGGAGAGCAAGTGCACCATTGGAACTAGTGCACACTGATATAGTTGGTAAAGTGCCAACAATTTCAGAAGGAGGAAATTGGTACTTTATCACATTTATCGATGATTATACAAGAATGATCTGGGTATATTTTCTAAAAGAAAAATCTGCAGCCTTGGAGATATTCAAAAAATTCAAGGCCATGGTGGAAAATCAGAGTAATCGAAAAATTAAAGTATTGCACAGCGATCAAGGAGGAGAATATATCTCAAAAGAATTTGAGAAATATTGTGAAAATGCTGGCATCCGAAGACAGCTAACGGCAGGCTATAGTGCTCAACAAAATGGAGTTGCAGAACGGAAAAATCGGACGATCAATGATATGGCCAATTCTATGCTCCAAGACAAAGGTATGCCTAAATCTTTCTGGGCTGAAGCAGTTAATACTGCAGTTTATATTTTAAATAGAAGTCCTACCAAGGCAGTACCAAACCGTACACCTTTTGAAGCTTGGTATGGTAAAAAGCCTGTCATTGGTCATATGAGAGTATTTGGTTGCATTTGCTATGCTCAAGTGCCAGCACAAAAGAGAGTAAAATTTGATAATAAAAGTGACCGTTGCATATTTGTTGGCTATGCTAATGGTATAAAAGGATATAGACTTTATAATCTGGAGAAAAAGAAAATTATTATCAACAGAGATGTGATTTTTGATGAAAATGCTAGTTGGGACTGGAAGTCTCCAGAAGCCTATAGTACTCCATTATTGCCAACCACTACCATCACACTAGGCCAACCACATATGCAAGGTACTCATGAAGTGGAAGATCATACTCCAAGTCCACAATCATCAAGTCCAAGGTCAAGCTCAAGTCCTAGTTCAGATTCAAGCCCGAGCAGTGAAGAGCAAATTTCTACACCGGAATCAGCTCCAAGACGGGTAAGAAGTATGGTTGAATTATTAGAATCTACTTCTCAACAAAGAGGGTCAGAACAACATGAATTTTGCAATTATTCTGTTGTTGAACCACAAAGTTTCCAAGAAGCAGAAAAACATGATAATTGGATAAAGGCCATGGAAGATGAGATTCATATGATTGAGAAAAATAATACATGGGAGTTGGTTGATCGTCCTAGAGACAGAGAAGTTATTGGAGTTAAGTGGGTTTATAAGACAAAATTAAATCCAGATGGCTCAGTTCAGAAATACAAGGCAAGACTTGTGGCAAAAGGCTTTAAGCAAAAGCCTGGGATTGATTATTATGAGACATATGCTCCTGTTGCTAGGCTAGAGACAATTCGTACCATAATTGCTCTAGCAGCTCAAAAGAGGTGGAAGATTTATCAACTTGATGTTAAATCGGCTTTCTTAAATGGCTATCTTGATGAAGAAATCTATGTTGAACAACCTGAAGGGTTTTCAGTTCAAGGATGAGAAAACAAGGTATTCAGACTTAAAAGGGCTTTATATGGATTAAAGCAAGCGCCTAGAGCGTGGTACAGTCAAATTGATAAGTACTTTATTCAGAAAGGATTTGCCAAGAGCATAAGTGAGCCTACTCTATATGTCAAGAAAACAGGTACGGATATTCTAATCGTCTCACTCTATGTTGATGATTTGATATATACTGGCAATAGTGATAAGATGATGCAAGACTTTAAAAAGGATATGATGCATACATATGAAATGAGTGATCTAGGCTTGCTCCACTATTTTCTCGGTATGGAAGTGCATCAAAGTGATGAAGGAATATTTATATCACAAAGGAAATATGCTGAAAATATTCTGAAGAAATTTAAGATGGATAACTGCAAGTCAGTTACAAACCCCTTGCTACCAAATGAAAAGCAAAAGGCTAGAGATGGAGCTGATAAAGCAGATCCAACAATTTACAGAAGCTTAGTTGGAAGTCTGTTATATTTGACCGCAACACGACCGGATATTATGTTTGCGGCAAGCTTATTATCAAGGTATATGTCTAGCCCAAGTCAATTAAATTTTACTGCTGCGAAGAGAGTTTTGCGGTACATCAAAGGGACCACAGATTATGGCATTTGGTATAAGCCAGTTAAGGAATCCAAGTTAATTGGCTACACGGACAGTGACTGGGCTGGATGTCTTGACGATATGAAGAGCACATCTGGCTACGCTTTCTCACTTGGTTCAGGTATGTGCTCCTGGTCTACAAAGAAACAAAATATTGTTGCTTTATCTTCAGCCGAAGCAGAATATGTAGCAGCATCAAAAGCCGTTTCACAAGCTGTTTGGTTGAGGAGAATTATGGAAGATCTGGGCGAGAAGCAGTATGAGCCTACTATAATTTATTGCGACAGTAAGTCTGCAATTGCGATCAGCGAAAATCCAGTCAGTCATGACAGGACTAAACACATTGCTATCAAGTATCATTATATCCGAGAAGCTGTTGATCACCAGGAAGTGAAATTGGAATTTTGCAGAACTGATGAGTAGTTGGCAGATATATTTACCAAGGCTTTAACCAAAGAAAAATTCATCCGTGACAGAGAGCTCATCGGAGTTTGCAAGAAATAAATTAAGGGGGAGTTTGTTGGAGTTAATTTATTTCTAGAACATACTAGCCTACTCTCTAACTCTCTCTACTACTCATGAAACAAAAGTCAAGGAGCAAGTCCTTCCTCTGTGAAATTTCTAGAGTAGTGTAGACAATAATATGTTCTTTGTGAGTTCTAGTATTTTCATGCATGTACCAGTACTAGTTGTGTTCAGAAAAGTTCCTAGCCATCCTATAAATAGGCAGCCATGTCCTAGATGTGAGGCTGCTGTCCAACAATTAATGTAACGTGCAATACTTGAGCAAAGCATAACCAGTTTGTGAAACAAACACAGAGCTTCTCTCCTCTGTTCTCCTTCTCTGTTCCATTGCTAGCAAAATAATCAACACCAACAGCAACAACAGCAGCAGCAACAGCTACATAGCAAACAAAATCCCATTTTTCTTTCTTGCAACAGAAACAACAAAAGCTTGCCAAATCCTCAATCCACACGCCTCTGCCTCCTCCACCAGCGCACCTTGCTGCTTGCGCTAGCCTTTGCCTGTCCTGCTCCCTCTGGTCACCGTGAGTCCTTGCGCTGCCTTCCTGGCCGCCGTCTCCTGCAGCGCCTTTGCGTCCCTCTCACAACGCTGCTCCAGCGTGAGCCCATCATCTCGATCCTTCACCGCCGGCTTCCACGCCTACGCCCTCTGCCTCCCAATGCCTCCACTACACCAGTGCGCCACGCTCCTGTTAGGTAGTGTGTGTGTGTGTTGTGGCCCAAGAGGCCCATGTACCCATATGCTTGTATATGTACAGAGTAAGCAATTGAGAGAGGGTGTGAAACTTCTAGAAAAACAATCACAAATGTCTTCATGGTATGGTCGCCGGCGACTGCGCCAATGCTGAACCCTAGCTGGCGGCAGCTGCGGCCGGAGAAGCACGGTGCACTGGTGGTGTACTGGAGTGGTACTGGAGCTCCCGGAGAGGAAGAGAGCGTGTTGACGGTGGAGGCAGTGGCGACTGCTATGGTGAGGAAGCAAGGCAGCGGTGAGTGCTGTGGTGTGGGAGCAACGGTGTTGACGGTGAGGCAGCGTCGGCTGTTGTGGTTGTGCTTGGAGGAATCCGACGTGGAGAGAAGAAGGTGCGGCTAGCAGGAGGCGTCAATGACAACCGCGCGCGTGGAGGGCAAGGTGACGACGGCATGTGGAGTGAAGGTGCGACTTCTACTGTTGGCTACGGTGTGTGGAGAGAAAACGGTGATGTTGCTTGCTGGCGTGTGGAGGTGCTGCTTGAGAAGGTGCAGCTGATGCTTGCTTCTTGAGAAAGTGTTGTGGCTGCTGCTTGAGAAGGTGAGAATGTTTTTTCGCTGTTGCTGAGAAGGTGAGGATTTGGTTAGATTGAAGTCTCATAGCAGTAAAAGAAGGGGAACAGATTGACTTGTAGAGGTGAGAAGAAAGGATGTAGCTGCTAGTGAGACCTCTAATACCAGCAATGCGATTGTTTTGCATGCTGAATCAGTAAAAAAATTGAGTTGATGCAAAATGATATTAAGTTGGAAGGTGTCAAAAATTATTTGAGTTGGTCAACAAGAGCATTATTGATCTTGAAGACAAAGGGATTAGAAGGATATGTTACAGGGGAGATAAAGGAGCCTGAGAGTACATCAAGTGTTGAGTGGAAGACTTGGAATACTACCAACTCTTTAGTATTAGCGTGGTTGTTAACTTCACTTCCCTGCTATTGCTACAGCTGTTGAGACCATCTCTAGTGCAAGTGAGATGTGGAAAACTCTCACTAATCTTTACTCAAGACAAGGAAATATGATGCTAATGGTGGAGATACAAGAGAAGATAAGTGCTTTGAGACAGGGGGAGCGTTCTGTTGCAGAATATGTTGTAGAATTGAAGCATTTGTGGTCAGATTTGGATCATTATGATACTCTTGGGTTAGAACACCTCGATTGTATAGCAAAAATAAGAAAATGGATTGAGCGCAGGAGGGTCATTGAGTTCTTGAAGGGCCTAAATTCGGAGTCTGAAAGAGAAGAGATGCAATATTTCATCAAACCACTCTTCCTACCTTGGATGAGGCTATTGCAGCTATGGCACAGGAGGATCTTAAGAAGAAAGTGTTGCCTAGTGTCACACCATCTTCACCAAGTCCCACATATGTAGTTGCACAAAGTAAAGAGATCGGGGAGTGGTTCAATTGTGGTGAGATAGGGCACCTTATGCATGATTGCCGTGCTCCACACAACCCTAGTTATGGGAGATGAAGATATGGTGATAGGGGTGGAGCAAGAGGTGGAAGAGGTTATGCGGGTAGAGGTAACAGAGGTAGAGGCTATGAGTATAGAGGTGATCACAAAGCTAATGTTGTCACTCTTGAAGAGGGTTCTTCTAGACCTACAAATGTTGATGTTGCCAATCTTATTCATTCCACCTTAGGTAACTCAAAACAAGCATTTATGTCCATCAATATTCTCATTCAAATTGGATACTAGACTCAGGTGCATCCAGACATGTCACGGGTATGTGTGGAGAATTTGCATCATATAAACCATACCCATTTACGCGTAAAGAAACAATTCAAACTGTCGATGGAACATCATGCCCACTTAAGGGAGAGGAAACAGTACAGTGTACTCCTTCAATCACTTTATCATCAGTGTTATATGTCCCTTCTTTTCCAGTGAATTT
Source organism: Oryza glaberrima (assembly GCF_000147395.1). Classification (NCBI taxonomy): domain Eukaryota; kingdom Viridiplantae; phylum Streptophyta; class Magnoliopsida; order Poales; family Poaceae; genus Oryza; species Oryza glaberrima. The sequence goes on from NC_068326.1 coordinate 11,856,864, forward strand.
GATTTCAATAAGTTCTCTTGTTGATCATATGGACTGTCGGGTCTCTTGATCATGAGAATTGTTTAATTCAGGAGAGGCAAACAGGTAAGAAACTTGGGATTAACGTCAGGCGTGATGGACTTTGGTACTTGGATCGAAAGGGGACAAGTGAAGATGTATGTCTTGCATTGATGGCTTCCACAAGTGAAGAAGAGACTAAGGTATTACTTTTCCATTGTCGACTAGGGCATTTATCTTTTGGAACTATGAGTAAGATGTTCCTGACAGAACTGAGTAGAGTGGATAAATATAAGTTAGTATGTGATGCATGTGAGTATGAGAAACATACAAGAACATCATATGTGAGTAGGAGACTCCAAAGTATATTGTCTTTTATGTTGATTCACTCAGATGTATGGACCTCACCCGTAGTCTATGTGAGTGGATTGAAGTATTTTGTTACATTTATTGATTGCTACTCTCGCATGGCATGGTTATATCTTATGAGGCATAAGGATGAGGTGCTTAAATGTTTCCAGAACTTTTATGCATATATTAAAAATCATTTTAATGTTAAGATTCAGTTTATTAGAACTGATTATGGTGGGGAGTATGTGAATATTGAATTTGGTAGACTTCTTTCATTGAAAGAATAATACATCAGACTTCTTGTCATGATACCCCTTTGCAAAATAGTGTCGCTGAAAGGAAAAATCGTCATATTTTGGAGATAACTCGTTCATTAATGTATACTATGAATGTACCTAAATTTCTATAGAGCGAGGCAGCAATGACAACAACTTATCTTATTAACCGCACACCATCAAGGATACATGGAATGAAGACACCATGTGAGATGATATTGGGAAAGAATGAATTTATTGTTCCACAAAAAGTGTTTGGTTGCATCTTTATAGGCTATTCATAGACCTTCTGTTTGAAAACTTGATCCTCGAGCTGTCAAATGCATCTTTATAGGCTATTCATCTAGCCAGAAGGGGTATAAGTGTTGGAGTCCATCAGAACGACAAACCTTTGTAAGTATGGATGCTACTTTTAGAGAATCTATCCCATTTTATGGTGAGAAGATATATTTAAGTTCTTTATTTATTGATCTTGATAATTCAACTAGTGGTCATGATGATCAACAAATGGAAGGTGAAATCTTGGGTCCAAAAGGAGATGAACAATCAAAGAAGGAAAAGTTTATGGTTGGTTCAATTCCATGTCCTATGGGTGGTCCTGGTTGGTTCAATTCCATGTCCTATGGGTGGTCCTATTGCACAAGAGCAAGAATGAAGGAAGCCACATGAAGAGGAAATCTTCAAGTTTACACAAGGATAACAAGGTGTCCAGTAATCCAACAAGTTGAAGAGGATAATCAGGTTGTGGAAGATGTAAGTCATGAGCAAGGGTCTTTGGAGTCCGGGGGGGGGGGGGGGGGAGAAGAAGTTAGAGAAGAATTTGACTTGTCGATTGCCGTCAGAAGTGGTGTAAGAAGGAATGCAGGTAAACCTCCACTAAGGTATGGTTTTGAAGCTCAAGATGAGGGTGATGATGAGAATAACATATCCAACTATATTTCTTATGACTCTTTATCATCTACGTTTAAGGCCTTTGTAGCATCACTAGATTCAATGCAAATTCCAAAGGATTGAAGAGAAGCAAAGCAAGATCCAAGGTGTCATCAAGCTATGCTAGATGAACTAGAAGCTCTTGAAAAGAACAAAACATGGGATCTTGTACTATTTCTTGAAGGGAAGAAAATTGTCAGCTGTAAGTGGGTTTATACAGTAAAGCAAAACCCTGATGGAAAAGTGGAAAGATACAAAGCAAGGCTTGTGACTAAGGGATATAGTCAAACATATGGAATTGATTATGATGAAACTTTTGTGCCAATAGCAAAGATGAGCACGGTAAGAACTCTTATCTCTTTTGCAGCTAATTTTGACTGGACATTGCATTAGTTAGATATCAAGAATGCATTCTTACATGGAGACCTTCAGGAAGAGGTGTATATGGATATCCCACCTGGATTTGCTACTTCACAAACTAAAGGACAAGTGTTGAGATTGAATAAATCTTTATATGGTCTCAAACAATCACCAAGAGCATGGTTTGATCGTTTTAGACGTGCAATGTGTAGTATGGGCTATAAGCAATGCAATGGGGATCATACAATATTCTATCATCATAAGGGGTGTCACACTACTATCTTTGCTATGTACGTGGATGACATGATTATCACAGGGGATGATTCTATAGTGATAGCAAGATTAAAAGAAAAACTAAGTAAGGAATTTGAAGCTAAGGATTTGAGTCAGCTGAAATATTTATTAGGCATCGAGATTGCAAGATCCTCTAAAAGGAAAGTACTTTCACAACAAAAATATGTGTTGGATCTGCTCAGTGACTCAGGTATGCTTGGTTGTCGACCAGCCTCTACACCAATTGAGCAAAATCATAAGTTGTGTGCTGAGTCAGGAGATCCAGTGAATAAAGAGAGATATCAAAAGTTGGTGGGAAGACTAATATATTTGTGTCATACACGACCAGATATAACGTATGCTGTTAGTGTGGTGAGCCGGTGTATGGATGATCCAAGAAGTGGTCACATGGAGCCTGTGTATAGGTCCTAATATATTTGAAGGGAAGCCCAGGAAAAGGACTATGGTTCAAGAAAAAATGAACACCTAATGGTGGAAGGTTATTGTGATGCAGATTGGGCTAGTTGTCCAGATGATAGAAGGTCAACTTCGGGCTATTTTGTTTTTGTTGGTGGTACCTTGGTGTCTTGGAGGGGCAAGAAACAACATGTGGTGTCTCGCTCAACGGCCGAAGCTGAATACAACATGTGAGTGTAAGTGAATTAATATGGTTGAAGTATTTGTTGGTTGAGTTGAAGCTATTGAAGAATGCCTCCATGAAGTTGTGGTGTGACAACAAGTCGGCTATTAACATTGCCAATAACCCGGTTCAGCATGATCAAACAAAGCATGTAGAGATAGATCGTTTCTTCATCAAAGAAAAGTTGGATGAAGGAACTTTAGAATTATGTTATGTGGTGTCTGGAGAACAAGTGGCTGGTTGTCTAACAAAAGCTTTAGGTGTTAAAGAGTGTGCATCTTTATGTGACAAGATGGGCATGATAGATATATACCACCCATCTTGAGGGGGAGTGTTGGGTTGTGTGTGTTGTGGCCCAAGAAACCCATGTACCCATATGCTTGTATATGTACAGTGTAAGCAATTGAGAGAGGGTGTGAAGCTTCCAGAAAAAACAATCACAAATGTCTTCAGCTCCTCCGGCCACAGTGCCACTATTGATATTTCTTAACGTCATTACTAGAAATATAATTCCCAGCAATGACGCCAAAAATATTCTCGGTATACTTTACGATTACAGATATAACATTGTAGCATTTCACATGGGAGTATTGCAAGGTATCATATTTATTTAATCCCAAGGGAAGATATGATAAGAAATTACTATGCTAGTAATTTATATCACTTTAATAGATCAAAGTCTAATGCAGGGGTTAATTAATTTAAGGGTAGAATGAGTTGACACACAGAAGGGACTAATCAGAATAATCTCATTAAAATATAGTCTAAACTAAGTGGAGAAAGAATAAGAAAAGAATCATTTTTGTACTTCTAATATATAGTTAATTTAGTCTACACCTTGCTAGTATACAATTATGTAGCCAATACCCCCTAACTATGCCATCTTGGTGTATCGAGAAACCATCCCTGGTTGCCGAGTTTCTTACAGCAACCCATCATGGCCATCCAACCGGTAATGAATACGGAGGAGTACCCGCACTAGGAATTTCTCTTAGTATTATATACGCGGTGGAGGAATACCTGTATTGAGCTGTCACCATTAGCGGCCTACATCTACAGACCCTCTGCAGATGACAGAGAGCAATCATATAAATGAACATTAAACCAATACCATTGCATATCTCCAGTAAACTAGCTACATAATTCTTACGAAACAAATATGAACTAAAGTCAGCACTCGAATAATTATATGAGTGAAGTAAAAGGCCGAAATTATATAAAGAAGAATATTTTATTAATGAGTAAAGTTTTACAAAAGAAGGAAAAACTACTAGAGCCATACCCAAAATCTCCTGAACACTTGAAGAACTAAGAAAACTATTCTATTCCTACTTCACTAGTACTAGAACAATATAAATAAACTAGAGAGCTTCTTAGATTTGATCCTTCTTGGTGCGCTTTGGAATGGAGAGAGTGATCTCCTTTTATAGCTTGAGTATGACGGTTGTGGCGGTTGGAATGGTTGGAAATGACCTGCAACCATCATTGGGGAGGCATCCTGGACATCCACGTGGAAGGAGGAGATCAACGGAGGAGATGGGGGTTCGGCCGAACCCGGGCTAGCCCATCTAGCCCTCCAATTTCTCCTGGGCCTCCTCTTTTGTGTCCTTAAACTTATGGTATGATGGTTGGGCCCAAGTACAGGTGTTCTAATGGGTTTGTAGGCCCATTTATCCATAAGTCTTCCACAGGTCAAGCTCTGATTAATTGATCAATTATTCTCCATCATTTCTTCTCCATTTCTGTGAAGATCTCCTGTATACAAATAAAGTTCCAAGTACAAGTGGAAATAGATTATTCTTAATCAAATATGCATGCAAACATTGCTAATTCTCCTTTATTTTCAGTTATATTGACGGTCGAAATTGGTCTATAACGACCGTCAACATCCACCAGCTAGGGTTCAGCCTCGCATAGTCGCCAGCGACAAGGCTCTGATACCATGAAGTCTTTCTCTGGAAGCTTCACACCCTTCTCTATTGCATATTCAGCTATACATATACAAGGGGCATATATGGACCCTTTTTGGGCCTAGAACCACACACACATGTACACAGCCCACACACACACATATACATAGCCCAACAAAATCTAACGGTAATTGCAACTCTAAATGAAATTCTATCTACACTTCACAGTTCAATACACTATTGTCGTAAATCATACATTTTTATTCTGATATTTAGCCATCTTTGTGAATATTAGGCTAGGTAGACATGAATATTTATTTGAATTGTTTTATTTTTGATTTATCATGCAGTGACTCCATTTTAAGGTCATACAACTTTTCGGTGCTTTCTGTCTTGCCAATCTATTCCAAGCTCATCAAAGCAGGACTCAGAATCTGGTTCTACAGGTGTGTTTCCTCTTCCTGTACCTTTAGACTATTTTCTGTTCCAAATACATGCAGACATGAACATTTTCATCACCTATCCAAGCAAGCATGTTTTCCCCTGATAATGCTTCTTAAAACTTATCAGAAATATAATGCTGCTTCTATCTGAATTTTAATCCTTCAAAACAGCTGCTAAATATTGTTGGGAAGTTTAATACGAGTAAGATTGTTTTGCATTTAGTGGAGATGCCGACGGTAGGGTCCCGGTGATCGGATCAAGGTACTGCATGGAAGCGCTTGGGCTGGCTATCAAGAGGGACTGGCAACCTTGGTACCTGAACAGACAGGTCTGAATTTTTGAACTATCATCAGTGATGTTACATTCTAGTAGCAATGTAGCACTGATGTAGTTAGTCAAGTTAGTTGATGGATGTGAATCTGTATTCTAGTAGCAGTGTAGCACTGATGTGGAAATCACTTGCAATATAGGTTGCAGGAAGATTTGTGGAGTACGATGGCATGACCATGGTGACGATTAGAGGTGCTGGACATTTGGTACCCCTTAATAAACCTGAAGAAGGGCTCGCTCTGATTGACACATTTCTTCTTGGTAAACAGCTCTTAACACACCGATGAAAGGTAAAATTAGGTTAAAAGGAAGTTGGGACTATTTGTCCTAAAAGTTGCTCAATGAGTGTCAACCATTATTGTTTGAGAAAGAAGTGTCAACCATTATTCCAGGAGCCATGGCATAGCTGAAATTATTCCTTTTAAGGGACAGTTTGAATTTCAGTCTGATCCTTTTGAATGCTGCTGTTGCATTCTTTCACTTCTTTCTATCCAGCCTGAAGCTCTTGGTAACTTTTGTTGGTAAAGCATCTCAAGTCTCAAGCAATTTCATTGATAAGATTGTGCTAAACGTTCATAGAATTAACAAGGGCACGTTCTAGTCTTTGTTTGAAAATATAGGGTTGAAGTTATCATTCTCAACATAAAACTCAAACATAAGGAAAATATACAAATTAATGTATAGGGTGGCATCTAGCTGACACAGACAATTGCATACATGAAGAGCCTACAATACATGTATTGTTGCATCTATGTATGATAATATCGATGACTTATTTCTTCTTTATTTTTCTCTGTATAAATTTTGTCTGGGTTGTATCATCGGTTGCTTTTTGTTGGTAGTCGCCTGCCTGAAAGAAAGGAATTGATTACCACCAGTGCCTGTTCTGGCTTGTCTTGTGGCACTGCATGTCCAGCTCCTCTTACTGTGGCCATTGTCAATCCTTGATACTCAACAAATCTCCCAGCAACCTACATTGGATTTGCATAGGTGAAGAAATCATGGAACTTATGGTGCAATATTACAAATATAATTCATAATTTTACACTTTATTTTGATTAATACACGTAGACGACACGGAATATTTAATAGGGTAACAACCTGATTGTTTAGGTACCATGGTTGCCACTGTGACTTAACAGGAAGGCCAAGGGCTTCTACGCAGTACCGGGATCCAATAACTGGAACCCTGCCATCCACGTCTCCGCTGTAAAATCAAATTGATAATTCCCTCGTGTTGGTCCCAAATTTTGTGATGATTTTGATGAATTCGAAATTATACAGAATTTAGTGAGCATAAGAAGTAAAAGCAGGTCCTGAATGTAAGTATGAGTCTACTTGACTGGCACTTAAAAAATCACTAAACCAACTCATGACAGTCAAAGGCAGGGAAATGAAACAAACTTTTTTGAAAGCATGATGAAGAAAAAATGAGATATAAGGGTAATTATAGATAATGTAGTTTGTAGCATAACATAATATCTTGATCAAATTCTTAAGGCAAACTAGTATGCAAGAACCAAACCTGTAGACCCATATTCGTAGGCCAGCCTTGATAAGCTTAGAGTAAATAGGAAGAACAGAGAAGACCGTGATATCGTAATTGTCAAATATTGAATAACTGCAAATGTATGGAGAATGTCATTTCTTCTATCCATTTAGTATATCTGATCAATCAGAAATTCACAAGGAAGCTCATGCATATATGACCTGCAGATACTCCATTTTCTGTCCTTGATCAATCCACTCGTATTCGCATGAAGTGATTTCTGCACATCCATCTTGTTCATGTAATCTTCGATGTGTGACGAATAGCACGGATCATACCCTGAGTACATCCTCGTGCCTTTAAGCCTCTTCTACAATTTGCATTCAATTACCTTCAGTTCATTCTGTTTTCATATTTGCTACAGTACAAATACTAGTTGTTAAGCACTACAGTTACCTTAGCATTCATATCAGCTGTACTGTAGGAGGTGGAAAAGAGGGATGAGTCATCAGTGTTGCACTTAGGTGCATACACATTGAAAATATCGATCATATCGTACTGATCATAGATGGATCCCATTACATGGTTACACTCATTGCTACGGGGTGATAACCTGAAGTCGCAAACATTGTTGACATGCTTATAGAGTTGATCTGAGATCACTGAGTGACTCCAAGCGAACTCAACTAGTCCCTTGTAGTCATAGTAATCATCAGTCTCTGCATTGCCAACCTGCAAAATATTGTTGGCATTTGTGATTAGATCATTGACAGTTTGTTTTGGGAGAGCATACTGAATGCATAATATGCTTAAATTGAATGGTATGAATGAGGAAATGAAAGTATTATAAGATAAAAGAATTGCTTGTCAGCGTTTCAAACTAGAACAACTCAGTAAACAGAGATCCAGCAAAGCCCACAAATACACAATCATTCATAAACATGTTCGAGGAAATAGCACTCACATATAAGGTCTCAAGCTAATTTCCAATATAACATTCTTTCAGCAGAAATCTGATGCCAAAAGAAAATTTGATCAGTTTCATAAGGTACTTACAATAAATCCTTTCAAATGCATATGCTGGTTTGTTTCAACATGCTTGTTGCGCTCATACACTACATCAGCAAGCTGAGGAACATAGTGCCCTGTTGCATCAAAGTTGGTAAGTTGTCTTTCCCCACAAAATAAAAAGTTGGTAACTGTCTTATTATTCAAGGTTATGTTTGCATGTTGTGAAACACATTGGATGATGTGGTTTGCAGCATATGCCCTGATACGTGTGTCCACTAGATGGCCACCAATGTTTAAATCTGAGTACTTTTGACCATATAGTTTGTTGAATAAGCCACTCTCTCCTTTGACCCTTAATAGGACTGTTTTGGGTTTAGTGACAGAAGCAAACAAAAAATGAGTATTCCAACCCTAACAAAAGATAGCTGTATTTTTCAACAGAATAACAAGCATCAACTTGTTCAGGACCTAATAAAGGTGGTATAGTGGGATCCATGTATTGGTGTGGACTGAAGACTTCAGGGAATAGGATCTGGATGACTACATGTATTCTAGGCTAAACCTTTTGACTAGAGAATATTAGGGAGTGGAAAGATGGTGGATTTATTCCTGTTTTGCATGCTTACACTACTCATTAATTAACAAAAGGTGAAAATCCGGTATCTTTTTCTTTTTCTTGTGGGCTTATTCAACTTTTCTATATTTTTGTTGGAAGAAAGGGAGCTGTCTGCACATTACCTGCATAGCTCTCTCCAGAGATGTAGAAGTCATGGTTTTTGTACTGAGGAAACCTCTTGAACCAATTCACCAAGAAATTATAGGTGTCCTCAGCTGCGCCGCTCGAAAAATACAGTTAATGAGCACAATAACACAAATATTTCAGACTTTCAGGGAGGTAAATTGAAGATCATGAGACTAGATAAATACCGACAAAACGGTCATCAATGTTGTCTAGGTCAGACGAGGTATTTGTGTAGGAGAAGCCGACTCCAACAGGAGATTCCAAGAACAACAAATTGGCCTCTGAAACATGGAGAGGAACAATTGCAGATTAAAATTCTGTTAGTCCCACATTGACCGGTAGCAACTTTACACATGACGTGACTTCGGAGTGCAACATGATACGAGCGATAAAAGATGAACAATAATATCGTACCGTTATTCCATGCAAACTTGTTGAATTCCAAACCTGTTCCATTTCCATTGACCATGAGAGGACCCAATTCAGAAGCTGCTCCATAGCCCACAGATGAGCAACCAGGACCTGAATATGGAAATTCAGTTGAATGGCGATACAAAACAAGAAACAGTGAAAGAAACACACATACAAAAATGACAGGGTAAATATTCTATGACTACTTAGAAAGGACGAACTAAACCATCACACATAAGGTGAATAAACATATATAGCTGCAGACAAATCAAAGTACAACTAATACTTGTTTGCTTGCTACTGATCAATATGAATGAACAATCCATCAAGCAAAGAAATGCATATGCTCAATGCACAAATGACAACAACCTCCATTAAGCCAGAGCAGGAGAGGCTTCTTGGAGGGCAGTGCCTGAGCCTCAAAGAACCAGTAGAAGAGTGCCCTGCCATTCTGGCTGTTCACAGTGATGTAGCCTGAGAACTGAGACACCTGTGGGCTCCTTGGCTGCCCAGGGAGGAAAGCAACCCTATCAGCCTCCTGCTCATCCTCTGCTGTGATTGTCTGCAGCAATGAGAGAGCAAGCAAGATGATGAAGAGTGGATGGTGGCACAGGGATTTGAGCCTTGGTGATGCACAAGAAGCCATAGGATTTTTCTCTTTTTTTTTTTTGTTCTCCTCCTCTTGTTCTGTTCTGCTCTCTTCAGTGAAAGAGAGTGCAGAACTCTCTGTGTCCACTACCAGCTAGTATAGCTCAGTGTTTGGAGGGGGGGGGGGGGGGGGGGGGGAAGAGATATTGCAGCATTTGAACATATATAGCAAGTTGTCATTTGCTGGTATGTGTGGCAATTGAGATACTTTTCTTATGTGCAAGTAAGAAAATCAGTATTGTTCCCTTCAAAAAAGAAAATCAGTATTGTGCTTGTAAAAAGTCCTTGACCGATCAGCTGATAGTGCAGTTAAAAAAATGTTTACCCCACTGTAAATTTGCACTTTCCAGTGTCCACAGAGAAGATAAGTTTATAAAAATTCTCAAAAGAAAAAGGTTTAGCACTTGCGTTGGAGAATATGGTATATATCTTTTCAATATTTTGATATTAACTCAGTTGCATGATTAAAAAAAAGACAAATACATAGCTAAAGCAGTTCGAACACTATTTAAGCATGTATTTATCATTCACGGATTCACTGATATGCAATTAAGTTCTAGCATATAGCCCATTTATATTTATTGATTTTCTGAGAACAAAGAATCTTCAAGTTTGAATTTTAACAAACTTTTGCCAATATGCCACCAACTAACCTCACATGATAATGATCATTTTTGACATTTTCCTTCGTGAGACTATATTTAAGTTCAGTCATGAGCAACATGTGTTTCATTTTGTCGGTCGATCAAATCTTTAGTATGAATCACAAGCCAATATTAAGTATTGTCTAAATAAGATTTGAGTGTTTCTTTTCATATTAGTCCAAGTTAAGGTCATCATGTTGAAATTCCTTTATCTTGATCGACTTATTCATCCCCTCCAACTGAATCAATACCCATTAGGTCGCCACTACTTCCGCCCCTGCATGCCACGATCCCTCGTCACCATTGCCAATGAGGCAAGCCAATAGGGTTGTAGGTGCGCTAGCATGCAAAATCATTTCTATAAGTGAGACCCTGTTTAGATGGGACTAAAACTTTTAAGTCCCTATCACATCGGATGTTTGGACACTAATTATAAATATTAAACATAGACTATTAATAAAACTCATCCATAATCTTCGACTAATTCGTGAGACGAAATCTATTGAGCCTAATTAATCCATGATTAGCCTATGTGATGCTACAGTAAACATTATCTAATTATGGATTAATTAGGCTTAAAAATTTTGTCTCGCAAATTAGCTTTCATTTATATAATTAGTTTTGTAAGTAGTCTATATTTAATACTATAAATTAGTGTCTAAATACAGAGACTAAAGTTAAGTCCCTGGATCCAAACACCACCTGAGTTCACGGATTGGCTCACTTATTGGGATACACCCGCACCAATTCTCTAGCTTGTTCTCCACATCTGTCCTCTCTTCTTGGCACTCCATCCCCACTCCCTACGCTTCAATTCGTCGCCAAACTAAATTTCATTTAGAATTGTTTCCCTCTCCTATTTGAATAATACCTCCATCCTATAATAATTGCATTTCTACCATTCTAATTTTTCCTGAAAAATTTCATTTGTGATAAGATGGGACCCAACAAATGGAATGTGTATCCCCAACCTTTCTTTTAATTAAGTTTACAAATGAATTGTGTGCCTCAACCTTCCTTCTAACAAAGTATACATAAGTAATATGCGCATGCAGTGCAGTTATTAAATAGGATTATCTCTATTTTTTTATAAATGTAATTATTATGGGACGGAGGTAAACTAAGGCAGAACTCTTGCCTTTTGTTAAAAAAAATCCATTCAGAAATCATAATATTTAGTATATGCTTGTTTGCCAAAAGGGAAATGTAGCACCTATTTGCTTTGAGACCAGTAGGAGCAATCTGCAAATTGGCTAGATCATGGGCCATGACAGGAGAAGGCTAAAATCCAGCCGGCTATCTCGGCAAATTGTAGGCAAAATCTTACCAGTTTATGCTACTACTTTACATGCCACCAAGAAGGATCCTGGATTCTGGTCGCTTTTCACATGATTGCTATGTCGCGAAATGACATCGATTGCACAAATTGGAGCAAAAATAATGCCCTTCACAATGCTCAGCAGTGATTGTCTTGTTCGCAACACTTGATGCCGTTTCTGTTGAGTTGGCTGGGCACCGCCACAGCCACACAGCCAACGACAAAATAAAATTTGTACAAACCAAATTTCTTTCAAAAAAAAAAAACAGGCAAATGGCTATGCAATTTGTACAAACCAAGCTTGTTTTTTTTAAAAAAAAAACTGTACCTTGTTATGAAGAGAGATTATCGAAAATTGCAGACGCAAATGGCTGCACGTCATTGTTATGAAGAGAAAGATTGTCATGTTCAAACGTCATTTTCGTTGGCCCCGGGAAATAATGACGACGGTTGAGACAAATTAGATGTCAAACTGAACAATGCAACTTGTGGCAAATTTGTATGATTTTGAGCTCTTGAGGTTCAGTTTACTGGCAATCTGGCTCAATCGAGATCTTTTGAATTGATAGATGAAGCTGAGATTGGTCACATATCTAAATACGACAAGCAAACAAGATTAGGGTCAATCACAGCCACAACATTTCACCTTAAACAGGAGTACTACAGTACCTGCAAAAGAGTTACTAGAAACTCTAGTAACTATATTCCATAAAGATAGCATCAGGATGGGACTGCCACATCTCGACCAGTAGAAATAGTAAGACAAAAAAAATTTTGGTAAAGAGAAACATCATGGTGGCAGGCAGGATTCAGTACGAAGCACCAAGAAATTCCAGAGACCTGAATTAGAAGCTACACAAAGCATAAAGCAAGCCTCTCATATCTTTCCTCATACAGATGATGTTCCTCAAAGAGGCTGTTAATCAAACACATCAGCAGTATGCACTAACGACTAACATGATGGACTGTCTCTCAAGTTTTTGAGCTGCTAAACCTAAACCACAGATGTCCTAAAGCTACAAGCATTTACCAACAATCTTCTCCCCAAGAGGATTATTTTCTTTCTAGCACCCTGCAGAGGACACAACTGACCCCAGATGAGCTGATCAACTATCGCTTTGAGGGTCTACCATCATCATCATCATCATCATCACCATCATCATCATCGTCGTCATCATCTTCGTCATCGCCACCCGACCTCTTCCTCTTCGAGGAGGATTGCGCCTTCGCGGAATCATCATCGCCATCATCGTCCTCATCAATCTCTTCATCCTCGGCACCCTCACCGTTTTCATCTGGCTCGAAGTCACTGGAATGCTCCTCGTCCTCTGCATCACCAAGTGGCTTGACCAGATACTCAGTTCCTAGCTCCTGCAAAAATTTCATCAAAAGCGTGTCATGACTGATTGAGGTGAAAGATATTCGGATATTAAGATGCATGGTGAATCTTTAAGCTTAAATTGCCTTCAAGGCAAACTCTAATTTGACTAAACATGAGAATAGAAACAACTTTGGGATCAGACTGACGTGCAAATTTTCATCATTCTGAAAATAAATCCATAAAGGATATCTGAGATGAATTATTCATCATTTCCCAAACATGATAGATTCAATAAGGTACAGTGGAAGATGAGCAATCAGGGCCTACTTGTATGACAATACCTTGGGAAACAGACCTAGATTCAGCAAAAGGTTACACAGGTACATAAACAGCAAAAGACTAGATGGAATATGGATTAGCTTATTTTGTCTTCCGTGATAAGTTCTGACCCGCAATACTTTCAGAAATAGGGAATAGGAATCTTCCTCAGAGAGAAGTGAAATATTACTAGATCTCCAAAGAACTGCGGAGGAACAAATCAGACCAGGTTGTCCTCTCAGATCTACTGAGAATGGGATCGGACTGACGTGCAAGGTTTAATCACAGGCAGAAGAGATCTACCCTCATAAACAACCTCTGGAATAAGTTTTTCGTCATATCCCTAAAATAGGAGCTAAGCCTTTCAGTAGATGCTCTCAATTATCGAGCACATATTCGAAAGCATCAGATAGCAACGCCATCTTAATGACCAAAAAAAACTAGGCAGATCTTTTAAGGGAGAAAATGCAAATAAAGAAAGAGAATTGGATCAGAACGGCAAATCAGTTCTTTTGCAGCACCGGGTGAGCTCAAGGCTCATCCTCAGAAACAGCCTCTGATATAAATCATCATCTCCAAAAGCACAAGAGCATAGAAAAACAAAATCCAATTACTTTCTAGGTCAACAAATTTGTACCATTCCTCCCTCAGATCTAAAATAGGTTCGTCCTAATTGACTTGAACATCAATAGCAAAGTGGTTTGGATCAGAACGGCAAATCAGTTCTTTGCAGCACTGGGAGAGCCCATTGGGCCATCCTCAGAAACAGCCTCTGATACAAATCGTCATCTCCAAAAACAAAATCCTACAACTAATCTTTCACAGATCTAGCCTTCCACCATAGGAAAGAGCCCAGATCCAGGTGTTTTAACTTCCCATGAGCCCATAGGAGAAGCAACATTAGGCGATTGTTTCTAGAAGGCACGGTAAATAAAGCCTAAAGCCTGAAGGAATCACATCAAAATCTTTGACATGTTCATAGATTTAAATCTCCTCAGAAACCCAAACCAAGAACCATGAGACATGTGACGGACAAAGGGTTCTTAAAGTTCATGAACAGTGGTAGACACGTCACACGTCCCTGTCCTTGCATCAAGAACCAATATCCGATTATTTTTAATATATATATATAAAAAATATAATAATATTAACAACAACATATGCCAAAATGCCCTTTGGACTTATTATTCTTGGGGGGAGGAGATGGGCCTCTGATGGGCTTCACCACAGACCACACAAACAGCAGGTGGATAAGACTAGACTAGAAAAGTAGAAAACCTAACATGTCCTCATAGGAAATTACCACATCAGCGCAAAAGTACTGGGAAAGGGTAAACGGTATGGCAGAGAACAATCACCCAGATCTACAGAAAATACGGAAGCAGGGGTTTTCTTCTCTCGTTTTTTTTTTGCCAAAAATTCAGAACCTTTTTACTCCAAGATCTATATTTTTGCCCAAAAAAGGCTTCTTTATTCCCAGATCTATAGTTTCCTGAGTGGTAAAAACAACTCACAAAAACAAAAATAAGTTTTGACCGTTTACAGAAATCGATATGCAAAAAAAAAAAAGAAGAAACAAAACGACCTCAGACTTACAAAAATCTCGACCAAAGGTTTTTGAGGAAAAGTCTTCAAAACTAAGCTGATACATCTACTGATGTGAGAAAACGCTATTGTATTCAAAACTAAGCAGATACATCTACTGGAGAATTTTAGGGACAAAGGTACTGAACAGATCTGAGAATAGAACTACTTTTACAGATTTGTGCAAGACAAAATTAGCAAGAAAACGCGCAGGAAGCTGAAGAATTTCATACTAATCGTAACAGTAGAGCATAAAGATAGATCTATCAGGGCAGGCAGGAAGAACACATGAACAAAGCATACTAGCATATATTCGAGGGATTAAGGCGTGAAAAAAAATTATACCTCCTGCTCGTCGCCCTCGACTTCCTCCTCTTCCTCTTCGTCGTCGTCGTCGTCGTCGTCGTCATCGTCGTCGTCGTCATCGTCGTCGCCGCCCTCCCCCTCCTCGCCGTCCTCCTCATCCTCCTCGTCGGAGATCTCTACGACGGTGTGCCCCGCCGCGCCCTTCTCCCCCTCCTCGGCGTCCTCCTCCTCGTCCCCCTCCTCCTCTCCATCCCCCTCCTCGTCGCCGTCGCCCTCCTCCCCATCTACCGCCTCCTCCTCGACCTCCTCCTCCTCCTCCTCCCCGTTCACCACCTCTTCCTCCTCCACCGCCGCCTCCTCCGCCTTCTTGGCCGCCGCCGCTGCAGCAGCAGCGGCCTTCTTCCGGGCAAGCTCCGCCGCCCGCTCGTCCCCCTCCTCCACCTCGACCGCCGGCTTCATCTCAAGAAGCGAATCAAAAAAAAATCAAGAAGAAGAAAGAAATCTCTCCCTTTGCTTTGGTTTGGTGCTGTGGCGGCGGAAAAATCAGGGGAAAATTTGGGGCGAATTTGTAAGCGGGGTGGGGAAGAACAGGGGGCGGGGCGGGGCGGATGCCTGCGGGGAGATCCTGGCCGTCCGAGACAAGAACAGTCACGCGGATCGATGACGTGGCGGACGATCGGACGGCTGCGGGGGATCGGTTCGTGCCTTCGTGGAGGGGGAGGACTCCGGAGTCCGGAGACGGGGTAGGAGGAGAACGCTAGGGCTGACGTCAGCGTGAGGGAGATTCTTTTTTCCCAAGAAAAAAAAAACTCTGGATTCACGTTCCCTTCTAAATTCTGATTGTAGTAAAATAAAATCAGTTAGTATACATCAAAGATTTAGATTTATCGCCCGAAAATAAACTGTTGCATTTTTTTTATTTACTTTCGTAGAATGTAAACATCCCGGCAAATGACCTCATGGTCTACCAAAAATATTTCTCCTAATTAAACTTTTTATTAAACAAGATATAATTGTACAGAGTTTTCTAAAATACAAGTATCATATACATATATCCAACTTATGTTATGTTATGTTAGGCATCTGTATCTGTATGGTGTACAAAACATAAAAATTAGCCACTATTCTATTGTAGTACAGTACTATTAGTTTTTTAAACAACACACACAATATAGTTTGTTTAAACCAAACAAAACCATATAATTGTAATAAAATTACTTCTATGATAAATATGCACTTAAAATTTTCATGTATCTAAATATCTAACAGAAATATTCAAAGATATGAGAATGCATATGTCAAAATTGTTGAGGAAGCACCAACAGTGTATTAATGGAGTTTATACAGTTATCGAGAAAAATGATCACTTGTTAATTTCTTTTTAATACATAAAAATCTTTCAAAAGAGTTCATGATTTTTTACTACAAATAAAAACTACACTGATGATTTTATCATGAAACAGTTATATTAATAGATAATAGTGCTGACTAGTGATACTCCTATGGTTTGAGGAGATCATTCAAGCAAATGTGAGGAACAATGGAGTGTTTTGACTCTCTTACTTTTGGTATAAGTGGCCTTCCTTATGTGACTGTCCTTAGATTTTTTATTTAATGTAAACGCTTAGTACTAGGAAGCTAAAAATTTCAATTCAAATAATAGTAATCTTTTAATTAAGTTTTTTTATTCAAAATATATTAGAATAGTGTTTTTATTTAAACATATTTGGAAGAGGGGAAAGTTTTTTTAGGCCATTGAACAATTTGCCTAGTTATTTCCAAAAGATAAAATTAATCATATGTATCTTGCAAGGAAAAATATAAGTTTTTTTTCGGGGAAAGGGAAAAATAAGTTAATATTGGGAGGTTTATATGTGCAATTGTTGTTACCCTTTTCTCCTAGGTTATCAGAGATTCCATCTTCAGGATATGATTGGCCTTCCTCGTCCATCTTTTCATCCCCCTCTAGTTCTTCAGAACATATTAGGTTTGTTCTCGAATTAGCTCATCCTTGTATACTCAGTATCTTCCTTTCAAAAAGAATGTTTATCTTGTGTTAGAAAAACAGTAGTCACATGAAAGTTTTATATCTTGTGTAGGAAAAAGAAAGAACTAGGAAGAAGCATGGATGTGATATTGGTGAAAATTGTCCATCCACATGAAAACAAAATTTCTAAGGGGTAATTATGATTGTCCTTTGTTTAAACATGCAAGATATAGATATTTTGGTAGCGACCTAACGAATAGTATAATTTTAGTATGAGATTTCTTATACTTTTACATTAGTGTCCAAAAGTTAATGTTGAAAAAATTAATTCTAAAGTTATGTTCTAAATTTCAAATTTGACTACACTCAAATAAGCAAGATCCTGTGATAAGGAAAAGCTAAATTTAAGAAAACCATGTTGTACTCCTATTGTGACCCTCTTAAGACCGTTCATGGTGCGGTGATACAGCGTGCGTCCTCTCATTCAAATTTCCCTTCACATCAGCGTCAGTCATGCCTCCCTGAAGAGGGTCTCAGTCAAACACACGATCAACTCCACCTTTTGTTCCTTTTGTACACCTATACATATGTGTATATTTTGCATACAAATGTATAAACTTTATATGTGTATATAAAGTTTATATATAAACATATGTATACCAAGTACGCACACATAAAGTGTATTTATGTATGAACTTTATATATATATACACTTATATAACTTTTTTGTATGTATAAATTTATACGAATACACTTTTGATGTATAAATTTGTATATACGCGTACAAACTTTGTACGTATACATAAAAAAAATCATATATATATATACTTGTATAATTGTTTTAGGTATATATATGTGCATGGACACGTACTCTGTACCATATAAAAACTAATGTACATATACGTATATTTTTTTATATATACGTATGCATAGAAATTTTATACACATACATACGTATGTATGTACAAACATGTATAGATGATGCGTACATAATACCGTACAGAATTGGTCGTGTGATTAATCGTGCATGTGGCTTATCATGCATTAGCCTTTTCCGTCCCCAAAGCCATTTGTCCCTTCACAAGGAAACCCGTTCCTCGTCAAGGTTTGTCAAGTCGTTAGGGCATAGCACTTGACGAGTCTGCCCTGTGCGGTCCCCTAGGACCCACACCCTTGTGGATTTTTGTTGGTGGTAAGAGGGAGCAAAGGACGTGACCGGAGTGGAGAAAGACTACTACTGAAGTGGAGAAAGACGGCTAGAAGGGACATACCAAGAGGCAAGAGGTCATCATCACCACTCAATTTGTATTGCTAAGCTCCTCTGCCATTGCCTAGACCACCACGGAGATCTGCTGCCATTTCGCCAAGGCTACTGGTTCAAGTAAATCGGGCCTGCTGGTGAACTTGACAATCACCACCTTGATCTACCATCACGTTGGAACTTGATTCACCAGGGGAGCTCAATGTACCACCATCCACCTCAATTTATGCTTGAAAAGCTCATTGGAGAAGGGAGAGGCACCACTGGTGGATGGGGAGGAGAGAGACAACACTCGTGGCCCAAGAGGAGCGAGAGAAAGATGAGAGGAGAGGCCGGTGGAGGTGAGGCCGTAAGGAGATGGGATGTGAAGTGTATTTTTTTTTCTTAGTTTTGTGGTGTTTGGTGAAAAATATTAGACTTATCCATACATTATAAGAAAGTATGAGGACTGAAATAGAAAGTTATAGGAGCTGAATGCAAAATTTAAGTCAGTAGTAGTAACAACTTAAGCAACTTTGCACTGTAGGATTAGAATTAGTGTCGGATTAATTGGTACGCCCTCTCTCCTTTTGGGATCCTCATAGTATAGTGTGTTGCACTGTGGGTGTCCGAAAAGTGAAGAAATAAACATGAGTAAAACAGATACTGATTCTAAGATTAAATTTTAAATTTCAAATTCTATTACGGGTTATAAGTCGATTATAAGCCGCTCGATACTGCAGATTCGAACTAAACGAACTCTAAGTATTGTAAGTTAAAAGATCATTGGCTAATTCATTCATTATTTTTACAAGAAGCAAGACACTCATTCAAATAGTACTAGGCTGGCTCCAAATCTCAAATAATCGTTTGGAGGATGTGGAGTTGAAGCAAACGTTTCGTGATCCGATAAAAAGCACAGTGGAGTAGGACGTGAAGAGGAGAAAAAAAAATTCAAAAATAAAAATTGTAGATGTGGCGCTGCCTTTCGCTCGTAGAAATTCCTAACTTCTCTTCCATGCATGAAAAACAAAGCAATAAATTAGCGCATAATTAATTAAAAAGAAAATAAACACTAGACTAATATAAGGCCCCCTTTAAATGAAAGGAATTATGAAGAAATTATGAAGGAATTTTATATGATTGAAATCCTATAGGAAATTTTCCTATGTAGCAAGATTGAAGTTTTTCAAATCCTACAAAATTTATATGGAATGGCTTATTGCATACATGTTTTGGAGGAAACTTAACCAGAGATCCAACCTCTTTGTAAAAATCCTTTGAGTGTATCTCTCTCGTCCGATTCGTGTGTTTTTCCTGTAGTCCAATCAAACGATCATTCCTATATTTTTCCTGTGTTTTGCAATCCTCTGTTTTACACTTACATTCCTGTCAAAATCCTATGTTTTTCCTATTCCACCGTTTTTTCATTCCTACGATTCAAAGAGGCCCTAAGTTTGAAAACATTTTTCATATATATATATATATATATATATATATATATATATATATATATATTAAAAAAAACATAGTTTCAGGGAATGCACGCGTAAAATAAATATCGAGAAATTAGAAAGACGAACAAATAAACACACCCTAAACCCAATTGCATAGTTGTACTCTCTCATGAGTTTTTTCTATGGAAATTGCTATGCATACGACCAATGCGTACGACCCAAGTCCGACTCAACTAGTACATAGACACATTTGCTATTTTTTTTAGCCCATATAGAAGGAAGCTAAGTGCAAGGATTGGTGGATGATGTGTGGTTGGATGTTATGTGTGGTTGGATGCTAGTTGTACGCATTGGTCGAATGTATAGCAGGACTCTTTTTTAAAGCCCATTTGTTACAGCTCCTACTCAGCATAGCTGAGAAGTGACTGGAACAGTGCTCATTGTGCTTATTTGAATCTGATTACCAAGATTTTATCTTGGTTTTTGTTAGCACGTATTTTTAAACTATTAAACAATGTGTTTCATTTAAAATTTCTATATATAAGTTTATTTTAAAACATTAAATAAATTTATTTTCCAAGTTTATAATAACTAAAACTCAATAATCCCACCCTTTTCTCGTTTTGTGTGCACTGGTTTAATCCTCATCTCAGCCAAATCTAACGAGAGTGTACACTAATTTCTTTTAACAAAACGACCAGCCATTGGAAGTGCAATTAGTAATTTACTCCTTAAAACCTTTTGTTAACTTAAGCCACCTCTTGCGCTTTTTGCAACGCACAGGGGTGGCTACCTGGCGACTGGTCGCGCCTGCGCCATCATGCGCGACCACCCCCACTCCTCTACTCTCTATACTATTAATATAATATACTACTACTAGTACTATTCCTATAAAAAATATATTTTTATATGTAAATATTTTTCATATATAAAAAATACACATATACAAAATTTGTATATGACGTGTGCAAATTTTATATACGTATGTATTAAAAAATGAAAAAAAAATCACGTATACAAATTTTGTATACGTGTATATAAACTTTGTATATGTACGTATATAAATTAGTTTGTATACATGCATACAAATTTTATATACGTATGTATACAAACTCGTATAAAAAAATTGTATACGTATATGTTAAAAAAACTGAAAAGAAAAAAAACGGAAAAAAAGAACAAAACCAGAAAAACCAAAACAGAAAGAGAACCTAAAATAACGGAAAAACCAAAACAGATAGAGAAAAAAAAAGGAAAAACCAAACAGAAAGAGAAACAAAAAAGGACCGGAGAAAACGAGAAACAAAAAAAAAAAAAAAAAAGAAAAAACCCTCCCGCACGGCGTGCCGTCCGCCGCCCCCTCTTCTCACGCGACACATGTACAATCGCGCGCGATAGGGCACGCGCGACTGGCCGCAATTAGCGTTTTCGCAAGCACAAGTGATCTTAGAGGGTGTTTGGATATAGAGACTAAACTTTAATCCCTGTCACGTCAGATATTTGACACTAATTTAGAGTATTAAATATAGACTAATTATAAAACTAATTGCACAGATAGAGGCTAATTTAAGATATGAATCTATTAAATCTAATTAATCTATAATTAACACATATTTACTTTAACACTATATTAGTATCAAATTAGCCCTTATAGTACTAGAAAGGAAAAATTACAAGAACCACCCCAAATATCACTCTAGGTTTGAGATGCCCCCCCTATAAAAAGATTTGTTGTAAATCCCCACATCCTAATTCACCTTGGTTTAATTTAGGCATCTTCTCTCTACACATACGTGATTCCCGAAGTATCTCGTGGCGAAATTAGCCAAGTCCCGCTCATCGTGATGATTTGTCAACAGGTCCCTTTTACATTAGATTGTGTGGCCTTAATTTCTAATTAAATTGTACTGAAACCTGCTATTTTGGGTCAACTGACCAATTGCAACATATGAAATCATGCAATTCTAATCTGACTATATGATTACCGCTTCATGTTCAAATGTTTCTATATGCTCATTACGTACTTAAAAAAACAGATATGTTGTTCAGCACACATGATATCGGTTTGGAATATATAACTAGTATACCACGAGAAACACAGTGAAATGGTCATGATAACACAATGAAATGATCGCCTTATACAGAACAAACAGCATAATCTCTCTCTCGTCGAGTGGGACTTGGTTGATTTCGCCACGAGATTCTTCAGGAGTCACGCACGTGTGGAGAGAAGGTGCCTAAATCAAATCAAGATGAATTAGGAGGTGGGAATTTACAACAAATCTTATTATGGGGAGACATCTCAAACTCAGAGTGACATTTGGGGTAGTTTTTTGCAATTTCCCTACTAGAAATCTAGAAATCGCCCGTTCTCACAGGTGGGATCTCGTGCGGTCGCACCGACGCCAAGCGGCCTTCTGGCTTCAGGTCCCCGTATTTCCTTACCGTGTCGAAAGCAAAAAAAATCACAGCAGTGGCTACAGAGATAGGTGTCCACACCGGATCCATGTATAACCAACCCACCTCCAGCATTAGTACTAGTATTAAAAGGAGTAATCTCACATTGATCTTTGGTGGGAGTAGACGGAATGTACCGCCCGCCAAGGATATTCCGTCGAGTGGTCACGGTCTCTCACGTGTGAGTTGTGACGTGTAGGGGGGCTTTTTTTTTCTTTTAAAAAAAATGCAGATCAATGTGTCGCTATCACAATCCCTGTAGCGGTGTGTGCATTAGTGAGCTCCTGTTTGTCGACTGGGCCTGATAGTATGCGAGAGCTGTACGTTAATGGGCCAGAAAGTGCAAGCCCACCTATGGCCGAATGGAAAAAGTATATTTAAGGTCTCTCATCTTGTTACCCAATTACAAAATTGTTCATAAACCAAAAAAAAAACAGATATACAAAATACCTCAATTTATAAAACCGGCTAACTCTAGATCCTTATATAGTATTGACTCTGGTTGACACCGGTTTTATCAGGCGTGGCAACTGAATCACGTGGGACCCACATAGGACCCACATGTCAGTGAAACCTCAAATTCTTCTTCCCCTCTCCCTCTCTCCCCTCTTCCCCCATCTCTTTTAGTCGGAGTGTTGCCTCGCCCCCATGGACCCTGACGACGGGACGGGCGGTGAGCTCCACACCTCGCTCCCCTCCTCTAGCTCCCTCTTTCTCGGCACCCCATGCCAATCCCCATCTCTCCTGTTGATCTTGAAGAGGAGCGGCGGCGGCGCTCTCCCCACCCCCACGGACCCTAATGGCGAGGCGGGTGGCGACCGGTGTTTGGAGGAAACCGCAGCTGCGCCATGTTCACCTCGATCTCCAGCTCCAAGCTTGGAATGGTCAGCACTGAGCACCATCTGCAGCTCTTCCCGGCGAGGATTCATCGTTGCCATCTTTGTTGTTGCAAAAGAGGAGGATGCGATGCAAGTAATGCCTCTTCTCCTCTTCTCCAGTCCTTTGCAATCAATGGCTCTCCCAAGAAAGAGAGCAAGTGATGCATGCCATCTTTCTTCATCCTCAACTTCCATTGCTTTGCTACTCATTAACTGCCATTGTTGTCAAGTTTTCTTTGTTGCGTCTGCTGCCTCTTATAGCTTGCAGCAGCAGTAGCATGCGACCCCGTGTGGTGTGAAAAAGCCAGCGCGGTGCACCATCGTCGCCCATCCTCTCGGCGTCGGTCCACGTGCCACACCACAACGGCGGCCTATTCGACTTTCCTCCGCCATGGCTTGGGCGGAGTAGATCCCAAAGCCGGCGCCCCTTCTCTGACTACCCTCGCCGCCACCGCTACCGCCGCCTGTCTTCCTCTGACAGGATGTAGAGAGGAGGAAGAAAAATCAATGGAGGAGGAGGAAGAAAAAATGAGGTAGCACATCCGACGGAGGAGGCGCGGTCGTTGATGGCGGAGCAGTGGGGCTGTCATCCTTCTTTGCCGCGGCGGAGCTTCCACGACTGCATGTACCACTCCACCATCGCCTCCCGCCGCTCATCCATCTCCAACACCGATGTTCCGACCACCCCAGCAGTGGCACCCACCACTTCCCACCTCCTCCGCAGCCGCTGTTCCCAATTGCCCGGCTCTCGAGGCACCAGCGGCTGACGCAGACGCGACGCACGGCCTCACCGAGAAAGCTGCCCCTGATGCAATTGCCATTGAATAATTGGATTCAGTTGTAGTAGCAAAACCGCATAAGGCTAACATGTGAAGCCCATGTAGATCCCACACTGACTCAGTTGCCATGTCGGATAAAACCAGGGTCAACCAGAGTCCATACTGCCTGACGACCTAACATTAGCCGTTTTGTAAGTTGGGGGATACTATATATGATGTTCTGGTTTAGGGACGATTTTATAATTGATTTGGTGACCAGATGAGGGACCTTATATGTACTTTTTCCTGGTAAAATCAAGGGTAACACTGGGCCATTCTTTTGAAAGGCCTGGATATCAATTCTTAAGTGCGTGGGCCAAAAAAAATGAACTATAAGTTTGGCCCTTACGCGTGATGGTGGCCCTTTGATGACCTGAATTGGCCAGGGTGGAGATTGATGGGCTGTGTTGGCAACACGGACCGTAGCTGAACTGTGCTTTACACCAATTCCCTTTCATTTTCCATCGAAATTAATGGCGGTGCTCGAAAGGCGGCTAGCTACGAATCGATCGAGTTACCACAGTGATGAAAAGATGCACGAAAATGATGCTCGACTTTGTCAAAGTCTGATTTTGCTGATATGATGCCACCGTAGCTGCATATATGGTCGCACATACGACTCCATCCGATCGTACACGGCGCTGGCGTCAAGTCGAGACATAAAGTGGTACCACTGGTTTCCTAAACGACAAGCAAACCGATGCATTTAGTGGTACTAACGGTTCCGTGTTCGTCGCTTTTCCCTCAACCATGGCACAAATTTCAGCAGCTGAAAGGGATGTGACTTACCGTGTGCATGCATATATCATCAACTAACTAAACATGTCGCCATGTCGGCAGCTACTTGTATTACATATTTCGGTCGTAGATATACATATGGTGTCACACTCCGTGCTCTTTCGTCGCATGTCTTTTTTTTTTTCTTTTTATCTCGTATTTTTATTTTCAACCAGGAAGGAGCCCCGCGCATTCGCGCGAGCATGTGTATCAATTTGGCCTCGAAACATGCCTAAGTTCAAATTAAAAGTAATATATTCTCTTTCTTAATTGAAATTCCATTGTGTCTTTTATCTTAACAAACACGTACCATGAGACCTTTTTTTTTTTTCTAACGAATGTATTTTATTTGTATCATCAAGTCTTTGTTTTAATTGGTTCACATGCATGTAAGTTGTTGTATGCTTGCATGTGAATTAATAAAAAAAGGAAGAAACATACATATCAACATTGTTTCTCCATAATACGCGATACCCTCCTTAAGAGAAAATATAGTCAATACATGTACATGTCTTAACATATAAATTTAATAGAAAGAGATATCATTTTTAACTCATGATAGGCTGCCTATTTTGAGGCCTTGTAGATACAAGATGTGGAGAAACTCAAGAAGCTCCTACAACGATAGGGATTTAGTGACTTCATGGATTTATTATTGGCCTTCATCTCTTGACATGTTTATAAGGAGAAACATACAAATGCAAAAGAAAAAGAAAATAAAAATATAATTAGAACGTCAAATGATGAGCTATCTCTATAGCTAACGGAGTAAACTGATTAAATGTTAGCTTGTGGGTTAATGCTCCATTAAATAATACTAGGAGCAAAAGTGGCAGGTGGGTAATGTTTTTCCCCAAGAGCAGGTGAAAGTAGAGGTAGAGGTGCTTTTGATTTGTACTGCACCAAAAGCTGGCTTTGAGCAAAAGCAGCTGTGGCTTTTGGATCCTTTGGTTGGTTTTTGGCTTTTGCAAAAGCAAAATCAGGTTGAAAAGCCTAACTAAACGCACCCTAAGACAACCCCGGCTTCACCACAACTATAAGTACAATATATGAGCCGCACGTGGAAAAAGAAGATGTGTGGATCTTGCAAAAATTATTTATGTAGTAGTGCAATGAACATAATTGCTCAAAGAACTAAAAAAAAAAAATAATACTCCCTCTATCCCAAAATATAAGCACTTTTAGACTTCGACACGGTCTTCGAGATGTTAATTTGACCAACGATATCTATAAAAGTAAGGTGTTTGAATCTCCTGAAGATGAAGATGAAGATAAAGATTAAGTGTTTCACGCAAAACGAGGTGGTAATAACATGTGATTAATTGAGTTTTAATTATTACAAACTTAAAAAAAGGATTAATCTTATATTTTAAAACAACTTTCATATAAAAAATTTTCACACGAAACGCACCGTTTAGCAGTTTGAAAAGCGCGCCATGAGTATCCAAGATTTCATCCACTCTTTCCATTAGAAACGAACAGGATAAATAAAAAGAGTTGCATATTGTGATATTTTGTTTAATGATAAATTTAGTAAAATCAATTTTACATGATTGATCTTTCTTATATTTTTGCTATTAATAGTCAAAGTTATAAATATTTGACTTGGCACTATGCTAAAAATGCTTATATTTTGGGATAGAGGGAGTAAGTGGCTTAAAATTATTATTTTACATTATTGAGAGCCCCTATGTATGTGAAATAATAAATATAACTATGATACGACCCACATAGGTGTGGTGTCCCGATATTCACGATGTAAAATCACGAACCGATAGGTGGTGTCCCGATCTTCACAATGCAATGTAGAATCACAAACCGATAACTAGTCTCAAAGAGACCAAGATAATAAGTTGCAAACAGTCAAAGGAAATAGTGCAACCTAACGATTGTACTCAAACCCAACCACCTTCTCTATTATAGCAATATGAATCGAGGATTTGCCCACCAATCACACAACATGCAATCAATCAAGAAAAAACCTCGAAGGGAGCGGAAGCACCAATTAGGGGGCATCACAAGATCAAAGGGATAGAGAGCTCTTTCTGAATTTGTTTGCACATAGCTAAAGAAAGGAGTTCATATTATCATTGTCAAAAGTCTTCCAAATGGTAAAACAAAGGGAATATTTATACTAGGAATAACCCTCCTAGTTGGCAATGAAAAGTCTTAGGAGTTTACTGGACATAGGCTAGCTCAGAGGTCTCAATAAGCGAATTTTTTTAGAAGACTCGCGCGTTTGTTTGGGTTTTGAGTAGTCTCAAAGATTTGTCCATTGCTCCTTGTTGGGAAGTCGAAACAACGAGCCATTTGTTGGATTGAAACTAGACTTGATTATCTTTCCAATCATATATATTATGCATGGAAAAGGTTGAGTGGCTAGGTCACACATCCCTTAGAAGTTGGAGCAAATGTTAGGAGATAATGGACTCCGAAATCAGCATGGTGTAAATGGTTATCGTCTTCACCTAACCCATCATCAATTTGATCTTCTAGCTCATGTTGATGCCCAGCAAGTCTGAGTCAAGTCTCTCTTTAAGCACAACAGTATGCTTCAACCTACAATAATACAAGTCAAGTAGTAGCCTTACCTTTTTAAAATAATAATATTCAGAGTTAAGCGTAGTTTTAACCTTGCATAGACGTGTAGCATTTAAATTATGTGTCCACAGGCTTGGGCGATCCATATCAAAATATATGTATATCAGTGTTTGCGATAAATAACTTTGATAGTTTTTTTTTGATACAAAGAAAAATTGGATGGGTATTTTTACAAGTAACCGTGTCTCTTTACAAGAAAAATATATGTGCTATTTTTTTTGGAAGTATTTCATTTTATCATTGTTTATTATGGTTGGCTTGGGTAAGTGTGACAGTGAATGAAAAGCCTGGAGTCCAATTTGATTTCTCGTGTGGGAGACATCCCATCTGCTATATTTTGTGCTATGTACTGTGTGAGGCTCCATGTAGCTTAGCAGGAATAATATGATTGATAGGTAACTATACTGCGAATGCATCATTATTTTTGAAATGTGGTCATTTTAATAAGCGTCGTCATGATTTAAATGCTTTTCACTAAAAATTATAAGTAAGTCCGTAATCTTTAATTTGAAGCCTATAATGCTTATCCTACTGTGTATTCTTTGTGTGAAAGAATTAGGCATTGTTATTAGGGTGCCATCATAAATTTTTCAGATTTAAAATATGCCATTACTGTTCACTTATTTGAAGTCATGCCATTATAATTTTTCATATATTCGAAATATGCCACTTCATACCTCTTTGATGCATTGAACAAAAAATTTAGACCAAATTGTCCTCTGTCTTCTTCCTCTATTCATCTCTGCTGCCATGGATCCACCAAGCCTGTGCCTACCTAGCCACTGTAAGCCTGCACCTCCCTACCGAGCGTCCGAGCACTGGTTTCCCCGCCAAGGACGATGACCATCACGGTCCCTCGGCTATGGCTGAGCTCCAACGCCAGGGCATCTGGTCTCTCGGCCTCGTCCACTTCACATAGCCGAATCATGGTACCGCCTCGACCCAGTCCTCAATGCCACGTTCATCTCCTACTTGCGTGGTTTGAAGGACCGCGCCGGAGTAAAGGTGAAGGTGGTGTCCTTAGCCGAGGTTCACCGGCGAAAAATGGGAAGGAAGAAATCAAGCTGCCTGACCTAGATCCAGAAGGTGAAGAAAGGGAGGAAGAAGATGAACAGGAAAGATGGGAGGAGACCGAGGAAAAGGATGAGGGCAATTTGGTCTAAAGTTTTTGTTAAATGTGTTGAAAGGGTATGTAGTGGCATATTTCAAATACCTTCAAAATTGTAATGGCATCAGTGCATCACTTCAAATAGGTGATAGTAATGGCATATCTCAAAACTAAAGAATTTATAATGGCATAGATCCAATTAACTCTTGTTATTATCATGGTAATTTATTATGCATGTTACTAAGTTATGTTATATTCCATGTAATTTGGTGTTTTAAACACTAATTAATTCCTCATGTTTTCAAAATAAAAATCATTTGGTAGCTAAGGTTCTCTTGCAACTCCTAGACTACTGTTCCTCGATGGCTACAAAAGTAAGCCCATCTAAAATAATTACGCCTTCTTCCTACCATCTCTATTAATATATTATTCATCGCTTATTAACACTGGTTCACTCACTCTCCTGTCTCTCAAGTGGGAAGGCGTTGCTTATGTAAGGAAAATCTTTATTTTCTAAAGTCCAAAAATGTTAGTCGTTGTATGTGTCCTATGGCTGCAATTTTGTCGGAGTTGTCACATGATCCAGTGTAGTGATG
Organism: Oryza glaberrima; assembly: GCF_000147395.1. Classification (NCBI taxonomy): domain Eukaryota; kingdom Viridiplantae; phylum Streptophyta; class Magnoliopsida; order Poales; family Poaceae; genus Oryza; species Oryza glaberrima. The sequence continues at coordinate 11,886,085 of NC_068326.1, forward strand.
TTTATATTTTCAAGTAACTAATCATAAAATTTATTTATATTTTAGTATATTGTAATGTCTACATGGATTTTAATGTTGCTTCTGCATGTGTACGAAGAATGAACATGTTTTTAGCTTATTAATGTTCATATATATTCATATTTTTAATTGTCTACATGAATAAAATAGACAAATTTATATTTATATATGAAAGGTATGGAAGCCATATATATCAACATTCATCTGTTTCCATCCAAAATGTACTAAAACTTGTGTTAAAAAAAACTCTCTGAGTCCTTAAATTAATGGCAATGTATAATTTATTTTATAGCGCTTACGTTAAAAATCAGCCGATTTAATTTGTTTAGTCAGTTGAGCACATTTCTAAAAGACATAGGTAATTGGATATTGTTACATCTGACTAAAGGTACAATCTATTTTATCATAATTGTTATGTTATTCATTGTTAAATTTGTTCTTTTTCACTTACATGTTATAGATCCAATTTAGCTATGCATACTTACCAAATAATATATAATGATGCAACATAGTTGTTTAATTATTTCACAATTTTGTATGGCAATTTGGATGACATGAAAAGGGTAGGAGTTGTGGTCCCTGGATTAATTACTCTTTTAGGTGGAAATTTATTTTTTATGGTTGAATTTATAGTCTTTTTATTTTTAATACCATGGATCTAATTTAGCTATGTACTTTTTTGGAATGATTTAACATGATATAATAATAAAGTCGAGAGGTTTTTAGCCTCAGGATTGTTTTAAAAAGAAGAAGAAGAATCAGTGATAAAATGACCACACATGAGCATGCATGGATTGTTTTTTCCAAAAGTTTTTTTTTAATAAGAAAAAGGCCACATGGCCTGCTTTTATAGAAAGCCCAGCATGGCAACCGAACAACTGCCTTTACCCTAATGCACAGTTGCACCCACTTCATTTACCATTACGAGTTGTGCCCTGATTATTTGCCACTGGCGGCGATTTTCTTGCCAGAGCATGACCTTCGAGCAAAAAAAAAAAAAAGAAGTAGTATCGGTAGACCTCTGATCTGTTGATCAGAATTCGTTATATATACGTGACATGTCATCCCTTCTTGACGGTGTGCTTGTGGTGTCACGGCTGATTGCTATTACTGGTTGTCCTTAATTACCAGGATCAAGTCAGCTTATACTATGTAGCCAACTACGTACCGCGCGCCCTTGGTCAATAATCCTGCCCAACATACTTGGGTCCATTTCAATGTTTTGAATGGTAGTTTGGAATCTATAGCTTGTTACTGCTATTATTTATCTCCTTACAGTACTGCTGTTTTCTTCTATAGGAAGTTTTCGTTCCAATTAGTCAGCAATTCTGACCTTTTGCTTTTAGCCAACAATTCTAACGTACAGCGATTCAGCAGTCTATATATAGCTGAAAAACCATTGATTTAGAGGTGTTTTCTTAAATATAATATAAGGCCTATTGGCAGACCATAAAGACTGACGTTCTCGATATTTTTAACAGCAAATACAAACTTTCTGGAGGAAATTAACTTCGTGTTCTTTAAGTAGGGCAGTTAGGGGGTGTTTAGATCTATGGGTATAAAGTTTTGGCGTGTCACATTAGATATACAAACACATATTTAAAGTATTAAACGTAGACTAATAACAAAACAGATTACAGATTCCACCTGTAAACTGCAAGACGAATATATTAAGCCTAATTAATCCATCATTAGCAAATGTTTGGAGTAATTAGGCTTAAAAATTCGTCTCACAATTTACATTCAATCTATGTATTTAGTTATTTTTTTTGTTTATACACTACCAGACTTGAGACCAAGCCTGTTTGAATTTTTTGACGGTGTAACTTATACCTACAGAAAAATGGCATAACTTTGTGGGTTTCGTCACTAACGCACAGGAAAATAAGAACTGACATGTGGGCCATCTAAACTTTGAGACATCAAAAACCCTAAAATCAATTCCTCCCCCATTCCCCCAACTCCCAGCCGCCGCCATCTCTCCTAGCCCTCTCCACCTGCGACTCTGTGAGCGCGAGCGACCGCTGCAGGCCATGCCGCCATCGCCGCTGCTCCTCTACCCTCCTGACTCACAGACACAGCAGCGGTGTCTCTCCCCTCCCTCCTTCCTCCCTGCTCCTTCTTGGCTCGGGTGTGGCGGCTAGCGCGGGTGGTGGCGGCTCCCGCCTCCCTCTCCCCCTTGGCACGGGCACGGAGGCGGTGGCTCCCTCCTCCCTCTTGGCGCGGGCGCGGCAAAGGCGAGCGGAACCATCGTCCCCTTCCTCGGGAGCCCTCTCTCTCCGACGGCGGCGACAGGTCAGCCTCGGGACTGCCAGATTTGGCGACAACAAGCCTCGGGACTGCTAGATCTAGCGGCGTTGGTGAGCATCGGCGGGCGGAGGGCTTGGCAACGATGGCGACGACCACACAACCACGGGGATCCGGTGCCGGTGAGTCTCCTCCTAGCTCGTTGTGGTGGTGGACGGCGGGTTCATGGTTCATGGTGGTTCTTGAGCTTGTGGAGGCAGCTGACTTCTAAATATTTTGATTGGGACTATCTATATTCTTAGACTTGCTAAGATCCGGTGCTGTCTTTACTTTATGAAATTATGATAGATGATTTTGGTAGTCCATGTGTTCCTAATTTTGATTTTGATGTCTCTAGTTTGTTATTTTTTTTCTTATGTACAAACCCTCTATGATTTACCATGCTCACTTCAGTCTGTATTAAAAATTCTGCTTAACACGCCATGCCCTGTAGTTTAAATGCTGCAGTTAAATCTCTTCAAAATGCTATACAACCTGAATATCAAGGTGCATGCCTCATTAAGTGGATGAAATCTTTTCTGAGTCTAACTTGTCCTTAGCATTTGCACCATGGAACTTGTCATCTCAGCATCCAATAGCAAGTGAGTTTGAGTTCGAGCTAATCCTAGCATTCTTGTATTTATTGAATTGGTAGAGTACTGCTGGAAGTATTTTGTGTGTGCCTATTCATTTCAGCTGTCATATGTCATTTTCATGCTTTTTGTACTAATGTATTTGTTTTGCTATAACCTGAGAATTCACAATTGTTGTTATTTATTTGTATTAATGAAGAATTTTATGGTATGCTCTTATATAAGTTGATATGCTCTTATATAACTATGTAAAGTTCATTATGATGCATCACTCACTTAAAATTAGGTAATTGATTTGCAATCAATTAGTATTTTGCTTCTGATCTAGTGTAGGATAATTTTTTTGCACCTGTAAGTCTGTATGTAGTAGCAATGTAATCAATTATGCGCGACAATATAGTTAACAACTTGAGATTGGCCAAGTCTTCTATTCTGACTTTGAAATACTAGTGATAGTACTAGTTATAAACTTTTCTTTTTCCTGCTTTAAAATATGATGTCTTTCAATTGCCGACCAAAATGGTTATAATCAGTAATTGTTAAGCAACAGAAGTTAAACATTAGTTCTGAATTCTGAACAAACACATATGTGATTAAATTGGTTGAGTTCTGAAATGTATTTCTTTCTATTTGAATTATTGAGGCCCAACGTGTTCTTTCTTCAACTGAAATAATATTTCACAAATCTTTGTTTACAGTTCAAAGTTTCACTTCCCATGGGATTAAAAGTGATATATCACAGCCTCATATGTGTATTTTTGGAGTTTTTCTTACTTGCATAGAACTAGTAAACAAAGGGATTAAATGTTTTTTTGGAGTTTTTCTTACTTGCATAGAACTAAAAGGGATTAAATGTATTCTTGTTGTTTTCCTTACTTGCATAGAAAAACATATCCCTAAAGCATGGGCATTGAACTAGTGCATTCCTAAATTTTACCTTTTGCACAACTGCTAGTTTTGACTTGTTTTTACTGCCATTTGCAGCATGACATAATTCCAAAGATTTGAGAAAGAGGAGCAAAGAGACTTGAGACATTTTCTTCCTCTTCAGGCTGAATGAGACCCTGATTGCTGCTAGAAGACATTTTCTTGTAAATGGACTATCCTTAACTTACTGTAGTGGCCAAAGCACAACCATGCTTTGTTGATGAGATGGAATTGGAGCATAAGCAACTTTCTCGCTAATTCTTTGTATGTAAGCTTTCAATTTGCAAGCCTTGATTTTTCTGGATATATTGATGTATTGATGCATATTATAGCACGTGGTTAATGTTCACTACTAATTCAAATTGCAATACAGACTGCATTGAGTTTTTATTTTTTAAATTTTTTTTGGCCTTGAGAGCCAATTTTTCTGACGGTGCAAACAATATTTCCCTGTCGGTTAGCACGTCAGAAATCTATCTCAAACCTGATGACAGTGGAATTTTCCTGTGTTCCACCCACAGGAAAAGGCCGTCAGAAATAATTTTTCTGTAGGGAAACCCACAGGAAAATTGAATTTCTCCGGTAATTTTTCTGTCGGGAATTTTTGTCGGTCCACCGACAGAAATATAATTCCTGACGGTATAATGCATTTTCCTGTCGGTTTTGCGCCTACAGGATAGGTCCTGAGTCTGAGTAGTGATATTTAATACTCCATACATGTATCTATACATTTTGAGGTGGGATATAAACATCTTATAGCAGTTTTGCAAAAAAAAAAAAGAGCATAGCCATCTCGGCAGCAAATTTTAGGCTAACTAACTACTTCATCCGTTTCATAATATAAAACTTTCTAACATTGCCCACATTCATATAGATGTAATGAATCTAGACAGTGAATATGTGCAATGTTAGAACATCTTATATTATGAAACGGATGGAGTATAGACCTTCTACACATCTTCTATAGTGTAATATTAATGCTTATGGTGTAGTGTAATATTAAGATGGGACCCATAAATAGTGCATTATTTTTAATTAAAGCAATTCTCACAATGGTATGGCAAGGATTTTGTCACAAGATGAGCCCGCATAAGATGGAAAAAATTGCTTCAACTATTGCTCATGAGGTGAATGAGAGGAAAAAAAAATTTCTTTTTGCATGTGGTAGAGCTTAAGCATAAGGTGCACCTTAAGCTAATGCTACTTCCCACAGTGTATATAGCTCACTTTATAAGTGCAATTATTGTCTTAAGATTATTTTTCTTCATGCATTGTGGTTGTCCCAAATGCATCCCAAAAGTTAACATGCACACATACAATCTCATCATCCATAGGTAACTATTACTGCATAGTATGTTCCAAATTATAAGATAGTTTGGTCTTTCCATCCTTGATAAATTCACTAACATCCATATAAATTTGGACACATATACGAAACATATACATGGATCCGTACATGAATTTATTCAAAACCCAAAACACAAGGAAGTAAATCTTATACTACAATTATAATATTCTAGAGCTCAAGATGCATCATGTGAAATCACCATCCACATTATATTCAGCATATATCTATCCATCATTTCTATAATATTAACTATAGATTCATCCATGTATTCCGCAATGAAGCAAAGGTTCTAGCATTAAGGCTAGTTAAGAAATTAATAATTCATGAAAATATACTCTTACCATAGGACAATCTGATTTGGTGATAATTCAATAAAAGATACTCTGACCAATATTTCAGTATATTTTGGCTCAACTGGACAAAACTATTTTAAGAAGGAACTTCTTAAAAAATGGTTATAGAACCACGCTAAGTTTGGTTCAACCTGATCATATATACTTGCGTCCTAAATTGCAAAATTTTAAAATATTTCGAGGCGGGGGGGGGGGGGGGGAATAATGGAAGAAAAATAAATAATATGAACTATTGCTTGTGTGGTGGGCCAGATTATAGCGATGTAGATAAAATCTCAAATAGAACAATATTATTTGTACCTATGTATTACTAGAAAAGATGCACATGCGTTGCAACGGGTAGAGCCAATATAATTTGTACATATGTATCGGTGGATAAATAATCACAACCCATTTTTTCGTTTATTCATGTGCTTATCCGAATCACTTATTATTGAATAAAAGATTATTTGCGTGTAAATGTTTTATATACATGTTCTTAGTGACTCAAAAGTAAATGATGTAAAATAAAGCACGATAAAAACCAAAAAGTCAAATTCAAAATTAAGTTCTAAAATTTAACATTTGGCTTATAGGAATAAGCATAAATCAAACAATGAGGCCTTCAAACACGAGCTCGATTTGTCGTCCAGCTTTATACAAGTCGAGCAGGAATTGATGACGGACAAAATCAACAAGTTCGATCATCTTTTATTCGGTTGTCATGTTTTTTTTGAAAGTAAAATTGATTCTTATGCATTACTGCAAAGGTATTTTTGATAGAATGTATGAGCATGTGTGTAGACTGACTTGAAATCATGCTAATATGCCCCAGGGATGTGTCGTGTAATACGAATAGAATCGGATGATCTGGGCAATGATGTACATGATATCCACACGGACTCTACGAATTTCATTCGCTTGGTATCCACATCATACAAACTCTCTTTCGCAGTTCGCTCGCGTACAGTAGCCCGTCCGACCTCTGCACCCGCTGACACCATCAGGGGAAGAAGGGGAAAGAAAAGAGAAGAGAAGGAAGGAAGGATAAGGAAGAAGGAAAGAAAAAAAAGAATCTCCAGATAATTTGCAAATAGGACCTTGCGGTTTCCAAAAATTATTCGCATATTCCTTTGCATTGGAAACTTTGTGTTTTAAACCCTGAAATTTCTAGAAAATACACAAATGACCCTATGTATTTGGAATATTTGATTGAATGGCATTGTATATTTGCAAAATCCACTGAAATTATATTTCTGTTATTTATGATGATGAAATTTATTTATCGCATTTATGATTATTGATTATTTTTAATGCTTTTATTATTTTTAATTAATATCTTTGTGGTAAATATATAGAATTTCATAAAATATATTGGAATTATTTGCGGGAATTTTAAGTGAAGATGACTGACATCGCGAACTAGAAGTTTGCTAATTCTAGAGTATATCTGACATATATATTCAATGTCGAAATTATAATGGACCTAGAAGCTCCATCACACCATCAAACCAAGTGTTCTATTCACTGACTCTCGTCGGTACCTCCAAGCTACTCTCACGAATTAACACTCTATTGACGGCACAAAGAAGCAGTTTTTGAATATTATGGTGCACCCTACCACTCGTAGAATAAGAAATATGAGCAAGAATGGGTATTTTCGACTATGATTCACGGAGCAAATAAACTCAGAGAGTACGGTGCACCGAATACCATGGAAACTCTCGATGATTCTACCCTAACTCAAGAAAGTCACACGCAAGCATCACTAGAGAATTACATGTACTTCTTTATTGCAATTATTGTTTTATGCAACATATTTTAATTATAGAAATATATTTGCAATTCTTAGTTTTTATACAATATATTTTAAAAACATGATTCGATTTAACAAAATAATTGTAGTTTTGTGACATTTACTATAAATACAATCATTGTATGATGTATATACAACTATTATCTTTTTCTATTAATTAATGTAACAATTTTTATGCGGTCAAAGCAAACACTGCGTCATTTTCAAGCCATCTTTATAATATAATAGATAGATTGTTTTCACCCGTTGTAATGCACTTGCATTTTGCTAGTTGACTAATTTATACTTAAACCAAACTATTATTTTAATAAAAAATTTTGCTCATCGATTTCCATGGTATTAATTACTTATACTATAAAGATCTATCCATTGTTGAAAAACAAAGCCTCAGAAGACTCCCCCTCCCCAAAACAATCACAACACACATGTGTGTACACCATTAATTTTATACCCATTAAATTAATAATTCAAGATATTTTTCCTTAAGCAAGTGGACTCATTTTTTTTCAAACAACGCAGTGTGTGAATATAAAGTTTACAAAATTACATTTTACACTCATTAAATTAACAATTTATTAAGATATATATTGACTAGTTTATTAGAACTACTATTAGGAGTGCAACACGCTCCTAATATTACAAGCGCCAAACATGCATCAGCCCAGACTCACCCCTCCCCACGTCTTGTCATCCCACTCCACCGATGTCGCAGTAAATGATTTACTCCTATCGCGCGCCTCAACCATCCACCTTTATTCGAGTAAACGATTTACTTCGATAATAAAAACAACTCCACTGCTTCCGATCCCATCCCATGTCCCACATCGTGCTCCCACCATTATCGGAGTAAATGATTTACTTCGATAAAAACAACTTCTCTGTTTTCGATATATATTCTATTTTTCCTATACCCAACCAACCACTCTCGCCCCCACTTCTTTTAATTTTTTTCTTTTTTTTTTCGGATCTGAATCGATCCACCATCCCAGCCCATAGATCGGTGACACACCATGGAGGAGGATGATGACACCGTGGCAGTTGATGGCGGTGGCCGGCGAGCAGTGGCCGACGGCGGTTGAGGCGAAAGCACTGCTTTGGACCTCGTTGCCGGACGCTAGGTAGCACCTTAACCAGCAAGGAGGTGTTCACTTGGGGCCAATAGCAACAACCAGCGGCTGCTCCACGTCGGCGACATTGATAGAACAAGCAAGTAAGGAAATGACACTCTGATTTGCATCTGCATACTCTCCTTCAACTTCACGCATGAAGCCCCAATTTTTTTTTTGCAAATCAAATTAACGTGCAATCTCCAATATTACATGATCTCAATTGATGGCTGCACATGTTCTACATTTGCACATCGTGCTCCATATGGTTGGCCGCAGAGGATAGGGTGGAGTCCACCGGTGATGGAGATTGTTTGCTATTTTTCTTTTGCTCGTCATCTCTATTGGCATGAACGAGAATGTTTTTGTATTTTTTTCATGCTTGCTAGATGATGCATGCTTACTGCGCAACGTCGAGCTCATGTCTATACCACACCGCTACATCCTTCCATGATTCCATCGTCGACTACTGTTTGCCACCCGGTTGCCCTCTCCACTACCAGTCACAAGACGACCGTACTCTTCATTCTTATAGCAAGATCCAGCAAAGCAACCAGATGGATTTTTAGCTGAATCATTTTTTCTTTTCTAGTTTGATTCACTTGTAAGTAATTTTATCGCTTGTGTGTGATTGAGTGTGTAATTTTTTCATTCATACGACTATTTTGTGATATAGATCAACAATACTATTAGTATCAGTTTTTACTCTTATACTGTATATTGAACACATCAGTAAACATATTACTACACGGTGCCTACGAGATCATAGCTATATCGAGAGGAAGAGGTGGCAATTGTTTTACTCGTAGACCACGAAATCTTAGTTTTTGCTCTTATACTGTGTATTGAACACATCAGTAAACATATTACTACACGGTGTCTACGAAATCATGGGCTATATCGAGAGGAAGATAGTAATTGTTTTATTCACAGACCACGAAATCTAAACAATATTTATAATATTGGTAAAAGAATTACTAAGCTGGTAGTAATTCTTTTACGTGGTAGTAATTCTTTTACGGCCATCTAGGTATGGAGTCGTACGATGTGGACGCATTCATGCGAGTAAATTTGTTACTTTTTGAATGAGCAGATGTGGGAGACTGGGAATAAATGAAAAACTCCACAGAGTAAATTCGTTACTTTTGAAACGTTCAGAGATACTAGAAAAACGGAAAAATCGGAAAGAAAAACTAGATGGTAAATATTTTATTAAAACGCGAAAACAGAAAAACTACAGAGAAGGAACGAAAAACAGAAAAATCTGGATGGTTAATATTTTACAAGGCCCATTGATGAAGCACGGAAGAGACGGAAAAGAAAAAAAGAAACACGGAAGGTGGAGTGGTAAATGAACCGAGAAAAGGTGGGATGCGGAGGAAAGGTGGGTGGTAAAAAAGGGGAAAACCGGAAGGAGAGGGCGTTGTGCGGCGCTGGAAATAATATTCCATGCTATAGAGCGCGGAATAGCGCTACTGCTAATTTATACTTAAACCAGAGGGCAATTATTTGACTACATTTTTAATAAAAATATTTGGCAATCGATTTTCACTTAAAACGGTAAAAACCATCATTTAGACCATCATATCTATCTTTGTTAAAACGAAAGCCTCCGATGACCCCTCTCTGGCCATCTAACAACACACTTCTGCATCTTTGACTTCCACACCTACAACAAACCTTTGTATCTAAGGTGGCTAAGGTGATTTGTCGAGGTGAAGACGTATCAAATTATCTGTAGATAATGATAGGTTTTGTTAATAATGTGAAAACAAATTGAATCAACCATTGCAGGTTGAGTTTTTACAATATGCATCTCATGATAGGTCATATTTAGATTTTGTTGCAGAGGAAAAAAAATCATTATGTTATGTTTGTGACCATAATATGAACTAATATCTCCACACTTCTTAAGAAAAGAGTGTTACTCCCTCCATTCCAACTTATACGGCGCCCTCTTTTTTAGAAAATCAACTCGATAACTTTTGACTAATAATCATAATAATCATATCTATGCTAACTATTATGTACTATATCACTAGATTTATATTTTGAAGTACTTTCATGTAATACTAATATGATATTAATTGGAAACATAACATGGAATAAATTAATGGTCAAAGTATGTCATTGAAAACCGTATAAAAAATATAGACCTTGTAATTATAGATGGCCTTTTGGCCCGCCCGGCACGGCCTGGCCCAGGCACGGCCAGGCACGGCCCACCAGCCATTGGGTTGGCACGGCCCGATCGGGCCGTGCCGGCCCATGGGCTGAGCCTCCCGCCCAGGCACGGCCCACCAGCCGTCGGGCCGTGCCGGGCCGGCCCGAAGGCGCTGGTGGTCCATCGTGCCTTTTTATATAAGTCTATATTCCATCCCTCCTCTTTGGGCCGTGAAATATATATATAGCGAAATAAGTCTATTCTCCGTCCCTCTTCTTTGGGCTGTGGCTTATATATAGTGAAAATAAGTCTATTCTCTGTCCCTCCTCTTTGGGTTGACATATATATAGCTAAAATAAGTCTATTTTACGTCCCTATTCTTTCGACCATGGCATATAATATGTCTATTTTTACTCCCTATTGTTTATGTGTCGGGCCTAGCCTGAGGCCCATCGTGCCGTGCCGGCCCGGCTGTGCCGGGCCGGCCCAACGTGCCGGTGGAGAGGCCCAGGCACGGCCCGGTAGTCGGGTCGGGCCGGCACGGGCCCGACCCTTGACGGGCCGTGCTGTGCTTGGGCCGGGCCAAAACGCCGTGCCGTGGGCCGGGCCATCGGGCCTCGGGCCTTTTGGCCATCTATGCTTGTAATTTGGGACGGATGCAGTATACAAGAGTAAGTGGCTATTTTTCCCTGATTCTGGATTTTGGAATTTTAATTTAACACCAAAATTTGGTAAGATTTTTCAGTAAATTCGGTTAAGAAAATGAGACATTCAGCTGATGGAAGCTTAACTTGAAGAAAACAAGATCAAGAAGGAATCGAGAAGAGCACAACATTGCAGCTCAATTTTATCTATTAATTAGGCAGTGTATAGTAATTTTCTTTTTTATTGTTACTTTGTTAGGCAAGTTTGTTTAGTATCTGATCAGGATTTGTTTCTTTTCTCCCATGATTCGGCGCTGTAAAGCCGACAATAGGGATGGCAATTTCCCCCACGGGGCCAGGTCCCCTGTGGGGACCCGACCCTACGGGGGCGGGCGCGGAGGCCATTTCTAACCCGCGTGTGAGTTGGGGGAGGGGCTCCGCATTTGGGCGAGGAGGGGACGGGGGAGACATTGAACCCGCGTGGCCCCAGGGGATATATTACCCCTTCAAATGTAGCCCATAGAAGACCCAACAAGCCCAACTTAATAAAATATCTGAGATATATAAGCAAAAACTAAACAGTCTAACCCTAGCTTATCCTCTCCCGTTCGCCCCATGCAGCCACACAGGCGGAGGAGGCGCACTCCCTCTCGCCTCTCATTTCCCTCTCTGGATCTCGCCGCTCTCTCTCTGCCTCTTGCGATCTCGCCGTTGCCGGTCGCCCTCTTCCCTCCCCTCCTCTCCCCTCCGTCCTCCCGTCCTCTCCAGACTCCCTTTCCCTCCTGTCTCCCCACGTAGGATGACGCACGAGCGACGCGCGGGGAGGCGCACAGGCGGGTGCGGCGAGGGGCGCAGCTCGGCGCACAGGCGTGGCGGCTGGCGAGGGGACAGGCGTGGCGAGTGGGCGGCATAGGTGACATGCGCGGTGAAACGCACTGAGAGATATTTCACTATTTTGGTGAAATGTTGTTTGTGTATTGAATGAATTGTTGTGTCAAAGTATTTATGAACTTTGTGGTCATTTATGCATTTAGATCATGGACGGAATGATGGAGCATGGAAATATTTGTGTTCTTGTTGAATTCTATATCATTGTCTTGAATTTTTTTTTCTGATTGGATGGACATACTACCCAATATGGGGCCCCAGAGGGGTCGGGGGTGGGGCCTAATTTACCTCTTGAATCTCTACTCGGGGACAGGGCCGGGTGGAAAAATCGGGGGTCGGGGGCGGGGCCATTCCAGTACAACCCGTCCCCGACCCGCCCTGTTGCCATCCCTACCAGGGCAGTCGCCCGACTTGTCCAGGAGGTGAATCGGCCCCTGCGAATTAGGTGAGCCTATACACGCGTTCTTTGAACTTTCCCATGGTACATCAGTGCATATGTACCTTGTGTATATATATAAGTCATTGGGATAAGCTTGATCACACTAGCAAAGAGCACGCAGAGCGACGGCCCCTGCGGCCTGCCTACTGCCTTGCCTACGAGGGGCTAGATTCGTATCGTACGATGCTGTCAACCGACGATTTCGTCCATGCCGGAATAATCACGGCCGCCGTGTTCGCCGTGTTGCTGGTAGCGTTGAGCACGTATGGCCGTCGTTTCCGCCACCCGGCGATCCGCTTCGTCATGTTGGGCGCCTGCACCATCTTCCTCCCGCTCACCTCCTCCATCATCTCCGTCCTTCTGCGGAGGAGCACGGAGAGCAAATGCGACGGCACCGCCCCGGCGAAAGGGAAGAGCAACCCAGACATCCAGAACATGTGGACGCTCCTCCTGTGGATAGCGCTCATCATCCTCATCAAGGGCAACGCCGACGTGGCGTCGACCGGCGTCGCCATGTCCGCGGCCTTCCCTGCCTCCGGAGACGTCAGCATCGACGGCCAGAGGGTGCGGCCACCCTTGGAGCTACTCGCGCAGTACGCCTGGTTGGCCTATCTCATCTACCTGTGCATCCCGGTCGCCGGGTGGCTGGGCATTGTCAACAAGGCCATCTTCATCGCCTTCTGCGTGCTCGGCCTCGCCAAGATGGCGCTCAAGCTGGCCGCCTTTTGGAGCGCCAGCTTCTCCTTCGCTCTTGGCAAGAACGCCCGCCTCATCTCCGGCTACATGGCGCAGCTCGACGAAGACGGCGGCGGCAACCACGGTGGTGTGCCCCGTTACATAGTGGCGGGGGAGAAGAAGGAGCACGTCGAGGAGAATTCCTAAGGGTTACCGCATCAAGGGCGACGCCCTTACGAACAAGAAGAGCGACCTCGTCACGCTCGACAAAGTGTGGCAGATGGCGGCGGAGGACAGAAACGGGCTGCTGGCCAGGCGGCCGGAGCTCAGGGACCTCTGCCTGTCCTACTCCCTGTTCAAGAGCCTTCGCCGGCGGCTGTCGGGCTACCCCTTGGCCGACGCAGGCTCCACCAATGCCCTTGAGTTCGTGCTCGGTGGCATGGGGCTGGGTGGCGGCGGCGCCGAGCGGTTGTTCCGCGTCCTCATCGACGAGCTCTGGTTTGCTAGTGATTTCTACTACTCTCCCATCTCGTTGAGCTCCTTCAGCGGATGGTGTGCCGTGCTCAACCACCTCTTCTCCGCCCTGATCGTCGTCGGCGCTGTCACCGTGGGATGGATCTATCGAACGAAGCAAGTGGTGATTTTCGACGGCTCGCAAGCGTTCTACTACATCGTCACTTTCGTCCTCCTGCTGTCCGTCGTGTTCATCGAGATATGGGAGATCGTCGCCGACGTGTGCTCCAACTGGACCAAGATGGCCCTGCTCGCCCACTACATCAGGCACGACTCGCCGTGGCGCCGATTCCGCTTCGTCCACTCGGCGCTCGACGCGGTGCTGCGGCGGTTCAGGCCGGCGAGACGGTGGCGCGAGAAAATCGGGCAGAACTCGGTCCTGGAGCCCCGCCGTTTCCGCAAGCGAAACGGGCTTCTCGCTGAGAAATTCTACGGCCGCGCCGGCCTCATGGAGTCTGTCGGTGTCTCTTTGAGGGTCATAGAAGCGATGCACAGGTCCTTCCGGAACATCTACGACCTGCAGACGAATGAACCAGCAGGAGACGCAGCGAATCGGCCAGTCGGCGGCAACGCCGACAGGGTGAGGTATTCTTCCCTGAGACGGTTCCAGTTCGAGTTCGACACCATCACCGACAAGATCCTCGCTTGGCACGTTGCAACTAGGCTCTTCGAGATAGCTCACGCGCGTACTTCTCCGGACAACAAGATCGTCGCCTGCCATCTCTGCTCCTACTACTGCGGGTACCTGGTGGCGGCCGTGCCGGAGCTTCTGCCGGACTGCCCCGCTTGGACCCAAAAACGGTACAAGAAGGTGGCGACCGATGTGCGCACGGCGCTTGGCAGTCACGGCAATACTCCGGAGAGGTACAGGTACGACAAGCTTTTGCGGAAGCTAAGCTCCGGCTCCCGCGACGAGGTGCTGCAGCGCGGAGTGGTGATCGTTGGGCGCCTGGTGAAGGAGTTCGACAAGGGCGAGGGCGACGGCGTGAACGCGGACATGGCGTGGCAGTTCCTTGAGAATTTCTGGTCGGAGATGGTGTTATACGTGGCGTCGTCGGAGAACGTCAAGGGGCACGTTGAGGCCATGGGCCGCGGCGGCGAGTTCGTCACGCTCGTGTGGGCGCTGCTCCTGCACGCCGGCATCACCACAAGGCCTGCGGCGCAAAGCAATATTATACCGTAGGGAAACGAGTATGTGTGAGCAAATAATCTACGATACGTACACAAAACGAGTATGTTTGAGCAAATAATCTACGATACTTGGTTGAGATTATGCATGGGGAGTGTGCGCGCGTAGTGGTTGCAATAGTTGAGTTATCACGGATCGTGGGATGCCGGCCGGATGGCACGATCCAAGTTATAGTTGCCTCCTCTTTGTTACTTAAGCATCCGTTCGTATTGTAACTTTGTTGAGATCGATTCAGAAGAAGAAAACCCAGAAAGTTGCGGCACAAAGAGAGCTTAATTCTCTTTTCAGTGTTCATGATAAGCGATGTGATAGCAATCGGATGTCCAATATTCCGTTAGGGTGAAGATAACTATCGATTTAGCGGAAAATTGACACACACGATCCGCCTTCCAATCAAATACGATCAGAACCCTATAATTGCAGTCCGAATGACGAGTGCGATGGCAACCCTCTGACGAAGGGAAGCAACAACCCGGACATCTAGAACTTTTGGAGGGGCTCCTCCTACGGATAGTGCTTGTTAGATCTTATCATATCTTATCATTCTCTGTATGGATATGCACGGATGCATGTTGGTTCGGATAGATAGAGGATAGGACTCTAATCCCTTGTAATTAGGATCACCGAACCAACACATCTGCATGCATATATATCTGTAAACTCAGCGCGTTTTTGCATATAGTGAATCAACACGAAACCCTGCGTCCACCGTGACGCTTTCCCGCATACACCTGAGTCATATATGGTATCAGAGCCTCAAAGTCCGGCGTGATCTGCAAGTCCGGCGTGATGGCAGGTTCCTCGTCAAGCACTGCCTCCACCAATCCTCTCTTTGGCGTTCAAGTTTCAGAGAAACTGACCAAAGGAAACTACGCGCTCTGGTCGGCGCAAGTGCTGGCCGCGATACGCGGCGCCCGTCTTGATGGCCACATCACCGGCGCCACCGCCGCTCCATCCATGGAGATCGAGAAGACGGCGAGCGACAAGACGACGGAGAAGATCGTCAACCCCGCCTACCAGGAGTGGTTTGCCTCGGACCAACAGGTCCTAGGCTTCCTTCTCTCCACGCTGTCAAGAGACATTCTCACCCAAGTGGCGACGGCATCCACGGCGGCGCAGGCATGGCAGCAGGTGTGCGCCATGTTCACCGCACAAACCAAAGCCCGGTCGCTCAACGTCCGGCTTACTCTCACCAATACCCAGAAAGGTAACATGAGTATATCTGAGTATTGTGGCAAGATGAAAGCACTAGCAGATGAAATCGCTAGTTCAGGGAAACCCCTTGATGAGGAAGATTTAGTCGCTTATGTTCTGAATGGGCTAGATGATGATTTTGAACCTGTTGTATCTGCTATTGTGGCACGCAATGAGTCGACCACAATGGCGGAAGTGTACTCTCAGCTTCTTAACTTTGAGAACAGGCAAGCTCTTCGGCAAGCTCATGCTTCGGCGAACGCGGCCGCACGCGGCCGTGGTGGTTTTCAGCGTGGTCGCGGCGGCGGTCGTGGCACACGTGGGCGCAGCAATCCTGCTACTCCAGGACGTGGGCGCGGCACTGGAGGCAATCAGACTCGGGGTGGTAATGACCGCCCCATCTGCCAAGTGTGCCTGAAGAGGGGGCACGTCGCTGCAGAGTGTTGGCATAGGTACGATGAGACCTATGTCCCTGATGAAAGGAGTGCGGCTGCAGCAGCTGCATATGGCATCGACACCAATTGGTACCTCGACACAGGGGCAACCGACCACATCACCAACGAACTCGACAAGTTAGATGTTCGGGAGAAGTACAAGGGAGGAGACAAGATTCACACCGCAAGCGGTGCAGGTATGGAAATTAAGCACATTGGTGATTCTGTCATTCATACCCCTACTCATGAATTACATCTCAAAAATATTTTACATGTTCCTCAAGCGAAAAAGAACCTTATCTCTGCTCATCGTTTAGCTATGGATAATTTTGCTTTCCTTGAGGTTCATTCCAATTATTTTTTGATAAAGGATCGAGCCACAAGGAACACGATTCTTAAGGGGAGATGCCGCTGTCGCCTCTACTCCCTTCCTACATCACCTGCCAAGCAAGTCCATGCCGCCACAACTCCTTCCTTCTCCCGATGGCATAGTCGTTTGGGACACCCAGCCGTGCCCATAGTCACTAGAGTTCTTAGCAAGAATAATTTACCTTGTTCTACCGTAGCAAATAAAGACTCAATTTGTGATGCCTGTCAAAAGGGCAAGAGTCATCAGCTTCCCTATCCTAAGTCTTCAAGTGTGTCAAGTCAACCTCTAGAACTTATTTTTTCTGATGTCTGGGGCCCTGCTCCTATTTCTGTTGGTGGAAAGAAGTTTTATGTCAGTTTTATTGATGATTATAGTAAATTTACTTGGGTTTACCTTCTTAAGCATAAGTCGGAAGTATTCCAAAAGTTTCAGGAGTTTCAAACTCTTGTTGAGAGATTTTTTGGTCACAAAATTCTTGCTGTTCAAACAGATTGGGGGGGAGAGTGTCAAAAACTCAACACCTTCTTTGCTAAGATAGGTATCTCTCATCATGTTTCCTGTCCTTATGCTCACCAACAGAACGGTTCAGCTGAACGAAAACATAGACATCTCATTGAGGTTGCACTCACATTACTAGCACATGCATCTATGCCAATTAAATTTTGGGACGAAGCCGTTCTTGCTGCGGCATACCTTATTAACCGCACTCCTAGCAAGGTTATCAACTTTGCATGTCCTTTAGAACAATTGTTCAAGGAAAAACCAAACTATACAGCATTGAGAATATTCGGGTGTGCTGTTTGGCCCAACCTTCGGCCTTACAATAAACACAAATTAGCTTTCCGTTCCAAGAGATGTGTTTTTCTAGGCTATAGTAACCTACATAAAGGGTTCAAGTGTCTAGAAATTGCCACAGGCAGAGTCTATGTCTCCAGGGATGTAACCTTTGATGAAAGCATTTTTCCTTTCTCCGAACTCCACTCAAATGCCGGCGCACGCCTTAGAGCGGAAATATCTCTCCTTCCACCATCCTTGGTTCCGCATCTTTCTTCATTAGGGGGAGAACAGAATAACCATGTGCTTAATTATCCGCCTAATGTTACTGATCAGTTTGGTGAAGAAAATGCAGAAATCGGTGAAGAAATTGTAGCAAACGGTGAAGAAAATGCAGCAGCAGTAGCAGATGAAAATGCAGCAGCAGCAGCAAATGGTGGTGCACAGGACGACGTGCATGGTGTGGCATATGATGCGTCGCCGGAGCACTCTTCGCCTGTGACAGATGATGCGACGGCGTCGGCAGCTGAGCAGCATGGCAATCCAATCCAGGAGGAGCACCTGGTGTATGATGCGTCGCCGGAGCACTCTTCGCCTGTGACAGATGATGCGACGGCGTCGGCAGCTGAGCAGCATGGCAATCCAATCCAGGAGGAGCACCTGGTGCAGGCGTCCCCACAAACAGCGTCGTCCACATCGCCATCTGTTGCATCATCGGCTGGCATGCATGATGATGTGACTACTGATCAGGCCATGCCAGAAGCAGCTGTTGCACCGATCAGACCAAAAACACGTCTCCAAAGCGGGATCAGGAAAGAAAAGGTATATACTAATGGAACTGTTAAATGGCTAAATTTTACTTCTTCTGGTGAACCACAGAGTCTGGAAGAAGCAGTGAATAATAAACACTGGAAGGAGGCCATGGATGCTGAATACATGGCACTGATAGAAAACAAGACATGGCATTTGGTTCCTCCTCAGAAAGGAAGAAATGTCATAGATTGTAAATGGGTGTATAAGGTCAAAAGGAAAGCAGATGGCAGTCTAGACAGGTATAAAGCACGGTTGGTTGCAAAAGGATTCAAGCAAAGGTATGGCATTGATTATGAGGATACTTTTAGTCCGGTTGTTAAAGCTGCTACTATCAGAATAGTTTTGTCTCTTGCTGTCTCTAGAGGTTGGAGTCTTAGACAATTGGATGTTAAAAATGCCTTCCTACATGGAGTCCTAGAAGAAGAGGTCTATATGAAGCAACCACCAGGGTATGAAAAGAAGTCTATGCCTAACTATGTCTGTAAATTAGATAAAGCTCTTTATGGACTTAAACAGGCACCTCGAGCTTGGTACTCCAGGTTAAGTACTAAGTTAAGTGAGTTAGGCTTTGTACCTTCAAAGGCAGACACATCATTATTCTTCTATAAGAAAGGACAGGTTTCTATATTTCTTCTGATATATGTTGATGATATTATGGTGGCCAGTTCTGTACCAGATGCAACTTCAACACTTCTGCAGGAACTAAGCAAGGACTTTGCTCTTAAGGACCTTGGTGATCTGCACTACTTCTTGGGAATCGAGGTCCATAAAGTGAAGGATGGTCTCATGCTTAGTCAAGAGAAGTATGCATCGGATCTTCTACGACGGGTTGGTATGTATGAGTGTAAACCGGTCAGTACTCCTCTGTCAACCTTAGAAAAACTATCAGTAAATGAGGGAACATTGCTTGGACCTCAGGATTCTACTCAGTATAGGAGTGTAGTTGGTGCTTTACAGTATTTAACTTTGACAAGACCAGATATTTCTTTTTCGATAAATAAGGTGTGTCAGTTCTTACATGCTCCAACTACAACTCATTGGGCAGCTGTAAAAAGGATCTTAAGATATGTTAAATATACAGTTGATACAGGTCTTAAGTTCTGTAGGAATCCCTCTCTGCTTGTTAGTGGTTTTTCAGATGCAGATTGGGCAGGATCTCCAGATGACAGAAGATCAACAGGAGGTTTTGCAGTGTTTTTAGGCCCAAATCTTGTATCATGGAGTGCTAGAAAACAAGCTACAGTATCAAGGTCTAGTACTGAAGCTGAGTATAAAGCTCTGGCTAATGCAACAGCAGAAATTATGTGGGTACAGACTTTGTTGCAAGAACTGGGAGTAGAATCGCCTCGAGCAGCCAAGCTATGGTGTGATAATCTTGGAGCTAAGTATCTTTCTGCTAATCCAATTTTTCATGCTCGTACAAAGCATATATAAGTTGACTTTCATTTTGTGAGAGAAAGGGTAGCTAGAAAGTTGCTTGAAATTGCATATATATCTACTAAAGATCAGGTTGCAGATGGTTTTACAAAAGCTATACCAGTGAGACAAATGGAGATGTTCAAGAACAATCTTAACCTAGAAAGAGTTAAGATTGAGGAGGAGTGTTAGATCTTATCATATCTTATCATTCTCTGTATGGATATGCACGGATGCATGTTGGTTCGGATAGATAGAGGATAGGACTCTAATCCCTTGTAATTAGGATCACCAAACCAACACATCTGCATGCATATATATCTGTAAACTCAGCGCGTTTTTGCATATAGTGAATCAACACGAAACCCTGCGTCCACCGTGACGCTTTCCCGCATACACCTGAGTCATATAGTGCTCATCCTCCTCATTATAGATGGCCAAATGGGCCACTCGGTGTGCTCGTCCACGGACTGCACCAACATTCTAGGCACGGTCCAATAAGACTCGGTCCATGCAGGGACGGCCCAAAGGCATGGAAGCTTACTGTGCTCCTCCTTAGAATAAGTCTATTTTTCCTTTCTAATATCCTTGGCCGTGTCTTATATGGCTAGAATAAGTCTATTTTGCTTTCCTCATCTTTTTGGATGTGCCTTATATGGCTTGAGAATAAGTCTATTTTGGTTCCCTTATTTATTTTGCCTCCCTGATATTGGACCGGGCTGGCCCATCGTGCCGAGGAATAGGCCTAGGCATGGCCCAACGGTCATGTCGGGCCAGCATGGGCATGACACCAATTGAGCCGTGTCGTGCTTGCGTCGGGCCAAAACCCCATGCCGTGGACCGAGCCATTGGCCCTGGGCTTTTCGACCAACTATACTCCTTATCAAGGGCAACGCTGGCATGGCTGCGGGCGCCGTCGCCATCTCCATCTCCGTTAACTCCCCTGTCGCTGCCGACGACGTCAGCATCATTGTCGACGGCTAAAAGATCCGGCCGCCAGTCGAGCACCTCATGCAGTATGCTTGGCTTGCCTTCTCATCGTCCAGTGCATGCCCGTGGTTGGGTGGCTGGGCACCGTGAGGAAAGCCATCTCCGTCGCGTTTTGCGTGTTCCGCCTCGCCAAGCTGGCGCGCTCAAGTTGGACGCCTTCTGGAGCGCCAGCTTGATCTCCTTCGCTCTCCGCAACAACACCCGACTCATCTCCCAGTCCCAGCTACATGGCACAACTCATCGAAGAGGACGGCGACGATCATGATCAAGACGTGCCACGTTTACATCGTGGCTGGAGAAAAGAATGAACACGTTGAGGAGAATCCTCAGGGCTACCGCATCAAGCGTGACGTCCTCGCGGACAAGTACGGCGACCTCGTCACGCTGGACCGTGTAGCGGATGGTGACAGCAACGGCTGGTTCCCCGGCCCGTGTCCTCATCGACGAGCTCTGGTTTGCAAGTGATTTCTTCTACTCTCCCATCTCATTGAGCTCCTTCAGCGGATGGTGTGCCGTGTTCAACCGCATCTTATCCTGCCTGATCGTCATTGGCACTATCAGATAGGCACAACAGAATAGATTGGATTATCAATATGGTAGAGTAGATATAGGGCACGGACCTTCTGTATCTACCACAACCGATTTATAGAACAATACCGGAGGAGATAACGGAAGGATGGCAAGAGATAAACACAATCTAACGCCTCTGCAGTCAGAACGTTGGTGGAACAGACATTTAGACTGGACCGAAACTCCGAGAAAATTGCACTAGGTAGCCCTTTGGTGAAGATGTTTGCAAACTGGGACGTAGTGGGAACGGGTAACACACGAACTGATCCAACAGCGACGCAATCACAAACAAACGGTAGATCAATCTCCACATGTTTAGTGTGTTGGCGTTGCACCGGGTTAGTAGAGAGAGAAACATCACTGACATTGTCACGGTGTAACACTGTAGCACGACTCGGAGGGGTATGGAGTTCGTGAAGAAGCTGTCCAAGCCAGCAAATTTTAGCCACACCATTGCCCACTGCTCTATTCTCTGCTTGGGCGCAGGAGTGGGACACAATATTTTGACGCTTGAAGGACCAATAGACTAAATTGTCGCCAAGGAACACGATATAACCCGATGATGATTTTGTTAGTGATATGTCCTAGAGGCAATCATAGAGATTATTGTATCACATACTATGTTTACATATTTATCCGACATTGTTCCTTGAAATAGATAACTCCTTATTGGCTAATGAATATGTGATTCTTTCATGAGACTCTTTATGTTGTTTGTTACTATTTCTAAAGGATCCCTGATCAAATATCATATGTGGAACAAATATGTTTATATGATCAGCACATGTATTAATTGATGATCATGTCTCATGGATCATGGTATAGAGATACCAAATTAATAATGTGGACACATGTTGGTGAACATATTGTTGGATAGACCCAACATGAGACACTGCAAGAGCCATATGTGTTGTGTCATCAGTGATCTCATTTAGTGTTAGTGTTGAATACTTAGACCTGAGATTATCATGGTTCTCAACATGTGTAGCAGCTTACTTAGGGACTGCTAAACGCTACTCCGTAAATGGGTAGCTATAAAAGTAGTTTTCGGGTATGCTATGAAACATGTAGTGGGATATGAATAATCAAGATGGGATTTGCCCCTCCTATGAAGAGATATCTCTGGGCCCCTTGATGTTGTAGATTATGGAAGTGCATGGCCATACCAAAGGTGATTGAGGAGTCAATCACAAGTTATATAATCTATCAACAGGTTCGAGTGAATGATTGAGCTATTAGAGGATGGCACATATCTAGCCTTGAGCTTAATCGATATCGTGAGGTAAAGGGGTTCATACAAGTATACACTAGAGGTTCAGCCGATATAATCTTTATGTATGCCCGGTGGGTCAATACGTCCTGCTAGGGGCCGCTGTTGACGCGTGGACCGAAAAGGAGTTTTTGGGTTACAGCTGAGTATATATGAACCTACAGGGTCGCACGCTTAATGGGCCGGAATAAGGGGATTGGATAGAGATCCAATATGAGCTTAATTCGGATAGGGATCCGAATAGGAGTCCTACGGGCCTTGGAGGCCCGAGTGATGGATCCTATATATTCATGAGGGGCGTGACCGGCGGAGGTATAACATCACGTGAGAAACCCTAGCCGTCACTTCCCTCCCCGAGCAAAACCCTAGCTGCGCGTGGGTGCTAGCACATCTGCGCGTGGCGTTCCATCCCTGTACATGTGGATACCGGTAGAGGCGCCGCTGGTTTGCGGTGCTGATCGGCGTGGGAGTACGGCGAGGAGAATGCACGAGGAGGAGAACGTCGAGCCGGTGCGATCGACTACTTCCTCTACATCGACGCGCGCTACTTCGCGAGAGTTCCTTCGACTTCTCAGCGTCTTCTTCCGCTGCACAGCGCATCGAGTGGTAACGATCTATGATCTAATACTTGCATGGTTCCTGGTTTACACGACAGAAAATTTTGATTTATGTTATCGTAGTCTATGCGTATCCCAACAGATTTTCTGGTGTCAAGCAACCTACCCAATCAGTGTCAGAATACACAATCAAGTCCGTAGAGAAGTGCTGGAGATGAAGGCCAAAATCAACCGTTGTTGATGGTCGTTAAGTATTAGTTTTAACTGCCAACTAGCACAATTAATAAAGGGAAAATTAGCATTTTTTATACTTATGTCAATAATAAATAATATAGTTGTATTAGGATTGGATAACTAACACGGGTGCAGGAATTATACATTAAAGTGAAGAAAAAATGAGGCCGGCATGCAGAGAAACACACTTCCGGTGAAGCACGTGCGAGCACGAGGATTGACAGGCTCACAAGTCAGAGCAAACCAACTTAGGATGGGACCAAACTACTGCGAACTGTCATATGGGCCCAGATGTCATCCTCCCACGGAAGGCGGTGACCAGGGTTCAGCCGAACCAGGCTTGGTGCCCCCGCCACAGAGCTTACATGTGGTCCACAGCAACTCCTGGTGGCGGTTATGCGCGGTCAATGTACCACCATCATAAATCCACTAACCGTGCATAACCGCACCTTACTTTTGAACTCAGTTTTAGTCCAACCTCTTTTACAATCTTCAAAGTACTTTCTTGGCAGCCTCCTTTTCCTTCTTAGCACAACTATATCCTATACAGCGGGGCTTAATACACATGCATTCACACTATTTGTCCCACTGTTCTAAATTACTTGCATTATTTGTCTTTCCTCTCAATAGAAATTTCTTTAGAAAACTATCAATACAAATTGTCAACCTAAAATTTTCAAGTACAAAAATACTTTATGGGAAAACTTTCACCTAGTAAGTAGTAACTAAAAGGTTTATATTGGAAACTGTCGAAAAGGTTTAATTTGTATATAACAGATATTTCATTAAGAGATTCGGAAAAACTTTCTAGTGCAAAGTTTCTTGTAATAAAGATAAAAGCTTAATAATATCTAGAAAGTTTTGTTTATTTTCTAAAGCTCTAGAAGCCTCACACTGACTTCCGCACACCACGTAATTAACAGAAAAAAGAGAATAAATAAAGAAAACCGCTATGGGATCTGAGAGCGGCCACACCGCTCGCCCCCAGGCCCGGCCTGGAACGAGGTGTCTGTGAAAATCACCGCACGGGAAAATAAAAAATCAAAACAAAAAAAAACGCCATCACTGCCGTCGTCGTCGCCGCCGCCTTGCCCGAGGCCCACCGTCGTCGTCCCCACGGTCATCAGCGACGGATCTGGCCTCCCCGCGGTCGCCCCGTGACGGATCCGGCCTCCCTGTGGCGGCTGACGACGGATCCGCTCCGCTGCCACCACCATGGCCGATGCCGCCGCCTCCCCCGCCCTAGCCGAGGCCGCCGCCGCCGCTGTCGCCGGGAGATGGGAGGAGTAGGAGGAGGAGGGGGATATGGAGAGGATATGGAGAGGGAGGAGTCGGAGGAGGTGGGCGATAGGAAAAGGGAGGAGTGGGTGTGGGGCGGAGAAGGAGATGGGAGGAGTGGGCGTGGGGCGGAGAGGGCGATGGGATCTGAGAGGGAGGTGGGAGGGTGGGTGTAACACCCTAACCCGTTTGAAGCCTGTTAGTAGTGTGAGTTTGGCCCATGTGGCCCAGAAGTGGATGTGTAGTGGTGGTTTAGTACCAACTTGGAAGTTTAGGTGGGTGAGGGCCTGCTTATAAGCCTTGGTGCTCCAACCATGGTATCCCCGGGTTAACCCTTTTACACGAAGCGAGGACGAAAGTGTAAGCGGGATACCATGCGAACGTGGGTCTGCTCAACGTGTAGAGTGGACTAATGCGGATTTTGGAGGCAGGGTGTTACAGTTGGTATCAGAGCATAAACCTCCGTTGTATGATGCATGTGTTTTGGGCCATGGTCTGCACCGGAGGGGGTTCTGGGCCTCTGCCGTGTAAGCGGTGAGCTACCGGGGCGTCAACCCTTAAGGGGGGGGTGAATGTAACACCCCAGCCCATTTGAAGCCTGTTAGTAGTGTGAGTTTGGCCCATGTGGCCCAGAAGTGGATGTGTAGTGGTGGTTTAGTTACTACCTTGGAAGTTTAGGTGGGTGAGGGCCTGCTTATAAGCCTTGGTGCTCCAACCATGGTATCCCCGGGTTAACCCTTTTACATGAAGCGAGGACGAAAGTGTAAGCGGGATACCATGCGAACGTGGGTCCGCTCAACGTGTAGAGCGGACTAATGCGGATTTTGGAGGCAGGGTGTTATAGTGGGTGTGGGGCGGCGATGACAGGATTAAATGGTGATGGAGCACGATTTTTTCAGACGCGACCACTTACGGTCCTTCTGCAATCTAAAATGACTCCCGTCCAGGAAAATCATTCTGGTAGTAATAGTAGTGCAATCTAAAATGACTCCCGTCCAGGAAAATCATTCTGGTAGTAATAGTAGTGCTAGCAAACATTTACTACCAGTAAGGGTGAAAACGGTATGGAAACGGACGGAAACTACCTTTATCGCTTTTGTTTTAATATTTTTTTGGAATTGGAAACTCCGGATACGAAAACAGAATCGAATATTATCAAAATCGAAAACGGAGCGAAAACGAATCGGTGCAAATACGGTAACAAAAATTTATCGGAATAAAAAACCCCTCAAACTGATAAATCCAATTCTCAAGTCTCAATGGTCAACAATTCATCATAAAACGCAACAATATAAGTCTAATTTTTAAGTCTCAACAGTACATCACAAAACACAATCTATGGAATAATTTAAGAGAGTAATGCTGTTGATAAATCCTAATGCAGAAAAAAAATATTCTTATGTAACTTCATATTTGTATAACAAATATTTTTAAACAATAACAGCCAAACACCATAGTATTTACTATTCAGTACTTTAAAAAAGAATCCAAGGTATTTCTGTCACAAAATTTCAAGAAATTCTGAGAAAATTTCCGGAAAGTTTCCGACCAATTCCGAGTTCCGACAGAAACTGCTCTTATCATTTTCGATTCCGTTTCCGAGAAAATATTTCCGAATTCGTTTCCGTTTCCGAAAAATTCCGAAAAAGTTCCAACCGACATATTCCGTTTTCGAAAATAGGTCCAGAGTCCGAAAAGTTTCCGTACCGTTTTCACCCCTAACTACCAGTTCTTCTTCTCTGTGCATGCTCCTGAGCTCCTCGTGTAGAACTTGGGAGTTTTTCCCCCTATTTTATACTTCTTATCGCAGAACGGTATAATTTATAATTACTATATATAGCAATATATACTACTCCCTTAAATGTATAAATGTTCTAAAGGTCTATCATTTCACTTGAATAGAATGTAATCCCTTAAATAATTAATTGAAGTAAAATTATCTTTCTATGCTATTGTCTAGGGAAAATTCGGAAATGCCTCAAATCGGGCGCCCGATGAGGGCGCGCATGCATCAGGTGCACGCGCTCCGCCGTGCGTCCACGCTCCCGCGCGCGCAGGCTGCGCCTCCCACGCCTCCGTGCCGTTGCAACAAATCATCCATATATTACGGAAACACCCTATTAACGGAATCGGTTTCATTTTTTGTTCCACCAATAATGTTTTAGCGAGTGTACTAATGATGTTTCACTATGCATGAAAGAAATGCTGCAGTGGATTTTTTACTGTTTAATATTTTTCATCTTGATGGACACGTGATTTGTTGATGTATACGGGATTTAAGTGTTGCAATGGCTTCAAATCGTTTGTAGCATACATTGAACCAAAATGTTTCATCTAGCGATCTGACCGTGTTTTACTTTTTTAAGAATTGAAACATTCTTTCGTTATTTGCTGAAACATTGTTTTTATATAGGGTGAAACAACGCCTAATTTTTTGGAAACCGTTGTTTCATACGTTGTAGCAAAATGTCTACAAGATAATTGAGCTATTGCCACCAATTTATTACGACGGAAAATAATTTGTGGCAATATATTATAATATCGCAATGATATTTTTTCTGTGGCAAATAACTATACTTTGTTGCAACGATTTACAATCGTTGTTTTATTCATTATTTTTGTTGCAATAGGAAATGAGCTATCGCCAAAAAACATTACTATTGCAAAAAACATGTTCTATCGCCACACATTTAATTTTTGTGGCAATTTGCATAGTACATGGTACTTTTCACTATTTTGTATTGCCATGATCAACAAATTCGTTGCAATAAAAAAATTATCATCTCATAATTTAACTTATTCATTTCATATGGACACGGTTTTAGGACAAATTTTATATGAAATTTATATCTCTCGATGAGATCTACAACTTAAATTTTTTGTTTGAAATCTTTTAAATACCCAAATTCATGATTCAAATATCAGTTAGATAGTCTCAAATGAAATTCCGTGCATTTTTAAACAAAAATGATGTGTAGGTGAGTTGGTCATGGAGAGCGCGCGTGAGGGAGAGATCTTGGGTTTGAATCCTGGCCATGACAAGATATTAAAAGAAAACAGTTAAGATGATAAATTAATATTGAAATATTTAATTTGGTATGTAGAACTAATGCCACACATGGAATGGTGGTGGCAATTGTTATTTATTGCAACGATGTGAAATGTTGCAATATATATTTTTTGCCACATCCATTTTATGGCAATATCAAAATTTATTATAACTAAATAAAAATTGTTGTAATAACCTATTACCACGCTATTTATTACCACGGCTAGCAACAATTTTAAGATTATTGCTGCGTTTAGTGAAACATGTTAAATCTATTTGGTGAAACAACGTTTGATTTTTGAAATGCCGCGTCTCGGGGAAAATTCCATATAATTGCTGCGCGCAGCCAAACAACGCTAGATGTTTCTCCTTGCTCGATCTCATTCGTAGTCGTCCACTCGTTCTAAGCACCAAGAGGTGCCACCACCACCGCGAGTCTGTGCGCACTATGCCGTCGCCGCCACTCAATCGACATGCATTTAATTTGGTTATACCAAAATAGAACTATTAAACTAATTAAGATATACTATACTGTATATAAGAGTGCCAAACTTAGTATATATATATAGCCACCTGAGGACTACACATAACACATAGTGGTATAAGTATGTAGAGCGCGTATCGGCATATGCATGTAAGAATGACGATAAAATCATTCAGTTCCCCTAAACGGCCGACTACTGTCTTCATCTCAATCCATGCACGATGCATGCATGTTTACACGCGCGTTAGCATTCATTAAATATTGTATAATTGCTTAATTATAATCCCGCACTCGATCAGAGATTAGCATGCATGCTGGAAGGCTGGAATATATGATTAGTCGACCATTTCTAGCTATGCGACCAAGCTCCGATCAATTCACATCAAACTCCATATATTTTTAAATCTGCACATAATTAATGTTTTTGAATGTATGACGCGTATGGATTGATGTGATATGAATGTATCTTCTTCAGATCCATCAATATCGCGTCGACATGCTCTCCGTTTTGACTTAGCTATATAATCCGTGTTTGGTGCACGCGCATGGGTATTACTGGCGCTGCTTATCCGATTGATAATCGCGGCCTAAACAAAGCCTCGTTCCTACCGTATACACATACATTTTTTTTAAGATAATGGAATAAAATATTCCGGCCTTTGCTCATCAAAGCTACAGCCAATTATTACAAAGTATCACTCAAACGTTTGAGTGTAGTTTAAAATGAAATTAAAAAAACCTAACAAAATAAAAGACCAAACCGAAATAAAAGACCAAACTAAGATAAGGAGTACACATTTATTTAAGTCTATTTGTGAATCTTCATCCATAGTTTGCAAAAAGTTGCATAACTATCGTCTCAAGCCTACAACATGCAACCTTCATAAGCTCTCCATCATCTTCACACTTTTACAGCTGTGCCCAACACCGGAGCCAATATGTTGCCTGAAAATTACCTGCAAATATAAGATAGATGGTGATTTGTCAAATACCATATCATTCCTACTCAACCACAGAGCTCAATATATGGCAGATGCTCCTACAAGTATGAGTTTACTCTTCTTCTTGTCAACTCTCAAAAGCCAACCATCAAACATATTAGATATGGTTCCAGGAAGGTATAAACCAAATGAGAACTGAACTGCTCTCTAAACAAATTTCGCATAATGACAATCTATAAAAAGATGTTGAATGGTCTTGTTTTTCATACAGAAACAACATCTTAAACTGCCATTCTAATTTTGTCTTGCTAAATTGTCCTTAGTTAGTACAACCCCTTTTAGCAAGTACCATATAAAGATCTTAATCTTAAGCGGCATCTTAAGCTTCCAAATAATCTTATTTCTCTCAATATAACCATTATTAATAAGAGTTAGATACATTGACCTAACTGAAAATCTACCATTCTGGTGATAATTCCATCTAAAACAATCAGAGGATTGATTCAACTGAATATGTACAATAGAAGCGCACAATTCATGCCAATATTCAATATTCTGACCAAATAAAGCTCTCCTAAAGGAAATATTAAGTAGAACAGATCTTATAACATTGGCAATAGTAGAACTTTTCCTTCGGACAATAGAGTATAAAGATGAATATTTGTCTTTAAAAGCCCGGTTTCCTAGCTATTTATCCTCCCAAAATCTTATATGTTCCCCATTATTCATAATCCAAGAACCCATGTTTAAGAAAGTATTTTTGACCTTCATGAGACCTGACAAAAAATGAGAATCGCCCTGTTTCCTATTAACTTGGGTTATAGACTGGTTATAAAGATACTTTCTCTTCAATAAGTTCTGCCATACACCTTCCTCATTAATCAACTTAAACAACCACTTATTCAAAAGACACTTATTTTATATTTCCAAATTATGAACCCCTAAACCTCCCTAATCTTTTGGTTGACAAATGATATCCCATCTAGTAAGTCTGTACTTTTTTATGGTCATCCCTTTGCCAGAAGAAATATGATCTATAATAATCAATTTTTTAAAGAACTGAGCTGAGCTGGTTGTCGACCATAATCAAGGTCAACTTAGCTTTTATAAATTAACACGAAGTTGAGCAGGCAATAATTATGTCCAACATTGGGCGCTGACTGAATGACAGCTTGTGAAACAATGTTTTTCTAATAAGAAATTAGCAAATGGTGTATGAGTGCATGGGTTGACTGGGTTAGGTTACAATATTTGTGCCAAAAATAGTTTGTTAGATCTATTGGAGCTATATATGTTAATTTTATTTTGTATGAATATCCTCCATTGTGTATAATCCAAGCTAGTTAATTTTATATATAGATAACCTCCTCTATATGTAGGAAAATAAAAAATGGACACTAGAGATTTGTTCATGTCACTCAGAGTAAAATTCTTACTGTGAATAAAATCTTGGAAATCTTTACTCATGGCTAAATTTGGAACTAAATTTTGTTTCTCTTAATGACGTACATGGATAAATCTCAGGCCGTTCATTTATAAGACCAATCGTATTTTTCAGCTTTTCACTTTGATCTTGCGAAATTCCAAGTGAAGCCCTATCCTATTAGCAAGGTCATCTATAAAGTGTATATATGAATGCTCTTTTGCAGGTATTCAAATTGGCGGTGTAGATTTCGGGATCCGGTTCACCACCTTGTTCAATGATGTCTGTGCTATATTCTGTTGGAAGAATGAAGAGATGTTCATTGGTTTTTGTTCGTATCGGAGTTGGTCAGCATTGTGGATGCGTTCGTCCGCTCATATTATAACCATGTCGTTATAATCTCTCCCCTGTTACAGAAATTCACATACAGGTTAGCTTTGTAGATACCGGAATAGTTAAAACCAACACATATAGTGTTTTTGTCACCTCTACAGGTTAAAAATAATAAAAAAAGACACTTTTAAATAACTATAGGTGCCATTCTAGATAAAAACGAACACATATACTATTGGTATCGATTTAAAAAAAAACAAAACTATATATAGGTGCCAGTGAATTTTTTTTAAACACGAAAGTGAATTTTTTTTAAACACGAAGGAGATCTGCGTATTATTTTATTAAGATAGAGAAGAAAATGTGTACGATGTTAGAGCAAGACTCCGACACCCGTCCACCAATGATACAATAGAACTCCACACACCCAAAGGAAAAAAAACACAAACTTAAAGAGATCATGGAGCCTAACAGCACCAAAAGCACCCTCTTTAGCGATGGCTCGGAGGACATCGGCCAAGCACGGGGTAGTGCTTCCAAATTTCCCAAGTGACCAAGATGATTAAAGAGTTTAGCCCGCAATATATTATAAGCATCAGTTTTAAAAATACCAACATCCTTAAAATCCGAGCCAAGCAAAGTGCGGGTTCTCCTTTCTTTTTAGTGTAAGGAGGGGGGGGGTGAGAGGGACCTTATCCACTTGCCACGCCCCCCTAACCATCTCTCTCCCTCTTCAGCGTGCATCCACTCTCCTCCTATCCTCCTTCCCCTCCCCTCTTCATCGGCTTAGGCAACGACGATGGCGGGCGGAGCCGCATCCGATGGCGGGCAAGGCGGCGTCGGCAGCTTCGGCAGCGAACGAGGCGGCATCGGCGACCATTCACGCGATGGATCCGACGGCAGGCACGCTGGCAGCGGGCGGGGCCGCGTCGGCCGCAGTTCCCGCACTACATCCGGCAACGGGTGGGGTGACATTGGCCGCCATTCCTACTCTGGATCCGATGTCAGTGGCTTCGGTGGCGGGCGAGGCAGCATCGACGACCATTCCCACGGCGGATCCGGTGGCAGACGAGGTGGCGTCGGAATCATGTGTTCATGATTTTTGTGATTTTTGTTTATGTGTTCATTATTCTTTGTTATGTAATTTTTGTTCATGATGAGTTCTCATGGGTGATGGCGAGCGGCTCGATGCAGCATCGAGCCAATTTTTTTTATTCATGAAATATATCTTAAAGGTGTCGGTTCCTAAACCGGCACCTATTTCCCCTCCACATCAGTGACACCTAGTAGGTGCCGGTTAGGAAATTGGCAACTTTGTGGGGTCCTAACCAGTACCAATCTATGTTTCTGTATTAGTCGATTACTGGGAAGCAAGCTAATAAATACGTCCGTAGCTGCCGCAAAAGCTGCAGCTATAGCAATACCGTAGAGGACCTCTACCGTTAATGCTTCAAGGTACATAGTGGTCTGAAGATAGTGTGTTGGAACTTATGGGACGCTATAACGCTTTGCGACCACACTAGCAACCCGCTATAACGCTTCGTGATTGCGATAACAGCTCGGTATTGACTTTATTGGACCACTATAATGTTTAAATGATGATCTTTACATATCTGAATAGGATGACTTAGCATTATGTTCCTTCTTTATCTTATATATTTATATATTATTGCAATATTTTTATGTTATCAAATGAAGGAGTAATTAAGTACAGTATACAGTCTAAACTTTAAGTGAAACTTCATGTTAATATTGATGTACAATATAAATTTATGCTTGTTTTTTTAATTCAGTTATTGGAATTTAGCGCCCGCTATCCGTAATCCGTTACCGAGACACTAATATATCCGCTATCAAGATGCTATACGCTGAATGTGGTATTTATATACCTCAATGCATCCCACTTGCATCACGATTTTACAAATAAAATAGCCGTAAGGCCACGGTCAGGAACTCAGGGTTTCCGGAGTCAGCGATCGACTAGGCCATGGCAAAAGAGGTTGCCCCAGCTAACTTGCAGTGTCTATAAATATAGCCGTAATGTGATATCTATGCACTGCACACTACACTGATCAGAGTGATCACCATCTCTTCGAAACCCGAAGAGCGCACTCGCGATCTAAACTGAAGAGCATGCATCCAATGGCGTCCACTGGATCACAGCCGGCTGGACGCACCGGAAACATCGAAGCGATCTTCGATTTCATTAACAGTGAGATAGTCACAGCCGCGGTGCTCGCCGTGCTCGCCGCGCTGGTCGTGGCGCTCAGCACGTACGGCCGCCGCTGCCGCCACCCGGCGCTCCGCTTCCTCGTCTGGGGCGTCTCCACCGTCTTCCTCCTCCTCTCCACCTCCATCATCTCCGAGTTGTTGGAGAGCGCCAAGGGGAAAACTTGCGAGAAAAAACCACCCATGGTGGTGCCGGGAAGTGAAAACCCAGTCTCCCAGTGCATGTGGATGGTCCTCCTGTGGGTTGTTCTCATCCTCATCATCAAGGGCAACGCCGACACGGCGGCATCCGCCGTCCACATGGTGGCGGCCTCGCCGGCGTCCGGCGACGTCAGCATCGACGGGCACAAGGTCCGGCCTCCGGTGGAGCACCTGTTTAAGTATTGCTGGCTGTTCTATCTTGTCGCCAAGTGCATTCCGGTGGCCCAGAAGGGGAATTGGTGGAAACTACGGGAGATAGCCATCTTCGTCGCGTTCTGCGTGGTCGCCTTCGCCAAGGTGGTGATCAAGCTCGTCGCCGACTGGAGGGCGAGCAGCTCGTTCGCCGTCGGCAAGAACGCCCGCCTCGTCTCCGGCTACATGGCGCAGCTCGTCGAACACCGCGACGAGGTCGGCGGCGGCGAGGACGTTCCGCGCTATATTGTCATGGGGGAGAAGAGAGAACACGTCGAGGAGAATCCTCATGGCTACCGCATCAAGCGCCATGTCCTGGATGACAGGTTCAGCGGCTTGGTGACGCTGGACCGGGTGTGGCGGCTGGCGGAGCACGGCGACGGCGACGGGCTCCTCGCCAAGCGGCTGGAGCTCAGGGACCTCTGCCTCTCCTTCTCCCTGTTCAAGAGCCTTCGCCGGCGGCTGTCGGGCTACCCACTTGCAGAAGAAGGCTCCGGCGAGCCCCTTGACTTCGTGCTCCGAGGCATGGACGGCGTCGGCGATGTCGTCGGCGCCGTCGCCGACCGGGTGTTCCGTGTCCTCGTCGACGAGCTCTGGTTCGCCAGTGACTTCTACTACTCTTGCCTTCCGCTATGCTCCTTCAGTGGGCTGTGCGCCGCGCTCAACCACCTCTGCTCCGTGCTGATCGTCGCCGGAGCTGCCACCGTGGGACGGAGTTACATCGACAGAAAGGTGATCGTTTTCAAAGTACTTGACAATCCGCAAGTGCCGGATGTCAAGCAAGATGGGAGACCGTACTATGCCATAACTATGGTGCTCCTACTGGTCGTCGTTCTCGGCGAGATATGGGAGATCGTCGCCGGCGTGTGCTCCAACTGGACCAAGATGGCCCTGCTCGGCCACTACATCAGGCACGAGCCACAGTGGCGTCGGTGTCGCCGCGCCCACGCGGTGCTCGACGCCGTGCTGCGGTTCAGGCCCGCGAGGCGGTGGCGCAACAAGATCGGGCAGAACTCGGTGCTGGAGCCCCGCCGCTTCTGCCGGCGGTCCGGCCTCCTCTCCGAGAAGCTCTACGGCCGCGCCGGGCTCATGAGGTCGGTGGAAGACTCGCCGGCGGTGAGGGACACGGTGGTCAGGTCCTTGATGAGCAGCTACGGCAGGTCGAGCAGAGGAAGCGTTAGCGCGGCGGAGAGGCGAGTCGGCGGCAAGGTCGACTGGCTGTGGTACGGCTCCCGAAAGAGCTGGGCGTCCGACGACGGCGACGGCTGCGTCAGCATCACCGACATCATCCTCGCGTGGCACGTCGCCACAAGGCTCTACGAGATGAGATGCTCGCTGCACGCTTCGTCTCCGACGCCGTCGGCATCATCGTCGGACATGACCGCCGCGTGCCACCTCTCCAACTACTGCGCGTACCTGGCGTCGGCCGCGCCGGAGCTGCTGCCGGACAGCGCCGCGTGGACCGAGAAACGGTACAGGGAGGTGACTGCCGACGTCACCGCGGCGCTGGGCAAGGACGGCGCCGCCGGTGAGACGACGACGGCGCAGAGGTACGAGCGGCTCGTGGCGACGCTGAGCGCCGGCGCGCGCGACAAGGCGCTGCGTCGCGGCGCGGAGATCGCGCGCCGCCTTGCGGAGGAGTACACGACCGTCGAGGAGGACGACGAGGCGTCTGTTCCTGGCGGATTTCTGGTCGGAGATGATGCTCTACATCGCGCCGTCGGAGAACGTGAAGGGGCACGTCGAAGCCATGGCGCGCGGCGGCGAGTTCGTCACGCTGCTCTGGGCGCTGCTCCTGCACGCCGGCATCACCGCTAGGCCTGAGGCGCCAAGCCGTATTATCCCGTAGTTTGTTACAGTGAAGTCTCCTGTCGGCTGTGGCTCCCGCGTTGTAGTATCAATTGCCGTATTGTTAGTTTTTGCCTAGTATAAGCTGGTAGTAGTTCGCTTGTTGTCGTTCTCGTTTAGTCAATCTAATTTGATTGTTTAGTATCGAACTGTAGTCCGATTTGCACCAGCACGCATTATCTTGACCTCACACTATAGTGTATCGCCCTTTTCTTAAGAGTATGGTCAGAATGTCAGATGTTATATTATAAGAAGGTGCCTCATTTTTGTTTCTTTTTTCACCATTGTCAGATGCTAATGCTCGCTTACTTCCACACAACTATAAATCGGGCCCTCCATATTTTTTCCAAAAAATGGTTGTTATTTCAACCGTTACACAAAATGTTCTAGCATTCAATAAAAGAATATTTCAACTCTTCAAAATAATGAAACACAATCGAATCATCAAATAGAACAATTTGCTTCAACATATGAAACAAATAATTTTAAGCTATTGAAACATCAACATATCCGAGTAAAATCAAAGACAAAAATTAAAGCACCATGAAAAACCCAATGCAACATTTTTATCTAACTAATGAAACATCCAAATGCTTGGGCTAAAGCATTAAAAGTTCATGACGCACCCATCCACTCTTCTGCTGCTCCTCCCTTGCGTGCTCCCAATGGTGAAGCGATGTGTTCTCATTGAGCATGCCGGCCTCCTGGAACGTGAGAGGACAAGAAGGGTCGTCGCTACTTAGATCTGGAAGCTCAAGACAAAAGATCATCACATGGCGCCGCCTCCGCATCAACTCCCTCAACACCAATGACCACGTCTTAGCCATGCACCAACCCTAGCGTAGGACCTCCCACACCCCCAACCACCTCCTTCACTCGCGTGCCATAGAGATGAATCTAGCTGTCCTGAGTCACAAGCTCCACCGTGACCTCAGTCTTGTCCACCGCTGCCAGATAACCTCCCGTGCCTAAATGTATAGGGTTAACTTTCGGGTTATGTCATCATCGCATCTACAATTGGGCGTCTCCGACTTAGATAGGATGAACCATGAAATACAGACCTAACCCATGCCACCCAAATTGACCGGAATCATATCATCATTACCACATGTCATGCTCTTGCAATGGCACCGCAGGATTCACGACCACCAGTTACTTCGAGGTATGACCAAGCCGGAATGAATAAGCCACCTATTCCTAAAGTCAATGGACTTGCTCATCCATTAGCGGTGTGTTTGGTGGGGTTCGTGAGGCTGGATAGGAGATGGCCGCCTGATTTTGTTTTTGTTATGTTTGGTGGAAGCGCAGGGTGGATGGGGTGGCCCAGAAAAGGAAATATTCCCTTAATATGCTCGATGAGTGGATCTAGGTGATTTGACTGGATGAAGACATCCATGTTTGGTTTGGGTGATATGGCCTATTCCAATTGGCTTTGGTTTGTTTAATCACTTCTGTTAGCAAGCTCCAAATAACTTTTCTCCAAAACCGTTTATCTAATTTGTTATCCGATTACACAATTATATTTATTACAATCAAATCTAGGATGGTTGTATTTTGATAAAACATAATATATGACAAATGGGCCCCACTAAATTTTTACTTATCCCATCCCAACTATATTCCTCCAACCAAACAAGAAATCAGACCATCCTATTCATACAACCAAACAAAAAGTTGAATCACCATATCCAACAAAACGTGGATGACCATATCCCGTCAATGCAAGACCGTGAACCAAACGTAGCCTATAATAAGTTGCGGACTCACTGTATATAGTTATTGAATCTAGCACGGTAATTGAAACAATATCCATCAGTTTTTTTTTCTTCGATTTAGCTAAAAATCGTTTGGTTCAACCGGTTTCCATCGGTAAGAACAAAGGGATGGTCTTCTCTATGAATCAAACTAGACCATGTGTTTTAGCTTTTTCTAGTCGGACTGCCTATCCAATCTAACTTATCTAGGTTTTCATCTAAGGGCCCTCAAGGGTGCGCAACATTACACACCTATAATATCACCTTTAATAAGGTCAATGCCATCTACCAAAGCTAGGCAAAGGCCTTCGCCCAGTGCCTTATCACGTCAAAAGCTCAACCCCAAACTACATAGCCAGAAATGAAATGACCACAAAGAGATATATCAATAGGGACACTAAGATGCCACGAATCACCAGTAGTCCTGATATAGAGAAATAACATATATCCGACATGGTAGGAGCTAATTCCACCGTAAAAGTCTTGACTATCATTAGCTTTCGCTTCTGACAAACCACCGAAAGGACATTGATGGTGCACGATGATGGCGTCTTGCGTGTCTTGGCCGGTGAGTTATGGACGCGAGAGAGTTTGTTCCCTTAGTCAGCCCCTTCAATCGTACCTCATCAGACCATGCCCGTCATCTCCGTCATCTGCCGTAGTCATGGGCATGGAGAAGGCGGAGGCAGCTGGATGAACGAAAAGGAAGAAGAGAAGAGAAAAGGGATGAAATAAGAAAATAACAAAAAATAAAATGAGTCGTCCTCTGTATAACATACCACACCAGTGCCATGTAGGATCCCACAAAGCTCGTAGCCATCTTAAACCAGAATAATACGCTTTAATGAGTTCTATAATCTGGATGGTCTGAATTTTGAGACCGGTCTTGAACTTTATACTAAAACTAGTAATCGTGCACGTGCAATGCACGTCGTGACAAATATGAATTCAGTCCAATATGTTACAATTGTATGAATATATTCTACTGAAAACCAAATTTACGGTGATATATCGTCCAAAGCTAGGATGGGCATTTCAATAAGTCAACATAGGTAACTAAAGCTTATCCCTAGTCTTGCAATATTTTTCTATGAATAAGAAAAAGGTGTAGTTTATTCAACTATCAACATATATGTCTCTATGTAAGTGTATACGTGGAATTACGTAGGTAAAAAAACCATCTATGGTATAATATTTGATAAATTATAAATGGAATGAGTGAAGCTACAAATAAACAACACATGTACTCTCTCCATTTTAAATATATGATATTGTTGGCTTTTTGACATGACATTTGAATATTTGTATAATTCAAAATTTTAGTATAAATACGCAAAAAATAAATATAAGTCATGCCTAGAACTTTTAAGCATAATTTAAAATTACATATATATTTTAATAAAATAAATGGTCAAACGTCATGTTCAAAAGTCAACAACATTACATATTTAAAAAGGAGGTAGTAATTTCATTCATCAAGGTGTGACATCAAATTTTTTTTTTCTTTTTTTTTGTCAGCCCCTTGATTGATTGAGTATTACACCCTTCAGAAAAACTTGTTGTAACTAAAAAAATGCTCATGTTGTGTACATAATTTCTTCTTAGAATTTCTAAATGTTTCCTATGTGGAAAGGGGGCAATAAAACTGAAAGAAATGCCATTTCTTAGAATTTTTGTCTCCCTCCTATGTGGAAAGGGGTTAATAAAACTGAAAGGAATGCCTTGGTCTGGTTTAAAACTGCTTGGATTTTTTATAACCCTAATTTATTTGAAATTTGTAAACAGATCCCCTTCTCTCGCTTTATCCCAAATTTTGAACTGAGCAAACGGCCTCATTGTTTGGCCTTTTCCCTAATAAGCCAAAACGGCTTATTGAGGAATAAAAATGAATTTGTAGGTAAACTTTTAGATACGTGTTCTTGATGACTTAAAAGTTAATGCTGAGAAATAAACTACGTTGAAGATATCTCAAAATTAAGTTTGGAAATTTAAAATTTGGCTTTTTTTTTAATTTGGTTCATTAGGCCATCCGATGGGAGCCAAAATTTAAAGCTCTGCTAGACTGCTACAAGGTTGAGCTGATGAATTACAACAGCTTGAGTATTACAAGGGGACAAAACACCAGATGAGAAAAAAAGCATTAATTTAACTTAAGACAATTTATTGTACAAATCATATTCCTCATGTATTGCCTTTCCTCCAACTGAATCATGCATTCTGCACTTTGTGAATTACTGCATTGATATCCTACATCATTCATGCCCTGGATCTGAGCAATGGTCAATGAAATCACCATGGAAAGCTGTTTCCATTTCATTTCTTTATAATGAGTTTCCCGATGAAAACATGGTCACAGTCTCACAGAATAACTGTGCTGAAAAAGTATTTTTCTCCCTGCCTCACATTATTGCCTTTTGATCTTGCAATCTGTTTTTTTTTAGTCTTGAACAATGGAAGTCACAAATGGATCATCTTTTATTTCACAAAATTCATAGAAGTAACTATAGCTTGTTATGACAGGCCATTCTAGTAAACTATCAGTAGTTCAACTTGTAACTGCCCATATATCTCACACTGAAGTTAGGATCCAAATTATAGCTAGCGGAGCAGAAAAATGTTGGGCTAGCTGTTTATGGGCAATCAACACACTATGTTCTATTCATGTTAACTCTAAGATGCTCTCTTCTATCCGAAATGCATGAAGTTGAACTGATCAGCTGCATGCCATTGATTCTGACAAGCTTATCATAAGAATAAATATCTACCTTTTATAGCGGTTCTCACCATCACCTTATGTCTCCATGCCATATATATTCCATCCTAGAGAAACACTAAATTGATCAATGTATAAAATTGACTATCCTCAGTTCATCTGCATAACCTCTCCATGTCCTTTTAGGTGTTGTTACAAACATGCAGAGGCACTATAGCAAAAGTGTGAATATAGAAAGACAAATAGCATTCATCAAAAGATTACCCTGTACTGAGACCATTATTACCTTGATAATGTCATGTTGCTTACCCAGATAGCCATGGCCCATGGCCTTCCTTAGAGCTTGACAATGTCATGGCACTTAAATTAGCAAGATCATCAAGAGGAGCTTGTTCCTGTAGAGACATTAGTAATTGAGACTTGAGAATAGCCTATAAAGAGTATGGATGGACACATAAATGCACAATTAGATATACTGTAAATGATAATAGTGTGGTTCTGCATTTTCGTTAAAAAAAAAAAGGTTCCGCAACTTGAAACAATGCATATAATGGTATTTGAGCAATGGCAAACCCCTGAAATTTGCATTTTGCATGTCATTCACCAACGAAAAGATGTCAATGCGTACCAAAGATCTTCTATGCAATATATATAATCCCTCCGTTTATTAATATATGGTGTATGTAAAACTAAAATTAGTGTTAAAAATACATATATTGATTATCAAAGGGAGTATATATCTTTGACTTGCAAGTATATTGGTTTATATGGCAACTGGACCTAAAAATGCAATCAAACTTTTGGGATATTTACACACAAAAGAATCAAATAGCATGCCAAGAGCAGTAACAGCACATGGACGCCTTTCGTGGAGACTGGCTTGCCCGCAGCGAGGCTGTTGGCCATCCACCGATCTTGAGGCACGACTTTCGGTCAAGAGTGTGATGCAGCGTGTGGAGGCGAAGGTTATTACCTTGTATCTGTTACTTGTTACCAATAATGGCAACAAACTATGTTAAACCATTTCTAAAAACACATTGCAAGCACAATTAACGATTTGTCTATAGATCAAGAGAGGACATGCAGTTCTGCAATTTTTCACCCACAAATTCTCTTCACTTCAGTTTCTCGCCTACTCAATCATGACACAAAACAACAAATTTGCTGATTGGGATATCCAATTATCCATGGCAGCTAGCAAACCAAGGTAACCGAGAAGGCAAAGTACAAGACACCTGCATGCTGCAACTGTAATGGCAACTTTTAACAGAGCAAGAAAAAATAATAAGCATGTATAAAAGATGAAATGACATTGGTTAGGCGATTATTGAAAACAGTCAGTACGCAAAGCATCACGGTCGAGGACTTGTCGTGGCCATCGCAATTAGTGATTGCGTTTG
Source organism: Oryza glaberrima (assembly GCF_000147395.1). Taxonomy (NCBI): domain Eukaryota; kingdom Viridiplantae; phylum Streptophyta; class Magnoliopsida; order Poales; family Poaceae; genus Oryza; species Oryza glaberrima. Next base: position 11,927,490 of record NC_068326.1, read on the forward strand.
TCAAGGGCGCCGACCTGCCGCCGCTGGCGCTGATCAGGAAGAGAGGCGCGTGTGACTGCAGGCTCCAGATAGAGGTGAAGACGTGAGTGGATATCAGGAGACCGGTCGATTAGAGACTGCAGAGTCGTGAGAGGATCACAGCGGCAACAGCGAGCAAACATTACCAATGGATGTAGAAGCCATCACTAATTAGATCAGCTCACCTCCTCTTATCTTTCTCGATCCCAGTGAAGAGACGCCTGGAAAACAAAAATATAGAAAGTAAGGTCATACCAGTGGCCGCCTAGCCGGAGCCCGGAAGCACATGAAGCGGGCAAAATCGTTACAGGATCAGAGCCACCATGTGATGACATGGAGAAGACAATGGCGAGGAACAACATTATTTCTCCTAGTGCAAAGGATCCATTATTCAGGCAATGATGATGGGCTAGTTGCAACGGCGGGATCCAGACCAAGGCCGGCTTGGGACACCGGCGGCCGGCACCTCTCGACTGGGGGGGCTCCCTCTTTACCCCATCTCCAACTGTGACGGGTGGAGGACGGAGAACAGCTGAGACGCTAGAAGGGGAGGCCTCCTGCGATGGAGCAACGACGGAACAGCCATGCGTGTCGTCGATGGAGTGCAGCGGTGGCGGCGCATGGGGTGTGGTGGGCGGCGTGTTGGGAGCGACGGGGGCGGAGGAAAGCTCCATGGAATAGCGTTGCGGCGGTGTCAAGGGCGAGGAGGAGGAGGCGGGAGGAGCGCGGGGCGGAGTCATCGCGCAGGGATGGGCGGAGGACCGCGGGCACGTGGATGGGCGGAGTCATCGCGTCCGGGAAGAGGATAGGGCTCCCCAAATCGTTAGAATCGGTGGATTGACATAGATTAGATCAGATGACGGATGGATGGATGGGATTATCTGAGATAGTGGACGGACGGATGAGATGAGATGGGATGATTTGGCATGTAGGATTGCTAGAAAAGAAAAAGAAAAAACCAAATTATTTTGTCATCAAGTGGAGACCATCAGCGGGACCCACCATCATTAGCAGGTTGGAGGTGTAAAGAGTGAACGAAACATCAGGAAGAAGACCTGGGGACTCGGTTCGAAGTCCACGCCCGCCCATCCTCGCCGTCGCTGCCGCCGCCGGCGAGCCGCCGGAATCCAGATCCAGAGAGAGAGAGAGAGAGAGAGAGCCGCCGCATCCGGTCGACATGGAGATCGCGGTGGGCGCCCTGTCCGGCATGGTGGACGCGCTGCCGGCCAAGCTCGGCGACCTGCTGCAGCAGGAGTACACGCTGCTGTCCGGCGCCCGCGGGGACGTCGGCTTCCTCCAGTCCGAGCTCGGCACCATGAACGCCGCCCTCCTCCGCTGCGAGTCCCTCGAGAGCCCCGACGTCCAGACCCGGGCCTGGGTCGCCCAGGTCCGCGACCTCGCCTACGACATCGAGGACTGGATCGACCTCTTCGCCCACCGCGTCGACGGCGGCGCCGCCACCGCCTCCCCCGGCGCTGCGGCCGCCACCACCTCCTCCTCCTCCGGCGGGTTCCTCTCCTGGGTGCGCTGCTGCGTCAACAAGGTCACGACGCTCCCCGCCCGCCACGTCATCGCCACCGAGCTCCAGGAGCTCAAGAACCGGGTCATCGAGCTGAGCAAGCAGCGGAAGCGCTACAGGTTCGATCCGCCGCCGGGTCGCGCCGGCGGCCGGAGCGGCGCGGCGGCCGTTGACCCCAGGCTGGTCGCGCTCTATGCTGACACCAAATCCCTCGTCGGCCTGGATGCGCCGGTGAAGAAGGTGTCCGAGATGGTGATTGACGGCGACAAGACTGAGCTCAAGGTGGTTTCCATCTCCGGGATGCCCGGCGCCGGGAAGACGACGCTTGCCGCGGCGGTGCACCGGCGACTCAAGGAGGAGAACAAGTTCCATTGCAGCGCTTTCGTCTCCGTCGGTCAGAAGCCGGACATTGTAGGTAAGACACTGAAGGGCATCCTCTCCCAGATCGGCAATGTGTATGGAGGAGGCGAAGACATTGGCCGATTGATCGGAATGCTGAGAGATGAATTGAAGGATAAGAGGTGGGCAAAATCAACTTGCAGCATTTTTGCAATGTGACATGCAGCTTAAGAGTTTAGAATCCTGTGATGAAGATTTTTGGTGATCTGCTACATTTTTTCACTAATCTGTTTTGTTTTGCGAAACAGGTACCTCATTGTCATTGATGATTTATGGGGTAGAACAGAATGGTCAACACTCAAGTGTTGTTTCCGAGATGATAATCTTGGCAGTAGGATAATGGTCACAACCAGAAATGATGAGTTGGCAAAGGAATGTTCTTCCAATTCGGATGAATCAGTTTACAAAACTGGTCTCCTTAGTGACGCGGACTCCAAAGATTTATTTTCCAACAAAGCTTTTGGGAAAGGGAAGGATTGTCCTAGCCATTTGAAGGATCTCTGTGATATAATCGTGGAAAGATGTGGGGGCTTGCCGCTTGCTATATCTAGCGTAGCTGGCTCACTAGCACATCGTTTTTCAAAAGATGAATGGGAGAGGTATGAATCTAACTTGCTACCTAGTTCACATTCCGATGAGCTGAACTTGAAGCAAATACTTAATCTGAGTTACAACGATCTACCTTCACATCTCAAGTCATGTATGTTGTATCTAAGCATATTCCCAAATAAATATGAAATTGATGTGGAGCGCTTGGTGAGGCAATGGATTGCTGAAGGATTCATCGCTGATGCACGCCATGCAAGCAAAGAGGAGACAGCAAGAAGTTACCTTACTGATCTCATTAGCAGAAACCTGATCCAGGCATTGCATCTGAGACATAATGGCACCCCAAGCTGCTGCACACTTCACCCAGTAATACATGATTTCATTGTGGTCAAGTCCATGGAAGAGAACTTTGTCACTGTTCTAGATGCTAAGAAAGAAGCTCTCTCCACCAACAATGGCACAGTCCGGCGACTCTCTCTTCAAAACAGTGTCAAACAGGATCTTGCTGGTGCACGAAATGATCTGATCAAGCATGCTCGCTCAGTGACTGTCTTTGGTCATGCCAATGGGGTGCCTCGCCTGAATGATATGAGCGTGTTACGTGTTCTGGATCTGGAAGGCTGCAATGGTCCAGTATGCCTCGATGGCCTCTGCAAATTGATTCTTTTGAGGTACCTGAACCTCAGGGGAACTGATGTCAGCGAGCTCCCAGCACAAATTGGGGAGCTTAGGTGCCTGGAGACACTTGATGTGAGATCTACGAAGGTGAAAGAGCTACCTGCCAGCATTGTCAGGTTGGAAAAGCTAATGCATTTGCTTGCTGGAAATGCTAAGTTGCCTGGCGAGATCAGTAAGATGAACGGCCTACTAACGTTGTCGTGCGCCAATGTCTGGAAGAACACAGGGAGTGTCTTGCCAGAACTTGCTGATCTTGCCAACTTGAGGGAATTGGAACTGTTTTGTGATGCTTCTGAAATCTCTGGTGATAATAAGACACGAGTCTCTTTTTCTAGCGACGGATTCAAAAGGCTTAATCAGCTGAGCATCCAGGGCAGCTTGCCATCAGTGGCCTTTGTTAACAGTTCCTTGCGAAAGGTTGAAGTTCTTGAGCTGAAGTTCGAAAAAGGCATTTCAGATGGGTCAAATGGTGTGTCTGGTATAGAGCATTTGCCTAGCCTGAAGCATGTATTGATTGAGTTCTCGCAGAAGGATGCTGGCGCCACTGCGACAATCGCTTCTGTGAGGAACGCCGCTGAGATGGTTCATCCTAATCATCCATATGTCTCTGTCAAAGTTGATGGGAAGGCCATCTGATACGATCTTGAGTTTGTTTCAGAGCAAGAGGGATGTAGCACACACTTGTACGGTACTTTCTTCCGGATTTCTTCGTTGTGTTGAATTGAGTTTTGAGTTAATGCCATTCTTTGTCACTGCTTATATATGTATGACCATGTCGTCGTTTTCTCAAAAGTACTTTGTTGCAGCAGCAGCAGTATCAACTGCTTGCCCTATAGGGATGTTTTGTTCAAGAAGTGATACGAGAATCCTCTTCCTCGGTAGCCCGATTTGAAGAAAAAAAAAATCGGGCTCCTTACTGCTGCTGCATGCATGCAAGATGATTACTAGCTAGTTTCTTTTTCTTTTTCTCATTACTTTAAATATTTTTTCTCATAAACTACTTATCCGATTTACGATCCTATCGTATCATTGAATTTGTTGCAATCAAATCTTTACAATAAGATATCACATGATTATATTTTGATAAAAGAAAAATACATGTTTCAAAGTGTGAATTCAGTGTGTTTCACAAAATTTATTTAACTATTTGCCCCTACTCTCTCTCCTCTATCCATGCATGCATGGATTTAGCAACCTTCAAAATGATTTTTCTCCTAAACTATTTATCTAATCTACGATCTGCTAACACCGTTATATTTATTGTAATTAAATCTTTACAACAAGATATAGTATGATTATATTCTGATGAAAAAACATATGTTTGAGTCTGTTAATACTAAATGTTTCATACATGATAACAATATGTTTCATATGTGTTTTCACTTTGTTTCACAAGAAATTTAAATATTTCAGTGATTGATTTTTTTTCACGATGTATAACTTAATGTTTCGTTGGTGGTCACCTGTAATATTTGACCGACCGATTTTTCTGAGAGGATCTAGCGCTCGATTTGGAGGTACCTCCGAAGTTATATACTGATGCGTGTTTACAGTGAAATACCAATCCAGAATAACTAAAAGGGTACCCTGCTCAAATGTATGGGCATATATGTTAGGCTACATTTGGGAGACTTTATAAGGATTAGATATCATCCTGATTATTCATATCTTTCACGCCCAAATTTATTCAATTTACAGAATATTTTGTGTATTAAATATCTAAGAATCAAATTAGGTACACAAAACAATAAATTAAAATTAATATGCAAATCCCATCGTAAAGCATAAATACTTACCAAGAGGTACTTTGTCCTCCTATTAAAAAGAAAAAGTAGCAGCGGAAAGACCATACCAACCTGGTTCAACTCTACTTTACAAGCATGCTCAACAGGAGAATAAGCCTTATTCCTTTAACTCCATTTTTAACACTACTACACTTAACTTCTGAAAGGTGGAAAATTATAGCAAGGTTGAGTAACAACCAGTCAACCACCCTTCCCAGAAAGCTACACTAATGATGCATTCATGCACAGGGAGAACTAAGGTTGTGTTCTTTTGTTTAGGTTTCTAACGCCTATCCCTCATTTTCCATGCGCACACTTCCAAACTATAAAACAATATGTTTTTTTTCAAAAAATAAATTATATAGGAAAGTTATTTTATATTAATCTATTCGTTTTGTATGTAGAGGTATGGGTTCCCAGCCCATACCTCCGAACACAACACAAGGGAGGTCTATGGCTCTTTTGTATAAAGGCAATTGTAACCATTTGTAGTTCAAAATAGTAAAACAAATGTTATTTAAGTCAAGATTATTCTCCACCAAACAACGCTAGACCACGTTGAATAGGCTCAACCAACAAAGAGTGGGACTAATTGTCGACGAGGGATACTCGCGAACTGGATGAGTTAAGTATTGGGGTACGTTGGAACGAGGGTCTACGTAGTACGACATCAAGCAAACAGAAGACAAGGATTATACTGGTTCAGGCCCCTTATCAGGTAATAGCCCTAGTCCAGTTTATATGAGATTGATGACAATGAGAACAGATTATAAAGAGAGTAGTCGAAAATGATGGTACCGACGAGATCGTAGTCGAGGGATTCGACGAGATCTCCCGGTGACTTGGCTCCGTGCACTGCGGCTTCGTAAAATTTGGTGGGTGTGTGGTCAATGAGATGTGATGCCCTTCACCTCCCCCTAGGGGTCCCTTTTATACCGTGGAATACCTTGACCCCCAAGTAAGACTCAGGGATATGTAAACCGACACGATATAACAAAGATTTTACCCCTTCCGAGTAGGACTTCGGCAATTTCTTTAACTCATAGAGATATTTTCCATAATTTGAGACAATTTCCTAACGGCGTATATGGAAACGATCCGTATATGTGAAGGAATACCTTATCGGTATATTTCATAAGTCGTAGAATAGAGGGTATGCCTTATCCATAACCCTGACAGTAGCCCCCAACTTCAACTTAAATGAATTCATTTTATCGCTCGCGACTTCTCCTGATAACGTGTTGTCGTACTCGCTAGGTCGATCTCGGTTGTTTAACCGTAGAGACATGGAGCTATCGACCACACTTATAGGGAGCCCATCGATGTGAATTTTGAATTTAAACTGAAGTCTGAACAACGGTCTCCAACGGGCCTTAGGAATTTTCAGCGGCAATATCTCCCCTTTCCTCAAAATACGAACCGTCAGGTAGTGCGTCTATTTAATGAAATTTTGGGATCCATTTCGGGTCTACTCGCCAGAAAACCCTTACTATTCCCCGGCTTCCTCGGACTCTCCGTTTCCCCAATCTTCAACACCTCCCACCGGCGATCCTCTTCCAGCGATCTTCTTCCAATGGCAGACTTCGACCAGTCTTCCTCCGATGCTACTACGTTGAAGAAGCTGCACGCCGATAGGGCCATCCCTCCGAAGCAGATCATGGCGAGGGAGGTAGGAGGTACCGATCCTTCTCCCGTCTTAGGTCGTATGGTAGCGGTAGAGGATTTCATCCGATGCGGTTTTCTGCCTCCTCCTTCCGGATTTCTTTTGTTAATCTTGAACTTCTACGCCCTTTCTCTCTTGCACCTAAACCCCAATTCCATCGCTTTTTTTAGCATATTCGTTCATCTTTGCGAGGCCTACATTGGGGTAGTGCCTTTCTTAGACCTTTTCCGCTTTTTCTATGAACTCCGGTGGATGGAACCAAATCGGGTTTCGGGATGTTGCGGATTCCGCCTTTGTGATGGCATGAAGGCGAAGTGCATCCCGCTCCAATGCCACTTGTCTCGAAGCCAATGGAGGTCGAGATGGTTCTACCTCGAGATTAAAACTCTCGACCCGGTTCTTGTCGTGCCCGAGGTCCAACCGGAGCGTTCTGAGGACTGGACCTCTAAACCCCCGATTACACCCTCCCTCCAAGCCTTTGTTGACGCCGTGAGTGACCTTGGGGAGCGAGGGCTGACCGGCTACGAAGTTGTCAAAGATTTCGTTAGCCGTCAGATCCAACCTCTACAGGCCCATGCTAACCCCACTTTCGACTACACAGGAGCGGAGGATATAACTCGAATCTCTTCGCGGGGTACTTGTCTTCATGTTGTGATCTTCCTCCTGTTTTTGATGATGACATTAAGGCCGAAGCCTAACCGACCCTCTTATATCTTCGTTTATTTCAGGTCTTCTTGCCGACATCGTGATGTAGCGGGTCAAGAAAGTCTTGATCAGTGCTGCCTTCACAGCCAACGAACCACCAGCACCACTGTGCGACAAGTCGGCAGCCGAGAAGGCGGCCGCCATCAATGTAAGCGAGATCGGGAGCACCTCGTGTTATTATCCTTTTGAAGGGCCAAAGTGACTTCAACTCTTGCAGGTCTTGCCATTGACGGACGTTGTCGGCCCCCTCGCAGATCACCAGACCTCCGTCTCGCTGAAGGACAAGGTTGCCAACAAAGTCGCCAACATCTCCTCCGTCCCTGCCATCGCAGGAAGCAGCGGGACCAAGCGGAAGCCTTGGGCGAGGTCGGGCGCTTCCGCCGGTTCTCGGCAGAAGTCTGCCAGCTCCAGGTAAAACGCACCGTTGTCTCCCTTTAACTCTTTTACTAGGATGAGGTCCTAATTCGCCATCTTACGCAAGACACGAGTAGGCTCGCTCCTCCCCCGAAGAGGAGGGTATTAAAGCTGCCCGCCGGCAAGTAAGTGAAATTTTTGACCCACATCGTTGTCGCATGTTTGATGTCGCTGATGATATCCCTTGTCCTTGGGAGGAAAGCATTGGCGGTCTCTGCGCAAAGCGGGAGCGGGGCGGCTGTGAGCGGATCTCCCGCCGCTTCCATTCCTCGCGTGGAGGTTGCCCCTGTTGTTGCTGAGTTAGTGGGGCCTACTGCCACACCCGTGGCCTCGTCGCCGCCCGAAGTGGCAACTTGGTCCGATATGGTGGCTGAGTGCCACCGCCTTCTCGAGAACTCTTCTCGGGCGGTGGCGGCCCAGATGGATCGTGTGGTGGCCCGCGTGACGGCGTCGGACGGAAGGGTGGCCCAGCTGGAGGCGCAACTCGAGGTTGCCCATGACAACCTTCATAAGATGAAAGAAATCGTGGCTGGCAATGAGATGCAACGCCAGGGCTTGGAGAAGAAGATGAACGACACGCAGGACATCCTCTTCTCCCTCCGCGACTCCCTCTGCAGGAGCTGGCCTTGTCGTGCGGCGTGGAGTCTTCGATCCCGACGTACCCCGACGAGACGTCCCTAACATCGGCGTTGTCAGAGCTGGCGGGCGAGATGGACGCCATCCTGTCGCTGCACGCCGCCAAGTTCTTGGAGGAAATCTCCAATGGAATCCACACGGGGGCGTGTCACGTCCTCGCGTGTGTGAAGCTAGCTCTCCCTGGCGTCGATCTCAAGGAGATCTTGTCGAAGGGGGCAGCTGATGCCACGTGGGAGGATGTGATGTCTAGCGTGTCAGATCTCGGGGAGAGCATCCTCCCCCTTTATGAGGAGTAATCTTTTCCATCTTGTATTGTGATTTTTGTACAAGTACTTTTGTTGTCCTATGAACGGAGCAACTTCCTTTACTTCGCGCCATTTGTTGACTTCCTATAAACGAGGCGGATGTCCTGATGTCGCGAGAATCGACCTGCCTTCCTTGAGCGATATGCCTGCCCCTTCTATTAATAAGGATGGGGAGGTGGGTACGACGTCTGGCCCGCCTAATCCGGCGTGGTTGGACTTCCCTGCGAGAACTCGGGTGCGATGTCATAGAGAATTTACCCTTTTAAACTTGTCATTTTGTTTAAGAGGTGGTATCCCTTACATCCTCTCCCCTTTGTAGATCTCGACGGTGTCATCGCTGAGCGAGATAGGCGTATCGCGTACTGGAGGACGAAGTTCGAGGTCGCCGAACTTGAGCGGTCACTCGTGGTCGTGAAGAAAGACTAGGCCGTGGAGGCTCTCCGAGGCCACGAGGTTTGGTTGAACTCGTATCTTAAGAGCTGCTGCAATGCCATGGCCGACATTCTGTCGTCAGCTAAAGGTTGATGGCATGGAGCCCGAGGAGAGTACGGTGGGCTACTTGTCCTAGATGAGGGGGGCGTGTGCTCAGCTTGAGGGCATAGGACAGCGGATCGACATCAGTCTCAAGGAGGAATGTCGTCGTGCCAGCCGTTATGCTGGAGGTCACGTCCTCGCCTGCATCCAAGATCGCCGCTCGCAGATGGATCTCGGGTTCTTGCGCGGAGGTTTTTGCCGTTCGCGGTTGTCGGCGGACGAGGTCGACCGATTGGCGCGATCCCTTGCTCCTCTAGCCGAGGAGGTTTTTGCTTCCATGAATTGGCAATGGCCGTCGTGGTAGGCTTTAGTCCCTGTAAGAAAAACATCTAACAGAAATTTGTAAGATATTGTTATCTTTATTAAGGATTTGTAATCGGAGCAGAAACCTATCTAGTGAATGTTAAACAGGTTATGCTGTGAACGAGTACTACTCTTTCTACAGGCTGCCTTTGGCCCATTATTGAGTAAGGTACTCTCCCTAGCCCTTAGCCTTGTCCTCGGTGAGATCTGCTCTCGGAAGGGAAGGCTCAATGACCCGTAACTTGCCTATCTGAAATTGCTATTTTGCCTAGCCCCCAGCCGTGAAGTTGGAAAAACCAATTTCCGATTACATGGCTTAGCTAATACACCTTTTGAGCACTCTTACATGACCAGGTCTTACATGGTCGTTCGGCTCTTTGAATCCGACAAGACCTTATCTGCTCTGGGTGTCCCCAGCCGAAATTCCCGTAGGTTTCTCGGAGGCTTGTCGAAACGACGTAAAGGGTCGATAGGTTCGATTTCAAGAGTAGGTGTTTATCGTGGTAAGGGATCTCTGGGTAAAACATTGATGTATTTCATGAGGGGATCAAAATACCTTTGGATAATTGATTTGCACACATTTGGGATACATTGACTTTATACATAGAATTTACGTAATTAATCAATGTTCCAGGAGTTGGATAACTCGCGGCCATCGCCATCTGCAATTTTGAACGCGCCTGGTCGCAGTACTTGTACCACCGTGTATGGTCCTTCCCACTTAGGCGAGAGTTTGTTGCGCCCTGCCTAGTTTTGAACTCGTCGAAGGACGTAATCGCCGATGGTAAGTGTGCGAGCTCTGATGCGCTTCTCATGATATCGGCGTAGGGCTTGTTGGTATGCGGCTACTCGAATGGCAACTCGTTCATGATATTCCTCTAGAAGATTCACATCGTCGCTTCGCCTTTCGTCCTGTTCCTCGTCAGTATGCTTCTGTACGTGTGTACTCTGATGTCGTAACTCCGTTGGGAGCATGGCTTCAGATCCGTATACGAGGAAGAAAGGTGTTTACTTGTTGGATGTTGTCGGCGTGGTTCGTACGGCCCATAGAACTGATGGGAGTTCCTCAACCCACTTTTTGTCGTAGGCCATAAGCCTATCGTGCACGCGAGTTTTGATCCTTTGTAGTACTATTCCGTTGGCCCGCTCGACTTGTCCGTTGCTCTGAGGATGGGACATTGAGGCGAAGCAGATCTTGACTCCAAGTTTGATGCAGTAATCTTGGAAATCACCGCTGGTGAACTGGGACCCGTTGTCGGTAAGGGTGCGGTGAGGCAACGCATATATGCAGAATATCCCCTTGATGAATTTTATGGCGTTGTCGGCTTTAATTTCTCTTGTCGGCTCTGCTTCAATCCACTTAGTGAATTTGTTGTTCGCCACGAACAGGAATTTGTAGCCCCCTTGTCCTCGTGGGAATGGCCCGAGTATGTCAAGCCCCAGCATGAGAACGGCCATGTCAAAGGGATAGTCTGGAGCGCTTGTGCTAGCAACTTGGTGTGTTTGCTAAAAAATTGACAAGCTTCACATCGTTGCACTAGTTCACATGCATCTTTGAGACCAGTTGGCTAGAAAAAACCTTGTCTGAAAGCTTTTCCGACCAGAGTACGTGCGCTGGCATGTGATCCGCAAATGCCTTCGTGGATGTCGAGGAGAAGAGCTTTTTCGTCGTCGGATGATATGCACTTAAGGAGGATTCCGTTTGGGGCTTTCTTGTATAAATTGTTGCCGATCATACAATATATCTTGGCCTGACGGGATAGTTTCTCTACCTCTAGGTCATCATCCGGCAGCTCATCTGACTCCAAGAATCTGATTAGCAGAACGCGCCAGTCGTCTATCGTCTCTATGTTCGCAACGACGTTTGTGACCTCTGCCGCCCCCTGCGAAATGCTGGTATTGGCTGTGGTGCTTTCGTCGTGCGTGTCCTTGACGGATGGTTTTTTCAGGACGTCCAAAAACGTTCCGGGATAAAGTGCATCTCGCCTAGAAGCGCGTCGTGCGAGGTCGTCTGGTTCGACGTTGTCTTTTCGGTAGACAAGTCGAACTTCGATTCCATCGAACTTGCGTTCCAGTTTTCTGACCTCGGTGAGATATTTGGCTAACTCGGGGTTGGAGCATTTGTAGTCTTTGTGTACTTGGTTTGCGACCAATTCGGAGTCTCCCTTCACGACTAGTCGCTTGACGCCAAGTGCAGCTGCAGCTCTTATCCCTACGAGTAGTCCTTCGTACTCCGCCGTGTTGTTTGTTGCCCGGAAGTTTAGATGGATTGCATGCTTGAATTGGTCTCCTGTGGGGGATGTCAAGATGAATCCAGCACCTGATCCTTGGCTGTTCAGTGCTCTGTCGACTGCCATGGTCCAGGTTTGTCACATCCTGATTTTCGTTTTAGGATTTATAAATTATTTAATAAATTATTACTAGAATTTATATTAAATGTTCATTAGTTTACAAGTGAAGTTAAATGTGGGAAATAAAATTTCCTAAATATAAAGCATGGATGGATTTAATTTTTATTAAATTCTCCATGGTTAATTATACTCTCTGGAATTTTCTCAGATTTTTCGGAGCTCAATTCCTAATTTTAATCATACAAAGAACATTTCAGTAATTATCCACATATTAAATTAATCATTAAATGGTCTGGTTTTAATATTCCTAAATACTTTGAGTGTTCAAGTATGTTCAAGATTTTTCTTAAAATTATTTGAGCATTGGAAGTATTTTTAACAATTCAAAGATCATTTCATTGATTAATTTAATTGGAAAAGTAATAATAATCCTCTTCCTAGTCTTGGGCCCTTTCCAGCCCATCTCCCTCTTTTGTGTGCACGGCCGTGCAGCCCAAGTCGGCCCAGCCGAGCTCCCCCCTTCTCTTTCTTTCTTTGCTTTGTTTTCAGCCAGCCCAAGACGAAAAGTCTAATTTGCGTCCCTCGACACTGTTTATCTTCTACCTCTAGCAGCCGAACTGAGACCGATTTGGCTCGGTTTTTCTCCTCCAAATCCGACCTTTCCCCTTGTGTTTTTCTAAAATTAGTTGAGGTGAAATATTCTTCTTATCCTCCTCTATCTTTTCCCCCAAGAATCGGACTTTATCCCGAAGAAATCAACGCGAAATCGAGCTAGATTCGAGTTTATCTCTCCACCAAACCCTAGGTTTTCCCGGCGCGATTCCTTGCGTTCCAAGCCCGATCTCTCTCTCCCATGCCTATAAATAGCATCCCCTTGACGTCCTCTTTTGTTTGCCCCAACTCCTGGGCTCCCTCGTCGCTCGTAGCGCCGCCGCCGCCGCTTTGCCCTAGCCGCCACCGCCGGCGACCGTCCAGTCGCGTCGCGCCGCCGCGGTAGTTGTCGCCGCTGCCGTCCGTCGCCACCGTCGGGTGCGCACGGAGGAGAGGAACCCCGTCCACCCCTTCGCAGCTGCCGAAGACCACCGGAGCGCCGTCGCCGTCGGGCACCCGAGCCGAGCCACCGTCGAACCTCTTCGCCGGCCGTCGTTCGTCGTCGTCCGTTGTTGTTCTTTGCACCGGTGAGTTCGCGTCGTCGTCCTCTTTGCGTTGGAGTCTTCGGAAGACCCGGCCGAGTCCTCTAGCTCCGGCGACCTCATGGTTCAGAGCCTCTCGCCGGTGATGACATCATCGATGATGTCATAAAGCTCTTTTCCCTTCTAAAAATAAATATTAAAATCACTTTAATCTTGTAAAATTCATAACTAATTCATATGAACTCGGAATGAGGCCGTTCAAGTCTCTAAATTCATCTAAAATCATGATCTACATGTTTGTTTATTTTTTATGTACTATTTATTTGGTTTTTATTAGTTTTTTTCTCTGTTTTGCGTGTTAGCTTGCCGTTTCCGTCGTTGCGAAGGTTCGTGAGTGCGTCGGAAGTGTTCAAGAAGATTAATTGAAGACCGATTATTGCAAGGCAAGTCACACAGATACTAAACACAAATCCTTTGAGCATGTTGATCCTATATTTAAATTCTCTATTTATTTCAACTATGCATTTATTTTCGAATGTCACCGGGTGGTGTGAACCTATTCCTTTGTTATGGCCAATTTGCATTGATTACTTTATTCCTTGATAACTTGGGTAACAAATTGATTAGCTTGAACCTTATATATTGGTTTGGTTCAGCTAAAAGCTGTATATATATATATATATATATATATATATATATATATATGTATATATATATATATATAATTGCTTAGCCATGCTTAGAAACGTTAGCTCATTAATGGGATGAATCATACTACATTATTATTTATGATTATATTTAATGGTAGCTCACGATGGTTAATCGTGTTATGATAATTAATTGATAATTAAAACTTGTCAATGGTGGGTTGTGAGCACATGGTTTGAAGGTCGTGCTCATGACAATTAAGGACCGGTTCGCGAGCTACTGTTGTGAAACATTAACCGTACCAACCACAAGCCAGCGTGGGCAACGGCTTTACCTTTTGTATAGCATGATTCATTGCGGGGCACCAGACTGAGAAGCGGCGAGAAGTTCGTGGGGGTCCCTGGGGAGTCCATGCCTCTGGTTATATTTATAGAGGGGGTGATTATGATCCAGGAATGGTGCACTGTGGTGAGTTGTGTTGTGCAGGGGGTATTGTCACAGCCTCTATTCGGGTACTTTCCAGTATCGCGACGCATGGTAGACATGATGTTGAGGCTGTGTCTTGTGGGTACAGTGGTAGACCTCTGGCCAGAGTAAAACTATTCGAATAGCCGTGCCCGCGGTTATGGGCGAGTTGAGCAATGTTTTTCGTGATTAGTATCACACCTCTCACAATAATTATTGATGCTACAATTGGTAATAATTTGTTTAGCTCCTGGTTTGGAGTTAGATCTTTACAGCCGGGTATGGTTGTTCAAAATGGTTGGGCCTGAGCAGCATGGGCGTGTTGTTCAGTGTTGATTAAAATTAATGATTAAAGTACTCTACTGTTTTATTTCTCTTAAATATTTGCTAAATGCTGCTTTTGCAAATGAGACTATATTATGCCATCCTTTGGTATCATTGTGCACTTGCATATTTGCTGTGTGGCTTGCGGAGTATGTCATATGCTCACCTTGCAATAATCAATCAACCTCAGTTGAAGAGAAAGGATCCAGAAGGAGAAGACGTTTGGCTTATACCCCAGTTGAGCTGCCTGTGGGAGTGGAGCTGAAGCCATCGCTAGACCGTTAATTCCGCTGCTGTTTTTCTTTTCTTTTGTAAGTATGTAACGTAATTATTATGATGGATTTGTATATTAAATTGTCAGTTTGTGTACTTCGGCTGATTCCTGGATGAGGATTTTATGCACAAATTAGTTCAGAAATTATTAGTGAATTTCCGGGCGTGACAAGGTTTCGTTATCCATTTGGGCGGCTGGGCTATCCTCTGGGATAGTCCAGTCGGTTACGAAATCAGCGAGGACCTGTGACTTAATGGTTGTTTTAGGCACAAAGTGGATATAGAATTGGCTTAGCTCAACTACCCATTTTGCAATTCGGTTGACCACGTCTTTATTCCTGACGACTTCACCCAAAGGGAAGGAGGAGACGACGGTGACATAGTGAGCCTCGAAGTAGTGGCGTAGCTTTCTCGATGTCATAACCACAGTATAGAGTAGTTTTTGGATCTGTGGGTATATAATTTTTGCGTCGTGGAGGGCCTCGCTTACGTAGTACACGGGATGTTGTACTTTTTCCCTCTTACGACGATAACCGTACTCACAGAATAAGGCGTGGCAACGATATACAGGAATAATTCATCATTGATGTGTGGAGCGATGAGTACAGGGGGATTTTACAAGTAGCGCTTGAGCGCGATAAATGCGTTCTCGGCTTCTTGGTTCCACTCGAATTTGTCCTGCTTCTTGAGCAGGGCGAAGAAAGGTTGTCCTCGTTCTCCCATCTTTGCGACGAATCGGCTTAGTGAAGCCATGCATCTTGTCAACCGTTGGACCTCCTTGATCCTTGTGGGCGACTTCATGTTCTCGATCGCCTTGATCTTCTCGGGGTTTGCCTCGATTCCTCGTCCTGAAACTAAGAAACCGAGGAGCTTCCCTGACGGTACTCCGAACGTACACTTCTTCGGATTGAGCTTCATTTGGTATCTTCGGAGGTTGTTGAACGTTTCCCTAAGGTCGTCGATTAGTGAGTCGCTTTTCTTGGTCTTGACGACGATGTCGTCCACATATGCCTCGACGTTCTGTCCAAGCTTGTTACTGAGTGCTCCTTGGATCCCGTGCTGATATCTATTGCCTGCGCTTATTAATCCAAAAGGCATCTTGTTATAGCAGAATACACCGAAGGGCGTAATGAACGTTGTCTTCTCCTCATCCTCTTTTGCCATGCTAATTTGTTGGTAACCGGAGTAAGCATCAAGGAAGCTTAACAACTCACAACCAGCTGTTGAATCCACCAATTGGTCTATTCAAGGAAGGGGGAAGTGGTCCTTGGGACACGCCCTGTTGAGATCGGTGAAGTCGACGCACATCCTCCACATCCCGTTGGCTTTGCATACCATTACTAGGTTTGCGAGCCACTCTGGGTGGAGGACTTCTCTTATGAAGCCAGCTTTGAGAAGTTTGTCGAGCTCTTCTCGTATGCCTTGTTTTCGGTTGGGTGCGAATCTCCGCAGCTTCTGTTTCACTGGCTTGGCGTCGGGTCGCACCATCAGTTTGTGCTCAATCACCTCCCTGGGTACTCCCGGCATGTCTGATGGTTGCCAAGCGAACACGTCTGCATTGTCTCGAAGGAAGGTGATGAGCGCGAGTTCCTATTTGTCGTCTAGCGATGCCCCGATCTTGACAGTTTTGTCGGGTTTGGCGCTAGACAACGGGATAATTTTGATGGCACCATCAGGCTTTGGTGTCTTCTTGGGCTTGCTCACTTTCTTGGGGTTCTCGGTTGTGGCGGGCAGGTTGGGAGTATGCTCGACCATGTCGAGGCTCCGCTTGTCGCATTGTATCGCCAACTTGGCGTTCCCCTGGATAGTGATCGTCCCTTTTGGCCCTGGCATTTTGAGTACCTGGTAAGCACAGTGTGACGCCGCCATAAAATTCACGAGTGCAGTTCTCCCGATGATGGCATTGTAAGCGTTGTCAAATTCCACAACGTCGAAGGTGATCTGCTCTGTTCGGAAGTTTTCGGCGTGTCCGAAGGTGACGGGTAGCGTAATTTTTCCCAACGGTTTGGACAACGATTCTGGGGTGATTCCATGGAAGGGCTGATCTGTGGGCATCAACTCGCTTCGAGGTATTCCCATCGCGTCCAAAGTGTTGGCGAAAAGCAAATTGATCGAGCTTTCCATCGTCAATGAGAACTCTCACCACCTTGGTGGGTTCAACCACGTTTGAGTATCGACCAGGCGTAGTCGCGATCTTAGAGTGGTCAGCCTCTGAGAATTCGATGTTGTGCTGGGACCACTTCATCTTGGCGGCTGTCGTTTGTTAGGTGGAGCAGACCTCGTGTTCCGCTTTGTTGTACTCTCTCTTAGAGGTGTACGATGTGGATCTGCGGAAGATGTGCGAGACGTGTAGGTCGTATTCTGGAAAGGCGAAGTTGGAGTTGTCGGCGGCGGCTTCTTCTGCCGTTTCGACAACTTGTACTCGCTTCCCCCTTTCGATCGCTAGTTGTCTCGCGAGCTCCTTTTTGATAACATAACAATCCTCCATGGCGTGATTGCTTGTCTTGTGGATTGGGCACCATGCCTTGCGCGAGTCGTCGCTCTGTGGATTGGGGCATCTGGACGGTTCCACTTGCTCCGTGGCGAGGACCTCTCCTGAGGACTTGTGCTTTCTACTCTTGCGACTTCTGTTTTTGCTCGACTCTGGTGCATCCTTGTTAGTCGACTTCTTCTTCTCATCTCTTGCCTTGCTTTTTCCCTCCTTGCGCCTCAGAACATCGTCTGCATGAGCGCACCTATCGATGATCTCGAATAGCTTTCGGGCAGATGTGATTCGGTGTGTCGCCAGCTCCTGGGTGGTGTACCGATCTCGGACGCCTGATTTGAATGCTCGGATGACAGAAGCGTCGGTAATCTCGGGGATCGCATTTCTGCACTCGTTAAAGCGTCAAATATAGTCTCGCAATGACTCGCCCAGGTTCTGGGTTAGATCGTGTAGGTCGTCTTCAATCGCGTGGCGCTTGTATGTCTCTTGGAAGTTGGCGATGAACTGCTGCCAGAAATCTTCCCACGAAGAGATCGAGTTCGGCGGGAGATGGACGAACCATGAATGAGCAGAACCTTTCAACGCTGGCAAATAATTAGCCAGGGCATTGTCGTCTGCGCCAGCGGCATAGAGAATTGTGGACTTCTCGGGCCATCGCACGTTGTGGAGCGCGGGTGTGAATGCCCTGCGTCCGTTTCCTGGGATAGGGTGTGGCCTGTGGTCGCAACATCGTCGTGGAGGCCGATTAGAAGAGGACGACGAAGACAAGGATGAAGGGTCGCTTGGCTCAGGAGCTCGGCTTCTCGAGCGATGATCACGTCCTCGTTCTAGACTCGGATGAGGAGATTGGGAGTTTCGATCTCGTTGGTTGTCACCGTCCCTCTCCTGTCTTTGGCGATTATTCTCCTGATCTCGGATGTTGTCGTTGTCGCGTCAGTCATTATGGGGCCGACGGTCTCGATCTTCGTTAGGGGTATTTCCTCGGCCGTCGTCTCTTTCTCGCCGCGAGGGAGAGTGATGACGGTGTTGTCGATGCGGAGTACCGTCCTCACGACGGGAAGGAGAGTGATGGCAACGACGGTCGTTCTCGTTTCGATCCCTCCTATTCTGTCGACGTCCGTTCAGATGTTCGTGAAGATCGCCATCTTCACGGCGCGGTGGTGTAGGATCACGTCTTTCTCGAGGGGAACAGTCGCCGGTGGCATGTCTTCCGACGAGGTCTTCTGCATCCGCGTCTTCGGTAGGTCTCTCTTCGTTCCTGTGCGGCTCTGGGCCGCCTGCTGCTTCGGCAAATGCGACATTGAGGTTCGTCACAGTCTCCGGTAGTCGTTCTGCCCATTGGCTGGCGTCCGGGTTTGTTACTGGATCGAAAGGACTTTCCCTCAATATCGCGTCTAGGTTCCACAACTGGTGAGCGGGCGTTCTCGCTGCTGCGGACGCACTTGTCTCAATGTTGTCGACCACGTTTACATCCCTAGGTGACTGCGAAGAGGATTCGTAGCCTTCAAGGAGGTGTAACACGGATGGCTCGTTTGTACCGACGAATCCCACAAACCGATCTGGAATCGGCACCGCATCTGGTTCTTTGGCAACGCACGGGGTTTGA
This sequence comes from Oryza glaberrima, assembly GCF_000147395.1. Lineage (NCBI taxonomy): Eukaryota > Viridiplantae > Streptophyta > Magnoliopsida > Poales > Poaceae > Oryza > Oryza glaberrima. The sequence goes on from NC_068326.1 coordinate 11,946,282, forward strand.
ACTCATCGTTGTTGGACATGATGATGCGATGGTTTGAGGATCCTGAGGAAGATTTTGCGGTTTGTGAGATCATGAGATCTAGATCTATAGATCAGACGGTAAGTGATTCCCGTTGGTGAAGTGCGCTGAATTCCTCGCTCCCAACAGGCGTAGAGTTCAGCTTGCACGTGGAGTATCACCGGACAGTCCTCAAGAGTATGCTTGGTTGTCTTATGCACAGGACACCAAGATCTCGGTCTTAGGGTGGTTATCCTTGTCGGCTTTGATCTTTCACATGGAGGGTGAAATTCAGCCGCCTGAGGGTTCCTCCCAGGTGTTGGGGCTGTCGATGTTCCGTTCTCCACCTGAGTGGGAGGAATTGTCGGCGGGACGTCGTTTCTCTCTGTCGTTGCCGTATCTCTCTCGTTCCCGATGATGATTGGGCCAGCCGAGATTGGTGTCATAGTATAGACTGGAAACACAATAGATCCGACCTGATGTCACGCCCGGAATTTCTATCCAAAATTCCAAACGCTTACATGTGTGTGAACCCTCGTCCAGGAATCAGCCGAGGCACACAATAACAAATTGATAATAGAGTACAATTATTACTCTAATTAATAAGCGAATAAAATATCATTACAGAGGTAGATAGTTCCTCTCAATCAATAAAGATCTAAGCAGCGGAAAATAAGATAAACGGCGCAGACGACTCCACTCCACAGGCAGCTTGACCAGGGCTACACCTAATCCTCCACACCATCAGTGTCACACCCTAAAAATCCTAAATATATAAATTGTTGTTTAATTGGAATTATTAGAAATGATTTTAAAAGCCTAGAAGAGAAGATCTAATTTTAAATAATAAATTCCAATATAAAATGGGGCCAGATAAAATTTCATTAAATACTTTGCTTAGTTCTATAATTCCTAGATTTTTCTGGGATTTATTTGAGCTAAGGAAGTATTTTTAATAAATGGAATTGCATTTCATGAATAATTTAAATTGAAAAAGGTTTTAAAAAGTCTCTTTTGGCTTTGGGCCGAAAGTTGGCCCAAAACCTTCTCTCTCTCCTCCTCGGCCCAAGCCGGCCCGCAGCCGCCGCTCGCGCGCGCGCTCCCGCTCGCTGACAGGTGGGGCCCGCCTGTCAGGGTCGTCGTCTTCCTTCCGATGAAACCCTAGCCGCGCCGCGCCGCCGCCGCCATTCCAATCCGGCCGATCCTTTCCGTTTCCGATGAAATCGATAGAGGGGAAATGATCTTCTCGATCTCCTCTATCTTTTCTCTTTTGGAATCATCGGCTAAAATCGTTTGGAAAGCGGAGGATTCGATCTCGAATCGGATTCGTCTCTCTTTCCCAAACCCTAACCTTTCCTTCGCGTCGCCGCTCGCCGTGGGCCTTCGCCGCCGTGTCCTTGCCTCTATAAAAGGATCCCCGGTGTCTCCGCTACCCGTCGCCACCCTCGCCTTCGTCTCTCGCCGCCCGTAGCGCCCTAGCACCGTGTAGCTTAGCGCCGCCGTCGCCGCCGTCGCTCCAGCCGTGCGCCGCCGTCGCTCCAGCCGTGCGCCGCCGTCGCTCCGGTCGTCGCCGTCGCTCGGGAAGGCCGCCGTCGTGGTCGCCGTCGCGTCGCCGTCCTCGTCCGCCCCTCCGCCGTCGCTGTCGACCACCGGAACTCCGTCGCCGTCGTCCAGCCGAAGGTTGCCGCCGCTTCTTCCTCGTCGCCGACGTCGTCCGGTCATCATCCGCCGTCGCTTTGGTCGCCGGTGAGTTCGCCGTGCCGCCTGCAACCCGTAGAGGCTTTCCGTTCGCGCTGTCGTGCCGTGGTTCGCCGGCGAGCTCGCGCGGTTCGGTCGCCGCCGGTGGTGACGTCATCGCCGACGTCATCGATGCCGTCCGCCGTGATCCGGCCGTGGACCGGTCGATCTCGGCCGTTCGTTTTGAATGGGTCGATCTCGGCCGTCCAATCTCGTGAACCGTCGCCGTGCACCCGGTCCACCGCAAACCCTAGCCGCTGACGCAATAAATCCTCTTTTCCTTTTCAAAAATAATTCATTATTGCGTCATAATTCAATTAAAATCGATATAAGTGTTTTAATCCGATTTAATCTTTAAAAATTCATAACTAATTCATCTTAGCTCGGATTTAGTTGGTTCAAGTTTCTAAATTTTTCTAAAATTGAGATCTACATGTTAAAAATATCCACATGTACTGTTCATGCTTGTTTATGTGCTGTTTTGGTGTTTTGCTCCTTTCTGTTTAGATTCCGACGTTTCCGGAGAGTCCGTTTTCGCAGGAGAAGAATTTGAGGAGTTCCGAGGCCAGCAAGGCAAGTCACACAGATCCCAAACAACCCTTTGAGCATGTTGATCCCGTTTAAAGCTATTGTTTCTATTCAACTATTGCATTTATTTTTGAATGTCATTGGGTGGAATTAACCTATTGTTTGTTATAGCCCTTTTGTTCTTGATTACTTTATTCCTTGATACCTTGGGTTATTATAAATTGACTAGTTGAGCTTTATATATCGGATCAGCTAGATGTTAGATATGATTGCTTAGCCATGCTTAGAAACATTAGCACACTATTGGGATAACTTATGACTCACTATTATTTAATGATGGCTTAATGATAACTCATGATGGTTAATCATGATTGGTTAATTAATTAATTTGCCAACTAAAACCTGATAATGGTGGGTTGTGACCACATGGTTTTGATGCTCGTGCTCATGACAATTAAGGACCGGTTCACGAGTTTCGGTTGTGAAACATTAACCGTGCCAACCACAAGCCAGCGTGGGCAACGGCTTTACCTTTTGTATAGCATGGTTCATTGCGGGGCACCAGACTGAGAAGTGGCGGAGATAAGCCCACGGGGGTCGCTGGGGAGTCCATGCCTTGTTTATAAGGGGGTGATTATGATCCAGGAACAGTGCGCTGTGGTGGGTTGTGTTGTGCGAGGGGTAATGTCACAGCTCCTTTCCGAGGTACCGTGGTGGTATTGAGGCATATGGTGACATGTTGTGGGGCTGTGTCTTGTGGGTACAGTGGTACACCTTTGGCCAGAGTAAAACTATTCGAATAGCCGTGCCCGCGGTTATGGGCGGGTCTAACAATGTCTTTCGTGATTAGTCTCACACCCTTCATCATAATAAAAGATGTTATAACTGGTAATAATTTGATTAGCTCCTGGTTTGGAATGGTATATTCCTGGTTTGGAGATAGAACTATGCAGCCGGGATGGTTGTTCAGATTGGTTGGGCCTATGCAACAGGGTATGTTGTATAGCGTTGGATTAATATTGTTTAATTATTGTTTAACTGTTTTATTAAATTCTGAAATGTTTATTAAATGCTGTTTATGCAAATGAAACCCTATTATGCCATCCTTTCTTATCCTGTGCACTTGCATATTTGCTGCGTGGCTTGCTGAGTATGTCATATACTCACCTTGCAATCATTCATCAGAGGAGGAGTTCTACAGTGATGCTGAGGGTGTGGAGGATTAGGTGTAGCCCTGGTCAAGCTGCCTATGGAGTGGAGTCATCCGCGCCGTTTATCCTATTTTCCGCTGCTTAGATCTTTATTGTTTGAGAGGAACTATCTACCTCTGTAATGACATTTTATTCGCTTATTAATTAGAGTAATAATTGTACTCTATTATCAATTTGTTATTGTGTGCCTCGGCTGATTCCTGGACGAGGGTTCACACACATGTAAGCGTTTGGAATTTTGGATAGAAATTCCGGGCGTGACAATCAGCATCACTGTAGAACTCCTCCTCTGATGAATGATTGCAAGGTGAGTATATGACATACTCAGCAAGCCACGTAGCAAATATGCAAATGCACAGGATAACAAATGATGGCATAGTAGGGTTTCATTTGCATAAACAGCATTTAATAAACATTTCAGAATTTAATAAAACAGTTAAGTAATAATTAAACAATATTAATCCAACGCTATACAACATACCCTGTTGCATAGGCCCAACCATTCTGAACAACCATCCCAGCTGCACAGTTCTATCTCCAAACCAGGAATATACCATTCCAAACCAGAAGCTAATCAAATTATTACCAGTTATAGCATCTTTTATTATGGTGAGAAGTGTAAAACTAATCACGAAAGACATTGTTAGACCCGCCCATAACCGCGGGCACGGCTATTCGAATAGTTTTACTCTGGCCAGAGGTGTACCACTGCACCCACAAGACATAGCCCCACGACATGTCACCATGCGCCTTGATACCACCACGGTACCTCGGAAAGGAGCTGTGACAGTACCCCTCACACAACACAATCCACCACAGCGCACCGTTCCTGGATCATAATCACCCCCTTATAAACAAGGCATGGACTCCCTAGCGACCCCCGTGGGCTTATCTCCACCACTTCTCAGTCTGGTGCTCCGTAATGAACCATGCTATACAAAAGGTAAAGCCGTTGCCCACGCTGGCTTGTGGTTGGCACGGTTAATGTTTTACAACCAAAAATCGTGAACCGGTCCTTAATTGTCATGAGCACGACCATCAAAACCATGTGCTCACAACCCACCATTATCAGGTTTTAGTTGGCAAATTAATTAATTAACCAATCTTGATTAACCATCATGAGCTATCATTAAGCCATCATTACATAATAGTGAGTCATAAGTTATTCCAATAGTGTGCTAATGTTTCTAAGCATGGCTAAGCAATCATATCTAATAACTAGCTGAACCAATATATCTCCAACTAGTCAAGTTATAATAACCCAAAGTATCAAGGAATAAAATAATCAAGAACAAAAGGGCTATAACAAACAATAGGTTAATTCCACCCAATGACATTCGAAAATAATTGCAATAGTTGAATAGAAACAATAGCTTTAAACGGGATCAACATGCTCAAAGGGTTGTTTGGGATCTGTGTGACTTGCCTTGCTGGCCTTGGAACTCCTCAAATTCTTCTCCTGTGAAAACAGACTCTCTGGAAACGTCGGAATCTTAACAGAAAGGAGCAAAAACACCAAAACAGCACATAAACAAGCATGAACAGTACATGTGGATATTTTTAACATGTAGATCTCAATTTTAGAAAAAATTAGAGACTTGAACAAACTAAATCCGAGCTAAGATGAATTAGTTATGAATTTTTAAAGATTAAATCGGATTAAAACACTTATATGGATTTTAATTGAGCTATGACGCAATAATGAATTATTTTTGAAAAGGAAAAGGGAATTATTGCGTCAGCGGCTAGGGTTCGCGGTGGACCAGGTGCACGGCGGCGGCTCACGGAAACGAACGGCCGAGATCGATCCATCCAAAACGAACGGCCAAGATCCGACGGTCCACGACCGGTCTACGGCGGACGGCAACGATGACGTCCGCGATGACGTCACCACCGGCGGCGGCTCGGGCGCGCAAGCTCGCCGGTGAACGACGGCGCGACGACGCGAACGGAGGGCACCTACGGGTAGCGGACGGCACGGCGAACTCACCGGTGACCAAAGTAGCGGCGGAGGAGCAACGGACGGTGACGAGACGGCGACCATGACGGTGACCTTCCCGAGCAGCGACGACGACTGGAGCGACGGCGGCGCACGGCTGGAGCGGCGGCGACGACGGCGGCGCGAGGGCTCACGGCGCTAGGGCTCTACGGGCGACGAGAGACGAAGGCGAGGGTGGCGACGGGTAGCGGCGGGCTTGTGGGTCCTTTTATAGGGGCAAAGAGGCGGTGGCGAAGGCCCACGGCGACCGGCGACGCGAAGGAAAGATTAGGGTTCGAGAGAGAGATGAATCCGATTCGAGATCGAATCCACGGATTTCCAAAGCGATTTAGACGATGATTCCAAAAGGGAGAAGGTAGAGGAGATCCCGGAGATCATTTCCCCTCTATGGATTTCACCGGGAAAGGAAAGGGGCGGCCGGATTTGGAATGGCGGCGGCGGCACGGCGCAGCTAGGGTTTCGTCGGGAGGAAGATGACGACCCTGACAGGCGGGCCCCACCTGTCAGCGGGCGGACACGCGCGCGATCGGCGGCTGCGGGCCGGCTTGGGCCGAGGGAGAGAGAGATGGATTGGGCCGACTTTTGGCCCAAAGCCAAAAGAGGACTTTTAGAACCTTTTCCAATTTAAATTATTCATGAAATGCAATTCCATTTATTAAAAATACTTCCTTAGCTCAAATAAATCCCAGAAAAATCTAGGAATTATAGAATTAAGCAAAGTATTTAATGAAATTTTATCTAGCCCCATTTTATATTGGAATTTATTATTTAAAATTAGATCTTCTTTTCAAGGCTTTTAAAATCATTTCTAATAATTCCAATTAAACAATAATTTATATATTTAGGATTTTTAGGGTGTGACAAACCTACCCCCTTAAACAGAATCTCGTCCTCGAGATTCGGAAGAACTGGCGAACAGATGCGGATGAGCTGACTTCAATTCATCTTCTCGTTCCAAGTTGATTCTTCTTTCGAGTGATTACTCCATTGAACTTTACAAAAACAGATAACTCGATTTCTGGTTTTTCTCTCATCTGTTTCCAAGATACGGATTGGTTTCTCAACATAGGTCAGATCCTCTTGGGCTTCTATCTGTTCAAGATTAGCTTCTTCGGTAGGTACCCTTAAACACTTTTTTAATTGCGACACATGGAACACATTATGGACTCCTGCTAAAGATTGAGGTAACTCCAACTAATAAGCGACCTCTCCTCTTCTACTGACAATTTTGTAAGGTCCCACGAAACGCGGTGCCAATTTTCCTTTAGTGTGGAAGCGATGAACCCCTCAAAGAGGCGTGACATGAAGGTACACATAATCTCCTTCGTCAAAACTTAGATCTCTACGACGATTGTCGGCATAACTCTTATGACAAGACTGGGCCACACGCAATCTTTCTTGAATGATTTTCACCTTTTCTTCTGCTTCCCTCAGGATATCAGTCCCAAAAACCTGATGTTCTCCCGTTTGATCCCACAAAAGCGGAGTGCGGCACTTCCGACCATACAGTGCTTCGTAAGGAGCCATTTGGAGACTAGCTTGATAACTATTGTTGTACGAGAATTCCGCATAAGGTAGATTCTTATCCTAACTTCCACCGAAATCTAAAGCACAAGCTCTCAACATGTCCTCCAAAATCTGATTTACCCTTTCGGTTTGTCCGTCTGTCTGCGGATGATAAGCAGTACTAAAGTTCAGCTTAGAACCCATCTCTTCCTGAAGCTTCTTCCAAAACATTGAAGTAAACTGACTACCTCGATTGGACACTATTTTCTTAGGGACGCCATGCAAACACACAATCCTTGCCATATACAATTCCGCCAACCGACTTCCAGAATATGTTGTCTTTATTGGGATGAAATGAGCCACTTTGGTAAGTCTGTCGACTATCACTCAAATAGAGTCGTGTCCTGATGACGTTCTGGGTAGACCAGTGATAAAATCCATACCGATTTCCTCCCACTTCCATTTAGGAATCTTCAAAGGCTGCAGCAAACCTGCGGGTTTCTGATGTTCTGCCTTGACTCGCTGACAAACATCACATACTGCTACGTATTCTGCGATTTCATGCTTCATACTTGCCCACCAAAATCTTTCCTTGAGATCCTGGTACATCTTGGTACTACCAGGGTGAATGGAGTATAAAGTATCATGAGCTTCTTTCAGAATTGCATCTTTTAAATCTTTGTTGTCGGGAACACAGATTCTCTCGCCCAACCATACAGTTCCTTGCTCATCTTCCAAGAAACCGATAGCTTTTCCTCTTCTCATATTCTTCTTAATTTCTTGAATATCGGGGTCGTTAATTTGAGCTTCTCTAACTTGATCAATTAGAGTGGGCTTCGCTTCTAAGGCTGCAACAAGACCTCTACTGACAATTCCCAAATTTAATCTTTCAAATTCCTTGCATAACTCCAATGGAAACTGTCGTCCTTCCGTAGCATTGCAATAGCCTTTCCTGCTAAGAGCATCTGCTACAACATTAGCCTTTCCTGGGTGATAATGAATTCCCATGTCATAATCCTTAATTAATTCCAACCATCTCCGTTGTCTCATGTTCAAATCTGGCTGAGTAAAGATATACTTTAAACTCTTGTGATCGGTGTACACCTCTGTACGAGTACCGAAAAGATAATGACGCCAAATCTTCAACGCATGAACCACTGCAGCTAACTCAAGATCATGAGTAGGATAGTTCTTCTCATGCAGACGTAACTGACAAGATGCATAGGCAACCACCTTCCCATCTTGCATCAGAACACAACCTAACCCAAGTTTGGATGCATCGCAATACACTTGGAAACCCTTCTTTGGATCAGGTAAAATCAAAATAGGAGCTGATATTAAGCGATTTTTCAACTCTTGAAAACTCTGCTTACATTCTTCTGACCACTTGTACTTTACATCCTTTTGAAGTAATCGTGTCATGGGCTTAGCAATCTTGGAAAAATTCTCTATAAACCTCCGATAATATCCTGCGAGGCCTAGGAAACTGCGAATCTCTGAAACTGTCTTCGGTTGTTTCCAGTTGGTTACGGATTCCACATTACTAGGATCAACGGCAACTCCTCCGGCTGAGATGACATGACCAAGGAACTTCACTTCAGACAACCAAAATTCACACTTGCTAAACTTGGCATACAGTTGATGTTCTCGTAGCTTCTCTAATGCAAGGCGAAGATGTTCTTCATGCTCTTCTTTTGTTCGGGAATATATGAGAATGTCATCTATAAACCGCGAACTTGTCTAGGTATTCCATAAACACCTTATTCATTAAGTTCATGAAGAAAGCGGGGGCATTGGTAAGTCCAAAAGACATAACAGTACATTCGAACAATCCATACCTAGTGGTAAAAGCCGTCTTAGGTATATCTTCTTCTTTAATCCTCAACTGGTGATACCCTGATCGAAGATCTATCTTGGAGAAAACGGTGGCACCTTTAAGCTGATCAAACAAATCATCAATTCTGGGCAGCGGTACTTATTCTTGATAGTCACATCATTTAGTGCACGATAGTCCACACACATCCTCTGGGTATGGTCTTTCTTTTCCACAAAAATAACTGGAGCTCCCCATGGAGATGAACTCGGTCTGATGTATCCCTTTTGAAGCAAAAGCAAATCATCGACTTGCCTTTTGACTTCTGCCAACTCACTGGCCACCATTCTATATGGTCGCTTATGGATCGGAGTGGTTCCTGGTACCAAATCTATTCTGAACTCTATATCCCTTTTAGGCGGCATACCAGGTAAATCGTCTGGGAACACATCGGGGTACTCCCGGACTATAGGAATCTCTTCCAAAGTCATTTGGTTCAGACTTGACCTTAAAGACTCAGAAGACAATGCATGAACAGTTACAACTCGACCATCATTGCTGGTGAGAGTTACTTTTCTGTTGGCACAGTCTATCACACCTTTATATCTGGCTAACCAGTCCATCCCTAGGATGACATCAAGGTCTTTGGATTCTAACAGGATAAGATTGGCCAGAAATGGTACTCCTTGAATTTCTATTCTGACAGAGGGGCTACGTTGCAAAGAGAGTGCTTGATTACTCGGGGTACTAACCAGCAAAGGACGTCTAAGATAAAAATCATAGATAAAAATGATTTCCCACAAAACTCATAGATAAAAATGAATGTGTAGCACCAGAATCGAACAACACTATTGCAGGAACTGAGTTAACAAGGAACGTACCCAAAATCACATCTGGAGCATCTTGAGCTTCTGCAGCAGCAACATGATTGACACGAGCCTTTGATGCTGGTGCGGTAGAGTTGCTCTGGGCAGGGACAACCTTCACGCGTCGGGGCTTTGGACACTTGTCAGAGTAATGGCCTGGTTCACCACAGTTGAAGCATACCCCGGGCTTGTTTCCTTGTTCCCTCTTGGCAGGCTGATGTTGTGTCGAAGCTGCCACTGGACGTGGAGCTTGGTTGCGGTTGTTGTTGCCAGCATTGTTGTTGAAGAACTGACGCTGCAGACGAACAACAGACGAAGAACCTCCCTGTGACATTGACTGGGGTCCCAAAGTAAAACGCGGCCTCTGACTATTCCCCTGTTGTGCCTTGAAGTGAGCAATCCGGCGTTTCTTCTGCTCCATGCGGTTGTACTTGTCCTCCTGACGAATAGCCTTATCCACTAACTTCTGGAAATCATGATAATCTCCAGTCATGAGTGGGTAAGAAAGCTCATCATTAAGTCCTTCCAAGAACCTCTCCTGGCGCTCTTCATCAGTGCGCACATCTTCCGGAGCATAACGAGCCAGACGATTGAACTCGTGCAGATACTCGGTGACCGTGCGAGATCCCTGGGTGAGCGACCTGAATTCCTTCTTCTTGAGAGACACCACTCCCGATGGTATATGCGTCTTCCGGAAAGTAGCGGTGAATTCAAGCCAAGTGATAGGTTCAGCAGTAGTCCTGTTAAGGCGAAAGTGATCCCACCACTCAGAGGCAGGGCCATGCAATTGGTGTGATGCAAATGAGACCTTCTCCTGATCAGTGCACTGAAGCAAATCCAACTTCTTCTCTATGGCGTGCAGCCAATCACCAACTTCAACAGGATTAGTGGTGCTAGAGAAAGTGGGCGGCCTCACACGAAGAAATTCTGCTAACTTGTTCTGGGGAGGTGCTTGGTTATTTCCCTGGTTCTGGTGGTTCTGGAGTTGTTGCATCATCATGTTCATAAGCTGTGCCTGTTGAGCCAAGACTTGGGCAAGTGTGGGATTCTCTCCATTGTTGTTGTTGTTATTGTTGATGTTGGGGCCATTCCCGTTGCTGTGAGTGAGCACCATCTGGCATGGGTAGGAGCACAAGAAGAGAAACCGGGGAAAACTACTTAGGACAGAGAATTAATTTTTCTACTAACTTAACTTTTATTGATCTTAACTGAGTTTCATTATTACAAAACTGAAAACTCTCACACCACTAAACTCACCAACTACCTAACACTCGAAAGCAAACAAACGCATGCACTTACATCCCAGCACTGATGTAAACCACATGCAAGACCCACACACAACCAAGCTTAAAACAAGCAAACTAACACAACGATCTAGGACAACGGCTTGACAAGGCATTCTAGGTCTTCCGGGCATCGGAGTTGATTGAAGGCTCGTTCGGCTCGTCTCCATCATCTTGAGTAGCTCCCCATTCGACCTTTGAGTGGGTGCGCTTCGATTCTTCTCCTTCATCATCACTTACGTTGACGATCGGAGGATTCACTAGGGCTGGGGTAACTTGTTTCTCCACCACACGGACCTTTGGCGCCAATTGGTAGCGAGGGACGAATAGAGCTCTCTTCCTTGCGGTAAGACGAACCCTGGCCTTCTGCGGCGGTGCTTCTCCCTTCAATGCGGCTAGTTCCTTCTCCAAACGATCCACCTTGTCTTCTAGCTTGCAAATCTTTCCACGATTCCGGTCTTCACGATCTTGAGCTGCTAGCACAACCTCCGCGCGGGTCTCATCCATAGCCCACAGCATCTCAACCAAATGCCTTGTGGTAGCATCATTCTCAATCCCCTCACTCTCAAGGTAGCTACCATGGTCACTTCCCTGGGGTTGGCGAGGATGGTAGCGATACTCAGTGTCGGCCAACTGATCACTATAGTGATCGCGGAGCTCTCCTATGGCGATCCTTGCCACCTCCTGACATGCATCAATGTAGTTTTCTCCTCCAGCTTCGAACATCACTGATGGGATATCTTCACTATTACTGTTCAAGTTGACTTTGACTCGGCACTTCTCTTCATCACGATCATGAGGAATCTGGGCATACAAAGGGGCAGTCCCAAATCCTATGGCAAAGGACATCGTACGCAACTCCCGGACAAATCCCTCAACACCAAACAAGTACTCAGGCTTGTAGCGTGGCATCTAAAGACAAGTGAAAGGAGGGAGTTAAGACATTTATCCAATTAATAGCACAAGTTTTTTGGATTAATTTGAATAAAGTTAGAAAATCCAAGTAAAAGGTAAGTAAACAAATAAAGTAAACCAAGCTTGCAAGATAAGTTGAAAAAGTTGGAAACAGGATCACAAATTTTGCACTTTTGAACAACAGGTTTCAGAAGAAATAAAAGAAAGTTATAAAATCAACATGCTAAATTTATTTCATTGCAGCAAGATTAAATAAAACAGTGTTGTAAAACTTTTGCTGGTAAATGGGCCATTAGTACAGTAATAGATGTACGGTACTAATAACACAACAATAATAAGTAAATTTTTAAATGAGAACAATTAAAGGAATTATAAACTGCATGTGCCATTAGTTTGGTTTAATTAAAAGAGAAAGAGAGGAGAACAGTCCTACTTTTCCAATATTTTTAGAGGGCTTCTATGGGTAACCATTTGGCATAACCTAGGGTCAAGGAGACTCTGATACCAACTTGTCACGCCCGGAATTTCTATCCAAAATTCCAAACGCTTACATGTGTGTGAACCCTCGTCCAGGAATCAGCCGAGGCACACAATAACAAATTGATAATAGAGTACAATTATTACTCTAATTAATAAGCGAATAAAATGTCATTACAGAGGTAGATAGTTCCTCTCAATCAATAAAGATCTAAGCAGCGGAAAATAAGATAAACGGCGCAGACGACTCCACTCCACAGGCAGCTTGACCAGGGCTACACCTAATCCTCCACACCATCAGCATCACTGTAGAACTCCTCTGATGAATGATTGCAAGGTGAGTATATGACATACTCAGCAAGCCACGTAGCAAATATGCAAATGCACAGGATAATAAAGGATGGCATAGTAGGGTTTCATTTGCATAAACAGCATTTAATAAACATTTCAGAATTTAATAAAACAGTTAAGTAATAATTAAACAATATTAATCCAACGCTATACAACATACCCTGTTGCATAGGCCCAACCATTCTGAACAACCATCCCAGCTGCATAGTTCTATCTCCAAACCAGGAATATACCATTCCAAATCAGGAGCTAATCAAATTATTACCAGTTATAGCATCTTTTATTATGGTGAGAAGTGTGAAACTAATCACGAAAGACATTGTTAGACCCACCCATAACCGCGGGCACGGCTATTCGAATAGTTTTACTCTGGCCAGAGGTGTACCACTGTACCCACAAGACACAGCCCCACGACATGTCACCATGCGCCTCGATACCACCACGGTACCTCGGAAAGGAGCTGTGACAGTACCCCTCACACAACACAATCCACCACTGTGCACCGTTCCTGGATCATAATCACCCCCTTATAAACAAGGCATGGACTCCCCAGCGACCCCCGTGGGCTTATCTCCGCCACTTCTCAGTCTGGTGCTCCGCAATGAACCATGCTATACAAAAGGTAAAGCCGTTGCCCACGCTGGCTTGTGGTTGACACGGTTAATGTTTCACAACCGAAAATCGTGAATCGGTCCTTAATTGTCATGAGCACGACCATCAAAACCAGGTGCTCACAACCCACCATTATCAGGTTTTAGTTGGCAAATTAATTAATTAACCAATCATGATTAACCATCATGAGCTATCATTAAGCCATCATTACATAATAGTGAGTCATAAGTTATTCCAATAGTGTGCTAATATTTCTAAGCATGGCTAAGCAATCATATCTAATATCTAGCTGAACCAATATATAAAGCCCAACTAGTCAAGTTATAATAACCCAAGGTATCAAGGAATAAAATAATCAAGAACAAAAGGGCTATAACAAACAATAGGTTAATTCCACCCAATGACATTCAAAAATAAATGCAATAGTTGAATAGAAACAATAGCTTTAAACAGGATCAACATGCTCAAAGGGTTGTTTGGGATCTGTGTGACTTACCTTGCTGGCCTTGGAACTCCTCAAATTCTTCTCCTACGAAAACGGACTCTCCAGAAACGTCGGAATCTTAACAGAAAGGAGCAAAAACACCAAAACAGCACATAAACAAGCATGAACAGTACATGTGGATATTTTTAACATGTAGATCTCAATTTTAGAAAAAATTAGAGACTTGAACCAACTAAATCCGAGCTAAGATGAATTAGTTATGAATTTTTAAAGATTAAATCGGATTAAAACACTTATATGGATTTTAATTGAGCTATGACGCAATAATGAATTATTTTTGAAAAGGAAAAGGGAATTATTGCGTCAGCGGCTAGGGTTCGCGGTGGACCGGGTGCACGGCTGCGGCTCACGGAAACAAACGGCCGAGATCGATCCATCCAAAACGAACGGCCAAGATCCAACGGGCCACGACTGGTCTACGGCGGACGGCAACGATGACGTCGGCGATGACGTCACCACCGGCGGCGGCTCGGGCGCGCAAGCTCGCCGGCGAACAACGGCGCGACGACGCAAACGGAGGGCACCTACGGGTAGCGGACGGCACGGCGAACTCACCGGTGACCAAAGTAGCAGCGGAGGAGCAACGGACGGCGACGAGACGGCGACCACGACGGTGACCTTCCCGAGCAGCGACGACGACTGGAGCGACGGCGGCGCACGGCTGGAGCGGCGGCGACGACGGCGGCGCGAGGGCTCATTTTATAGAATTAAGCAAAGTATTTAATGAAATTTTATCTAGCCCCATTTTATATTGGAATTTATTATTTAAAATTAGATCTTCTTTTCAAGGCTTTTAAAATTATTTCTAATAATTCCAATTAAACAACAATTTATATATTTAGGATTTTTAGGGTGTGACACCTGAGTCCACACTAGCGGTGTCGAGGTAGAAACTCCTTGATCGACACTGGCCATGGCACTATTGTCGGGAAGTCCTGAAGTCATACTGGTAGATCCTTGAGCACCAAGTTCCCCTACCTGGCGCGCCACTATCGACGAGGGATATTGTCGCGTCCCAAATCGACCCAAAAATACATCCTCTAAATCATGCCTAGAATGATTAAAATGCTTGTGAAAGCCTTCAAAAATTAAAATGTGCAAAGTTAAAAGTCAAATAGGGCTTGGAGGATTTTTGTATATTTCCTAAAAGCCTAAAATGTGTAAATAAATTTTAGTGGAATTTTCAGAGCACAAATAATAATTATTAAGAAATAAACAAAGTTAAAAAGGTTTTATAAAAAGAAAACCCTAAAAATCACCCTCTCCCCTCTGATGGGCCGAATTCGGCCCATCTCCCTCCCCCTCTCTCCTCTCCCCCGCGGCCCAGTCGGCCCTCCCCGCGCGCGCGCCGCTGACGGGCGGGCCCGCCCGCCACCCTTGCTGACGGGTGGGGCCCACCCGTCATCCCCTTCCTCCCGCCGCTCCCGCCGCCTCCCCGCGCCCTAGCGCCGCCGCCGCCGCGAATCCCGCCGCCTCCCGCCGTCCCCGCAAGCAATAAAGTGGGGGGAATCACTCCCCGTGATCCCCTCTCCCTTCCCCCCCATTTTTCCCTCTCTCTCTCGCGTTCAAACGGGCGGATTTGCCCCCGCAAATCTCGCCGGCGCCATTGATGGCGGCCGGACCTCCCGCGCCGGTTTCCTTCCCCTCCGGCCGCCCTCTCTCACTCCCAACCCTATATAAACCCTCCCCGAGCTCCCCACCACCGTTTCCGCCCCTCACCGCCCTCTCTCCTCGCCGGAATCGAGCTCGCGCCGTTGCTCTCTCTCTCCGCCGTCGCCGCCGAGCTCCGGTCCGCCGCCGTCGTCGCCCCGGACCACCTCCCACCTCGGCGCCGCCTCCTTCGGCCTCACCGCATCCTCGCCGACCTCGTCCACCCCTCCGTTTCGCTCGCCGACCGCCGGAGCGCCGTCGACCCCGTCCACCCGAGCCGCGCCGCCGCCTTCCTCCGCTCCGGTTGCCGTTTCCGTCGTCGCCGTCGACCCGGGGTGAGCCATGGACCGCCGCTTCGTTTCCCCCTTTCCCTCCCCTCTCTCGGCCGCCGCTCCGCCATGCCTATGGCCGCCGCCGGCGACCATAGGGTCGCGGGCGCGCCGCCTCCCGCCGGCCGCGCCGACGTGGCCGCCCCCGGGCGCGCCTAGCGGCTGCCGCGTGGGGCCCGGCCGTCAGCCGCCCGCGCCCTCGGGTGCGGCTGACGCGTGGGGCCCACGGCGCCGGCCGGTGTGAGCCGGGTGCACCCGGTCCACCGTGGACCGTGAGGCTGCCGCGTGGGTCCCACTCCCGTGGACCCGGTCCGCGCGCCCTCTCTCCCGGCTGACGCAATAAATATATTTTTAAATTAAAATTTAAATGAAGAAATTCGTAAATATTCATTTAAAGAGCATATAAACGTCAAATGGCCATAACTTGGCCATTTGAACTCGGAATTGGACCGTTCAAGTCTCTAATTTTTCCTTAAGAAGTCAAGAACCCATTTTTGTGCTTTGTTGCTGCTTGTTATATGGAGTTTATTAGAGTAAAAGCCCTTTTATTTTTCCGTTGGTCGTGTAGACGCTGCAGCTTCGGAAGATCCGCTCTTCGTGGAGGTCGAAGCCGACGTTTGGGAAAGCGAGCAAGGCAAGTCACATCATCCTTGAACATATTGAATCCCAGTTTATAAAGTTATTTTGATTTAAATTATTGCATTACCGCTTTATTTAAAATTCCCGCGTTATCACTGTTTTATTTAGCCATGCCTATTTACCTTTGTTATGAACTTATTATTGTTATTGTTATTATTATTACCTTGTTCACCATAGGATAAACAAAACCCCAACTAGTGGACATTTTATTCATGGTTCCACCAGTATGAAGTTAGGTAGATGTTTCGCTGTTTAATAGGACAACATAGGGTGGTTTTATAACTCTAGACTTTGGGAATATTCATATCACTTGGACACCATGGAATGGTTGGATTATTGTGGAATTGGATTCACACCTCTCCCTCTATTCAAAACCCTCAAAATGGTTTTAGGCTGGGCTCGGGGTGCATGGTTTTGATGGTAGCACCTTGGCCATATAAGGACCGGTCTTCGGGCCTCTGTTGCAAAGCACTACCGTACTTCCACATGTCTAATGGGTAAGGCTTAGTTTGTGGCTCAGTCTGGTTATAAACAAAAGTACACGGATGGAGATGGACGAAGTCGGGGGTCGATGGACATCTCTAGGACAAATGAAGGCTACACGAGCCGCGCCCGGTAGTCGAGATGTCATGGCACAGGACCGGTGTCCTGCTGCTAGGGGCTCAGTCCTGCCTACCTGTCCCGGGGGTTCCGGCCGTAGGTGGGGTTGGGTCGGTACTCTTGTCTATGGCTAGGATGGGTTGGAAACTATGTCATGTCTTCCGTCCATATGCCGTGGTGGTATGTGGCACGTGGTTGCACGTGAGGAAGATGTGTCTTGTGGGTAAAGATGTACACCTCTGATCAGAGTATAATCTATTCGAATAGTCGCGCCCTCGGTTATGGGCAAGCCGAGCAATGTACCCAAGTTAGTGTTTTAATTCTTAAAACCTGCTTAACAACTAAAATGTGGAATGGTTGGCCTGGATTGGCTTGGGACGAGCTGGGACCCAGGGTCGGGTTGCCAGTTCGGTCTGAATCATCGTAGGCCTTGGGTTAAGACAGGTTCGTGTGGGTTCACGGCCTTGTTTAATAATATTAAATAGTTCTAGGATCGTGTTTTAAATTTAGCTTTGAGCAACTAAGGGTTTTTTTTTTAAAATGCTGTTTATTGCAAAACCTAAACCCTATACTATAACTCCATTGTACTCCTTTGCACTTATGTTGCACTTGTGGGTGTGTCTTGTTGAGTACGGTGGTTGTACTCAGTCTTGCTCAATTTTTCCCAAACCCAGAAGAGGAGCCCCTGGACGATGAAGGCTTTGGTGTCTAGCTCGTGCCTGCCGTCAAGCGCCTGTGGTCGTCGCCTTAGTTTTCCGCTGTTTTCCATTGTCTTTGAGTGTGCTGGGCCGTCGCTGCCCATGTAATAATTAACTATTTACGCTTCCGCTTATTAAACTCTGAATTGTATCAACTTCTGGTGTACCTTGCCTCCTGGGACAAGGAATAATACACGCACGTAAGGAACGCCCGTTGGGTTATTTCCGGTCGTGACAGATACTCGCGGACCGGATGAGTTAAGTATTGGGGTACGTTGGAATGAGGGTCTACGTAGTATGACATCAAGCAAACAGAAGACAAGGATTATACTGGTACAGGCCCCTTGTCAGGTAATAGCCCTAATCCAGTTTATATGAGATTGATGACGATGAAAACAGATTACAAAGAGAGTAGTCGAAACAGATGGTACCAACGAGATCGTAGTCGAGAGATTTGACGAGATCTCCCGGTGACTTGGCTCCGTGCACTCCGGCTTCATAAACTTTGGTGGGTGTGTGGTCAATGAGATGCGATGCCCTTCACCTCCCCCTAGGGGTCCCTTTTATACCGTGGAATACCTTGACCCCCAAGTAAGACTCAGGGATATGTAAACCAACACGATATAACAAAGATTTTACCCCTTCCGAGTAGGACTTCGGCAATTTCTTTAACTCATAGAGATATGGAATTTCCATAATTTGAGACAATTTCCTAACGGCGTATACGGAAACGATCCGTATACGTGAAGGTATACCTTATCGGTATATTTCATAAGTCGTAGGGTAGAGGGTATGCCTTATCCATAACCCTGACACTAATCATAATGAATCTAGTTGATCACCCATAGCTACGAGTACGACTATTCGAATAATTTTACTCTGACCAGAGGTGTACAACTATACCCACAATATACAACCCCAATGCATTTGTACTGCTGATGTACTTCACTGCAAGGGACCCTTCATATAATCTTAC
This sequence comes from Oryza glaberrima, assembly GCF_000147395.1. NCBI lineage: Eukaryota > Viridiplantae > Streptophyta > Magnoliopsida > Poales > Poaceae > Oryza > Oryza glaberrima. Next base: position 11,964,974 of record NC_068326.1, read on the forward strand.
TCTAACCATCGACATCACTCTGACGTTTCACCCTCACCCATAGCCAAGGTGAGCAATCCCCTTTGCATCACGGTGGATTCGGAAGTTGATCATCCGTTAAGCCGATGCCAACCAAACTCCATCACACTCAACCTCACCTTGGTGTCCACTGAGTTCCTAACTCACATTTCTTGTTTTCTGCGCATACGCTTTTCAAACTGCTAAACGGTGTATTTTTTTACAAAAAATTTATATATGAAAGTTGCTTTAAAAAATCATATTAATCCATTTTTCAAAAAAAAACTTAATTGACCATAAGAAAATGCGTCGCTCCGTTTTACGTGCGGGTGAGTTCCCAACCTCACCTCCCAAACACGAGTAGTCATTACTCATACTAGTAGATCGCCCATAAAAATAATTATTTCTGTATGGCACAAAGCCCATACCTAGGGCTTGCACGTTGCAGAGCCAGCGGAAGGCTCTGTACCGGAAAAGATCTACAATTGGTAACCATAAATAAATTAGAGCATCACCAACAACCTCCCTAATCAATTCCTAAAAATTTGTAAGTCTCGTATCCGTTTCTTTTCGCTCTCGACAAGTTGGGTGCACGCAGCTGCTCGCAATCTCCGATTGTGCGGAGCAGAGTGGGAAAAGGGACGATCGCACGGAGGGGAGTTGAAGGTACACACATTTTTATTTTAGTTTAGGGAGCCAAATATTTTGGACAATTAGTTTTTAAAAATCTAAATCCTGATTAGAGATTCATAAAGGAAATTATTGGTGATGCTCTTATGGTGCATATATATATATATATATATATATATATATATATATATATACACCTAATAAAAGAATACGTAAAGATTTCCGTGCGTCGTCCATCGCACGCAGAATCACCTTGGGTAATAAGTTTTTTTTTTGGTAATCACATCCGTTTCCCAATCTGCACATTCAGGCCCACCATCAAGTCCAAATAGATACAACAATCAGTTTTTTTAATCACATCTGTTTCCTGATCGCATCAAGTTTTTGCTACCGTCAGCTTGTTTGGTTTTAGGATTCATGTTCATGTTCTTAATTTCCCCTTTTCATGTTCAAGTTCTGATCTAGTGCAATTAGGGCTCAATTTCTATTTAAGTTGTATCTTGCCTCCGAATTCATGGCTTGGGTAGCAATTAGAAGGAGGTGATCACGAATGGGATTGAAATCAAGAAAATTTCCGAAATTTCCCTGAATTCAAAACCCTCATTTTCAGTTTTCCTCAAATTCGAAACTCTAATTGCATTTTCTCCAAAATCAAGAACCCTAAACTCACAAATCAGTCAATCATGAACCCAAAAAAAACCCAAGTTGATCAAATTCCGAAGCAATTAGGGCCTTTGCTTACTGGATTGGGACTTAGGAGATAGCCACGCTATGCATGAACTCCGTCGTCGTGCGCATCTCCTAGCTTCTCCTCTGTCTTCATGCGAGTGGTGTGCGGCTTCAGGTCCATGGTGTACCCGCCTTACTCCACCACCTGGACCGGTCCCACGCCTGCCTGCGAGTTGGTTGCAGGACACTTAGGCTCATCTTAGTTGTGGCCTCAGCCGCAACGAGGAGGAGAATAGTGGTGGGGGAGCGGTTTATTGACCTCGGCCCACTGTGCGCCATCGCCACCACCACCATCGCCTTGTCATCGCTGGCCGTTAGCACACATGGGCACCCCACTCAGTGGACTTGGGGATGTTGACCCACGGCGCACTGCCCGCTTGACCTTAGCTGTAGCCGTGTGCAGCTTAACCCCACCGTGCACAAGCACCCCATCCCGCTCAGCTGAATCACCGCCGCTGTTGTCTCCCTCACTCACGATGGAGAAATGGGGGAAAAGTGGAGAAATGGCCTAGGGTTAGGGTTTTTCAGCAAGAGTGTGTTTTGTCCCAAGCTCACGAAATCTCAGTCGTCCAATCGAGATCCTACGGATGGCGTCAATACCGACTAAGTTTGAATAGAGTTCAAGGACTACTGTCAGTGTCCTATTTAAGCCTTACAAGAACAACCTAGATAATATGTGTAATTATAGTTTGACAAGGGACAACCGAGGTATTAATACAAGACCCATTTTAAGGAAGGAACAAGACAAGACAAGCCGTGAGAGATACACAGCACTATAAGCCACCTCTAATCCCATCGAGTTAGTTCCTGAGGAAGCTGACGACAGGTAGTCGCCGACATCATACCCGAGCTTTACCCGAGCTTTACGCCAATATAGCGGCAAACTAGATTAAATATTTCTTCTTTTTTATACCCATAGAGATTAAATACAATGTCAACACCGGTCTTAGGCTAACAGGACAAGAGCTATTAAATTACTCGTAATTAGGGGGGCTGCACCTGTAAGCAACTATTGTGCCTTACTAAAGTATCATGCGGACTATGTGCTACACTCTATCATGAGATTTTGTGCCTTACTACTGTTGCTTCCTTATTTCGAATATCATATATCCCACGTGTTCTTACTAAAGTATCATGCGGACTATATTGTGCGAGAAAATTCCCTGTATACCCCTGAAAGTTCGTCCAATCCCTTCTATGTCCCTTCCATACCCCTAAAATTCATTTTAGATCCCTTATTGTCACGCCCAGAAATTCCCGAATAGAATTCCAAGCAGAATGTGCATTAAAATCCCCGTCCAGGATCGGCCGGGGTACACAAACGACAATGTTGACATTCAGATCCACGTCTTACAAACATTATAAAAGTCTTACATAAATGTAGCGGAAAAACGAAAGACAACAGGAGCTAAGCCTTGACTAGAACTGCAGCGGGAACACCACTCGACAGGCATCCTCGACGGCACGGACGAAGCCTACTCCTCGGAGAAACCTCCATCTGACACATACTCGTACTCTGGGGTTGGGGAAAAAATAGAGCAAGACTGAGTACTACCCACTGTACTCAGCAAGTCATACCGGAATAAGGGTATGATGCAGGGAGTTATCAAAGGAGAGCTAGGTTGGTTCATTTGCATAAAGCGAGCATTTATAAACAGAAGTTGGAAGATTTAAACAGTTGTAATAATTAATTAATATTAATCATCCACTGTCCAACGCTACCCCACGTTGCAACAGGCCCAACCATCCACCTATACTATCCAATTTCAAAAGACTAAACTAGGGTGAGACTAATCACGGTGAATCTGGTTGACCGCCTAGAACCGCGGGCACGGCTATTCGAATAGTTTTACTCTGATCAGAGGTGTACAACTGTACCCACAAGACACAGCCCCACGACACGTTTCCGTGCGCCGACATGCCACCACGGCATATCGGAAAGAGGCCGTGATAGGACCCTTCGCATAACCTCCTCTAGCCAAGCACACCACACCTCAGGTTTCACCCCCGTCCCCAGCGGGCAACGGGCAGTCCCCTCTCATGCCTAGGTGAATCCGGAAGCGACAGAGGCCGTCGCAGGGCCCGCCCCGCTCCATCACGCCCATCCTTGCCTGGATGCGTCGACTAGAGGAAAGCTACACTACAAGCCCAGCCGTTGCCCACGCTGGCTTGTGGTAAATACGATAAGTTCTTCTAAGGCATCCCGCGAACCGGTCCTTAATTGCCATGGGCGCGACTAGCGAAACCATGCACCCACAGCCCACCATGTGATTCATTTTATTTAACCAACACCAAAGCGGTGATACTAATCCAACATTATCATATAAACCTATAGTCTAGGTTTTAAATGAGATTTCCCCATTGTGTGCTAGTTGAACTAAGCATGACTAAGCAATTCCTAGTCCAAAGTCTAATCATGTTATAACCCAAGCTAACAAAGGAGTATGGTATCCAAAAAGCATGGCTGTAACAATAGGTAACCATCCCATAGTATAATTGCAAAACAAATGCGGCATTTGAAAGAAAACATTAGGACCTTTGCAATATAGGATCAATATGATCAAGTGACAAGCATGACTTGCCTTGCTCTGCTACTGGAGGAACCTCGGCGACTATCTCGAAGTACACCAGAGCGTCGGAAGAACCAGAATCTAGCGACATACAAGGCAAACATTGCAAACAGGCTATAAGACTACTGAAACAGAGAACAAAACCATTTTTAATGGATTCTACACATTTTTCTTGATTTACTGAGACTTGAATGGGCTTAAACGGAGCTCAGATGAATTAGTTATGAATTTTAGAAGATTCACTGTGTTTATTACTATAACAAAAAGTCCTTAAATCATTTATTGCGCAATATTTTCCAAGGCTGACGTCAGCACAGGGGAAGGCGCGGCGCCGACAGGCGGGCCCCACTGGGCAGCGACTCACGGGGGGGCGGTTCACCATGGACCGGGACCACGCGGGTGGTCCACCGCCGGTCCACGGGACCGACGGCCCAGATCGCCCTCGGGGCCGATGGGAAGGGTGGCGATAGAGGCGGCCGCCGGGCTCGGCTCGGCATCACCTTGCTTCTAGTTCTTCTTTCGCTGGTATCCAGTATACGAACCAGCTTCTCCACATATGTCAGGTCCTCCTGGATATCAATATGCTCCGAATCATCCTGTTCTTCGGGTACTCTTAAGCACTTCTTTAATTGGGACACGTGGAACACGTCATGGATGCCGATCATATTGGATGGAAGTTCTAGTTGATAAGCAACTTCCCCCCTTCGTTCCAAGATTTTGTATGGTCCCACGAAGCGTGGTGCCAACTTGCTTTTCGTCTGAAAACGGTGTACTCCCTGGAGCGGAGGGACACGAAGATACACGTAATCCCCTGCCTCAAAATTAAGCTCCCTTCGGCGGTTATCCGCGTAGCTCTTCTGTCGAGACTGGGCAATCCTCAACCTTTCCCTGATGGTTCTGACTTTCTCTTCTGCTTCCGCTAATACCTCTGTCCCGAACAGTTGACACTCGCCTGTCTGATCCCAGACGAGAGGTGTGTGGCACTTCCGGCCGTATAAAGCTTCAAACGGTGCCATCTGTAGACTGGCCTGGTAGCTGTTGTTGTACGAGAATTCCGCATATGGCAAGCTTTTGTCCCAAGCTCCACCAAAATCAAGAGCGCAAGCTCTCAACATATCTTCCAAGATTTGATTGACTCGCTCGGTCTGACCATCAGTTTGCGGGTGATAGGCCGTGCTAAAATTTAAACGGGTCCCCAATTCTTCCTGCAGCTTCTGCCAGAATTTTGAGGTGAACTGACTCCCTCGATCAGTTACAATCTTTTTGGGTACCCCATGTAGACACATGATTCTCGAGAGGTAGAGCTCCGCCAACCTTCTGCCCGTATATGTCGTATGTACTGGTATGAAGTGAGCAACCTTAGTGAGTCGATCCACGACTACCCAGATTGAACCGTGACCCGATGATGTCCGGGGCAGTCCTGTTATAAAGTCCATTCCAATCTCCTCCCATTTCCATTCCGGGATTTGAAGAGGTTGGAGTAAACCTGCTGGCCTTTGGTGCTCTGCCTTCACTTGTTGGCAAACGTCGCAGAGTGCGACGAATTCAGTTATTTCTCTCCTCATGATGACCCACCAAAACTTTTCTTTGAGGTCTTGATACATTTTGGTGCTGCCTGGGTGAATGGAGTACTGGGTCTGATGGGCTTCGGTGAGTATCAGATCCTTCAACTCCTTGTCGTCAGGTACACACAATCTTTCCCCCATCCAGATTGTGCCATGCTCATCCTCAAGGAAATCCCGAGCCTTTCCGACTCTCATGTTCTTTTTCAGCTCTGCTATTTCCGGATCATTAACTTGAGCGGCTCTAACTTGATCGACGAGCGTAGGCCGTGCTTCCAGAGCGGCTACGAACCCGTGTTCAACAATTCCCACGTTGAGATGCTCAAACTCCTGCCGCAATTCCTCACACATGCCCTCGATGCATAGGGCAGCGCAGTAATTCTTCCTGCTTAATGCGTCTGCCACCACATTGGCTTTCCCCGGGTGGTAGTGAATGCTCATATCCTAGTCTTTTATTAATTCCAACCATCTTCGTTGTCGGAGATTTAGGTCCGGTTGGGTGAAGATGTATTTCAGACTCTTATGGTCCGTATATACTTCGCAGCGGTTGCCTATCAGATCTTCAAAGCATGAACCACCGCTGCCAATTCCAGGTCATGAGTTGGATAATTCCCTTCGTGTGGACGCAACTGCCGCGAGGCATACGCAACCACTCTGCCCTCTTGCATTAGGACACATCCAAGTCCGTGGCGGGATGCATCGCAATAGACTTGGAAGTCTTTCATCTGGTCGGGCAGAATCAAAACTGGTGCGGATACTAATTTCTTTTTGAGCTCCTCAAAACTCTTGTCGCACTCAGCTGTCCATTTAAACTTCTCATCTTTCTTAAGCAACTGAGTCATGGGTCGGGCGATCCTGGAGAAGTTTTCGATCAATCGGCGGTAATAACCTGCAAGTCCAAGAAAACTTCGAATCTGTGGCACGGTCTTAGGTGGGGTCCATTTGGTAACTGACTCCACGTTCGATGGATCAACTGCCACGCCCTGAGCTGTAATGACGTGACCCAGAAATTTGACTTCCGTCAACCAGAAGTCACACTTGCTGAACTTGGCGTACAACTGGTGCTCCTTCAACTTCTCGAGTACCAGACGGAGATGATGCTCATGTTCTTCTTTGGACTTTGAGTAGATAAGTATGTCGTCGATGAATACCACAACAAACTTGTCGAGAAATTCCATGAACACTTTGTTCATCAGATTCATGAAGAATGCGGGTGCGTTGGTAAGTCCGAAAGACATAACCGTGCACTCATACAGCCCGTACCGAGTAGTGAAAGCCGTCTTTGGAATATCCTCTTCCCGAATTCTCAACTGGTGGTAGCCTGATCGCAGGTCTATCTTAGAGAACACCTTAGCTCCCTTCAGTTGATCAAACAAATCATCGATCCGCGGTAAAGGATATTTATTCTTGATTGTGACCTCGTTGAGTGCGCGATAATCGACGCACATCCTCTTCGTCTTATCCTTTTTCTCCACAAAAATGACCGGAGCACCCCAAGGTGAAGTACTCGGTCGAATGTACCCTTTCTGCAGTTGCTCATCGACCTGCTTCTTGACCTCTGCTTGTTCGTTGGCCGCCATCCTGTACGGTCTCTTGTAAATTGGCGCGGTTCCCGGTGCCAAATCAATCCGGAATTCAATCTCTCTCTTGGGTGGCATGGTAGTGAGGTCTTCGGGGAACACTTCTGGATACTCGCAGACTATGGGGATATCTTCCAATTTCCTCGAATTCTTCTCCTCGGTGACCACTGGGATTTCCACCTCAATCTGATTCAAAGAGACCCCTTGCTTTGGTGAGTCTGGTGATTTGTACACTACTGTTTCTCCCTTCTCGTTGGTCAAGGTGACTGTGCGATTTGCACAATCAATGACTCCCTTGAACTTGGTCAGCCAATCCATCCCAAGAATGACATCTAGGTCTTTGGATTCGAGAAGAATGAGGTTGGCTAGAAATGGTGATCTTTGAATTTCTATTGTTATAGAAGGGCTGAATTGAACCGAAGTGGAGCTATTCCCTGGGGTATGAACCCGCATTGGTGTGCTAAGTTCCTCTCTTATTAACCCATGCATCCCGACAAACTTCTTTGAAATGAACGAATGCGTTGCACCAGAATCAAAAAGTACGGTTGCAGGGATTGAGTTAACAGGAAACGTACCCAGTACGACCTCTAGTGCTGCTTGTGCCTCCTCCGCAGATGCGTGGTTGACACGAGCCTGGACAAACCTTGGCCCGGCACGCCTAGGCTTTGGGCATTTGTCAGCGAAGTGGCCAAGCTCGCCACAATTGAAGCAGGACCCTGATTTTGTTCCAGTCTCCTTCTTGGCTTGCGCGGATGGGCCTAACTGTGCCGGTGCCACTGGTGGGCGTGGAGCTGCACCGCAGTTGGGCTGACCTCCATGGTGGTTCTGACTGCCACTGGCACCCTGGTGGAAGTTGCTAGGGTTGAACGGGCGGTACTGGCGGATGATCATGGTGGTAGGTCCACCCTGTTGCCCGGGAGTGAAGCGCGGCCTCTGGTGACTTCCCTGATGTGCCCTGAACTGAGCGGCCTTCCTCTTCCTATCCATCTTGTTGTGTTGATCCTTCTGACGGATTGCCTTGTCAACCAACCTCTCAAAGTCAGCGTAATCCCCAGATATCAGTTGGTTGGTCAGCTCGTCATCCAGACCTGCCATGAACTTTCCTGCTTCTCGGCGTCGGAGCGGACATCTTCTGGTGCATATCGCGCGAGGCGATTGAACTCATGGAGATACTCTGTCACAGTCCTGTTGCCCTGATGGAGTGCCCGGAATTCCCTCTTCTTTTGTGCCACGACCCCATCTGGCACCTGCGCCTTCCTGAAGCTACGGCAGAACTCTGCCCAAGTGACTTCAGTACCTGGTGGGCGGGTGGCCATGTGATTGTCCCACCAAGCTGACGCAGGACCTTGAAGCTGGTGTGTGGCGAAAGCAACCTTCTCCTGATCATTGCACTGCAGGAGATTCAGCTTCTTCTCTATGGCATGGAGCCAGTCATTCGCCTCCGTGGGGTTGGTGGTGCTAGAGAAAGTGGGTGGCCTGACACGTAGAAACTCTGGCAACTTGGACTGAGGGGGAGGGGGACCAAACTGCTGGTGCTGCTGTTCGACGTGCTGCAGCATCCTTTGGTGCATCTGCTGGTGCTGCTGCTGCATCTGCTGCATCATGGCTGCCATCATCTGAGTCTGATGTGCCATCACTTGGGCTAGCGTCGGATTCTCGGGAAGTAGTGGCGGACCATTGCCGGAATAGCCGTTGGGATGCACACCATCAGTGCGCTCTTCGCCGTTGCTGCCCTCGCCTGTTGTACGGCTACCATTCCTGGTGTAGACCATCTGGAGGAAGAGCAGACGGGAAAAAGAAGAAAAACAGATGCTCAAGAACTAAGCTTTATTATATAGGAATTTAAACTGCAATTGTTCTGATCTGAATTAAAACACTTAAAAAAAACAAGCAAAAATCCTTATTAAGGCAGCCATATCATAGGCACATGATATCGACCGTCGACTGACCCACGAGCAAGCAACCTAAACACACAAACTAACAAACAAATGCTAGACAGTCGATAAACTAATGGAAAACGAGCCTAATGCTCGGAACGGCTCCTGCGGTCGGTGGAGTCGAAGGCGTCCTCCTGCTCGTCACCAGGTCCCTCTAAGCGACTACTGGAGCCTGGCAGATAAGTCTCGCCGCTGCCCGGCTCTGAGCCACTGGAGCTGCTGCTGCTACGGTCGCGGCTGCCACTGGGAGTAGCTGACAACCAACCTCCGTTGCCACTGGCTGGACCCCTGGCGGCTGTCGCTGGAGCGAAGGAGAGAGCGGAGGCAGGAGCTGACACGGGAACAGGAGCTGGAGCTGGCGCTGGAGCTACGGGAAGTGCTGGAGCTGCAGGCACTAGAGCTGCGGGAACTGCGGGCGGAGGTGGGTTCCTGGGCGCAAGCTGGATGCGCACGGGTGCAGTCGTCGTCTTGCGGGGCGTAGTGCGAATCCGGACTCCTCCTGGCGTGGGAAGACCCTTTAACTGAGACTCCCTCTTCAGGCGCGCGATCTCGTCCTTCAGAGCGACGATCCTCATGAGCTTCCCATCATTCAAGGCCTTTGACGCCTTGTGCAGGTCCGAGTGCATCCTATCCAATCCCCTTATTACAGCACACATGTGACCAAAGGTGGTGTCGTTCTCGCCGGCTGTCGGACGGAAGGAACTAACATCACTGCCGCTGGCTCAACGAGGGTGGAAGCGGTACGCCGTGTCGTGGAAGATGTAGTTGTGGCGCTCCCGCAGTCTGGCCATCATCAGATATGCTGCCTCCTGACATGCGTGATCTGCTGTGCCTCCAGACGCCTCAACCACCATGTTAGCGAGGCAGGTGCCCACATAGCCATGGACCTCCAGGCGGACACGGTGAGGAAGCTCGCCACTGAGCGGTGGAACAGTCGTGTACTCTGGCGCGTTGGGGTAGCCCACCACCAGCGTCATACGTGCTAACTCTGCCACAAAGTCAATCATGCCTTCTCCGTGGTGGTTGGGTGGGTGGCCGGCCATCTAAAGAAGACAAAGGAGTAGGATCAATGCATGCTCAAATCCAAATTTAGATAAAGCAATAAAGGACTCAAATAAGAGAATCAAATAAGAGCGAAATTTTATGCATAGATCATTTTGCATGAGAGCGAATAAATAAGGCAGACTTACAGAACGATAAAATAATGGGGAAATTAGATACATACTAATAATAACAATAAAGGCAGAAATACCTTTCAACCCATATTCCTGAGCTAGGACCTAATGCATTTCACCCATCAAATCCCAACTGACTGACGAATAAACCCCAAATAATTTTACTAAAACCCTAGACTGACTTATTTTGACAAATCTCACTTAAACGAGCGACCAAGATTTTTCCCTTGAACCACAAGAACAGATCCCAATTTTCCCGGAACAAATCCAATTGCAAAGAACATATGCAATGAAAAGGATTCAGAGGGCTCTTAGGTTTTTCCGTTTGGCTTGTCCTACGGTCAAGGTCGGCTCTGATACCAACTTGTCACGCCCAGAAATTCCCGAATAGAATTCCAAGCAGAATGTGCATTAAAATCACCATCCAGGACCGGCCGGGGTACACAAACGACAATGTTGACATTCAGATCCACGTCTTACAAATATTATAAAAGTCTTACATAAATGTAGCGGAAAAACGAAAGACAACAGGAGCTAAGCCTTGACTAGAACTGCAGGTCATACCGGAATAGGGGTATGATGCAGGGAGTTATCAAAGGAGAGCTAGGGTGGTTCATTTGCATAAAGCGAGCATTTATAAACAGAAGTTGGAAGATTTAAACAGTTGTAATAATTAATTAATATTAATCATCCACTGTCCAACGCTACCCTACGTTGCAACAGGCCCAACCATCCACCTATACTATCCAATTTCAAAAGACTAAACAAGGGTGAGACTAATCACGGTGAATCTGGTTGACTGCCCATAACCGCGGGCACGGCTATTCGAATAGTTTTACTCTGATCAGAGGTGTACAACTGTACCCACAAGACACAGCCCCACGACACGTTTCTGTGCGCCGACATGCCACCACGGCATACCGGAAAGAGGCCGTGACAGGACCCTTCGCATAACCCCCTCTAGCCAAGCACACCACACCTTAGGTTTCACCCCCGTCCCCAGCGGGCAACGGGCAGTCCCCTCTCATGCCTAGGTGAATCCGGAAGCGACAGAGGCCGTCGAAGGGCCCGCCCTGCTCCATCACGCCCACCCTTGCCTGGATGCGTCGACTAGAGGAAAGCTACACTACAAGCCCAGCCGTTGCCCACGCTGGCTTGTGGTAAGTACGATAAGTTCTTCCAGGGCATCCCGCGAACCGGTCCTTAATTGCCAAGGGCGCGACTAGCAAAACCATGCACCCACAGCCCACCATGTGATTCATTTTATTTAACCAACACCAGAGCGGTGATACTAATCCAACATTATCATATAAACCTATAGTCTAGGTTTTAAATGAGATTTCCCCATTGTGTGCTAGTTGAACTAAGCATGACTAAGCAATTCCTAGTCCAAAGTCTAATCATGTTATAACCCAAGCTAACAAAGGAGTATGGTATCCAAAAAGCATGGCTGTAACAATAGGTAACCTTCCCATAGTATAATTGCAAAACAAATGCGGCATTTGAAAGAAAACATTAGGACCTTTGCAATATATGATCAATATGATCAAGTGACAAGCATGACTTGCCTTGCTCTGCTACTGGAGGAACCTCGGCGACTATCTCGAAGTACACCGGAGCGTCGGAAGAACCGGAATCTAGCGACATACAAGGCAAACATTGCAAACAGGCTATAAGACTACTGAAACAGAGAACAAAACCATTTTTAATGGATTCTACACATTTTTCTTGATTTACTGAGACTTGAATGGGCTTAAACGGAGCTCGGATGAATTAGTTATGAATTTTAGAAGATTCACTGTGTTTATTACTATAACAAAAAGTCCTTAAATCATTTATTGCGCAATATTTTCCAGGGCTGACGTCAGCACGGGGGAAGGCGCGGTGCCGACAGGCGGGCCCCACTGGGCAGCGACTCAAGGGGGGGGCGGTTCACCGTGGACCGGGACCACGCGGGTGGTCCACCGCCGGTCCACGGGACCGACGGCCCAGATCGCCCTCGGGGCCGATCGGACGGGCGGCGATAGAGGCGGCCGCCGGGCTCGGCTCGGCATCAAAGCCGACCGGCCGGCCAGGGCTAGCGGCGACGGCATGCGGCCGACGGCGGCGGCGACCGGCGGCACGGGAGGCGGCGGCGGCGGCCGAAGGCGACGGCGCGCGACTTGAAGCGGCGGCGTGGCACTAGGAGGGGAGGAAGGGGAAAAGAGGGGAGGGATGCCTCACCGAGGGTGGCCGGCGCGGAGGAAGACGACGGCGAACGGCGACGACGAGCCACGGGAGGACGACGGCAACCGACGGACGGTATTCGGGGTGCCCTGAGGAAGGAGAAGAGAGAGATTAGAGGAAGGGAGATGAACCACGGCGACCGGCATTCATGGCCGAAGGCGGCAGTAGAGGTTGAACTCACTGGAGCACGAGGGGATGCGAATTCCGGAAATGAATCCCGACGGGGAAGGGGCGGCCGGGGTGGAGCTTAGCCTCGCGAACCCGACCGCGGCAACGGCGCGGTGCGGCAGCGACCCTAGCGGCGGCTAGCGGCGGCTTCGGGGGTGGTGACCGGCGCGGGCGGCGGGAGGTTGGGGGAGGACCCGACAGGTGGGCCCCACCTGTCGGCGACCCCGGGAGAGGAGGGAGGTGGGGCGGCCTGCCTAGCTGGGCCTTGGCCTTCGGCCGGCCCAGCGGGAGAGGAAGAAGGAGAATGGGCCGGTGGCCCATCCGAAAAGAAAAAAGGGGGAAAAAGAAAAAGAAACAGGAAGAAAAGGATTTTCCCTGGAATTAAAATATTGCATGCTCGATTTTAATTGGTTAAAATTATTTCTAGGGCTCTGAAAATTCCACTAAAAATCTTGTTAGTGAATTTCGACATGTAGAACTCAAGAAAAATTCCACATGTCAAATTCGATTATTATTTGTATTACTTTCTTAGGGTTTTCTCTTGATTTACACAAGTATTTTCTTGAGACCATTTATAACTTTCAATTTAGGCTTGGGAAAAAACTTTGGGGTGTGACACTTATATACTCTTTCCATTAGTTGACTGTTAGTTTCTCAAAGATAAATATACTGTTCTGCTTGCATTTTCATCATATTGGTCATAACGTGCCTTGCAGGTGTACAATTACTAGTATATATACAAGTAGCTCAAGAATCATCAGCTAATGCCGTGAATTTTCTCGAACGAAGTTTATAAAGTGTATTACCTATAACATTATGCCAAATAAGGGGGAACCAAAACCTGATTTCGCATAACCTGCATAAAGAGCAGACAATTTAGTTAATAACAAATCAATCTTCCTATTTAATGTAAGGCTTAATTAGAGTGGCCATCAAGAGAGGCACATGGATTGGATGAAGCCGACTTGCTGCCGATGTGAGCGTCGATAGAGGAGTTCCTCCAGGAGACTCCAACAGTTGTGCTCTGATCAAGGAGTGTCGTCTGACCTCAGTGTGGGAAATGATGAAGATGATTAGGCCAGATATAATATAGCCCTGAATCATGGCTGTAATGCCTCATCATGGCCATAGTAGATGCACATAACTGGTCATGATTGGTAGATGCGCTTACAGTTTCTTGGAGTGAAAGGGGCATCCGAACGAATGAAGGATTTTGATCGGCAATGGAGAAGCAGGACGCCAGCCGCACGGGCGCAGCGCACTGCGCAAGGAGGTGCACCGTGGGGCGCGTCGTCGCGTCGTGCCTGACAGTTGGGAAGGGCGGCAGGAGTCACGCGCGCCAGGAGCATGCACCTAGGATGTGGGCGAGCAGACGCCGCCTCTTTTGATTTTCTTTTTTCTTTCTTACTAGCGAAATGCTCGTGTTTTGTTACGGATAAAATAACTGTTAAATACTTCCTCCGTTATATAATGTAAGACTTTCAAGCATTACCCACATTCATATAAATGTTAATGAATCTAGACATAGGTTCATTAATATCTATATGAATATGATCAATACTAGAATGTTTTATATTATGAAACGGAGGGACTACTAAACGAAAAAGTATGAATTACCTCCGAACTATCGCGGTCGACCGAATTACCCCCCTGAACCCGAAAACCAGACATTGCTTACCCTGAACTTTCAATACCGGACGAATTACCCCCCACCCCTCGACCCAATCCAGAGCGGTTTTGTACTACATGGCGTATGCGTGGCAATCCAGCATTTTATTTATTAAAACATATGGGACCCACCTGCCATACTCTCTTTCCCTCTTCCTCTGTCTTCTCCCTCTCTCACGGGCAGCGCGCAGGGGCAAGGTGGTGGGCAGCGGCGCTGGGGCGGGCGCGCGGGCGATCGGCGCAGACACGGCGCTCATGGCGGGACGGGAGGAGATGGAGGTGGAAGGGGCAGCTGGCACGCACAGCTGCGGGCGTGGCGGGCGAGGCGGGGTGTGGTGGAGACGTGAATGGTGGCTGGAGATGGTGGCAAGGCGGAGCTGCGGCGGAGAGGCAGGTGGCGACCACCTCGTATTCCCCTTCGATCTCCCTCCCCTCCCAACCTCGGCCTGAGGACAACAGCGGCTCGACTGCTCTCCGCGCCGCCCCACCACCGAACACAGTCGCCACCGACATGTTGTCGTCACCCAGCGGGCCGGACCCGCAGGTGCGTGGGGGAGGCGGTGGCACGGCCAAGGCCGCCATCGTGGTTGCCTCCGCCACCGCCGTGGTCCTCACCATCAATGCTCCTTTACGACGGCGACGACAGCAACGCCGTGGCGCCACTAGCTCTCATGTCCCCGTCTATCGCCGCCGCACGCCAGCCACTTCCTCCCTTGTTTCGATTCCTCAGCACACGCACGTTGAGACACGACGCGACACGATGACGGCGACGTGAATCCAAAACCAAAAGCGGGGAGTAGCTAGAGGTTAATCTTTTCGTGGAATTCTCGCTCTCTTTTGTTGTCTCTCTGTCTCCGCCGGCTGCCCGAGCGACCTCAGCCTCTGCCCCCGGCCAGCCGAGCAACCTCCGCCTCCGCCGCTGTCGTCCGCCACCATCCTCGGTGCCGCCATGGCCTGTGCTGGTGAGCTAGTGAGGGGAGGGAGAAGAGAGAGAGAGTGAGAGATTGGGGATAGACAGAGAGATAGAGAGAGGTGGGGAACTGACAAGTGGGGCCCATCGACTTTTTTATTAAAAGAATTGCTGACTGTATTGACACGTAGGACCAAAACTAGCGCGGATTTAGGCGGGGAGGGGGGGCTAGTTGTCCGGTTTGAATAGTTGGGGTTGAAAAATATCCAGTTTTATGGTTCAGGGGGGTAATTTGTATTTTTTCCAATACTAAAAGACATAGGTAGTTACATAGCTAGTCAAAACGTATAAGAGCACAATAAATACTTAATTTTAAAGCAACAAAAACCAATTTTAGAGTTTATTAAAAAAAACCAAAATAAAATTCTCTCCCTCTCTTTGGGTCGAATGCAACCCAAAGTCCTCCCTTCCTTCTCCTCGATCTGTTACCCAAGTCCTCTTCTCGTCCCCTCCCCTCTCCCTTCCTTCTCTTTGGTCCACATCACTCCCTGGCCGGTCCTAGCCGCCTTGTACCCGCGCTGGCCCACCTCACCTAGTAGGCCAAGGCTTCCCTCTCCTCCCTCACTCGAGCATAGCCCAGCCGGCGCAGGACGCTAGAGCGTCAGCTTCCATCTCCAGCCACTCGTCTTTCTCCCTCCTGGACGAACCCTAGCTAGCACCACCGCCCCTTCTTGATCTTTCATCTTCTGATTGACTGCGAAAATCAATTTCTTGTGTTGAGAGCATCGTTGCCCCTAATTCTCCTCGCTCAATCGAGCTTTCAATAACCATAATTGACGATTTTACTCCCTCCAACGAACGACACCATCGATGGCGATGTTCGAGCTCCACGGGGCCTCCCTACCTTCCTCTACTGGATTTTTCACATTTTGGTCCTTTTGAAAAACTTATTTTGCAAATAGATACCTGAAAAAAATTATCTCAGAAATGGTCCTTTTTGGAGCGCCAGAGTGGCTGGCGCCATCGTCCAACGGGACGGCGCCAGCCTCCTCCTGCCACCGTGGCACACGCGAACCGACGTGGCAGGAGGAGGAGGGCACCAGCATGGTTGACGCCGCCCTCCACCACCCACCCCTCGCCTTCATTCCTGTTTCTCTGCATGGAGTTGCAACGGTGTCATTTTTGTTTTATTTTTTCGGATGTTTTTTCACACTTAGGATCACGATACAACCAACCACAAAAAAAATTTAAACTCGAACGGAATATACCACTTAGCTAAGTCTGAGAATAGCTAGCATACCACTTAGCCTACTTTGTAGCCTCACCAAAATTAGTCCATAACCTTTAGTAAAACCCTTTAATCAGCATGTTAAATATAATGCACTCTACCACTATATAAAATTACTTAATCTAATTCAAAATATTACCACATAAAATGATAGCCATAAGTTAAATAGTACATAGAGATGCAATTTTTTATTTTTATTTTATTTTTTGATATCTTTTTCACACTTAGGAGAACATAGGAACCAACCAAAAATAAACTCAAACGGACAAATATGTGACTTGTAAAATTTTCCAAAGCTCTACCGAAACGGACAAAATATGTCATTTAATAAAATAGGCGTAACTTTCTCATACGGACTCGGAATCAGGCAAATAATATATCCACGGACATCTACAAAAAAAGTTGCATCCGATTCTCCCTTGCTTTGCTGGGTTCAGCGAAATTAAAACCTCCAAATTCCGCTTGCAAGATTGTGTTTTCAAGGAGAGAAGTTTTTCGGTAGAGCTTTGGAAAATTCCACATGCCACATATTTTGTCCATTTGAGTTTATTTTTTTTATGGTTGGTTCTTTTGTGTTCCTAAGTGTAAAAAAATATCAAAAAAATAAAATAAAAATAAAAAAGTTGCACATCTTTCTCCTCTGCACTAGTTCGGAGAGAGAGGAGAGGAGAGGAAAAATTATACAGGTCACATATTACGTCCATTTGAGTTCATTTTTTCTATGGTTGGTTCTTGTGTGTCCCTAAGCGTGAAAAAAATATCAAAAAAATAAAATAAAAATAAAAAATTTTGGAGGGGGGCGCCAGCCACTCTGGCGCCTCAAAAGGGACCATTTCTAGGATAAGTTTTTCCAAGGGTCTATTTGCGAAATAAGTTTTTGAAAAGGACCAAAATGTGAAAAATCTAGCCTTCCTCTGTGGGGTATAAAAATAGCCCACGATCTCCTCCTCCCTTTCCCGCTGCCGCTCGGCAATCGGACTCACCTACGCACGCAGCCATTGAGTAGGTATCGGATGATATAACAAGAAAACACAAATATGACACCGAACAGGACACAAACTATGCACGGACGAAAAAATTTTGCTACAGGAGATCACAACTTCATGGTTTTAGTCATAGGACACCACACGGAGTCACTTTTGATGAAACACATTCTATAAATGTGGTTATGCGCCAGAGGACACTCCATCCATTAAATTAATATTTTCGTACGAGAGGGGGTCCATTTTTTACACTGCTGGATCAAATTGCCCCCCACCCTGCTCTTTCTCTTTCTCTTCCTCTTCCTCTCTTCTTCCTTATCTCTTCCCCTCTCTCTCCTTCCTTTATCTCTTCTCCCTGTGGGTAGCGTGGTGGGCGGCGTCGACCGACGCCTACGCCGGAGCGTGCGCAGCTTGGCGGCGGCGGCGGCGGCACCCGGATGTGCGTGGCCTGCTCGGCGATGGCGGCGGTGCCCGGATGCATGCGATCTGCTCGGCGGCAGCGGCAAAGCTCCTGCAGGGCCGGCGGTGAAAGCGTGGATCTCCTCCATGCCGCTGGGCAGGGGCCGAGCTGGTCGCGGCCAAGAACCTCCCTCGCCCCTAGCGTAGGTTGCTCCGGGCATAGGCTGTCCTCGCCCCTGGCCCTCATCCGCACTGCATGGTTGCCTCCCGGCGCCGCTGTCCACACCATGCGTTTCGCGGGGCGCC
This sequence comes from Oryza glaberrima, assembly GCF_000147395.1. NCBI lineage: Eukaryota > Viridiplantae > Streptophyta > Magnoliopsida > Poales > Poaceae > Oryza > Oryza glaberrima. The sequence goes on from NC_068326.1 coordinate 11,983,102, forward strand.
GGCTCATGCTTCGATCGAGAGCCCAACAGTTTACGATTGGCAGGTCTCGTCACCCAGTAGCGTGCAGCGCTTGCCAGCAGCTTGCTGTAGTGGACACCAGTTACAATTTGGCTCCAAATCCAAGCGGCTCACGGCGTCCCATTCCAAGCACGTGAGAGCGGCTTGCAACGGCTAATCAATCCTAAATTCCTAATCCCAAGTTGATCTGTTCTCTTTTACTATTTAGATGCACATGTGAATATCAAAGACGTTTGCCTAGCTTGCATGTACAAAGTCCTAATCATGCCGCCGAGCAGGCCGCGTGCGCTCTGGGCGCCGCCACCGCCGTCAAGCTTGTCTTCCGCTGTGACCACCCGTCCGCAGAGGCCAGAGGCCATGCGCCTGCAAAAGCTTCGACACCATTGCCTGCCACGGCTGCGATGCCTCAATAGCAAACCCTGTCGCGTTCTTAGCCGCTTTCGGGAGCATCTCGACAACCATAGCACTCACCGGCCAGCCACGTACATGCCGACCTCACCAGAGAAGAGAGAAAGGAGGGAGAAAGAAGAAGAGAAAGAGAAAGGAGGGGTAATTTGGTCAAATGATGTAAAAAGTGGACCCTCTCATTTAGCCAGCATGAAAATATTAATTTAATGGATTAAGTGTCTCCTCGCAAATAACCACATTTACAGATTGTGTTCCCTAAAAGTCACTTCGTGTAGTGTCCTATAGCTAAAACCTCAAAGTCGCGATGTCCTATAGCAAAATTTGAAAAAAAAAAAGAAAAATCATTGGAAGCAACATTTTTTTTCAAGTAAGTGGGTGAGTTGGACTTCTCGGCAGAATTTCAACAGCGACGTCATGTAGCAAAATTTACCCAAAAAAATCATTGGAAGCAGCATTTTTTTTTCCAAGTAGGTGGGTGAGTTGGACTTCTCGGCAGAATTTCAACAGTGAGGAGGTAACATGGGCCCGTGGCCAAGATTTCAAAACGGGGCCACGATTGAGCTATATGCTGAAAGTAACATCGGACGGTGCTAATCCAGCCGAACTATACTTAGATCCAACGGTTCGAAAAATCATGAGATGACGTGTCTGCACCAGAGAAGGGATAATTGATATTAACTAGTTAGGCTGCCCGCGCCATTACGCGGCTAGCATCAATTTAAAATTATTTATTTTTTACACATGATTTTATTTATAATTATCATTCCCGTGTTTCTAATAATTTTATAGTTTTTAAAAGCCACACGAGTCACTACCCCTTACTCCTTCGACACCTTTTATTTGGTTACTCGATCTACCACTACTATTCATCCTCTTTAGAACTTTAAAAATTAGGCCTTATAGTTTTTAGAGTTCATTATTTTGTTGGGTTTCGTTTTCATAATTTTTAGAAGTATCGTCAAACATCGCCAATTTACTACTCTACGACCATTCCGTTGCCACCTCTCTTTATTGTCATTGGGATTTTAAAAGTCAAACATAATTATTGTTTGTGTTCTTTTTTACTTTCTATAAGTCTTGCCAAATCATTAGTGACTTCTGTCGATGTTTGATGTTACGACTACGGTATTTGGACAGTATGGGGATCGTTGGTGCTAGGATATACGCGAGACTAAGGTAAAAGAGATGGAGACAGGAATTTTTATACAGGTTCGGGCCCCTGAACGGTCAGGTAATAACCCTACATCCTGTTGGCTGAAGCCGGTATTGCTCTTATTCATGATAATCACACCAGTACAATATTTGGGGTAGCCTATCTAACTGTTGTCGACATGGCGGTCTGACGATCTGACTCGTAGTCGACAACAGGGTAGCCTTCCTCCTCGAATCCGTGCCCGGCGAGATCAGAGATAGCGCTTTCGTCTCTCCTGACAGTATCCGGAGATACCGTAGGGGACTAGCCGTGCTTATCCCCGAAGTCGATATTCGGCGGCGTGTCTTGACGTATGTAGGCTACTATGTTGATTGTGTTGGGTGTTGATTGTCTCGTGGTGAGTGTCCCCCTGTCCTTCTAGGGGGGCTTGTATTTATACCCATAGGTGTCCCCTTGTCCAAGTAGAACTAGGGAAACCAATATGGATACAATCCGGATAGTTCTTGTCGTTTCCATGTAGAACTTTGGTTGTCTTTCCTTATCCGGAACTCCTCCTATATCCGAAGGTTGCTTCCGTATAGGGTATGGTATGTGGTGGATCCTGCCGAGATTTAGCCAACTACTATTAGGTATGTGGTATCCATAACCCTCACAACTTCGCCACTATACTTCTCTACAACCCGCCCGCTGCCTCCCCTTATTATTGTTATTGAGATTTTAAAAATCAAACATGATTATTATTGGGGTTTATTTTTACTCTCCATAAGTACTGCTAACTACCATGACCATGCTGCTTAACGACATGCCCATCGTCACTCCTCTTAATCGTTATTGGGATTCTATTTGGGTTTTGTTTATAGTTTTTGATATTCTATCAACTGCCAGCACTCTACTCCTTTTACAAGCTTATTGCTTCTCCCATCTTTACTGTCATTTGTCATCGTTGTGTTCCAGATGGACTTTTTTTAAAAAAAAAATTGCATATTTTTCATTCCAATAACTTTTTTCATAAATTATATTCCTACTTGAACTCTTAAAATTATTTTTCTATTTTCAAAATTTGTTTTATTTGTTGTTTCGAACTTTAATTAATCTCGTCATGCGTTCTAGATTATCTCTTATTTCAATAGTCCTTATTTTTTAAAAAATAATTTTAGTTATTTATAAATTGTATTCTAGTTGAGGTCTTATTTTTATTTTTCTATTTTCTGAATTTATTTTATTTTTTATTTCGGATTTCAATTGTTTTTTTTTTCTAATTTTGGATTTTGTTTGATTTTTATTAATATAGTATTGGTTTCTTATATGATTTCTTCTTTCAATATTGCTTATTTTTAATTTCGAATTTTAGTTATTTTCAAATTGTATTCCTACGTGAACTCTTCTTTTATTTTTTTTCTAATTTCCAATTTTATTTTTTTATTCCGAATTTTAATTAATCTTGTATTAGGTTCTTATATGGACTCCTATTTCAATATTCCTTATTTTTAGTTCTGAATTTTAGATATTTTTAATGTATTCCTGCTTGAACTCTTCTTATTTTTCTAATTTTGGATTGTATTTTATTTTTATTCTGAATTTTGATTAATCTCGTATTTGGTTCTTATATGGACTCTTCTTTTAATATTTCTTGATTTTAATTCCGAGTTTCAGCTATTTTTAAATTGTATTTCTAATTGGACTCTTCTTTTCTTTTTTTCCGATTAATATGGGAATTTCTAACGCCACAGCAAACGTGGTCTCCTTTCAAATCTGTTTTAATAATATAACTGATTGATAGATAGATTGCAGTTAGTGAGGATCAATTGTATATGTATATTGAAATGGCATGACGTGGCTGCATCAGAGAAGAAAAAATAGATATTAATTGCAATTAGTAGGGATATATAGGATTTTAGGCAATTAAAGACTATAGAGTCCCTTCGCGGATAACGCTCGTATCATATTCATTTTCATATCTTTAGCTGAATACGGAGATAAATATGAATAACTCACATAAACAAATACAAATAAAAGTTGTTATAATATCTATACTAATAAGTGTTAGTGGCATGGGCTACTATTAAATCTAAAGAGGTACATTGAAAAGGTAGAGCTAAGAAGAGATATGGTCATGCATTATTTAACAGATATTCGGATAACATTGTTCATCAAGTATCCGTATTATTATTCACACCCATCGGAAACTACGATTTCATATTCATTTTGTATTTATATCCTCAAAAAAATATCTGCATCTGTATTTGTATTATCCGAGAATTATTCGCTCCGAATTATCCCAAATGTATCAGTATTTATATATCTATATTCGTATTTAATTTTCCTCTAGTATTTTAAATTTGTATGCATGGCACATATCGGCATAGGCATGTAATTAAGATTAATGACGATAGATCATTATTGACTCTTAAGTTGTCTAAACAACTATCTTTCCGTGCGGTGGAAACTCATTTTCGCACGTGGTGGTTTCGCTCGTCTGGAACCCAGCGTCTGAGAAAATCACGATTTTGCGTGCGGTTGAGGCACCCGCACGTGAAAATCTATTTTCGTGTGCGGACGCTTAAGCCACCTGCACGGGAAAATTAAAAACCGAAACAAAAAAAATCAAAATCCACCCACAAACGCTATCCTAGCCGCCGTCAACACCACCGCCGCTGTCACCACCGCCACCGTCGCTACCTTTCTCAAGGCCCGTCGTCAACGTCGCCGCCACCACCGTCGTCGCTGCCTTGCCCAAGGCCCGTCGTCGTCGTTGCTGCCTTGCGCGAGGCCCGCCATCGTCGTCCCCGCGGTCGTCAGTGATGGATCTGGCCTCCCCGCGGTGACAGGCCACGGATCCAGCCTCCCCGCGGTGGCCGGCAACGGATCTGGCCTCCCTGCAGCAGTTGGTGACGGATTCGGCCTCCCAGTGGTGGCAAGCCATGGATCCGGCCTTCTCGCGGCGGCTGACGATGGATCCGGCCTCCCCGCGGCTGCCGGCGATGGATCCAGCCTCCATGCAATGGCCGGAGACGGATCCGCTCCGCCGCCACCACCATAGCCAATGCTGCCGCCGCCACGTCTGCCGATGCCGCCTCCGCCGCCGTAGCCGAGGGCGCCGCCGTCGCCGAGGATGAGAGAGAGATGGAGGATCGGGAGGAGGGAGATGGGAGGATGGGATAAATGGCACAGCACGCGTGATGGGAGGATGGGGAGGAGGATAAGAGGGAGGTTGGAGGATGGGCAGCTCGTCGTTACACGAAAATTGATTTTCCTCTATGGGTGACGGTCCAGCTCCCGTCACTTATTTTTCTGTACGGTTGCACTTATGGTCTGCATAGAAATAAAAGGGTCTGGTGTCTGCACAATACATGCGTGCGTGCGCGCGTTAGCATTGATTAATATATGCATGCAGCATTGCTTAATTATAATCTCTCGCTCGATCAGACTAGAGAGCTGGAAGCTAGCTTGGAACTAGTTGACCATAGCTATGCAACCTTAAACAATTCAGATCAAACTCCGTATATATATTTTACAGTTATGGGTATCTGTGCTCGATGTTTGACTGTCCATCTTATTTAAAAAAATTATAGAAAAACTAAATATAAATAGTCACATTAAGTAATATTCATCTTTTATCATATAATAACAATAAAAATAATAATCATAAAAAAAATTTAAATAAGATGAACGGTAAAACGTTGGACATAAACAGTGTAAAACTACATTTATTTTGGGATGGAGTAGCATATAGTGTTTTTGAATGTATGACGTGTACGGTTGGATGAGATATGAATGTATCTTGATCAGTTCCATCAGTTTCGCGTCGACATGCTAGCTCTCCATTTTGACTCAGCTACGCGCATGTGTATTACAGGATCGATCTGCTAATCTCATTGATAATCGCGGCCTAAACAAAGAGCCTCGTTCCAAGTAGCTAGTATACAAATATACATATATACTCTTATGTAGCGGAGCTGGTTGTCGACCATACTAATATTGAGATCGAGGTCAACTTCAGCTTATAATACAAGGTCCAGGTAATTACGGAGTAATAATTATATATGTTCAACAGCTTGGGTTCTGATCGAATGCATGGCAAAGCTACGGCAAAACCAGGATCGGTATGTTATACCACGTGGCCTTGCCGTGGGTTAATTTCTTCAGTAGCACAAGTATGTGATCTTGTTGAGCTCAGCAACTTTGATATAGACCATGTTTACATCCAAGGTCATCTGGAAAATCCAAAAAAAAAATCTTCTATAAAATAGATATGAATATATAAGAGCTTGTAACGAATGTTTGGCCCCATAAAACAATCTCAAATTAAAAGGCATTCAACTAGAAAGTTTAGACTACAATTTTTATATAAAGTTTGTCATAATCTAACTTCATATGAAAGACTTGACTTTTTTTTAAAAAATAGTATTGTTTCCAAGTTTTATGCTGGATTCAGGGGGGCGGATCCAACGTGGGTGCAGGGAGACTCACACCCACAAGACCTATGGATACCCCCGGAGCACCCCTTTAATTTTTTTCACCATAAATAATAAACTAAAGGTCCCTAAATGCATGGCTGGGGTTGAAGAAACTGTCTAATTGAGCACCCCATTTTTTTTCCTAGATCCGCCCCTGGCTAGATTCTCTCTTAAGAGAATCAAATGTGAGAATCAATTTTGTAGGACTGTTCTTATGATAATTGCCTGCAAAAATCATTCTAAGGTGATATTGTCCGCCTGTAAAATTATTTTTTCCCTTACTTTAAAAATGACTAAGAAAAAATATTTGAAGTTAGATAGGAATGGATTAAAAAAAGCATCAGGAATGGTTGACTGAAACTTTGCATGAAAAATCGTGTTAAGAAACAGCCCCACTGGCCACTCTCCATCAATTTGCCCACTCAACGGGCAAGTGAAACGAATGCAGTAAACCCACTTCCACTTGTATGCAGTTCATGCATGCAACTGACCATATGTTCATGGTTGGGTGCAGCTCGCAGCTCACTAGCTTTTGCCTATAAATACCCCGAGGCTGATCTATCTTCTTCGCACACAAATTCGCACTCTGATCATCATCATCTCTTCTAAACCTGAAGATCGATCGAGTACACTACGTACGATCGGTCTAAACCGAAGAACATCTCCAATGGCGTCCATTCAAACTATCAAACAGTTGTCCGACATCAGTGGCCAGATGATCGGCGCCGCCGTGCTCGCCGTGCTCGCCACGGTCGTGGTGGCGCTCAGCACGTACGGCCGCCGTTGCCGCCACCCGGTGATCCGCTCCGTCGTGTGGGTCGCCTCCACCGTCTTCCTCCTCCTCTCCACCTCCATTATCTCCTACTTGCTCAATGGAGGCAATTGCAGTAATAATGGGTCCGGTGGCGACCGGCGGCAGGGCAACGTGATGACGAAACCGGACAAGCCGGATATCAAGAAGATGTGGATAATCCTCCTGTGGTCTGCACTCATCCTCATCATCAAGGGCAAGTCAGACATGTCAGCGTCTGCAGTTAAGCTGGCCTCGTCCTCGCCGTCGTCCTCGTCCAGCGACGTTAGCGTCAACGGTGGGCAGAAGGTCCGGCCACCGGTGGAGTGTCTGCTGAAGTACATATGGCTGATCTATCTGATCGCGGTGTGCTATCCATTGGCGGACTGGGTGGGCACGTCGAACAAGAACATGTTCGTCGCGTTCTGCTTGCTCGGGCTCGCCAAGCTGCTGCTCAGCCTGTTCGCGTCGTGGCGGGCGAGCAGCTCGTTCGCCGCCGGCTTGAACGCCCGGCTTGTCTCCGGTTACATGGCGCAGCTCGTGGAAGACGGCGACGACGAGGTCGCCGGACTCGGCCATGCCCATAACCAGGTGCCCCGTTACATAGTGACGGGGGAGAAGAAGGAGCACGTTGCTGAGGGCGCCCGCGGATACCGCATCAAGCGCGACGTCCTGGACGACGAGTCCAGCAGCCTCGTGACGCTGGACCGCGTGTGGCGGATGGCGGAGCACGGCGACGTCAACGGCCTCCTCGCCAAGCGGCCTGAGCTCAGGGACCTCTGCCTCTCCTTCTCCCTGTTCAAGAGCCTTCGCCGGCGGCTGTCAGGCTACCCGCTGGCCGATGCCGGCTCCACCATGGCTCTTGAGTTCGTGCTGCGAGGCATGAACAACGTTGGCTCCGCCGTCGCCGTCGACGCCGACCGGGTGTTCCGAGTCCTCGTCGACGAGCTCTCGTTTGCCAGTGACTTCTACTTCGCGTCGCTTCCGCTGTGCACTTACACCGGGTGGTGCGCCGCCCTGTACTACATCTTCTCCGTCTTAATCGTGGTCGGAGCCATCGCCGTGGGAAGGATTTATCAAGTGAAAAACGTGATCACATTCATCGAAGGTGAAAAGGGTAACTTCGTCGTCACAATCGGCCTCCTGGTGGCGGTGGTTTTCATCGAGGTTTGGGACACCGTCGCCGGCGTGTGCTCCAACTGGACTAAGATGGCCTTGCTCGGCCACTACATCAGGCACGAGCCGCTGTGGCGTCGGTGTCGCTGCGCCCATGCGGTGCTCGACGCAGTGCTGCGGTTCAGGCCGGCGAGGCGGTGGCGCGACAAGATCGGGCAGAACTCGGTGCTGGAGCCCCGCCGGTTCTGCCGGCGATCCGGCCTTCTCTCTACGAAGTTGTACGGCTGCTCGGGGCTCATAAGGTCGGTGGAAGTCTCGCCGGCGGTGAAGGACGCGGTGCTCAGGTCCTTGATGAGCGGCTACGGCAGGTTGAACGGAGGAAGCGCTGCGGAACGCCGAGTCGGCGGCAAGGTCGACTTGCTCTGGTACGGCTCCCGAAAACGCTGGGCAAACGATGGCGGCGATTGCATCAGCACCACCGACATCATCCTCTCGTGGCATGTCGCCACGAGGCTCCATGAGATGAGATGCTCGCAGCAAGCGTCGGCCGCCGCATCATCATCGGACATGACCGTCGCATGCCATCTCTCCTACTACTGCGCGTACCTGGTGGCGGCCGCGCCGGAGCTGCTGCCGGACAGCCTCGCGTGGACTAAGAAACGGTACAAGGAGGTGTCGGCCGACGTCGTGTCGGCACTGGGCAAGGACGGCGCCGCCGGCGAGAGGACGGCGCAGCGGTACGAGTTTTTCATTCGGAATCTGAGCACCGGCGCGCGCGACAAGGTGCTGAGGCGCGGCGTGGAGATCGCGCGCCGCCTTGAGGAGGAGTGCATTGCCGAGGATGAGGCGTCTGCGTGGCTGTTCCTGTCGGATTTCTGGTCGGAGATGATGCTCTACGTCGCGCCGTCCGAGAACATCAAAGGGCACGTTGAGGCCATGGCGCGCGGCGGTGAGTTCGTCACGCTGGTCTGGGCGCTGCTTCTCCACGCCGGCGTCACAACCAGGCCTGAGGCGCCAAGTACTATAATACCGTACTCTCTCCGTTTCAAATTACTTTTTATTCTAGATATGTGTTAAAAAGAGATACTATCTCTGTCCTAAAATGTTTGTAGTTTTGAGTTTTTGTTTGCAACATTTTGATCATTTGTCTTATTAAAAAATATATGAAAATATTATTTATTTTATTTGTGACTTGCTTTATTTCAAAAGTATTTTAAGTATGAATTATCCTTTTTTATATTTGCACTAATTTTTTAAATAAAACGAATAGTCAAACATTGCAAGCAAAAAGTCAAAACGATCACTAATTTGAGACAGCGGTAGTAATTCATTCTGTGACATTGACAAAGTATGAATTCTATATTACAGCATCGAACAATTCGTTTTTTTCCTTATATATCATCATTGTTAGTTAACCATGAGTCAAACTCCGTTAAGGGAGAAAAATGTATATTTTACTCCTAAAGTATCATGCGTAGTACTCATGAATTTCATTACTCATGATCTTGTCATGGATAACTTTGAGGACCCATGGGTATCATGGATTTTTTTTTAGAGAAAATGCCACAAGGACCCAACTTATATTGAAAGCTAATCATCAGAGTTATGCTGGGGATTCCAGCTTACAATAAGAGTACAAACCAAAACGATGCAGCACCATCAACAAACCAACTACTCCCTCCATCCTAAAATATAAGGCACAACTACATTTCTCTCACGTCTCATAATGTAATGCGTGCACGCATGTATACATTAATTAGCACCTCTTGGTCCAATAGAATTGATTTGTTTTAAATCATATACCATCAAACCTCCCAATCACATTGCTTGCATGCATCAAAGTGATCTAACTAAGGAGGTGATTAAATGTTTTCTTGGTCTTTGCGTTATAAGTGGTTGAGCCTTATATTTTAGGATGGAGGGAGTACTAGACATTCAGAAGTGAAAGCATCAAAATAGCCACGGCTAGAGACATAGGGAGACACAGCTCTCTCTCATGGCTTGTCTTGGCTTGTTCCCTAAGCGGGTCTTACATTTATAACTTAGGTTGTCCCTTGTCAAAGTAGAACTGAGGCAAATACACATATGATCTGAGTTATTCTTCTCAGGCTTAAATAGGTCACTGACGGTAGCCCTTGAACTCCATTTAAATATTTGTCGGAATTAGAAACTTTATCGGTATTTTAACTGATAAAGTTTAGACCAAGAACTCGATCCTTTGAGTAGGTGGAAGAATCACGTGGCTGGATTCAGCAAGTTGGATAGGGTTTAGAACTTTGTGCATATAAAATCTCAGCAGAGAACCTACTTACTCTCTCCGTCTAAAAATATTAGTCTCACTCCGGTGTTTCTACTGGTAGTAGAAAATAATCTAAACTATTGACCTTATTTATTTGATCGAATGGTTCAGATCTATTTCTACTACCACGTCACTTAATGATAGTAGAATAATATAGGGGTATTATTGTCCAGGGAAAGTTATTTACGGAGGGGCTATAATCATCTTTTGCACTGCCCTCTCTCAGTCTCTCCTCTCTCGTTCGTTCCTCAGGTCATCGCAGAAATCCCCAAATCGCATCGGAGCCGATGCCGAGTTGCCGAGCGACCCACGCGGCCACGCCACCCTCACCTCTTCCGCAGTTCTGCGGCCTCCGACGCACTGATCGCCTCCGCCACACTCACCACCTCAGCCGCCCTCGACGACTCATCCGCCCTTGCCACCTCCCACCGCCGTCCCCGTCGAGCATTTTGCTTTGCATCGTTTCTGACACATACGAAGCTGCTTGCATACCATTGAATAGGCTAAGGGAGTGTTAGTGATATGCCCTAGAGGCAATCATAGAGATGATTGTATCATATACTATGTTTACATATTTATCCGACTTTGTTCCTTGAAATAGATAAACTCATTATTGGTTAATGAATATGTGATTCTTTCATGAGACTCTTTATGTTATGTGTTGCTATTTCTAACGGATCCCTGATCAAATATCATATGTGGAACAAATATGTTTAGATGATCAGCACATGTATTAATTGATGATCATGTCTCATGGATCATGGTATAGAGATACCAAATTAATAATGTGGACACATGTTAGTGAACATGTTGTTGGATAGACCCAACATGAGACACTGCAAGAGCCATATGTGTTGTGTCATCAGTGATCTCATTTAGTGTTGGTGTTGAATCCTTTGACCTGAGATTATCATGGTTCCCAACATGTGTAGTAGCTTACTTAAGGACTGCTAAACGCTACTCCGTAATTGGGTAGTTATAAAAGTAGTTTTCGGGTATGCTATGAAACATGTAGTGAGATATGAATAATCAAGATGGGATTTGTCCCTCCTATGGAGAGATATCTCTGGGCCCCTCGATGTTGTAGATTATGGAAGTGCATGGCCATACCAAAGGTGATTGAGGAGTCAATCACAAGTTATATAATCTATCAACAGGTTCGAGTGAATGATTGAGCTATTAAAGGATGGCACATATCTAGCCTTGAGCTTAATCGATATCGTGAGGCAAAGGGGTTCATACAAGTATACACTAGAGGTTCAGCCGATATGATCTTTATGTATGCCCGGTGGGTCAATACGTTCTGCTAAGGGCCGCTGTTGACGCGTGGACCAAAAAGGAGTTTTCGAGTTATAGCCGAGTATATATATGAACCTACAGGGTCGCACACTTAATGGGCCGGAATAAGGGGATTGGATGGAGATCCAATATAAGCTTAATTCGGATAGGGATCCGATAGGAGTCCTACGGGCCTGGGAGGCCCGAGTGATGGATCCTATATATTCACGAGGGGTGTGACCGGCGGAGACATTACATCACGTGAGAAACCCTAGCCGTCACTTCCCTCCCCGAGCAAAACCCTAGCTGCGCGCGGGTGCTAGCACATCTGCGTGTGTCGTTCCGTCCCTGTACGTGTGGATACCAATAGAGGCGCCGCTGGTTTAGGGTGCTGATCGGCGTGGGAGTACGGCGAGGAGAACGCACGAGGAGGAGAAGGTCGAGCTGGTGCGATTGACTACTTCATCTACATCGACGCGCGCTACTTCGCGAGAGTTCCTTCGACTTCTCAGCGTCTTCTTCCGCTGCGCAGCGCGTCGAGTGGTAACGATCTATGATCTAATACTTGCATGGTTCCTGGTTTACGCGATAGAAAATTTTGATTTATGCTATCGTAGCCTACGTGTATCCCAACAGGGAGAGTTTGCTGAAGAAAAATGACGGCAGCAAAATCTGACAACCCATTCTTTGCTCAACCTTAACTTTCTATCTAAAATATACTCCCTCCATCCTAAAAAAAACACAAACCCTAAGGCCCCTTTGAATTGGAGGATAAATGGAGGAAAAACAAAGGAATTAAAATCCTACACTATTCATGCCTTTGATTCGTAGGAATGAGAAATGGAAAAACGTAGGAAACTTTTCTATTCCTATGATTCTAGAGGGGAAATGTAGGAAATTTAACACCCACTCTAACCTCTTGGAAAACTTCCCTTGAGTCTATCTCTCTCATCTGATTCCTGCGTTTTTCCTGCGGTCCAATCAAACGGTCATTCCTGTGTTTTTCATGTGTTTTGCAATCCTCCGTTTTACACTTGCATTCTTATCAGAATCCTGTGTTTTTTCTATTCCTCCGTTTTTTCAATCCTACGATTCATAGGGGCCCTAAGTTTTCGTTTCCAACGTTTGACTGTTCGTCTTATATGAAATTTTTTTATAATTTGTATTTTCATTGTTATTAGATGATAAAACATGATTAATAATTTATGCGTGACTTATCTTTTTATTTTTTTCGTAATTTTTTCAAATAAGACAGATGCATGGTCAAACGTTGGACACGGAAACTCAGGGTTTGTCTTTTTTTTGGACGGGGGAGTATGGTTTATACCGTATCACTGTCAGTGCATTTAGCAATCATCAAGCAAGTCTACAGTAAAACTATTTTGCTATATAAGAGCATATAAGAGTGGGATTTCACTTAAATATATATAAGAGTGGCCGCTTGAGGGCAAAATATTTACTTCATGCAAGCGATCCAGCAGTTACTAGCACTGCAAGTTACAAGCATGATTCTTCAAATAAGCCCATTCATCTCTGAAATGGAATGCCACACATGCATGCAGAAGAATGCAACACATTGTGACATACTAGTAGGGTATTAATCCACATCCACATCTGAGACGAATTGCTTCATATCCAGAATAAGGGCCCCTTTAAATCGCAGGATTGAGAAAACGTAGGAATAGGAAAAAGGGTGAATAGCTAATTAGTCCCTCAAGTTTCACCAAAGGGTCAATTTAGTCCTTCAGGTTTTGTTTTGTCCACATAGGTTCTCTAAGTATTTGTTTTTGGCCTAAAATCATCCTTGGGCCCACTTAATATGCCATATGGCTATTTCTAGTCAACAATTCTATTAGAAAATATCCCTTTTGCCCTTAATTTGTACACAACTATACACTAGAAAAAAGAAAACCAAAATGAATAAACAACATTGCATACTTCCCATTATTTCAACGTGTGCATATGAAACTTGAGCCTAATGGCTATAGTATACACTTGCAAATATATAATTTACTTTTGTTTTACATAAATTGCTATGCATTATCTATAAAAAAGAATTTATTGCATGTAATTTTTTCTCTTATATATGTGAATGAGGGGGGTATATGTGTCATTTATTAAGAGTTGTTGGTTATGTGAGTTCAAAGATAAGTTTGAATTAAAATAAAATCTTGAAGGACTAATATCGATAGATTGAAACATTAAGGACTAAATTGATCCTTGCATAAAACTTAGAGGACCACTTTAGCTATTCACCCTAGGAAAAACGTAGAATTTTGATAGGAATGTAAGTGTAAAATAGAGGATTGCAAAACACAGGAATGACCATTTGATTGAACCGCAGGAAAAACGTAGGAATTGGATGAGAGAGATAGACTCAAAGGAAAGTTACCAAGAGGTTGAAGCTCTTGCTAAATTTCTTTCAAAATCTCTATAGGATTGTCCATTCCATAGAAATTTCAAAGGATTGGATAGGATTCAATCATTTCTTTCAAAGGGCTTCATATGAAAATTTTTTATAGGATTGAAATTCTCCAAAATTCCTATGTTTTTCCTCCAATTCAAATGGGCCCTTAAATCCAGATACATGCAGGGAGTTGGGTCAATTTACCAAACAGACAGACAGACACGGCAGAGTCGTGATCTCCTCTGGCTCTGCCATCGCATTTGCGCACATGCACGGCGGGGAAGCGGGTTAAAGGATGTGAAGGGAAACGGAAGGAGAGGGAGACGCAGGAGAGTTTCGCCATCGGCGAGAGGGCACGCGATGCACAAGCGCCGCTGGCGGCCGGACTCACGCTCTCCTTTTGGATGGATTGAGGAAGGAGCGACTCTGCTTTTCGATGGGGATCGAGGGAGCGAGCGAGCGATGATGATCGTGGGACCTGAGAAAAAACTGAAGTGCTAAATTTACCTCTAATCTGTCTTAGTACTTTACTAATCTACCCTTAAAAATAAACGGTTCGGATTAGTTCTACTCGTAGTATAATACTACCAGTAGAGGACACCGGAGCGTCTCCCAAGAGATTTTGGGTGGATATAACGCATCCAGAAACTATAAATCTAGATAGGAAGTCTTTCCAGATTCGTAATACTAAAATGTGTCGCTTCTACTACATAAAATCCCTTATATTTAGGATAGAGGTAGTATTTTGTTTACTCTCTCACATGATATACTCAAATAAATTGTTCATGAATTATAAGGCCCCTGAGCATGTCGGGTGGCTCAATACATAGGTGTTTAAACATAGAGAGAATCTCGTGTACTCATGAAAACTCACCTAATCCGAATTTTCGTTTTAATCTCTTCCATGCCCCTCCTATTAGGCTTTCGTTAGTCCTGTGACTTAATCCGTGTGTTACATTGTCAGTAACTTTTAAAAAATACCAAAATACCCTTTCCAACCTTGGTAAACAGACCCAATCCCTTCTCTTCTTCCCTATCCTCTCCACGCGAGCGGCTTCCGTGTGCCGCCGGCCTCCAGCCGCACGCGCTGTCATCCCACGGCCCTCTCATCATGTGCTCCGCTGGCCACCGAGGCTCCCGTCATGCACGCCACTGACCAAGGTCCTCCCGTTACGGGCGCCGCCGGCCAAGGCCCTCCCATCGCGTGCGACGCCGACCATCACCTTCCCATCGCGGGCGCCGCCGGCCAAGGCCCTCCCATCGCAGGCGACGCCGACCATCACCTTCCCATCGTGAGCGCCGCCGGCCACCGCCCTCTCGCTGCGCGGGCCACGGCCACTGTCGTCCCGTCGAGCGGGCTGCCATCCATGGCCCTCCGTCGCGGGCGACGCCGACCACCACCCTCCCGTCGCGGGCACCACTGGTCACCACCCTGCCGCAGTGCGGGCTGCCAGTCACTGTCCTCTCTTCGAGCGGGCTGCCATCCATGGCTCTCTGTCGCGGGCGCCGCCAGACACCGCCCTCCCAACACGCTGGCCGCCGGCCGCCGTCAACTGACCTGCTTCTATGGATCAACCCGGGCTCGGCACGTGCGTCGTGCCAGCGTAGATGCTTTTGCCAGCGTGTCGTGCCGAGGCAACTCACAGTATGAAGTTATTTTTGTGATACTGTGTGCTCAAACTATCAGCATGAATGCTCGATCTCATGAAATTGAAAAGATATATGTATCCTGATGAGCAGGAAGAGGCTTGTAGCAACCAGGAAGCTACTTTTTTTCCCTTTTAATTTAGGGGATGTGCATCATATCTGTCTTTGTACTTTAAATAGTTCATAATTTAGAGCAATTCACTGCTACAAAACATCAAATAAGTGTCGCCACTATAGGTGCCGGTTGTTTTAAAACCGGCACCTATAGGACCCGGCACCTTTGAGTGATTATAGGTATCGGTTATATAGTAAAAACCGGCACCTATAGAAGCGACAACTTTAATAAATTAAAAGTGCTGGTTTTTAAAGAACCGACACCTATAATAAATTAAAGATGCCGGTTTTTTTAAAAAAAACCGACACCTTTTAAAAACCATGCCGATCGAGCGGATAAAGCTGAGCCGAGCCGACAGCCTCTCATCGCTCTTATGACTTATCCCTGACTCCCTTCCCTTCTCATCGTACTTATCGTATCCTTCTCTTTCTTCTCTCAGCCTCTTCTCCTCCCCCTCGGTTCTCTCGCATCCTCCCCTCGCCTCTCTCGCGTGTCGGCGGCTATGGCAGGAGTGCAGGCGGCGCCCCGACAGTGGAGGCAGGGGCGGGGGCAAGGGCGGGTGGCGTCGGCGGAGGTGGAGGCGGGGGTGGCGGCAGTGGGCAGTGGCAGGAGGGGAGGCCGCAGCAGGGAGCTGGAGGGGAGCCCGCAGTGGCCCGACGGCCGGAGGGGAGGCGGCGATGTCCTCACCTCCGCTAGATCGGGTGGGACCCCATCGGCGACCGCTCGGCGGCGACGGGAAGGGCAGCAGTAGCAAGGGGCGGCAGCAGCGGCGACCTCCCCTCCACCAGATCCGGCGGGAGGAGAGGTAGCAGCGGCGGCAGAGCCCTCCCCTCCGCTAGATCCGGCGGGGGTAGGCAGCGGCAATGACGGTGGCGGGCTCCCCACAACGACAGTGAGTGTTTGATTGTTTGATTCAATGATTCCAGTGAAGTTTGATTGTTTGATTCGATGATTCAATGATTCAGTGATGTAAACTTGTTGATGAATATTTGATTTGTGTGATGCATGAATGTTGCCAAATTTTGTGATTGTGTTCGTTCTGTTCTTGCCTATGGAAGGAGGGACTGCTCGGCTCGATGCATCGGCTCGATCGAGCCGACGCATCGAGCCGGCTTTTTTTTATTCTTCAAACCTAAAAGGTGCCGGTTTTAAGGAACCGATACCTTTTTTATTTCAAATCAATACCGTCTTCCTTGTGCCAGTTGGGAAAACCGGCACCGAAGAGGGTCTCCCAACTAGCACAGAAATTCTTTTCTGTAGTAGTGATTGCTACCTGACTCATAGAATAGAGTGAAATAGAAACAACCATGTTTCTATATACTGAAATCATGGCTATCTAAAAGTCACATACAAGAGAATACACACAGATTTGTCCCCTTATCTTCTTGTTTTTTCCACCCAAAACAATCAAAAATTATTATCTACATGCTGCTCCTCTATCTACAGGGTATTATGGACATTTGAAACCACACATAACTGAAAATTGAAGGAAACCTAATGGAAGGGATATGGAAGAGGTATGAAAGAGATCAAGGTAAAATTTCGGGCTATAAAAGGGATCAAGTAAAATTCAGGGTATGGAAGGATTGAGCGAGTTTTCATCGGTACGCAATGGATTTTCTCATTAAGGAATGCTGCATGCATTAACAAACGCGTACGCATGTATCGTGCATGGACTCTAGATGAAGACAGACAACTTAAGAGTCAATAATGATCTATCGTCATTAATCTTAATTACATGCCTATGCCGATATGCGCCACACAAATTTAAACTACTATAGGAAAATTGAATACGAATATAGAAATATAAATACTGATATATTTGGGGATACAATTCGGAGCGAATAATTCTCGGATAATACAAATAAAGATGCAGATATTTTTTGGGATATAAATACGACATGAGTATGAAATCGTAGTTTCCAATGGGTATGAATAATAATAGGGATATTTGATTAACAATGTGTTATCCGAATATCTGTTAAATAATGCATGCATGACCATCTCTTCTCAACTCTACATCTTCAATGTATCTCTTTATATTTTAATAGTAGCCTATCCCACTAATACGTATTTATATATTAATATTATTATAACTTTTATTTGTACTTGTTTATGTGAGTTATTCATATTCATTTCTTTATTCAGCTAAAGATATGAAAATGAACATGATACGAGCGTTATCCGCGAAGGGACTCCGTAGTCTTTAATTGCCTAAAATCCTATATATCCCCTCTAACTGCAATTAATATCAATTTTCTCTTCTCTGATGCAGCCACGTCATTTCAATATACATATACAGTTGATCCTCACTAACTGTAATTAATATCAATTCTCCCTTCTCTGGTGTAGCCACATCATCTTATTTTTTTTCTAACCATCGGATGTAGGTAGTTTGGCTGGATTAGCCCCGTCCGATGTTACGTTCAGCATATAACTCAATCATGGCCCTGCTTTGAAATCTTGGCCACGGGGCCATGTTACCTCCTCACTGTTGAAATTTTATCGAGAAGCCCAACTCACCCACCAGCTACTTGAAAAAAAAATGTTGTTTCCAATGATTTTTTTTCATCCGTCCATGAGATTTTTGACAATAAGCCACTAAATACGTGCGTCTTTGTAAACTTACTACCCAATCCGCATGCCGTCTCTAATACACCACTAGGAGTGCTAATTTTTTAATTTCATATCACTTTCTCTCTTTTTCATCATTTTCTCTTTTTATTTTTCGTTTTATGCGTTTTCCTTCTTTTTCGGACTCTTTGACCCCTGGCCCCACATGTTAGGTAAAAGAGAAAGGAAAAGGGATACAGAGAGAAGGGGGTCGGGATCGGGAAGGGGAGGCAGAGCGCGTGCGCTCCCGTCTTGTCGTCGCGCCGTCTCCAGTCCCGTCGCTGCGCCGCCTCCTCACCGGGCGCCGCCACCAGCCTCCCCATCACCCTGCTGCTGCCGGCCAGCCTCCTTGCCCTGCCGCCAGCCGGCCTCCAGTCCTAGCTAGGGTTTGAAGATATAGAGAAGGAAGGGGGTGACGGTTCAGGAGAACATGGCTGGCGGCATGCTCCTCCATTCCAAGTGAGCTCCCTTCTAGGTAATGCTATAACTCTCCACATCTCCATTATTTGTACTAACGGGCTGGGGAGCAGAACTAGGACGGATTTGGTTAGCGGGCGAACTAATGATATTTTACTCTCGTTTTTCTTGTTCGTATGCGATAGGACTGACCGTAATGCGGAGTTTAGCATGTGCGTTCAGTTCGGTCAGTTTACAGCTAAACTTGATGATGGTACTTGTGTTGAAGTTGCGCGTAAATGGCTTAAATGGGTTGTGGACTATCATGAGTGCATATTGGAGAGCTTGGAAAAGGATCTTGCAACAAGGGTAAAATGGGGCAGCAGCCAACATGTTGTGATAAGTGGCTATGACATGAGCACTGGTGAGGAAACACCGTCTAAGGATAATATGGATGTAGTCCATGCATTGTTTGTTAGGAAGAGTGATAGAAAGTTGATTTTGTTTGTTGATGTGGAGGACAAGCCTATTCAGTTGATGACTGACTCGATAGTTTTAGAGGTCAATGAGGTAGCAATGGGTGAAGTTGTGACAGGCAAGCAAGGTGATGTTCAAGAATGTAGCAGTTGTATTGATTGGGATAGTCTAGAGATAGCTCCAATTCCACATAACCAAGTTCCTCAGCTTGCTATTGATTGGGATGCATTGGAGATAGAACCAATTCCACAACATTAGCTTGGTTCTTCTATGCCTTTGATGGAGGAAGATGAAATGTATACATTTGTTGGACTTAGAGTTGAGGATGAGAGAGTCGAGCAAGCTAGAATTGAGGCTGAGAGGCAAAGGGATTCTGTTCCTACATCAGGTTCAGCTCATACTGAAGGGGATTTGAACCTTAACAAGGCAGAGATTGCTGTTAATGATGCAATACCTGGTGAATATGAAATTTTCTATGACAGGGATGATCCTCTGATGGAAGTTGGAAGCTCATATGTAAGCATGAATGATTTTAGGTCAGCTGTGAGGCAACACGCTATAAAGGGACAATTTCAGCTTGGGACCGAGAAGTCTGATAAAGAAAGGTTCAGGGGCTTTTGCACAGCTGATGAATGCCCACGGGCTATCGTGACCAGGCTGATGCCTAATGAAAAATCCGTGAGGGCACTAATAACTAACTAACTAAACATGTCTCATATTTTAAATATTGGTCTGTCTGTATGAGTTGTCTCATGGTTATTACCTTTTTTTTTTGTGTATGTTGCAGGTTACCTTGAACAAATTTCCCCATACTTGTGCATCAACTGGGAGAGTAAAGACCAAAATGGCAAGTTATAAGTGGGTGGCAGAGAAGGCAATTCCTTTTCTAAAAAAGGATCCAAATATTGGTGCAAAGAAGTTGATGTGGGGCTTAGAAACCAAGTACAATGTCACTTTAGGATACCATACTGTGTATAGAGGTATGGTCATGGCTTAAGATAAGATTTTTGGTACCTGAGAAGAGAGCTTTGCATATTTGTTTAACTTTAAGGCTGAGGTTGAGCTGAAAATGCCTGGAAGTGTTGTGGAGATAGATGTACAAGAGAATGCTGATGGGGTTTATTTTCATAGATTTTTTTGTTCATTTAAACCTGAGTATAGACTCCACAGCCTTTAATGGGAGCTGGAATGGTCAGCTAGCTTCTGCTACTCCCAGCCCTTAGTTTTCTTTATTTGTGTCAGGTTTGGAGTATAAAAACTCATGTATTATTTTGTTTTTTATATCCTTCGTGAATATAGAAGCTGTATTAATGAAAAATCTATTATTAAAAAGATAAATACAAAGTTTGTATACGTATACAAACTTTATATTTATACCTATAAAATTGTATACGTACGTATAGACTAGAAAAATACATGTGCGCTGCAACAAGTAAAACCATTTTTGGATCGCTAATTCGCTATACAACATTATACTCCTTTCTTAGATTTAGAGTGAAAGCCCATTACTTCCTTCCTTTTAAGCCTTGCCCGGTTCGCTACCTCTCTCTCCGCTCATGCCTCGCTTTAACTCAGCCCACAAGTGGAGCTGTAGAGCTAGCTCGCACAGCCAACTACCATCTTCAACCTCTGGAAGTGCCCATACAGATGCCGGAGTTGATCTTCCCATCAAATTCGGTCGAATCTTTCTCGATCCTCCCATCACCTTGATGGATTTTGATCCACTCGATTTTCTCTTTTCCGTTTTATCAAAACCAGAGCAAACCACGAAACTCGGCATAAAAACGGCGACTGTTAAATAAATATTAAATCCGATGAAGTAAAGCCAAATTGTAATGAGTGAGTAGTGGGGAATCAAATTTTGCAATCAATTGAAGAGGGAAACACACGGGGAGATCAATGTAGTGACGACTCTAGGGTACGTTTGGCCTGGGCGACAGATGGAGATTAAATCCCGGCGACCAAAAAGACCAAGTGGATAAAAAAATTGAATCCTCACCACGTGCCAAAAAATGTGACGGAAAAAGCAAATGAAAAAACCGGAAAAAATAACGAAAAAAAGCATGCAAGAAAACCGGTGTGTACAAAAAATAGCGGCAAAAAAAGGAAAAAACGACCAAGAAAAGAAAGCGGACGGAAAAAAAAAAGAAAAAGGCCGGACGAAAAAAAGGAAAAACATAGGAGGCCGCGCGCTATTCGCTTGTTAGCGATTTGAATCGATCGTGGGTGCCCAACGTGCCCAACCCAAGTTCTTCTTGTGGCCTCACGGTACGTAACCCACGACGTAAGATGTGTTGACGTAATCTCGGCGCTCATGCACCAGTAGTTTAAGATTTAACCAATTAACCGGCCGGCTATACGATCTCGAAATCTCAAGGAAAAGGATGGATGGACAACGACTAGTACCATCTATATAGTGCACGTGTGGCATATGCATGCTAGGTTATATAGGTTGGACCGGGCGCCGCCCATGACCAAGTTGATCGATGACCAGGCAGCCGCCGAATCATGATCTGATGATCGTTCATTTTTTGAAATTAAAGGACATTATTTTCCTATGGTTACATTGTAGCCAAAGATGTTTCTACAGAAATAAACTGTGAGATTTATCTCTTTAATTTGTTTTTTACGCTAACACGAAATTAGTCTTTAGCTAAATGATTGCCGTAGTTTTTATTCTTGGTCTACTCGAAATTTTTTCTCTTCGCTGCTATACATGCCACACAATCACGCATGAAGGACATAAAAATAAAATACTATGTATCCCAGTAAATCGAAATAACAGAACTTGCTTTTTGGGGTCTTGTATGTGAGCTTATTATTTCTCTGTCTTTTTTATTTTTTGCAGTGTAATGACTAGGTATTGTGTGGAGTTACATGGATTGTGCTTTTTTAAATAAAAGACTCCATCTCGGGCACCCGATATAGATGAGAATATCGGGCACCCCATCCTGGTCGGTGGTCCCATCCCCACTCCACTCGGCTAGAGTTTACTTATTCCCTTCTCTATCACTCTCTATGCTTCCCACGTCGAGCATGGCGACCAACATCTTGACCTCGATGGCGGCACAATAAGTTTGGCTTTGGCTTTCTCAATCGTGGCACGGTTAACCTTGGCTACCACAATAGCAATGCAATATAATGGCCTCTCGTCCTCAACAGCGCCGGTGCGACAAGCTCGGTATAGCCTTTTCTCAATGGAAGCAAGGCACGATAGCCCCATAGCATTTTGGATGAGATCCCGCTGATGGAACCAACAGTGGGCAACGGAAGGAGCGCCTAGTGTTGAGCCTGGTAACGGAGAGAAGGAAGAAGTAGATCTAGGCCGGTACATTTTCAATTTTCTTTCATCTTTCAACCAATATATTTTTTTTATCTTTCTTTGTGTTGAATCAGAATGATGCAGTGGTTAGTTTGCTGGTGTGTTTTCTTTTTTTTTCAATGCATGAGATATGTTTGTTTCAATAGTTGAAACTCGATGTTTCATACTCTAAATAAAAAATATATGTTTCAGCTGTGATTTGATTATGTTTCGCCGTTTAGAATATTGTTCAAAAAGTCTGTGTACAAGATATGAAAATCGGATGCCTGATTTGTAGTCTCGTTGAATTTTATGCGTTAATGAGATCCAAATGGAGACCAGTGAATTGCCACTAAACTGAAATTTGGTTCTCTTACATGCTATTTCCAACCGTGAGAAATGTATGAGTAAGCTGTGTAAATCGTGTTGGAGTTTATCATTCTATGTAATGCATGTGATATGGATAAGAGCTGGCTGGTAGTTTGTTATAGAGTTTGTTATGGTTTGTTGTTAGGATTATACCGGCCGGACTCTATCTGATCACATGTATATATATGTATTGATCTGCACCGATTCGTGTGCTTGTGATAACACGCGGCCGTCGACCCTAGCAAGAAGGGCGATGTTCCATCCATCCATCCTAAACTTCTACATGGTATCAGAGCGTTGAAGTTAGATCCAATCTACCATGGCTAGTTCTTCCACCTCCTCCACATCAAACCCCCTGTTCGGCTTTCAAGTCTCTGAAAAGCTGAACAAACAAAACTATCAACTATGGAGCGCACAAGTGCTGACTGCAATCCGCGGAGCACGCCTTGAGGGGCACTTGAACGGCAAGACCGTCGCCCTCGCCGCTCAGATCGAAGTAGAGAAGACGAAGAAGGAAGATGACAAGACCAAGGTCACCGTCACCATCGACAATCCAGCATATGAAGAGTGGTTCGCTGCGGATCAACAAGTCCTCGGCTTCCTCTTCTCATCGCTGTCAAGGGACATCTTGTCTCAGGTGGCGACGGCGACTACCGCAACAGAAGGGTGGACGATGATCCAGGAGATGTTCAACTCTCGGACGCATGCCCGATCCCTCAACGTGCTGCTCTCCCTCACCAGCACCAAGAAGGGAAACCTGACAATCTCCGAGTTCTTCGCCAAGATGAAGGGTCTGGCAGATGAACTCACGGCATCAGGGAAGCAGTGTGATGCCGAAGAGCTAACAACTTTTATTTTGAATGGATTAGATGATGATTATGATCTGTAGTTTCTGCTCTAGCAGCCAAATCTGAACCCATTACCTTGTCAGAAACATATGCACAATTGTTGAACTTTGAAAACAGGTTGAATCTACGGCGAGATGGCAACACTTCAGTCCATGCAGCGGGGCGCGGCCGCGGCAACGCACCGACTAACCGCGGCGGCAACAGCGGTGGCCATGGCCGTGGAAACCGTGGCGGTTTTGGAGGTGGCAATTCCGGCCGTGGAGGATGCGGCCAAGGACAGCAACAACGCTCCGGCAATGACACTCGGCCGGTGTGCCAAGTGTGCTACAAGAGAGGGCATGTTGCTGCTGATTGCTGGCACAGATATGATGACAGTTACGTGCCGGATGAACGCCATCTCGCCGTAGCCGCCTCTTACGCCTAT
Source organism: Oryza glaberrima (assembly GCF_000147395.1). Taxonomy (NCBI): domain Eukaryota; kingdom Viridiplantae; phylum Streptophyta; class Magnoliopsida; order Poales; family Poaceae; genus Oryza; species Oryza glaberrima. Next base: position 12,007,218 of record NC_068326.1, read on the forward strand.
GGAGTTGACTCCAACTGGTACATGGACTCGGGGGCGACGGATCACATCACCAGCGAGCTAGATAAGCTCACTGTCCGCGACAAGTACAAAGGAAATGACCAAGTTCACACCACCAATGGCGCAGGTATGAGAATTGAGCACATTGGTCACTCTATATTGCAAACCCCGATGCGTAATCTTCTACTTAAAAATGTTTTGCATGTCCCTCAAGCCACAAAGAACCTTGTAACTGCATCTAAACTTGCTACTGATAATTCAGTTTTCGTTGAAATTCATGGAAAACATTTTTTGATTAAGGATCAGGCTACGAGGGAAACCATGCTTGAGGGACGGCGATGCAATGGCCTCTATCCGCTTCCACCTTCAGCCCCCTCCAAGGTCGCCTATGGTGTGGCGCCGTCTTTTGCAAGATGGAACAGTCGGCTAGGGCATCCTTCAAGTCCCATAGTTTCGAAAGTTATTAGCACAAATAATTTACCTTGTCATGACAAGGCTAGTAAAGAGTCTATGTATGATGCATGTCAGATGGCCAAGAGTCATCAACTTCCTTATAATAAATCTACTAGTGTCTCTAAGTTTCCTTTGGAACTCATTCACTCCGATGTCTGGGACCCTGCCTCTCTTTCGGTAGGTAGAAATAAATATTATGTAAGTTTTGTGGATGATTACAGTAAATTCACTTGGGTTTATCTCCTCAAGTCGAAATCCGATGTGTTTCAGATTTTCCATGAGTTTCAAACTCTTGTTGAGCGAATGTTTAGTCGAAAAATTATCACCATGCAAAAGATTGGGGTGGCGAGTATGAGAAGCTACACTCCTTTTTTAAGCAAATAGGTATCTCCCACCATGTTTCATGCCCACACACACACCAACAAAATGGGGTAGTGGAACGAAAGCATCGACATATAGTTGAAGTGGGTTTATCTTTGCTTGCACATGCATCTATGCCTTTGAAATATTGGGACGAAGCCTTCCTAGCTGCTGCATATACTATCAATCGAGTTCCAAGTAGGGTAATCTCCTTTGAAACTCCTCTAGAACGATTATTTCATCAAAAACCTGATTATACTACTCTTAGAACCTTTGGGTGCGCCTGCTGGCCTCATTTGCGTCCTTATAACAATCATAAACTTCAGTTTAGATCGAAGCAATGTGTTTTCCTTGGCTATAGTCAGCTGCATAAGGGGTTTTTAAATGCTTGGATGTTTCTTCTGGGAGAGTATATGTTTCCAGGGATGTAATCTTTGATGAAACATTTTTTCCTTTCTCTCAATTAAAACCAAACGCAGGTGCCCAACTAAGAGCAGAAATATCCCTGTTACCATCTGATCTCATAGCGCATGATCAAGGTGGAAAGCAATTGAGTGATCATGTGCTTAATTCTGAAAATACCGCTAACAGCGCTGATGATTTTCCTAGCTGTACAGATGTTTGTGGTGCAGAAAACGGTGTGGACTTAGTGCATCAAGAAGGTACATCAGCTGGAGAAAATGGCGTGGGCGAATCCACCCTGGGATCGGAGCCGTGTCAGTACCAGGATGAAATGCAGTAGACCGGGGCAGTCACGGCGCCAGAGGGCGAGCTGCACCACTCAGGGGGTGACACGGCTCCCACGGGCGACACGCCTCCAAGTGCTAGTGGTCTGACGCCCAAAACAGTGTAGCAGCAGCACATGCCTGCACCAAGCAATGATGATGGAAGGGATAGCACTGTCCGGCGCACTACTGAGCAAGAAGCTAAAGCGTCGCTTGATGCAAACAGACCCAGAACAAGATTGCAAGGAGGTATCAGCAAATCTAAGGTATACACTGATGGTACTGTAAGATATTCATGTTTTACTTCTACTGGTGAACCAAGTAATTTAGAAGAAGCTCTAGGAGATAAACATTGGAAAGATGCAACGGATGCAGAATACTATGCTCTCATGAAGAATAAAACTTGGCACCTTGTCCCTCATCAGGAAGGGAAAAACATCATTGATTGCAAATGGATATATAAGATTAAAAGAAAGGCTGATGGTAGTTTAGACAGGTACAAGGCTAGACTGGTAGCTAAAGGGTTTAAACAGAGGTATGGTATAGATTATGAAGATACTTTCAGCCCTGTTGTTAAAGCTGCTACTATCAGAACTGTTCCGTCTATAGCTGTGTCCAGGGGTTGGAGTCTGCGACAACTGGATGTTCAGAATGCTTTCTTGCATGGAGTTCTAGAAGAGGAAGTGTATATGAGGAAACCTCCAGGGTATGAAAATCCCTCAAGGTTAGATTGCATTTGCAAATTGGATAAAGCACTATATGGCCTGAAACAAGCGCCTAGAGCCTGGTATGCAAGATTAAGTGGAAAACTGCAACAACTGGGATTTAAGCCATCCAAGGCTGACACATCTTTGTTCTACTTCAACAAAGGTAATATAACCATGTTTATATTGATATATGTGGATGATATTATAGTTGCAAGTTCCACCCAAGGTGCGGTGTCAGCTCTTCTGCAGGACCTCAAAGAAGACTTTGCCTTGAACGACCTTGGGGAGGTACACTACTTCCTTGGAATTGAAGTTAATAAGGTAAACAATGGCTTAGTTCTGTCACAAGGAAAGTACATATCTGATTTGTTGAAGAGAACAAATATGAGACTGCAAACCAGTGAACACGCCACTTTCAACCACAGAAAAATTGTCTCTTCATGAAGGAGATCTGTTAGGGTCTAATGATGCAACCCAATATAGGAGTATAGTAGGAGCTTTGCCGTACTTAACTTTGACTAGACCAGATATATCCTTTTCAATCAATAAGGTATGTCAGTTCTTACATACTCCTACTACTGTTCACTGGGCAGTGGTAAAAAGGATACTAAAGTATCTTAAGTATACTTCAAGTTTGGGATTAAAGTTTAGTAGATCAGTGTCTACTCTGGTTAGTGCTTTTACATATGCAGATTGGGCTGGCTGTCTTGATGACAGGCGATCCACTAGAGGTTTTGCAGTTTATCTTGGTTCTAATCTTGTGTCATGGAGTGCAAGAAAACAAGCAACAGTCTCCAGATCCAGCACAGAAGCAGAATACAAGGCACTAGCTAATGCTACAGCCGAGGTAATGTGGATTCAAACATTGTTAAATGAACTTGGTGTTCAGGTGCCAAGGACAGCGAAGATCTGGTGTGATAATATTGGTGCGAAGCATTTATCAGCTAATCCCGTTTTTCATGCTCGCACTAAACACATAGAGGTAGATTATCATTTTGTTAGAGGACGTGTTCTCAACAAATTACTTGAAGTTGAGTATATTTCTTCCGAAGATCAAGTTGCTGATGGCTGCACCAAACCTCTTTCAGTCAAACAGTTAGAGATGTTTAGATACAATCTTAACTTGGGAAGTTTAGGTTGAGGGGGAGTGTTGGAGTTTATCATTCTATGTAACGCATGTGATATGGATAAGAGCTGGCTGGTAGTTTGTTATAGAGTTTGTTATGGTTTGTTGTTAGGATTATACCGGCCGGACTCTATCTGATCACATGTATATATATGTATTGATCTGCAGCGATTCGTGTGCTTGTGATAACACGCAGCCGTCGACCCTAGCAAGAAGGGCGACGTTCCATCCATCCATCCTAAACTTCTACAAATCGGTCCCTTTATTAACAATCGGTGAAGACCAGGCCCCTATTGCTGGCTCGCGATCGCGTATGTACGGCCTCGTATCGTATGGGCCAACCGCTCAACCAGCGGCCGCCTGCAGGTGGCGGCGCGCCTGCCAGTTGGTCCAAGCACGCAATGCTGCACGCGTGACGCGTCGAAAGCACTCGCGATATGGGTGCGCTACGTGCCCAATCCAGGTTCTTCTTGTTGCCTCTCGACGGTAACCGATCCACGTACGTAAGATGTGTGTTGACGTAATCTCGTAAGTTGTACATGTTTACGTACGTAATGATCTCCAGTAGTTTTAAGTTTTAACCGTCCCGGCCGGCTTTACGTACGATCTTGAGATCTCAAGGAAAAGGATGGATGGACAACGACTAGCTAGTAATAAGTACTCTGTACCACATGGTGCACGTGTGGCCGCATATGCATCCTAGGTTGGACGCCTCCCATGACCAAGTTGATCGATGACCGCCGCCGAACCATGCGACTCGATCTCAATTCACCAACACATTAGGCTGAGTTCCGCACCGAGAGTTCTCAGGTTTTCTCCTTCCTTTTACACACGCACACACTGTTCTAACAGCTAAACGATATGTTTCTTAAAAAAATTCTGTAGGAAAGTTGCTTTTAAAAAATCATATTTATCTAATTTTTTATGTTTTTGCAATAGCTAATTCCGTTTTCTATGCCGGAGATAAATGTTTCCAGCTATAAGAAACGAACACAGCCATGAGCGAGAATGCTAATTTGCACGCGCGTTTTGCTAGCGCGCACTTCCTGCCTAGACAGGCCACGCGCGCGCGTGTTTCTTTTCTCTTTTTTCTTTTTTTTTTTTGGCGTTGTTTGCTTCCGCCGTTTCTTCCTTTTTCTTTTTTTAGCTCGCTGTCGTATGGGTAGGAGAAAAAATCGTAATTAATTTACGAGTGATTAGTTTCCTATTTTTACTAGTGATTAGTTTACTAGTAATTTTTAAGTCTTTAACTTAAAAATTTTCAAATTTGGACTTGAAAGTTTTCAAATCTCGAGATAAAAATTTTCAAATTTCAAGTTGAAAGTTTTCAAATTTTTCAAATCTGGATTTGACAGTTTTCGAATCTTGAGTTGAAAGTTTTCAAATCTCGAGTTGAAAGTTTTCAAAATTTTCAAATCTAGACTTGAAAGTTTTCGAATCTCGAGTTGAAAATTTTCAAATCTCAAGTTGAAAGTTTTAAATTTTTTTAAATCTGGATTTGAAAGTTTTCGAATCTCGAGTTGAAAGTTTCTGAATCTGAGTTGAAAGTTTTCAAATCTGAGTTAAAAGTATTCAAATTTTGACTTTAAAATTCAAATCTTAAATCAAAAGTTTTCAAATCTAACTTAAAATTTTTTTTAATCTGTTAGTAGAAAAATCTAAAAAATTCTTGAGAATATTTTCTAATTGCTATCATTAGTGTTAAGTGTAATCCCTTCTTTCTATAAAGTTAAGGCCAAAAGCTCAAACCTTGTGCTTCCACGTCATCATCAAATTGTGAACCGTTGGATGAATGTACTAGATTGCTTCTCGGACGTTGGATGGAATGCAGCATAGAGCCCAACCCATCAGTCACCGGGTGAATCTCTTTGCCTCCTCAGTGCCAAGTGTAGCCCACAAGAACACATTGGTCCATCTCCACACACATCTACATGTATCCAGCGAGTCAATCCGTATAAAAGAGTTTTATGACTGAACACTCCTTCAGTTGACATGTGCTACCTAAATTATCTACAAATTTTTTAAATTTGTATAGGGATGCTAAAAAGAATTTCTCCAAGAAATCTATTTGTTTCTTCTGTTTCTTCTTGAGATTATACCTTTTATCTAAGAGCATCTCCAGCAGAAGCCCTCATTTTAAAGCCCCTAAAAACCAAATGAGGGCTGCCCCCAATTCTCTAGGACCCTACAAATACCTTCAACTCCAGCAGCAGCCCCTATTTCTTACGCCATATTTATTATTCTCTTTTATATTAATATAGACTATAGGTTTACATCTAATTTAAAATCTCAATAATTAAAAGATAAATATTTTACAAGATCATCTCGATGTAAAAGTTAATTATCAGGTGCATTATGCACGAACAATAGAGTATATATTTAACCAAACTAATGAAATATTATCCTATATGCTGTGTAAAAAAAATGAATATATACCACTGTCTCTCACTCTAATCCTGTATGTCTCGACCAAAAGGAAAAAAATACTGTCTTTCCACTATAATCCTCTATGCCTCTGTAAAAAAAATGCAAAGAAAAATCTACTCCCTCTACATTCTGTGTGCAGGGACATTGCAGGGCAAGCAGACAAGCAGAAGGCCAGGCGGATGAAAAAAGCAAGGGGATGGGCTGGTGGGCAGGCGCTGGCCCTCCGGCCGGCAGCGCCGCCAGCTCGAGCAAGAGGTGGCGCGGGCTAGCAGGCAAAAGAGCTAAAATCAGTGTGGTGATTCGCCGGCGTGCGAGCGGATGGCAGATCTTTATAGGGTGATCTTGTCGGAGGTGAGGGGTCAACGACGGCAGCCGGAGGAGATACAAATGCATCACAGGGTGTTGTGGGAACGTGAGATGAGCGAGCGAAGAGAAAATAATGTCTGCACTAGAAAAAACATCGATAGGGGCCATCCTGTTGAGCCCCCAGGACTAGGGGCTTCGAGGGAGGATTCAGGGGCCTCCGCACTTTGGGGTCTATAGTAGGGTCTCTGCTGGACTTGATTTTTTCATGTTAACTCTCGTAATTTAGTTAGGGGCTGGGTTTAGGGTCCTGCTGGAGATGCTCTAACACATTGATATTAACCAAGTCCCGCAGCAACGTGCGGGACATCCTCTAGTTAATAGAGATAGTTAAGCGCACGCGCCAGCTAGCTACCCCAGCCATGAGTCCATTTGTCCCGAGGCAGGCTGCAATAGCTGTACACAGTTTTCCGGCCCACGCGCACGGCCCAACACCTGTGCGGTCCAGGCGCACACCCCCCGCTTTTCCTTCCAAAGTCCCAAGCCCACCAAAAGGCGTACGTCACCGACGACGCTCGCAGCAAGCTCATATGGAGTATTGGGACTTTGCTTTGCTTTCGATCGCCTTTTGACAAAAACACGACCGGATCGACTCGATCGGTTGCACAACTGTACATGTACGACTCTGTACATGGACACACAATAATAATTAATTAATTAACTCGATCAGTCGAATTACTATGAGCCACACGTATCATGAGTGACGGCCGGGGAAAAAACCCAGCTTGACTCGCGGTTGACCACCTAGCGCAAAAGCGACCGAGCTACACTAGCTGCCTTACGTGTCAGCCTCTGATCCATCGCATTCCTCGTCCTCTGCTATTTTAGGTGGTCGCTTCCTTTGGGGAAGCTACCATATACTTTCCAGACTCCAGAAGCAGCAAACTCTACCATACGTTATATGCACGTATACGTTATCTCTACTACTACCTTCGAAATCTGGAACGGATATATCTTAAAGATTGATAAGATCAACACAAACGTCTCGTTATTATTAACGGATACGTCACGTAGCACTATAAGAATAATTAATCGTAAATATGAAATCATACGCCTAGTATAAAATTTAATACTGAGCGGATAGCTTTTATCAGATACGCTTAATTCACACGTACTTCATTATAAAGTAATAAACAAACTAAAAACTTGAGCCTTCAAAAAACAATATCTCATCTCTATCGACCAGGCACCAAATGATTATGTCAAGTAACTATACGATATTTGTTATAAAAGTTAGTCGATATAGAGAAACGAGGACTATCTTCTCGATAGCTTCAATCACTGATCACCAAAACATCTCAAATAACAACCCAACAACACATGATATTTAATAAGGTTCAACTAAAACTTAATCCTATGGGCTCTGATTATGTGCTCTCCTTTTCAATCAATATAGAACCTAGTCACTACGAGTCCATGGCCTCACCGCCATCCTCTTCTAGCATGTGTATACTACATTATAGTCGTCATAGTAATATTAGAGCATCTCTTTTTAAAGGGGTGCTAGATTACAAAATCCGATTCAAACTATACCTTCTACCACTTATTTCAACTACAAGTCCAATTATAACCTAATATATAGGATTAGGATATTTGACACCAATTTTAGTAGTATTTATTAATATCAACTTCATATTAAGTATAATGTGGTATTTATTAATTTTGAAATTTTCAAATTATTAAATCATTTATAAATAATAATTGAGATTATCGACCAAGTGCAGCTCTACCTATAAAAATTTGTCATTATTGGATCATTTAAAAAAATGAAAATTGAATGATATATAAGCTCTACCTAGACCAGGTGCATGATATAAGCGGTGAGGCAAAATTTAGCGATATGTAAAGATAAAAATAATGTTACTTTTCTCCTTGCTCCTTTTAGCGACGGAGTCAAAGGAAATCTTAGAAGCTTTTTTTAATGAATCTGAACCTTCTACTCTTGATTTGAATTAGGGATACAAGCGGGACGGGTAAGCGGGTTATTTTAGACTTATAGTTTATTTTTTCTTCTAAATTTTATACTAGGACATGGGAAATGAACTAGCAAGCGAATTTTTATACGGGTAGCGAGACTACCCACTTGCATCCCTAATTTGAATAGCTAATCGTTATCAAGGCTTGGAACCTCTGAGCAGAAAGGGTTATCTAGGCTTGGCAGCCATCCGCCGGCCGGTCAAAAACTAAAATCAGCACTTCACCACCACGTACGCGCGTGCCAAAGCATTCTATCACGGTCACTTAGCTTGATCGATCCAATATATATACCAGCAACCATGATTGCACGGAACGCACGGCTTGGAATCGCCTCACTCACGAACTCCTACGTACGCTACACAGGCCAGTAAATTAGCTAGACAGATAACGTAGCGTACATGCCTGCTGATCATATGGAAAAGACCGTGCCAACAGTTGTTCCTGCTCGACCTCCCAACAGCGAGGGGGAGCGGAAGTCAACCAACTTCCATCCTAGCTTGTGGGGCGATTTCTTCCTCAACTATGAGCCGCCAACTGCGCCACAGGTACATGGTTCAGTGTAAATTTTACAATTTTATCATATATCAGTCATTAGGGGTATATTATCAGCTGAATTTTCATTTTTTGAATATATAATATATATCACGATCCACATTCCATGATAATCCCACTAGTACACAAAAGATTTTCCTGAACAAGGAGCTCCCATTTTCCCAGATGGAACGTTTTCGCGTGCGTCTGCAAAATTAGACTTCCATTTTCACGTGCGGACCCTTAAAAGGCCTGCACGCAAAAATCAATTTTTGCAGGTGGGCCTCTTAACGGTCCGCATGCAAAAATAAGCCTATTTTCGCGTGCGGACCCTTAAGAGGCTCGCACGCGAAAATTGATTTTCGCGTGCGGTCCTCTTAAGTGGACCACACGCAAAAATACCTCTGCCTCTTTTCCATCTCAATCACTTCAAATTTTCACCTTCTCTCTTCATTTTCCCTTTTATTCTCCCTCAATCACCCCCATCGCTCTCTCTCTGCCTTTCCTCTCCTCCCCTCCCCACTGAGCGCACGGGGCGCGGGAGGCACCTGGCTTGCCGCCGCCACCACCGATGAGGCGGCAGCTGGGAGCGGGCGGGAGGCGGCGGGGCGGGCGACCGGCCGGATCCGTGCCGCGCCGACGACGATGAGGAGGAGGAGGCGCCCGAGAGTGTTGATGCAAAAAACTTGTCATTAACAGGGAGCGGCGACGACGATGGGAGTGGCGGTGGCCAACCACGGCGACAACGACGGGAGTGGCGGCGGCGCGACGACGGCGACAACGAGAACGATGGTGACCACGAGCAGTGGCGGCGGGCGATTCTAGGGTTAGGGTCAGGGTTTTGGATTTTTTTTTCGATTTTATTTTTCTTTCCGTTTTTTAGTGCGTGCGGTATAATTTAACCGCACGGGATAATCGATTATCCTGTGCAGTCCACTTAACCCGACTACACGGGAAGATGGATCATCCCGTACAATTGGGCCGCCCTCACGCGAAAATATGGGTGCAATACGGGCAGGACCTCCGCATGAAAAATCTTGTATACTCATGTCCATATCATATGGTGGTGGTTTTCTTGTCCAATGAAAGCGTAAACAAGTGGCAATGCTAAGAGAATGGAGAATATATATGTAGGAGGAAGAAGATGAGAGAGTTTTGGGGTTTAGACTTTAGAGAGAGGCCAAGGTGATCACATGGTGTATGGTCTCCGAGCTGCATTATTTATTTATATGGTGGCAGATCCAGTGTTAAAAACCTCTAAAGAAGATGATCAAGATGATGGTAGCAGGCAGTGGAGGCATTGGCCATGGCCCATTCATGGGGTACGGTGGCAGCTATGTGTCTGGAGGAGAGAGAGGAAGACTAGTTAGGGTTAAGATTAGGGTGTGCAGTTGGTTTTTATAAATAGTACAAATCTTTTATGGGTAATTTTTTTGGATGGTTAGAATTAGATCTAAAGGCTAACAAGAATGATTTTGATTTAAAGAAATTTTAGTCAACCGATATATAGAAAGCTACCTAAATATTAACACTTTTCTAGATAAATTGACTAATTAATGTTTGTCATTTACGTACAGCAAGCATGCATGAAAGGAAGGGCTGAAGTGTTGAGAGAAGAAGTTAGAACATTATTAAAGGGTTTAAAGGAAGTACAAAAAATATTGGACATTACAATGGCAATACAACGGTTGGGACTAGACATGTACTATGTGAACGAGATTAATGAGCTGTTGCACTTTGTTTACAGCTCTGATTACAATGACAAAGATTTGAATTTAGTTTCACTTCGATTTTATCTTCTGCGAAAGAATGGCTACAATATGTCATCCGGTAAGCCCTTGCGTTTGTAAACTGTTATAAAAATGGAGTTGATTAACAAGTTATATTATATTTGACAGAAGTTACATTAATCATGGTAAATATTTTATATTTCTTGTTCATCTGGTAATTAATGTGTATTAGTTGTTTAATATGTGCTAGCAACGTAGACATTGTGTCCTTCTATTCCGAGAAGACCCTTTCAGTTAAGATATCAAACTCCATTCACACCAAAATAGCAAAAAAAGCTAGCTCACAGCAATACTGTAGGGAAATTTTGGGTATGAACCTACAGTGAAATCATATTTATACAATCATTACATGTTTCCAAGCTAGAACAACGTTTTTTTATAGACTACAAATATTTTCATTAAACTATCACAAAACTATATAGATCTAAGGCAATACATCATAAACCTATACATATATAATATTAAGTTTATCATAAAACTACATATTTGAGATGGTATATTGCAAAACTACAAATATAGTAACAGACTTATCATGGAACTATAGATTTTAGAGTTTACCCCTAGCACTAATGTTCTACTAGAGTTATATAAGTAGTTTTGGGATAAAATTAGTGTTGCGTCTTTAGTTTTGCTATACTGTATATGCTTAAATATGTAATTTTGTGATAAATTTAGTGCTAAACCTATATTTTGTGATACACCCCCTTAAATATGTTGTTTTATGGTGGTTTGGTCAAAATATCTTTAGTTTTATGAAATTTGCACTAAAAGAAAACATTGCAGAGAAACAATGCAATTTATTTCATCTTAGACCAACAAAGCAAAGAGAGACTAATTTAATATGACCAATTATATTTTTGCAAGGAATGATATATTTACATATATTTAGCATGTTTAACCATTTATTTGGAAGTATATTATGCATGGCTCTAGAGAACCAACTGATCAACTATTGATTCTAGGTCATTTATATGTTGGAAATATTATTGGTTGGTATTCAATACTCAATGAACGTTGCAGGTATTTTTCTCAGTTTTAAAGACAATGAAGGGAATTTCATTGTTGATGACACAAGAAGTCTGTTAAACTTATATAATGCAGCAAACCTTAGGGTTTATGGAGAGAAGGTGCTTGATGAGGCTGCAACTTTCACTATAAGTCGCCTTGAGGGTGTGTTGGAATCATCAGACTCAATATTATCAACAGAAGTATCCTTTGCCCTTGAAGCACCAATATTCCGAAGGGCACGAATTGTAGAAATGAGAAACTACATTCCTATTTATGAAATAGAGGCTACAAGAAATGAAACCATATTGGAGTTTGCGAAACTGAATTTCAACCTTCTGCAACTTCTTTACTGTGAGGAATTAAATAAGATCACATTGTGAGTTTTTTTCAAATATTTATTTTTCATTCTTTAAATTTTTCCTTATATTTTATACCCTAGGGCTCTTTTAACTCATGGACAATAATGTTACATATTGACACTACAGGTGGTGGAAGGAGCTTAAAGTCAAATCAAACTTGAGTTTTTCTAGAGATAGGATAGTAGAAATGTATTTTTGGATGAATGGAGCACTATATGAACCTCATTACTCTCACTCCAGAATTATACTTACAAGGGTGACAGCATTTATGACAATAATAGATGATATATTTGACACATATGGTACAACAGAAGAGAGTATGCTACTTGCTGAAGCAATTAATAGGTCAGAATCTCTTAAATCTGCAATATATTTTTATTCTTTTCACCTAATTATCAAATATTAATTCATTGGTATATTCATCAATCGCTCATACAATGGTATCAATACATATTGGCATATATTAGCAACAAAGAAAATGCTCGTAACCGTGTAAACTTGTTCAACTAGTGTCTATTGTTCATATAATAAATTAGTAGCAATTAATATATCAGTTTTAATTACACTATCTACTCCCTCAGTACCATAAAAAAACAAACATAGTACCTGTTATGGCACATTCTAGTATTCCTGAAACTGGATAGAGGCATGTCTACATTGGTAAAATTGAGTTGTGGATATTCCTTTTTTTTTAGGTAGGGGTTTTGTTTGAGTGAGGAAGATTATTTTTTAGGCAAGGGTAATAAGGTTGTTTCTAAGAAAAACAAATGGTCAACTCTTGGTCAACAAAATGAACATACTCCCTCTATCCCATAAGATAAGAGTCATAAGACATGGTCAAACTCAACATGGTCTCTAAAACTAATCGTTGGCTTATAATTTCCCACATAGTATATAAAGTTTGTAGCAATAAAATTATAACCATATGAAAATATATTCAAATGCCAATCCAATGATAATATTTTCAACAAATAATATCTAATTTATATTATACCAATTGTTGTTTAAAATATTTTGAAATATGTGTGTCTTACATTATGAGCTAAAGGGAGTATAAAGGATCAAAGCAAAAACTCAAGGGTATATGAGGGATGAAGCAAATATCAGGGGCACGCATGAAATTTAAGGGGCACGAAGGTTCATCATGAATAAATGATATTGCGTGTAATTAGGAGTCTGTCTTGATGGTAATTTTATAGTGCACGGTACGATGTGTCTGTATAGTAAAATATGGGTGAGGAGTATGTATTAATGGATAATTTTAACGAAGGTCTAGACTAAAAGAAATAGTATACTAAAATTTGTAAAAGAAAAGGATTTAGTTTAAAGTAAATCAGGCAAGTCTGGAGTAAAAATATTAGCTATATACTACCTCCGTCCCAAAAGACTTAGGACGGATGTAGTAAAAATGAAAACTCTAAGCTTCATTCCTCTCTACATGTATATCTTTCATAATTATTTATGTATAATATAAATATGACCATAGGGGATTACCTCAAGAAAGGCTAATATTATTTGTGCATTAGACATTGTTGTGCTTCAAGCCACAGTGCCCCCACAAATAATTCTTTGTATGTTTTAAGGTAACAAAAATGAATTCATTATTATTTATGGAAGTACCAAATAGTAACTACTAATGCTAGACAAACTCATTACTTTTACTTGTATTTGTAGAACCATTTTTTAGCATAGCTTACATATTTATTTATCATGAAAATTTCATGGAAATATTACAATTAATGCAGGTGGGATGAAAGTGCAATAGGACTGCTCCCAGAGTATATTAGGGGGTTCTATGCATACTTGTTGAAGACATTTGACTCATTCGAGGAAGAGCTTGGACCTGAGAAGAGATACCGTGTATTTTATCTAAAAGAAATGGCAAGTAGTCTCCTTGCTTTTGACCAAACCACATATTTGCCATAAGAAATAAATATGTAGGGATAATTTTTATTGTAGTGTTTTACCAAGATAGAGTAGCTACCTTATGAATAAATACAATAAATATGAATTGATATGAAAATTCACTTGTGAAGTAACAATGATTTTTAATAGGTGAAACTAACTGAAAAGATAACATGAAAGTGGGAATTCAGATTTAACTTTGTATGGTGGGAAGATATCATGTAGAAAACTACAAACTTTGCGCTTCTCACCATTTAAAAAATAACATAATCAAACTAGTATTACTTGTTTGGAGCAATAATTACTATTATCCATTCATCTCTTGCTTTTCCTCAATGAGAATTCATATATTTCTTGTTATGCATGATTTTCACTAGTTGTAACATGCATGAATCTCATTAATTTATGTTATTGGCTAAATGTATATGGATTTTCAGCTTTTGTGCCAAAGAACTTTCATATTTCTCTTTTAAAGGGTTTCTCGCATATGGGAGGCTATCTAACAGCTATATAATAGCTCAACATATATTATACACCTGAGAATCCACAAGTTTTAGTCATTTATTTTTAATCAACATTTAGTTTGTTTTTCTTATATCAACTGTTGTTTTCTAAAATGACTTTATGTGTATATACTCAATAAATGCAGCTAAAACGGTTAGTTCAGGCCTACACCAAGGAGTTAAAATGGCGTGACGAGGATTATACGCCAAAAACGTTGGAGGAACATTTTGAGGTTTCAATGAGAAGTAGTGGTGGTTTTACATTAGCAGCTGCTTCATTTGTTGGAATGGATGACATAGCAACCAAAGACATATTTGAATGGATTTTGAGTTATCCATCCCTTTTCAAGACTTTTGATATATTTGTGCGACTCTCCAATGATATTGTATCAAATAAGGTCCTTCTCTATCTTTACATGTTTGGACATTCTATTCCAAGTTGGTTCGAACGTGTTTCGACACCAACACAATGCATTAGATTAATTAAAGTTATGGCACAAGCTTGTGCACAAACACATAGTTGAGGTATTGCTATAATGATGCATGTTGTTCTAACTCTCCTAATATATTTTTTACCTATCATATATACATGTTTCAGCGTGAGCAAACTGGGGACCACTATGCCTCTACAATTCAATGCTACATGAAGGAGCATGGGACAACAATTCATGAGACCTACCAAAGGTTAAGAGAACTCATCGAAGACTCATGGAAGGATATGGTAGAACATTGCACAAACCCGATTGATGACCAACCATTGATCGTGCCCCAGACTGTAGTGAACTTCGCAAGGACAGTGACAACCATGTATACCCACGGTGATGCATTCACTTCTTCACACACAATCAAGGAAATGATATCATCGATCTATGTGGTGCCAATACAAGTGTGAAGTTTTCATTTAACAAAATATAAGAATCAAGGGTTTGATGGTAGCAAAGAAAAAGAGGCGCATATATATATTCTTTTTAGAAATAAAATAGAACCTAGGGGCATGTCCAAGAATTGGTGATAAAAAAATAGCACATGAAGCTTATAATAAGAGTGGTGTATGTGTACGACTTGTCATTGCCAAGGGTGGAAATATTAATTTGTATTTTTTTAATAGTATGATGTGTTTATTCCATTACCACTTCTTATATACACACCACTACACGTACACACCATACTCATAAACCGACGAGTATGCCCCCGACACATGTATAAAGAGATGCAGGCCAGTGGAAAAATCCCTAACAACACAAAATTTGTATTGCACTCTCCATGAGCAAGCAAGCTCAAGAATGGTTACCGGAAAAAGAAAATCAGTTGCTACCCACTAGCTAATTGATTATTGGATTAATGAAAAAGGGTATTGACAGACTTCAAGCGCCTAAAAGTTTGTAAAATTTCAATCACCTAAAACTACAATGGCACGTAATGTGCAATTTTATTTCTTTTTAATTGCAATTTTGTTGTTATATATGGTTTTACTTTGTTTTTATCTAGGTTGGAATGTTTTTTTTTTCATGTAATTTTGTTTTTTTATGAACTATAAGTTCTTTCATGTAATTTTATAATTTGTGTACGTTAATGTACTTTATTGTTCAATATTCTATCTAAGAAGGTGGGAGGTGTGATGAGAACCATTGAATTCTTCTATAAGGGATGAAAAAAGTGACTAAAATTGTTAAAAAATTTAATCACCTAAAATCTAGATGCTCCATGACCTTGGCCCATTACCATGTGGTTAGAACGAAGGCACGAGTGGGCTGTAGTTGGAGGCTTGGCAGCCCAATTACTAATTTGGGCACAAGCCCGTATATACTTTACCAATTACATTGTCAAGCTCA
This sequence comes from Oryza glaberrima, assembly GCF_000147395.1. NCBI lineage: Eukaryota > Viridiplantae > Streptophyta > Magnoliopsida > Poales > Poaceae > Oryza > Oryza glaberrima. Next base: position 12,023,281 of record NC_068326.1, read on the forward strand.
ACCTGACCATGATATTAGACCATAATTTTAGTCTTTTGATCAACCAAGTGCTATAAACAACAATATCAAATTCAGAGTTTTAACATATTGTCATGACGCCATGCCTCCACTCCATACATAGATATGGGATCCGGTTAAATCCAAGGCACAGCTAGCGTATGGATGGAGATCTCTCTGACTCCAATCTGAGGCTGGCAAGGACCATGGCTTGCCATGAATGCTTGATTGGTGTTGCACGTATAGTGAACTCATTAAACAAAATTACATTTCTACCAACTAGCTATCCTATTTGTTCTAAAATACAACAACTTCTATAAATTCAAATTTTATCTCAATCCTATTCTCTCATTTCAACCCATTACAATCATTTTCCATTTAATTTTTCTACCAACTAGATGTCTCATCTCAATGAATCACAACCAACTTTATTTAATTTCACACCTATTCTTAATCCCTGTGTAAAACTTTAGGCTATGTTTGGGAGAAAGGGTTGGGAACCCTCCTATCCAACACGTAAAACAAAGCACACATTAGCTCATAATTAATTAAGTACTTCCTCTGTTTCACAATGTAAGTCATTCTAGATAGATGTATATGTCTAGATTCATTAACATCAATATGAATGTGAGAAATGTTAGAATGACTTACATTGTGTCAGGGTTACGGGTAAGGTATACCCTCTACCCTTCGATATACGTCACATATCGATATGGTATGCTTGCGCGTATACGGACGTTTTCGGCATAAGTTAAGGAAATCCATTATGGAGTTCACAGATGTAAGGAGTCCTACTCGGATAGAACTGGGTCGTCATTGTATCGTGTTGGGTCCGATGTCTCCGAGTCCTACTTGAAGACCAGTTGACCTACGGTATAAAAGGGACCCCCCGGGAGGACCTAAGGCATCGGATCTCAGAGCCAACACATCCACCACAGCCTACGAAGCTGGAGCTTATCGGAGCCAAGTCGCCGGGAGATCTAGTCGGATCAACTCGACTACGATCTCGTCGGTAGCGTCGAGTTCCACTATTCCGTTTATAATCTGTGGTTTCCATCATATAATCTCATATCAACTGGATTAGGGCTATTACCTACCAAGGGGCCTGAACCAGTATAATCTCTGTTTCTTGTTTGCTTGTTGTCGTACTACGTAGATCCTCGTACCAGCGTACCCCAATACCCTCTATATCCGGTCTACGGGTATCCCCCGTCGATAGTGGCGCGTTAGGTAGGGGGACTTGGTGCTCAAGGTTCTACTACTATGACATCCAGCTTCGTCGACAACAGCGTCAACACCAACCTCAACCAAGGAGTTCCTACTTCAACAACACTGGTGTGGACTCAAGTCGGCGAAATCGTCTTTCCAGTTTACACCACTATGCCGATCTCAGCTGGTCCGGCAATGGCCGGAAACGAGAACGCAGTGGCTACAACCCGGGGCGACTCCATGTCGAAGGATCCTCCCGCCGAAGCGGAGATCGGAACGTCGACGACATCCGAGCCCGAGATGGATCCTAGTGCGGCCAAGCCTTGTCTTTCTGACAGGAATCACGAGCCGACGAGGATTACTTCCGAGGTGACAAGGTCCTGGTGTCCTATCCACAAAACCAGGAAACACACCCTGCAAGCCTGCTGGGTCTTTCTCAACGTCCATGCTGAAATTCGTGCCTGCAAAGAGCGTGGAATTCAGCGTACCTCTCCAACTCGTGATGTCTATTGTCCTATTCACAAGACAAAGAATCACGACCTCTCGAGCTGCAAGGTCTTTCTCAGTGCCATGAAGACGCCACCTCCTAAGGTCCAGCAGTCACACATCCCCATCAGGGATGAAGACAAGGAACAAGGAGCGACGCCGATTTCAGATCGATTTGTTGGGGTAATCGACATCGATCCCCACAAACCATCATCTTGCACCTGCTCGAAGACTATGGATCATCGACAACAAGTACGCCGCGTGAGGTATTGGCTATCGACGATGTCGGCACGTCAGCACGCCCCAATGCGGAAGCGGAGAATCAAGTGACTACTCTGGCCCAGCACATCAGAGCCGTCAACGCAATACTGAGGGAAACCCCCTACGATCCCGTTCTGAATGACAGTCTCGCACGTTGGACAGAACGACTACGGGAATCAGTAACCAACCTCAGCAACGCGTTCGAAGAGGCCGCTGCTGCAGCGCACCCGGAACAACCACCAACTGGCGATGCTAATGGTGAAGACCCTGAACAGCGGGGATCGCCTCATCGAGCGACCCCTCCACCTCGCGGCACCGGCAATCTCTGCGATCACCTGAATGGCCGCCGAGAGGCCAGACGCACACGAGATAACGAGAACCGTTCCCGGCGTCATGTCTCTTCACGGTGTCACGATAACGAAGATCGAGGAGACTATTCAAGCAAAGACCGAGACCGTGATAACCGCCACAACCGCCACGATCATGACGATCGCGAACGGCGGGTGCTGGGCGATACTGGTCGAGGACGTCGCCATAATGACGACGATGATGGAGATCGGTGCCGAGACAACAACGGGAACGACGACAGGATTCTCGAGAGCCCGGCCGACGTCCTCGTAATCATACGCCGGAACCAAGCGACCCATCGTCATCGTCATCATCCTCGTCATCTTCATCATCAGATAGACATCCACGAAGAACGTATGATCGCCGACAACCCACCGCCCCCAGTGCTGGGTGTAGAGCTTTCGGTCGTTCACTTCGGGATGTCCGATGGCCTGAAAGATTCCGACCTGGAGCAATAGAGAAATACGATGGGAGCACCGACCCAGAAGAGTTCCTTCAGGTTTACTCCACAGTACTCTACGCTGCCGGAGTGGACGACAACGCGTTGGCGAATTACTTGCCAACCGCATTGAAAGGCTCTGCACGTTCATGGCGGATGCATCTCCCCCTACTCGATCTCTTCGTGGGCAGACTTGTGGCAGCAGTTCGTAGCCAACTTCCAAGGAACTTACAAGCATCACGCGATCGAAGACGACCTACATGTGTTGACATAGAACCCGGGTGAATCCTTGAGCGATTATGTTCGGCGCTTTAATGAGTGTAGAAACACAATCCCCGAGATCACCGACGCTTCTATAATTCGCGCTTTCAAATCCGGTGTCAGAGATCGCTATACTACTCAAGAGTTGGCAACGAGGCGCGTCACGACTACTCGGAGATTATTTGAAATTGTCGATCGATGCGCTCATGCGGATGACGCACAGAGACGCAAGAACGACCAACCGAAGACCGGAGGAGAGAAGAAACCAGCCAAGGACGCACCTGAGTCAAGCAAGAAGAAAAATCGCAAGAGTGAGAAGGAAATCTCAATCGGGAGTTCTCGCAACAGAATACGCGGACCCTCCCAAGCGCACAGACCCACAAGACAGCGACACGAAGAAAGCATGGTGCCTTATACACAAGTCGGACAGACACTCTCTAGAAGATTGCCTCGTCTTCAAAAAGTCGCTTGCAAAACACATGGCATCGGAAAAAGGCAAGCGAGTACGCGTGGTTGAGAAGGACGCTGAGGCGCCTACTCAGGAATCGGACTTAGCATACCCAAATTCCGATCTCCATGTCTCACACATCTTCGGAGGCTCCATGGCATACTCCCCAAAGCGAGAATACAAGAAAGTGGAACGTGAAGTCTGTTCGACGTGGCAGGGGGCTGCGCCCAAGATGATGTGGTCCGAGCAGAAGATAGAATTCTCAGAAGAGGACCACCCCAAGACTGCTATCATCCCAGGGCGATATCCGATCGTGGTTGAACCCACTATTCGTAATATCAAGGTCGCACGAGTCCTGATCGACGGCGGCAGCTCAATTAACCTTCTCTTCACCAGCACCTTGGACGCGATGGGGATCCGACGAAGCGAGTTGACACCCACCGACCAACCCTTCTATGGAATCACTCCTCAATCATCGTCCAAATCATTGGGCAAAATTATGTTGCATGTGACTTTCGGCCAAGCAAACAACTTCCGAACAGAACAGATCACCTTTGATGTCGCTGAATTCGATACAGCATACAATGCCATCATTGGGAGAACTGCACTCGCGAAGTTCATGGCCGCATCTCACTACGCGTATCAAGTGCTCAAGATGCCAGGACCGATGGGAACAATCACTATTCAAGGGAACGCTAAGCTGGCAGTACAATGCGACAAGCGGAGCCTCGACATGGTCGAGTACATGCCCAGCCCACCCGCCACAGCTGAGCCACCCAAGAAAGTGAGCAAAACAAACAAGACACTGAAGCCGGACAGCACAATCAAGATCGTTCCGCTCTCCAACGCCAACCCCGACAAGACCGTCAAGATCGGGGCATCACTAGGCGAGAAATAGGAACTCGCGCTCATCACCTTCCTCTGCGACAATGCTGACGTATTCGCTTGGCAGCCGTCCGACATGCCAGGGGTACCCAGGGAGGTGATTGAGCACAAACTCATGGTGCGACCCGATGCCAAGCCAATAAAACAAAAACTGCGGAGATTTGCACCAGATCGAAAACAAGCCATACGAGAAGAGCTCGACAAGCTTCTCAAAGCCGGTTTCATCAAAGAGGTACTCCATCTAGAGTGGCTAGCCAACCCAGTCATGGTGCGGAAGGCCAACGGGAAATGGAGAATGTGTGTCGATTTCACCGACCTCAACAAGGCGTGTCCCAAGGATCACTTTCCTCTTCCTCGAATAGACCAACTGGTGGACTCAATAGCCAGTTGCGAGTTGTTGAGCTTTCTCGACGCTTACTCCGGTTACCACCAAATCAGCATGGCGAAAGAGGACGAGGAGAAGACAGCATTCATCACGCCGTTCGGGGTATTCTGCTACGTTAATGTCACGTCCCAAAACGACCCTAAAATATATCCTTTAAATTATGCCTAGAATAATTAAAATCCGTGTAAAAGCCTCCAAAAATTAAAATGTGTAAAGTAAAAGTCAAACAAGGCTTAGAGGATTTTTGCATATTTCCTAAAAGCCTAAAATGTGTACATAAATTCTAGTGGAATTTTCAGAGCACAAATAATAATTAAGAAGAAATAAACAAAGTTGAAAAAGTTTTATAAAAAGAAAAACCCTAAAAGTCCCCCTTCCCTCCCTTGGGCCGGCCCGGCCCATCTCCCTCTTCCTCCCCCCCTCTCTCTCCTCTCCCCCGCGGCCCATTCGGCCTCCCTCCCCGCGCACGCCGCTGACGGGCGGGCCCGCCCGCCACCCTCGCTGACGGGTGGGGCCCACCCGTCATCCCCTTCCTCCCGCCGCTCCCGCCGCCTCCCCGCGCCCTAGCGCCGCCGCCGCCGCGAATCCCGCCGCCTCCCGCCGTCCCCGCGTGCAATAAAGTGGGGGGAATCACTCCCCGTGATCCCCTCTCCCTTTCCCCCCATTTTTCCCTCTCCCTCTCGCGTTCAAACGGGCGGATTTGCCCCCGCAAATCTCGCCGGCGCCATTGATGGCGGCCGGATCTCCCGCGCCTATTCCTTCCCCGCCGGCTGCCCTCTCCCCCTTCCAACCCTACTTAAACCCTCCCCGCACCTCCTTCACCCGTTTCCACCCTTTGCCGCTCCTTCTCCTCACCGGAATCGAGCTCGCGCCGTCGCTCTCTCTCTCTGCCGTCGCCGCCGAGCTCCGGTCCGCCGCCGCCGTCGCCCCGGACCGTCTCCTGCCCCGGCGTCGCCTCCTCTGGCTTCGCCGCATCGCCGCCGTCCCCGTCCACCCCCTCGTCGAGCTCGCCGACCACCGGAGCGCCGCCGTCCCCGTTCACCCAAGAAGCGCCGCCGCCTTCCTCCGCTCCAGTCGCCTTTTCCATCGTCGCTGTCGACCTAGGGTGAACCGTGGACCGCCGCCTCATTTCCCCCTTTCCCTCCCCTCTCTCGGCCGCCGCTCCGCCGTGCCTATAGCCGCCGCCAGCGACCATATTGGTACGGGCGCGCCGTCTCCCGCCGGCCGCGCCGGCTTGGCCGCCCTCGGGCGCGCCGAGTGGCTGCCGCGTGGGGCCCGGCCGTCAGTCGCCCGCCCCCTTGGGTGCGGCTGACACGTGGGGCCCACGGCGCCGGCCGGTGTGAGCCCGGGTGCACCCGGTCCACCGTGGACCGTGAGGCTGCCGCGTGGGCCCCACTCCCGTGGACCCGGTCCGCGCGCCCCTCCCCTCGGCTGACGCAATAAATCCCTTTTAAAATTAAAATTTAAATGAAGAAATTCGCAAATATTCATTTAAAGAGCATATAAACTTCAAATGGTCATAACTTGGCCATTTGAACTCGGAATTGGACCGTTCAAGTCTCTAATTTTTCCTTAAGAAGTCAAGAACCCATTTTTGTGCTTTGTTTCTGCTTGTTATATGGAGTTTATTAGAGTAAAAGCCCTTTTATTTTCCGTTGGTCGTGTAGACGCTGCAGCTTCGGAAGATCCGCTCTACGTGGAGGTTGAAGCCAACGTTTGGGAAAGCGAGCAAGACAAGTCACATCATCCTTGAACATATTGAATCCCAGTTTATAAAGTTATTTTGATTTAAATTATTGCATTATCGCTTTATTTAAATTCCCGCGTTATCACTGTTTTATCTAGCCATGCCTATTTACCTTTGTTATGACCTTATTATTGTTATTATTATTATTACCTTGTTCACCCTAGGATAAACAAAACCCCAACTAGTGGACATTTTATTCATGGTTCCACTAGTATGAATTTAGGTAGATGCTTCGCTGATTAATAGGACAACATTAGGTGGTTTTATAACTCTAGACTTTGGGAATATTCATATCACTTGGACACCATGGAATGGTTGGATTATTGTGGAATTGGATTCACACCTCCCCCTCTATTCAAAACCCTCAAAATGGTTTTAGGCTGGGCTCGGGGTGCATGGTTTTGATGGTAGCACCTCGGCCATATAAGGACCAGTCTTCGGGCCTCTGTTGCAAAGCACTACCGTACTTCCACATGTCTAATGGGTAAGGCTTAGTTTGTGGCTCAGTCTGGTTATAAACAAAAGTACACGGATGGAGATAGACGAAGTCGGGGGTCGATGGACATCTCTAGGGCAAATGAAGGCTACACGAGCTGCGGCCTGGTAGTCGAGATGTCATGGCGCAGGGCCGGTGTCCTGCTGCTAGGGGCTCAGTCCTGCCTACCTGTCCCGGGGGTTCCGGCCGTAGGTGGGGTTGGGTCGGTACTCTTGTCTATGGCTAGGATGGGTTGGAAACTATGTCACGTCTTCCGTCCGTATGCCGTGGTGGTATGTGGCACGTGGTCCCACGTGAGGAAGATGTGTCTTGTGGGTAAAGATGTACACCTCTGATCAGAGTATAATCTATTCGAATAGCCGTGCCCTCGGTTATGGGCAAGCCGAGCAATATACCCAAGTTAGTGTTTTAATTCTTAAAACCTGCTTAACAACTAAAATATGGAATGGTTGGCCTGGGTTGGCTTGGGACGAGCTGGGACCCAGGGTCGGGTCGCCAGTTCGGTCTGAATCATCGTAGGCCTTGGGTTAAGGCAGGTTCGTGTGGGTTCACGGCCTTGTTTAATAATATTAAATAGTTCTAGGATCGTGTTTTAAATTTAGCTTTGAGCAACTAAGTGTCCTTAAATGCTGTTTACTGCAAAACCCTAACCCCCTATATTATAACTCCATTGTACTCCTTTGCATTTATTCTGCACTTATGGGTGTGTCTTGTTGAGTACGGTGGTTGTACTCAGTCTTGCTCAATTTTTCCCAAACCCAGAAGAGGAGCCCCTGGATGATGAAGGCTTTGGTGTTTAGCTCGCGCCTGCCATCAAGCGCCTGTGGTCGTCGCCCTAGTCTTCCGCTGTTTCCCGTTTGTCTTTGTGTGTGCTGGGCCTTCGCCGTCCATGTAATAAATTAACTATTTACGCTTCCGCTTGATAAACTCTAAAATGTATCAACTTTTGGTGTACCTTGCCTCCTGGGACAAGGAATAATACACGCACGTAAGGAACGCCCGTTGGGTTATTTCCGGTCGTGACAGTTAAGATGCCGTTCGGACAAATAACCGCAGGAAACACTTTCCAGCGCATGGTCCAAGGTGCACTTTGTCACATCCTAAAAATCCTAAAAATATAAATTGTTGTTTAATTGGAATTATTAGAAATGATTTTAAAAGCATAGAAGAGAAGATCTAATTTTAAATAATAAATTCCAATATAAAATGGGGCCAGATAAAATTTCATTAAATACTTTGCTTGATTCTATAATTCCTAGATTTTTCTGGGATTTATTTGAGCCAAGGAAGTATTTTTAATAAATGGAATTGCATTTCATGAATAATTTAAATGGAAAAAGGTTTTTAAAAGTCTCTTTTGGCTTTGGGCCGAAAGTCGGCCCAAAACCTTCTCTCTCTCCCCGGCCCAAGTCGGCCCAGTCCGCAGCCGCAGCCGTTGCTCGCGCGCGCGTCCGCCCGCTGACAGGTGGGGCCCACCTGTCAGACTCGTCGTCTTCCTCGCGCCGCCGCCGCCCGAAACCCTAGCGCCGCGCCGCCGTCGTCTCCTTCCAAATCCAGCCGCCCCTTTCCGTTTCCGGTGAAATCAATAGAGGGGAAATGATCTTCGGGACCTCCTCTACCTTTTCCCTTTTGGAACTTCGGCTAAATCGTTTGGAAAGCGGAGGATTCGATCTCGAATCGGATTCGTCTCTCTCTCCCGAACCCTAACCTTTCCTTCGCGTCGCCGGTCGCCGTGGGCCTTCGCCGCCGCCTCCTTGCCCCTTTTAAAGGATCCCCGGTGTCTCCGCTACCCGTCGCCACCCTTGCCTTCGTCTCTCGTCGCCCGTAGAGCCCTAGCGCCGTGAGCCCTCGCGCCGCCGTCGCCGTCGTCGCTACAGCCGTGCGTCGCCGTCGCTCCAGTCGTCGTCGCTGCTCGGGGAGGTCACCGTCGTGGTCACCAAGCCGTCGCCGACCTCGTCCGCCACTCCGCCGTCGCTGTCGACCGCCGGAACACCGTCGCCGTCGTTAAGCCGGAGGTCGCCGCCGCTTCTTCTTCGCCGCTGTCGCCGTCCGTTGTTCTTCCGCCGCTTCTTTGGTCACCGGTGAGTTCGCCGTGCCGTCCGCTACCCGTAGGTGCTCTCCGTTCACGCCGCCGCGCCGTCGTTCGCTGGCGAACTCGCGCGGTTCGGTCGCCGCCGGAGATGACGTCATCGCCGACGTCATCGATGCCGTCCGCCGTGGTCCGGCCGTGGACCGGTCGATCTCGGCCGTTCGTTTTGGATGGATCGATCTCGGCCGTCCGTTCCTGTGAACCGTCGCCGTGCACCCGGCCCACCGCTAACCCTAGCCGCTGACGCAATAAATCCTCTTTTCCTTTTCAAAAATAATTCATTATTGCGTCATAATTCAATTAAAATCCATGTAAGTGTTTTAATCTGATTTAATCTTTAAAAATTCATAACTAATTCATCTTAGCTCGGATTTAGTTGGTTCAAGTCTCTAAATTTTTCTAAAATTGAGATCTACATGTTAAAAATATCCACATGTACTGTTCATGCTTGTTTATGTGCTGTTTTGGTGTTTTGCTCTTTTCTGTTTAGATTCCGACGTTTCCGGAGAGTCCGTTTTCGCAGGAGAAGAATTTGAAGAGTTCCAAGGCCAGCAAGGCAAGTCACACAGATTCCAAGCAACCCTTTGAATATGTTGATCCCGTTTAAAGCTATTATTTATATTCAATTATTGCATTTATTTTCGAATGTCATTGGGTGGAATTAACCTATTGTTTGTTATAGCCCTTTTGTTCTTGATTACTTTATTCCTTGATACCTTGGGTTATTATAACTTGACTAGTTGGGCTTGATATATTGGTTCAGCTAGATATTAGATATGATTGCTTAGCCATGCTTAGAAACATTAGCACACCATTGAGATAACTTATGACTCACTATTATTTAATGATGGCTTATTGATAACTCATGATGGTTAATCATGATTGGTTAATTAATTAATTTGCCAACTAAAACCTGTTAATGGTGGGTTGTGAGCACATGGTTTTGATGGTCGTGCTCATGACAATTAAGGACCGGTTCACGAGTTTCGGTTGTGAAACATTAACCGTGCCAACCACAAGCCAGCGTGGGCAACGGCTTTACCTTTTGTATAGCATGGTTCATTGCGGGGCACCAGACTGAGAAGTGGCGGAGATAAGCCCACGGGGGTCGCTGGGGAGTCCATGCCTTGTTTATAAGGGGGTGATTATGATCCAGGAATGGTGCGCTGTGGTGGATTGTGTTGTGCGAGGGGTACTGTCACAGCTCCTTTCCGAGGTACCGTGGTGGTATCGAGGCGCATGGTGACATGTCGTGGGGCTGTGTCTTGTGGGTACAGTGGTACACCTCTGGCCAGAGTAAAACTATTCGAATAGCCGTGCCCGCGGATATGGGCGGGTCTAACAATGTCTTTCGTGATTAGTCTCACACCTCTCATCATAATAAAAGATACTATGACTGGTAATAATTTGATTAGCTCCTGGTTTGGAATGGTATATTCCTGGTTTGGAGATAGAACTGTGCAGCCGGGATTGGTTGTTCAGAATGGTTGGGCCTATGCAACAGGGTATGTTGTATAGCGTTGGATTAATATTGTTTAATTATTACTCAACTGTTTTATTAAATTCTGAAATGTTTATTAAATGATGTTTATGCAAATGAAACCCTACTATGCCATCCTTTGTTATCCTGTGCACTTGCATATTTGCTGCGTGGCTTGCTGAGTATGTCATGTACTCACCTTGCAATCATTCATCAGAGGAGGAGTTCTACAGTGATGCTGATGGTGTGGATGATTAGGCGTAACCCTAGTCAAGCTGCCTGTGGAGTGGAATCGTCTGCGCCGTTTATTTTTTTTCCGCTGCTTAGATCTTTATTGATTGAGAGGAACTATCTACCTCTGTAATGACATTTTATTCGCTTATTAATTAGAGTAATAATTGTACTCTATTATCAATTTGTTATTGTGTGCCTCGGCTGATTCCTGGACGAGGGTTCGCACACATGTAAGCGTTTGGAATTTTGGATAGAAATTCCGGGCGTGACACACTTAGCGACCAACTCGGAAACAATGTCGAGGCCTACGTCGATGACATTGTTGTCAAGACCAAGACAAGCGACTCATTGATTGACGATCTGTGGGAAACGTTCGACAACCTTCGACGATATCGCCTCATGCTCAACCCAGAGAAGTGCACGTCCGGAGTACCCTCGGGCAAGCTACTTGGCTTCCTCGTCTCTGGCAGAGGAATAGAAGCAAATCCTGAGAAGATCAAAGCAATCGAGAACAAGAAGTCGCCTACAAGACTTAAGGAAGTACAGAAGCTAACCGGATGCATGGCGGCACTAAGCAGGTTCGTCGCTAGGATGGGAGAGCGAGGACAACCTTTCTTCGCTCTGCTGAAAAAGCAAGACAAATTTGTATGGACACAGGAAGCCGAAGAGGCATTCAATGCACTCAAGCGCTACCTATCAAACCCACCTGTACTTGTTGCCCCCCAACCTAATGAAGAATTATTTCTCTATATTGCCGCCACGCCATACTCCGTTAGCACTATCATTGTTGTCGAGAGAGAAAAGGTGCAACGACCAGTCTACTATGTCAAGGAAGCTCTCCACGACGCAAAGACAAGATATCCACAGATCCAAAAACTGCTCTACGCGGTAATCATGACCATCAAGAAAGCTACGCCACTACTTCCAAGCCCACAGGGTCACAGTTGTCTCCTCCTTCCCTCTCGGTGAAGTCGTGAGAAACAAAGACTTTGTAGGCCGCATTGCGAAATGGGTAGTCGAGTTAAGCCAATTTGATATCCACTTCGTGCCACGAACAGCCATCAAGTCCTAGGTACTCGCCGATTTCGTAGCCGATTGGACCATGCCTGATAACAGGTCAGACAACCAAATCGACAAGGAAACATGGACAATGGCGTTCGACGGCGCACTCAACAGCCAGAGAGCAGGGGCAGGATTCATCTTGACATCACCTTCGGGAGATCAATTCAAGCATGCAATTCACCTCAATTTCAGGGCAACCAATAACACAGCCGAATACGAAGGACTACTCGCCGGGATAAGAGCTGCTGCTGCACTCGGAGTCAGGCGACTGATCGTGAAAGCAGATTCCGAACTAGTCGCGAACCAGGTGCATAAAGATTACATGTGCTCCAGCCCCGAGTTATCCAAGTATCTCGCAGAAGTCAGAAAGCTAGAAAAAAGGTTCGATGGGATCGAGGTCCGACATGTATACCGCAAAGACAACATCGAACCGGATGATCTAGCACGACGTGCGTCCAGACGAGAACCACTTGAACCTGGCACCTTTCTGGACGTCCTGACGAGGCCATCAGTGAAAGAGGCAACCGGCGAAGATAGCTCGGTCGCCCCCAACATCGGCTCGGGGGCTACAAAGGCAGAGCGCGCCGTTGCCAATATCGAGACCACAGATGTCTGGCGCACCCCACTTATTAAATTCATAAGCAGCGAAGAGTTGCCCGAGGACGACGCAGAAGCCGAGAAAATATCCCGCAAAGCAAAAGTCTACTGTATGATCGGCAACGACCTATACAAGAAGGCACCAAACGGGGTACTCCTAAAATGCGTCTCATCCGACGACAGCAGACACCTCCTCCTCGACATACATGAAGGGATCTGTGGGTCACATGCCGCCGGTCGGACATTAGTCGGAAAAGCTTTCTGACAAGGGTTTTTCTGGCCAACCGCCCTCAAAGACGCCTGCGACATGGTTCAGCGATGTGAAGCCTGTCAATTCCAAAGTAAACACACAAAGCTGCCAGCGCAAGCACTCCAGACTATCCCTCTCACTTGGCCGTTCTCGTGCTGGGGGCTAGATATACTCGGGCCATTCCCACGAGGGCAGGGCGGCTACAGATTCCTATTCGTGGCGTTTGACAAATTCACCAAGTGGATTGAAGCGACACCCACAGGGGAAATCAAGGCCGACAATGCCATCAAATTCATCAAAGGGATATTCTGCAGATTCGAATTGCCCCACCGTATCATAACAGACAATGACTCTCAGTTCATTAGTGCCGATTTCAAGGATTACTGCATCAGGCTAGGAGTCAAGATCTGCTTTGCCTCGGTTTCTCACCCTCAGAGCAATGGACAAGTCGAGAGGGCAAACGGCATAGTACTACAAGGAATCAAGACCCGTGTCTACGACAGGCTCATGTCACACGACAAGAAGTGGGTCGAGGAACTTCCATCAGTACTATGGGCCGTGCGTACCACACCGACGACGTCCAACAAGGAGACACCATTCTTCCTCGTGTACGGCTCAGAGGCGATGCTCCCCACCGAGCTACGACATCAAAGTACATGAGTACAGAAGTATTTCGATGAGGATCAGGAGGAGCAGCGATACGATGATGTGAATCTACTCGAGGAACATCGCGAACGAGTTGCCGTTCGAGCAGCCAGCTACCAACAGGCCCTTCGCCGTTACCACGAGAAGCGCATCCGAGCACGCACGCTTTCGATCGGCGACTACGTCCTCCGACGGGTTCAAAGCCAAGCAGGACGAAACAAGCTCTCACCCAATGGCAGGACCGTACACGATCACACAAGTTCTGCGGCCAGGCGCATTCAAAATTGCAGACGGCGATGGTCGCGAGTTGGCAAACTCTTGGAACATTGATCAATTACGTAAATTATATGTATAAGTCAATAGTATCCATACTTGTAAGACATCTTACAGCTTCAATAAAGCCTATTTTCAGGTCAAGACCACAATCAAAGTGTTCCTTCCCGACGATCCCTTACCCAGATGACACCTAGCGTTGAAACCTATCCTCATGTCCCTTTACGCTGTCTTAACAAGGCCTCCGAGGAACCTAAGGGAACTTCGGCTGGGGACGCCTAGAGCCAATAAGGCCTTGTCGGATCCTGTAGAGACGAAAGACCATGTAAGATCTGGTCGTGTAAGAGTTCTCGCCGTGCGTATTAACCAAGCCGTGTAATCGGAAATAAACTTTCCAACTTCACGGCTAGGGGCTAGGATCAGTGCTTGTTCAACCGAGGCAGGTCAAAGGTCCAAGAGCCTTATCTTCCGAGAAGAATTCTCCGATGACAAGGCTGGGGGCTAGGGAGAGTGTATAACTCAAACGACTGATCAAAGTCGCGAAGTGAGAAGACACTCATACACACTACATCCAGAGTAAGAAAGCTTAGTTAGATAGATTTCTTTTCTATTCCACAAGTATTTCTTACAAATTCCATCAAAATCCAGAACTATATTACACTTTTTCCCTAAGACATTTGTCATAGGACACGGAGACTACCACGAAGGCCAACGCCAGTCCATCGACTGGAACACCTTCTCCGCCAGCGGCGCCATCAACTTCGCCAGGCCATCTATCTCCGTAGTAGTTCTCTGAGAACAAGAAAACCCTTCGCGGAGGAACTCGAGGTGCAGCTGCGGACGATGATCTCGTATGCAGGCCAACACGTGTCCCCCGGCATATCAGCTTGAGCGACGACACTCCTGCTTCAAGGCCTCGTCGATACATTGACCGATGCCTTCGAGCTGGGCGCAGGCCCCATTCAGCCACGAGATGTATCCGGCCGCCGATTCCTCGGGATCCCCACGGGGTACTCGGAGCTCTCTACAGACTCTCGACATGGATGTGCAGCAACTCTTCAGATACGAGTTGAACCACACCTCACGACCCCGGAGTGTCTCTACGGCCTGGTCCTTTCTCTCTTCCAGCATAGTCCTCTCGAGTTCCGCTACCTCAAACTTCGTCCTCCAATACTAGATGCGACGATCCTGGTCAGCAAGCGCACTCTCGAGATCTGCTCAGCATGGAAACGACTAAGTCAAGCTGCTTTTCTCTCCCGAGAACACAACAAATCAAGTCGATCCAGACGGAAGGGCAAAGGAAATGATAACAAAGACAACCAACCTAAGGGAGTCGTCGCCATGCTCATTTCCACAGGCGAACTTCGATCTACATCGCCCTCCGGCACATGTGGCTCGGACGCAAGTAACGGAACGACCACTGGCAACTCAGGCTGCCCGCGCTGCTGGACATCCTCGACATCAACATCTCTACAAACGACAAAAAAGTACTCAAGATCAAAATGCCAAAGAAAGCTAAGGCGATGACTGCACACACTAAGGCAGTTGGAACCAACGAAAGTTTTAGAAAGCATGACTAAAGAGTACAAAAGAGTCAAAATCCTACTCTTCAAAAAGTGGGAGAACAGACTCCCCCAGATCGCCAACTTCTTCCATCACATCCTTGCGTGCATCGCTAGCCGCCCCCTGATCCAAGATCTTCCGCAGATCGAGTTCAGGGTGCGCCAGCCTCACACACGCAAGGACGTGGTACGCCCCGGTGTAGATCCCGTTGGACATCTCCTCTCCAATCCTGGCTGCATGCTTGGAGGGGATCTCCTCCATTGTCGCCGCCAGCTCCGCAAGAGAAGACGTCAGCGAGAACTCATCGGGATTTGCCGGGATGGTAGACTTGATACCGCACTCCCCGGCAAGCTGGTGCAAACCAGTATAGGTGACCCGCAACGAGCCACGGATTTCCGACAAGTTGTTCTCGAGCTCCGACATACGGTGCTCGAGTCCCTGCCGTTGTCGCTCATTGCCAGCCACCAGTTCCCTCATCTTCTAGAGGTCCTCACGAACCTCCGCCAAATCGTGCGCCAGCCGGTCGGCACGCTCATTCGCCGACGACGCCGCTGCCGCCCTCGCCTCCGCGATCTCGCGGCCCATGCCGCGAGCAACAGCCTCGAGGAGGCACCCCATCTCAACCTGGAGCTCCTCCCAGGTGAGGACGGCAGCCGGCGAACCACGACCAGCCACAAGATTGCTGGCTGGGCCGCTAGGTGTCGCCTCGCGGCTCCTGGGCACGACCACGACATCCGTCGAGGCCACGGCAGGGGACACGCTGGAGGTCCCTCCAGACCCATCTTGCACCGCCTTCGCCCGCACCGCCCTACGAAAGGTTGCGATTGAGACAGAGTTCGACGAAATCATGAAACCTCAAATTCATTCACTCACTTCTCACCGAGCGTCACAAGCCGCTGCCGTCGCGGAGGCGGGGGAGACGCGTCCGAGGCCTGGAGTACAATAGATATGATGTGAGGTGGAAGTTTTCCGACCACGTGATCAAATAACAGGAGAACTTACCGAGGGGGTGGCTGTCTTCCGACGATGTCCGACTACAGAGGAGAATTTCCTCCCCTTTTTCGAAACGTCGCCGCCACTCGTTGTGGCAGCGGCAGCAACAGCGTCATACGCCTCCTTGGCGACCTTCTCCTTTAGCGACGCCGCCACCTGATGGACGAGCAGCCCGATGATATCAGTCAGAGGGAGAGCCTACGCTTCATCAAGTCATAATGCGATCCCGGAAGAAAAATGCAAAAGGACCGCTGAGTACAGTTACACTGATGGCAGCGTCGCGCTCGGCTGCCCCTTTCTCACAAAGGGGGACGGGGACGTTGCTCGCCATTGTCGGGCCGCTGATCATCAGTTGGCTGACACAGCGCTCCACGGTTGCGCTATCCAAGCCTGTAGATCGAGACCAGAATCCGATAAGCCGGGAAGAACACGCGCATAAGGGAGTCAATTTAACTACAAAGGAAATACCCCGAGGAGAAACCCGGGTCGCGTCCTCTCGCCCAGAATAATCAAAGGCAGGATGGGCTCGAGCCTGAAGTGGCTGGATCCGCCTACCAATGAAGTCCGCGGCAACTTCATACCCCAACAACCCCCGTTCTCGGAGGTCGTCAACGATATCGATGAAAGATTGGAGGGATGGGGTCAAGGCGGGTTTGGTGGTCCAAGATGGAATCTTGTCTGGTTGCTCCTCAGGAACAACGAAGACCGGATCCGAATCCTCTATCTGAAGATAGAACCTTGAGTAGGGGGAAAAGGACACCTATCACGCGGTCATGCCTTGAACGCAGTAAAGAAATTAATAAGCTTCGAATAATAGCTACGCTAGTCTCCAATAGCGTCTTAAGCGTTGCACTTTGACCAGACAAAGCTCTAGTGCGTGGAGTATCCTTTCCTACTAGTCTTGATCTGTCTACTTTAATACCGGGGATTCCCCTGATTTCCTTCCTCTACACCCCGAGTAGTGATTTATAGAGTGATCGCTCGCTATCTGGCTTGAAAAGGTGGTCCGGGAGCTTTCGGAGAAGGCCGAAAATGTATCGAGAAACTCAAGGCCACTCTTCCTCCGGGCTCGACCAATCAATAATAGAACAACTCACCAACACAAGCAAGTTGAACGAGTAGATCAATCCATCTGCCTACCCGCTTAATCAGCGTAGCAGGCATGCCCGCGGGAGGCACCCTCCAAATCACTAAAAGCAGCACTATACCACCACAAGTAATTTATTGGACTAGATACAATGTGGATATCGGGGTATGTTTGACATTGTCATCGCTAGCTATAAAAATATATCGTGCAACGAATTGCATTAGATGTTAAAATCTAGAGTGAAGAGATAGACTCTCCATATTAACGTTGTCGCTCTCTAGTCAGACAGCTAGAGCACGGTTATTACCAACGGGTAGTGAGGAGGGCTAAATCCAGGTTAATGTCCCGTCGCTCAATCCATCTTTTTCATAATAAGATTTGATTATATGACTCAATCCATTGAGAGAAGTGATGGATTTTATAG
Source organism: Oryza glaberrima (assembly GCF_000147395.1). Lineage (NCBI taxonomy): Eukaryota > Viridiplantae > Streptophyta > Magnoliopsida > Poales > Poaceae > Oryza > Oryza glaberrima. Next base: position 12,040,940 of record NC_068326.1, read on the forward strand.
AGGAGATACGCCCATAATAGGTATATTGATTCCTTATATTTCCGTTTCCCGAGATACTGGTGGTAAGTAATAATGCAGGCATGGCATATTTCGTTGAATCAGTCTTTTTCGCCACATCGTGTGTGCAGACTATGAACCGTGCGGTTCGGGTGAGAGTAGCTGATGCTGGTGAATCGAAGACGGATCATAGCAGTGGAGTGGAGGTTCTATGGCAGAAGCCCCATATTTATGAAGAAAAACAAGTTCTAACCGCATTCTAGGAGTTGCCACGAGTGATTCCCTTCAAAACAGGTGTGGAAAGGTCATTAGAGGCTCCTCTATCTGAAGATAGAACCATCTCCCCTACCATTTGCTGCGAGATGAAGGGTACTGAAAGGGGATGTATCGCGACTTCAGGCCATCCCGAAGTCGAAAACCAACACACCCGGACACCCTTTTGGATTCCATCCAGCGTAACTCATAATAAAAGCGGAAGAGGTCAAGAAACGGCTCCACCCCAATGTAGGCCTCACAAAGATGCGTAAAAATACTCAGGAAGGCGATGAAGTTGGGGTTCAAATGGAGCAAGGAAAGACCATAGATGTCACAGCCTGATTTTCCGTTTCAGGATTTATAAATCATTTAATAAATTATTAATAGAATTTATATTAAATGTTCATTAATTTACAAGTGAAGTTAAATGTGGGAAGTAAAATTTTCTAAATTTAAAGCATGGATGGATTTAAATTTTATTAAATTCTCCATGATTAATTATACTCTCTGAAATTTTCTCGGATTTTTCAGAGCTCAATTCCTAAATGATACAAAGATCTTTCAGTAATTAGTTAATCATTAATCATTAATGATCTAGCTATAATTATGTTAAGTGCTTTTCTTGTTTAAAAATCCTTAAATTATAAATTGTTGTTTAAAAGGAATTATTAGAAATGATCTTAAAAGCCTAAAAGAGAAGATTTAATTTTAATTTGTTAAATCTCAATATAAAAGTGGGCTAGATAAAATTTTGTTAAATACTTCTCTTGTTTCTATAGTTCCTAGATTTTTCTAGGATTTATTTGAGCCAAGGAAGTATTTTTAATCAGTGGAATATCATTTCATGAATAATTCAAATAGAAAAAGGTTTTAAAATCTCCCTTTTTGGTTTTGGGCCGAAAGTCGGCCCAAGTCTCTCTCTCTCTCCCTCTCCTCGGCCTGCTTGTGCCCGGCCCATTCGGCCCAGTCCGCCGTCCTTCCCTCCTTTCTCTCTCGGTGCCACTAACAGGTGGGGCCCACCTGTCAGTCGTCTTCAACCTCCGGCCGCTCCTAGCCGCGCCGCAAGCCGCCGATCTCCTTCCAAAATCCGGCCGCCCCTTTCCTTCTCCGGCCAAATCAATTCAGGGGAAATAATCTCCTCGATCTCCTCTTCCTTTTCTCTTTAGGAAACTCGAGCTAATTCGTTTGGAAATCGTCGGATTCAATGCCGATTTGGTTAGCTTCTCTTTCCAAACCCTAAAACTTTCCATCTTCTTGCCGCCGGTCGCCGTGGGCCTCCGTCGCCGCCTCCTAGCCCCTATAAAAGGATCCCCGGGACCTCCTCTATCCGCCACCACCTTCGCCTTAGCCCGCCGTCGCATGTAGCGCCGCCGCCGTCGCCGTCGATCCAGCCGCGCCGCGTCGCCGTTGCAGCCGCCGCCTTCGGTCGTCGTCGCCACCGTCGGGATCGCGAGGAGGAGCAGCATCTCGGCCACCCCTCCGTTGCCGCTGTTTCCCGCCGGAGCATCGCCGTCACCGCCGACCCGAAGATCGCCGCCGCTTCAACATCGCCGCCGTCGTCATCCGTCGTCATTTGCCGTCGTCCAAGCCGCTGGTGAGTTCGCCGAGCTGAGCTCTATGCGTTGGTGCCCTCCGTTTGCGCCGCCTCGCCGCCGTTCGCCGTCGAGCATGGTGTGCTGAGCCGCCGCCGGCAATGACGTCATCGTCGACGTCAGCGCTTAGTCAGCTGTAGACCCGTGGTGGACCGGATCGATCTCGGCCGTCCGTTTGGCTTAGATTAGATCTCAGCCGTTGGTTTCGTAGACCACCTCTGTGCACCCGGTCTACCGTGGACCGTCTTTGATGACGCAATAAATCCCTTTTTCCTTTCAAAAATAATTCTTTATTGCGTCATAATTCAATTAAAATCCATATAAATGCTTTAATCCGGTTTAATCTTTAAAAATTCATAACTAATTAATTATAACTAGGTTTAATGTGGTTCCAGTTGCATAAGTTGTATAAAATAAAGATCTACATATTAAAATTATCCATAAATTGAATTAAATTTATTTAATTCTTTTTAAATGGGCTTTAATTATATTAAATCTTATAAAATTCGTAATTAATTCATATGAAGTCAGAATGAGGCTGTTCAAGTCTCATAATTCATCTAAAATTATGATCTACATGTTTGTTTACTTTATATGTATTGTTTATTTGGAGTTTCTTAGTCTTTTTCCTCGTTTTGCGTGTTAGCTTGTCGTTTCTGTCGTTTCGAAGGTTCGCGAGTGCGCCGGAAGTACTCAAGAGGATTAATTGAAGACCCTTTATTGCAAGGCAAGTCACACAGATCCTAAACACAATTCCTTTGAGCATGTTGATCCTATATTTAAATTCTCTATTTATTTCAACTGTGCATTTATTTTCGAATGTCACCGGGTGGTATGAATTATTCCTTTGTTATGGCCAATTTGCATTGATTTACTCTATTCCTTGATACCTTGGGTTATTATAATTTGACTAGTTGAGCTTTATATATTGGTTTAGCTAGATGTTAGACATAATTGCTTAGCCATGCTTAGAAACATTAGCACACTATTGGGATAACTAATGTTTCATTATTACTTAATGATGTACATGGTAAAGATAGCTCACGATGGTCAATCGTGATTGGTTAATTAATTAATGTGCCAACTAAAACTTGATAATGGTGGGTTGTGAGCACATGGTTTTGATGGTAGTGCTCATGACAATTAAGGACCGGTTCACGAGTTTTGGTCGTGAAACATTAACAGTGCCAACCATAAGCCAGAATGGGCAACGGCTGGACACTTTGTATAGCAAGGCTCATTGTGGAGTGCCAGACTGAGAAGTGGCGGAGATAAGCCCACGGGGGTTGCTGGGGAGTCCATGCCTCTGTTTTTGAGGGGGTGACTACGATCCAGGAACGGTGCACTGCTTTGAGTTGAGTTATGCGAGGGATCTTGTCACAATCACTCAACATGGTGACGTGTCTGGCCGGGCACGGTAACATGCTAGTGGGTTGTGTCTTGTGGGTACAGTAGTACACCTCTGGCCAGAGTAAAACTATACGAATAGCCGTGCCCGCGGTTATGGGCGGGTCGAACAATGTCTTTCGTCATTAGTCCCACACTACTCATTAATAATAATGTGGTAATTGATGGTAATTAATTTAGCTCCAGGTTTGGAATGGTACATTCCTGGTTTGGAGATACATCTGTGCAACCGGGTATGGTTGTTCAGGATGGTTGGGCCTAAGCAGCATGGGTGTGCTGTTCAGTGTTGATTAATATTGATGATTAATTACTTTACTGTTTTACAATTCTCAAATGTTTGCTAAATGCTGCTTTTGCAAATGAGCCCTATATTATGCCATCCTTTGGTATCTTTGTGCACTTGCATATTTGTTGTGTGGCTTGCTGAGTATGTCATATGCTCACCTTTCAATAATCAATCAAACCTCAATTGAAGACAAGTTGCGAAGGAGAAGACGTTTGGCTTATACCCCAGTTGAGCTGCCTGTGGGAGTGGAGCCGGAGCATCGCTAGACCGTAATTCCGCTGCTGTTTTCCCATTGTATTATTGATGAATCTGTATATTAAATTGTCAGTTTGTGTACCTCGGCTGATTCCTGGACGAGGATTTAATGCACAAATAAGTTCAGAAATTACTAGTGAATTTCTGGGCGTGACAATAGAAATTCAAGACCAAAAGGAGAAATTCAGAAGACGGAGGAAGAAAACCGCTGAGAATAAAGTCCTCAACCGCAACCATGCGACCCAGGACAGGCTGGGGTTCAGTACCTCCTACTTCCCTCTCCGCGGTCCCGCGACCAGGAACGGCGCCATCCTCCTGCAGTTTCTTCAGTGACGCACTGGTGGAGGTAGACTTGTCGAGATCCATTGCCATCGGGGATCGCCGGAGAAAGGACCGAGATGAGCTGGCTAGGGTTTTTGTGGGAGCGAAGAAGACAAGGGACGCTTGGAAGCTGGAGAGTTTTTTCAATAGGCGGACCTCAAATTGGATCCCCAAAACTCCCTTAAATAGACGCACCTCCGACGGTGCGAATTCCAAGGAAAGGTGAGAGATGGCCGCCGGAAATTTCTGGGTCCGTTACGCGCGGCAGTTTCTCGGACTTCAATTTAAATTCACTCATGACCGTTGAACTTCACCCGGCATTGTCGATCACTCCTTGTCTCTCAGTCATCACACCGAGAACGACGACAACTTCGACATCAGAAGTCGTGATCGGTTTCACGAGTTCATTTAAGCAGAAGTCGGGGGCTACTGTCAGGGTTACGGATAAGGTATACCCTCTACCCTTCGATATACGTCACATATCGATATGGTATGCTTGCGCGTATACGAACGTTTTCGGCATAAGTTAAGGAAATCCATTATGGAGTTCACAAATGTAAGAAGTCCTACCCGGATAGAACTGGGTCGTTATTGTATTGTGTCGGGTCCGATGTCTCTGAGTCCTACTTGAAGACCAGTTGACCTACGGTATAAAAGGGACCCCCCGGGAGGACCTAAGGCATCGAATCTCAGAGCCAACACATCCACCACAGCCTACGATGCCGGAGCTTATCGGAGCCAAGTCGCCGAGAGATCTAGTCGGATCAACTCGACTACGATCTCGTCGGTAGCGTCAAGTTCCACTATTCCCTTTGTAATCTGTGGTTTCCATCATATAATCTCATATCAACTGGATTAGGGCTATTACCTACCAAGGGGCCTGAACCAGTATAATCTCTGTTTCTTGTTTGCTTGATGTCGTACTACGTAGATTCTCGTACCAGCGTACCCCAATACCCTCTATATCCGGTCTACGGGTATCCCCCGTCGACACTTTGTGAAACGGAGGGAGTATTAACTAAAATAAAATTAAAAAATTGATGAATATGATTTTAAAATAACTTTTATATAAACTTCTATTAAAAACGCATTGTTTAGTAGTTTGGAAAGCGTGCGGATGGAAAACGAGTGAGGTGAGTTAGGGAAAGAGGGGGAAAAACACAGTATTAGAAGTGTTTATATTTTGTTTTGAAGGGCGTAGTTTGCAGGAGTAGACGACAGTTGGTGCCTGAACGATCCTTCATCCATAAGTATGACTTCAAAATATTACATGCATGCACATGCTGAAAAATTTGGCTGGTACATGCTTGGTACCGTTGACTAAACGACTCTGACCAAAGGACAAACTGCCGTTGTTTTCTTTCTATCATTTATTTATTTATTTATGCGTTCAAGTCCAACGGGAAAACCTCCTGACGAAGCCATCCGGCGTTACCTCCCCGCTAAGCCAAATCGCATCCATGGCTCCATCCTCCCTCCACTCCAGTTTACCTTGCCTACGCAACGACAATTTTCTAGCTAGATAGCGTTCATTAAACCTGTTTGCAACCAGAGTTTGGTCCGAATTAACATCGTAATCATTTTTCACATGAACGCAAAAGTGAGACAGGTTAGAAAATTAATGGGGAATATTGTAAAAAACACCTAGTGTGACAGTCTATCCCATAAGTTATTTTGTTACAAATATCCACCTCATACTTAGGCCCCAACTCACCACCCTCGTTTTCCACGCGCACGCTTTTTAAACTGCTAAACTGTGTGTTTTTTGAAAAAAAAAATCAATACGAAAGTTGCTTTAAAAATCATATTAATCAATTTTTCAAACTGCTAAACTGTGTGTTTCTCTGTTCTCCGTGCACATAAGATTTGTTCCCAACACACCCAAACGAACACTGCCTTAGGCAGTGCTCGTTTGTGCTGGTTGGGAAACTTTCTTTCTGGCACGGAAAACGGAAAAACACATTAACACATGATTAATTAAGTATTAGCTAAAACTAACTTGAAAAATATATTAATATGATTTTTTTAAAAGCAACTTTTCTATAGAAAATTTTTACAAAAAACACACCGTTTAGCAGTTTGAAAAGCGTCCGCGCGAAAAACGAGAGAGGAAAGTTGGGAAGCCCTACAAACGAACGCAGCCTAGTTTTGTTGTAAAAAACCACTCTATAGTGTGCATGTGCCTAAGCAAATCAATCCATTATCGCTGATGTAGAGTCATTACAGGCTAAGCTAGTCGGATCAGTCTTCTTCAAGTGCTTGCATCAGATTTATTTTACATGTTTGATTGAACTTTTTTTTTCATATAGAAAAACTTAGTGCAACAATGTTAAAGCTCTCATCAATAACTCTATTTGTGGATGTTAAGACTATAGAAGTATTTAATTTTGATAAAAACCACATTGATTGCTCATAATATATGGAAACATGTTGATTCGGTTAAGCGCATATGCACTAACAAAACCAAGTCGGAGGGTGGGTATTTGCAACAAAATGACTTATGAGGTGATATAACAAACTTTAAGTGACTTATAGGATGATTTTGCAAATTTCTCAAAAATAAATAATATACATGAAATGTGAGAAAAGGTTAAACAAGATTGGCATGTACCCTTTCCATCCTTAAAAAACAAACCTAATGTAGAATGTAACACATTTTGCATCATAGTACTATGAATCTGGACAACCTCCAAAAATCAAATCTAGTACATGATGTAACATATTCGAGTACTACGAATCTGGACAGGGCTATCCAGATTCATAGTACTAGTATGTATCACATCATGTACTTAGGATTCTTTTTTATCGGAGGGGGTAGGCTTTAGTTTTTTTTTCTTCATGTTTTAAACTTTTATGAGCACGATTGGCAGCGCAAGGCATGCGTCTGACCAGTTGATATGATCAGGGCAAACGAATAAAATTGTACATTGCAGACTAATTTTACTCAGATAATCTTTTGCTTGAACAAGCCTAGTTCTACTTGCATGTATTTTGTTAAATTTAGAACTAATCATTTAAACACTACCCGCAAAACAAAAAACCTCCTAATTTGAACACGTATAGGAGGCCGGTAGGTGCTCTCTCCTCTGAATGATATTGCCAGTCTTGGCACGCAGTTACCACCTCTCTCTTCCTCACTCTCTCTCCCTTAAAACACTCAACAACTCGCCGCAATATATCTCGCCCGTCGCTGCCAGGTTCAGTTCGTTCAAACCAAACCTACGCGCCTCTCTCTCGATCGATCGATCGATCGCCGGGGCGGCGCGCGCGTTGCGACGAGATGGTGTCCGCGGCGGACGCGGTGATACCGGCGTGCGCGGCGGTCGGCATCGCGTTCGCGGTCTGGCAGTGGCTCCTCGTGTCGAGGGTGAAGGTGTCCCCTTACTCCGCCGCCGCGGCGGCCGCCCGGAACGGCGGCGCCGGGCGGGCCGTGTTCCGGCCGGAGGGCGAGGTCGACGACGACGACGGCGGGTGCGGGGACGACGAGGAGGCCGACGGCGACGGCGGCGTGGCCGCGATGGTGAGGTGCGCGGAGATCCAAAGCGCCATTCGGGTTGGTGAGTTTCGATCGATCTCTCTCTCTGTGTGCTGAGCCCTAATTCTTCGGTAGAATCGGTCTTGCCGTTCGGCATTTGGGCTCCGTTGTCAACTATACTGTTCTTCGCTTGGTTTGTTGTAGTAAAGCCAGCAATCTTTTTCCATTCCTGGCTTTACGGTTGATTTTTTTTTCCCCTATATTACTGGGGAGATTTTTTTTTCTTTTTGCATACTTAGTTTTTTTGGGGGGGAATTTTTTTTCTTGTGATAATATAAGCAAAGCAGAAGTAAACTAAATATGATCTCGCAATACTCGATGGATTTACGTTGAATGCTGAAGAAGCAGGTAACAATTTCAGGCCATTTTTTCATTTTTTTCATCCTTCGATGCTGACCATGACATGATTTTTTATATATATATATATATATATATATATATATATATATATATATATATATATATATATACACGTGTGTATGTGTGAAACTTAGTAACCAATAACTCTGTTTTGGGATGGTACCAGAAATAAATGTGCAAATGAAATATTATCAAATTCAACAAAGTTCAGGATTAAGTACACCAAGATTCCCTAACAATTGTTTCCTTTCCACTGCATATTAACTTTCCACCACGTACACGCCTAGCAAGAAAAAATTAATCGGCTAATTAGATCTTTTTGTTGTCCAACTTTCTATTCCGTAAGTCAGTTGTGAATGAAGTCATCCATGATATTGCAATTAGCCTCGCCTAAGCAAAGGCGTCATCTGGTCAAAGCTTTGATTTAGTAATATTAGCACAAGTTGTAAAAACACGCGCTCCTGCTCCGAGTCTTGTATCCACCAGTTTCTTCTCCGTTTCCTTTGGAAGAGGTCTTTGTTTTCTTAGATAAGAAGCACAATACCCATTTTTCCCATTTGACCTAGTTTGCGTAGCTATCTTACATGACCCGCTATTAACCAGTGCTAGTTTGGTCCATTAATTAATTTAAGTGCAGTATATTGCTAGAAGCAAGAACAATCAACATGGGAAAGTACCAGGTGCAAACCCCAATTCAATGCAAACATGGAAACCCCATTTTGCACCGTTGGATTAGAAATGTAACATCCCCTCCTTCCCACCGCACATTTTCTTAACGAGAAAAAAAAACATGCATCCAATGTTTTTTTTTTATTTAGTCCCTAGCTCCCTCTTCCCATCATCTCTCTTAATCTCTCTTCTCTCCCCCTTCCTCTGTTCTTAAGAGCATCTCCAACAGAGTGGCCATTTTTAACTCTCCAAATACCTATTTGGCTAGCCTAACAAAAACATAGAGAGTTAAATTTGTCTTCTATTCCAACAGACTCTCTACATTCCACTCTCTAGTCTCTATTAACCAATGGACCCCACCTGTCATTCTCCTCCTCTTTCTTCTTCCTCCCCCTCTCTCCAATCCTCTTCTCGTGCTCCTACTGGTGCCAGCGGGATCGGTGGTGGCGACGCTGCGGAGGTGGTGGCAAAGGCGTTGAGCCGCCCCGCCGCAACTCCCTCCCTGCCTCGCCGCACTAGGAAGGCGACGACGGCGGTGCTGGGCAGGCAGATCGAGGACGACGGCGTGGGCGGGCAGATCAAGGAGGAGGAGCCGCTGCGGGGAAAGGGAGGGGAGGGCAGAGCGGTTGCCGTTGTCTGCACTGCCGTTGGTGGGTAGGCCATCCTCACTGATCGGCTCCTCATCTCCTCCAGGTGCGCCGGCCTCGGCGCCCCACACCAGTTGCGTGGAGGCGGCAGAGGTCGCACGACGACGGCACGGACGGCGGCAAAGTTCGTCTGGCGAAGCGGACGGCGGCATAGGTCGTCTGGCGACGGCGTGGACGATGGCAGTGGTCGTGGCTGGCGACAGCGCGGACAACAGCGGCCATCGCGGCTGACGACGGCGCCGGCGGCGCTGGGGGCTATGTGAGAGAGGAGAGCCGGCAAGGAGATGGGAGGAGAATCTGTGTGGGGCCCATGGTTGGCCAATGATTTTTGGCTGGCCAAGTTTGGCTAGTGGAGGGGGGGTTTTGGCCAGCCCGGTTGGAGAGGCTGTTGGAGAACGTTTTTTTGGCTAGAATGGCTAAAATTTGGCTTAGAAAGTCACTTGGAGAGGTTGTTGGAGATGCTCTAAGGCGAGAGATGAGGCGTGCGAGCGGCGCTGAGACCGGCAAGACATCGAGCGGCAACACGACCAGCAGCTTGGTGCACACAACAATGGCAGTGCCATGTGGAGACCAAGGTCATCGAATCTAGCACGGTGGAGTAGTCATCATGACCTCGTTCATCTCTCTAATGGATATATAGCCATTCCAACAAGCAGATCCGCTCTCCCTGCTCACAGACATCGCTGGATTGGTTGTTCCTCCTCGTCACTGCACTGGATCTGCTTGTCCCACGCATCCTCAACACCCAATCCAATGTCGGTGGCTCACCCTCCCGTCCCTCATGCCTGATTTGGAGTCTGCAGCCCATGACACCATTTGTCCCCGTCGCTAGATCTACTGCTCCATCTCGTCACTGCCACCACATCTACTCGTGCTACTTAGAGATGCAAGCGGACTGACTCGCGAGCTCACTTATAGGTCAAATAAGGGGTAATCCATAGGTTTTTGCATCGTGGCCCGGCTTGCCACATCTAGCAAGTGGGTCAACCCATAAACCCGTTTATAAGTTAAATTAGTAGGTAACCCGCGAGTTACCCGCTAAATTTTGCCTATCATAGGCCTCGTGGGTTGGCCCGTTTACATTTTACTGCTACCGCCAGTAGATGGCCGGCACAGCGGATGTCGTGGATGGTGACCCCTCAACGCCAGCACCTGTACCCCCCCCCCACCCGCCCCCCCCCCCCCCCCCCCCCCCCCCCCCCCCCCCCCCCGCGGCCCCCAGCAACACCAAAGCACTTTTCATTTTAAAAAATAATCTTTGGGTAATTCTTTTACCCCTAAATTGAGCTATTTGTACCTTTTTTTTACTCAGATTCAATCAGGTGAGTATTTTTTACATGGTGTAAGTGCAGTTTTTACTCGTGGTGAAGGGAGAGCGGGAGGAAGAGAGGAGTGAGGGAGCCAAGGAATAGAACACGAAAAAACAATGGAGAAGGACATTTTTTCAAAAAAAAAAACACGGTGGGGAAGAGCGGCTTGACCTAGACAACACATCTTAGATCCCATGGTGCAAAATGACGGCGCATGGTTGCACTCAATTTAGGGGTTGCCCACTTGATACTTCCCCAATCAATATAGCTTGCATTGCATTTGTTTCCCCACTAGTTTGATCTTAAATATTGGGCTTCTTTTTATAGAGTACAAGGGGCATGTGCGCACACATTTATTGAATATGTGAGTGTGTACTCCTAAAACTGGTGGATGCTAGCACTAGGTCTAGGATATTGAATTCTACCGGGCTTTAGTTGAATTTTGACCTCTTATTGACAGGGAAAGTGTTTTCTTCTCTGGAGAGGATATCCTCTTGTTTCTTACATGTCACCTTGAAAGAAGCTAAGAAAAATATTTATATGAGATATCTCATGATGCAAACATGCAAGTTCAAATTCAACTTCTATAAGCTATAACAATTATAACTGTGAAAATACATGAACTAATTTCAGTTTAATTTATTCTTTTTTTACAACTTGTAGAAGTCAAATTTGACCTTGTATATTTGTAAAGTAATATATCTCTTATTAATTTATCTTTTTAGAAAAGTTATGACTATTTTAGGAGGTACGTTCATATTCATAGTATTAAAATGTATTATATCTCGTACTAGATTTGTTTATTTTGGAACGGAGAGATTAGACGCTAGCTGCCCTGTGTTGACCTTACTCATGTAGTATCATGCATGCAACATGCATTCACACAGAAAACCAACAGACCATTTATCTGGTGCTAAACTTAAGATTAATTGAGACAATTTGTTTGGTTTTCAATGCCAACTACGGGAAAAAAAGCAGAAAAATATCTTTAAAAAAGAGAAATACAGTACACAATGTTCGATTTAGAGAGAATAGGTTTTATTTTATAAGGTGGCGCTGATAATGAACGAGAAGGGTGGCAGGCAGGCGAATGAAGGGGCGACAAAGGAATAGGGAGGCAGTGGCAGTGCCGTCGATGGCCATGTGCCATCTGACCACACAGGGCCCCCAAAAATCAAGGGCCCCAAAATTCTCATATTTCAATACAAGACACTATTTTCCAATATGTTTTTATCATATTCATTTTGTATTTTTAAAAGCTCCCCTCATCTTGATGTACTGATTTGGCTAGAACATATTTATTTTTCTTTGGGTCCAATAGATGTTCAATAATAATCATGGCAACCTTAAAGAAATATAGTTTATAACAGTGATATGAATGTGCGTTCTAGGTACTAAACATTCCATTTTTCTGCTTGGTAAAGAAAATCGAATAACTACATTAAGAAGCACTTATTTTTCTTACTTAAGGAGGTGACTGCCACCATTTACGTAATATATTTTTTGAACAATTTAGTATCACTTTTATTGATATTTTCTAAATATAAGGTTTTGTTTTATGTTTCTCACTAGGGCCTAAAATTGCTGGGTACGGTCTTGGGCTGTGGTTGTCATAGGAAGGCGACCCGAGGGACAACAAATGAGTAATGCAGTGCAACAGAACGCTTGTGATGATAATTCAATTTTATAAAGTTGATGGTGATAAGGAGGAAGAGTAGTGGTGGGTAGGCGAGCAGAGGGGTGACAAAGGAGTAGGGAGGGGGCAGAAATTCTAAAAGCTATAATAACATAATCTCAATAATTATAAGGTTTAATCTTTTAATGTGACAATGCCAACAAAGTGAAAGGATAGCAAGCGGGTGAGTGGAACCCTAGCAATGGGGACAGCTGGAGAGCGAGCAAAGGGGCGGCAAAAGTGTAGGGGTGTAGGGATTATAATATAGGAAAATCGGTATTCTCACCCGCAACAGTATAGAGCAAGACCATATGCCAATTATGTAATTTGTCTCGGAAAAAAAGTTTGGTACAATTATTGTTTAAAAAAAAGTTTGATACAGTTAAGCCATATCTATTCAAAAAAAAGTGTCAATACTATGCAAAGAACAATCGGGGTAGGAAGTTGCTCCGACTAAATTTCTGAAAGATGGGCCATACCCCGCCTCGGCATATATTGATATCTGCACGCATACTCTCTTTTGTCATTACTGACAAAAGGTTGGATTTTTATGTGTTATTATGGTCCACAGAGCAAAGGGCTATATGAAAATGGAGATAGTAAATATCTACCAGTGTCTAACAAATTTATTAATTTGCTAGGATTAATCCTACAACTATCAGTTCGTGTCTGAATTTTTTTTTTACAATTAACCGTGTGACAAATGATTCATGTTTGCATTCAGGAGCAAACTCGTTCTTGTTCACGCAATACAAGTACCTGGCCGCCTTCACGGCGGTCTTCGCCGTGGTCATCTTCCTCTTCCTGGGGTCCGTACACCGGTTCAGCACCGAAAGCCAGCCCTGCCAGTACACCAGAGGCAAGGCCTGCAAGCCGGCGCTGGCCAACGCCGTGTTCAGCACCATAGCCTTCCTCCTCGGCGCCGCCACCTCCGTCGCGTCGGGCTTCCTCGGCATGCGGATCGCCACGGCCGCGAACGCGAGGACCACGGTAGAGGCGAGGAGAGGCATCGGCCCGGCGTTCGCCGCCGCGTTCCGGTCCGGCGCCGTCATGGGGTTCCTCCTGGCGTCCCTGGGCCTTCTGGTGCTCTACGTCGCCATCAAGGTGTTTGGTCTCTACTATGGCGATGACTGGGAAGGGCTGTACGAGTCGATCACCGGCTATGGGCTCGGTGGATCGTCCATGGCGCTGTTTGGGAGGGTTGGTGGTGGGATTTACACCAAGGCCGCGGATGTCGGCGCCGATCTTGTCGGCAAGGTTGAGAGGAACATCCCTGAGGATGACCCGAGAAACCCCGCGGTAAGTAGTATTTTCCTACATCGAGTTGCATGTACCATTCAATTTATCTGAAAGCTTTTTAATTGCCCGACAAAAATGATTTTAAATCGGTGACGGGGCATGGTTGTGACCCTTTATAGGTCATCCGTGACGTGTTAGAACTACGACCCAACAAAAATGACTTATATCAGTGACGGATCATCCCCGATAGTCATATATTAAACGGGATACTTTTTGAACCGAAACGGGTCGCATTAGCTCGACACAAATGACTTGTTAAGGATGGCCGGATCTGTACTAGTGACTACATAAGAAAAATATTAATGACGGAAAATGTGGTCATTAAAGTTGGAAGCAATATTGTTGCCGTAAATTATTGTGAAGGTTTGCTCATTTTGTGTTGGTGCAGGTGATCGCTGACAATGTGGGTGACAACGTCGGCGACATTGCCGGGATGGGCTCCGACCTGTTCGGCTCCTACGCCGAGTCCACCTGCGCGGCGCTGTTCGTCGCGTCCATCTCGTCGTTCGGCGCTGACCACAACTTCGCGGCGGTGTCGTACCCTCTGCTGATAAGCTCGGCCGGCCTCATTGTCTGCCTGATCACCACGCTCTTCGCCACTGACCTCTACAGGGTCAAGACCGTCGACGGCGTCGCGCCGGCGCTGAAGCTGCAGCTGCTCATCTCCACCGTGCTGATGACCGTCGGCGTCCTCGTCGTCACCTTCACAGCCCTCCCCCACGAGTTCACCATGTTCGACTTTGGAGAGGTGAAGCGAGTCAAGAACTGGTATGAACAAAAACAGTGTATCGCCCCTTGCTCCATGTACATTTTGGCACGGATATATGGAAAGTTCAGCATTGGTAAATGGCAATGATGATAATGGCAGGCATCTGTTCTTCTGCGTCACAATCGGGCTTTGGGCAGGTCTCGCGATCGGGTTCACCACCGAGTACTTCACCAGCAATGCTTACAGGTAATTTCACTTGCACACAGTGTGCCGGAATTGCTACAGTAAAATTCTAGTACAGAAAATTTTGTAAGAATGAAAGATATACAAAGGTTTTCAGAGTGCTTGACTTTGCCCAAAATCCTCGTGCAGTCCGGTGAGGGACGTCGCCGACTCCTGCAGGACCGGAGCGGCGACGAACGTCATCTTCGGGCTCGCCCTCGGGTACAAGTCCGTCATCGTGCCAGTGTTCGCCATCGCCGTGTCCATCTACGTCAGCTTCACGCTTGCCTCCATCTACGGTATTGCTGTGGCTGCGCTGGGAATGCTCAGCACGGTCGCCACCGGGCTCGCCATCGACGCCTACGGGCCGATCAGCGACAACGCCGGTGGGATCGCGGAGATGGCCGGCATGAGCCACCGGATCCGGCAAAGAACCGACGCCCTCGACGCCGCCGGTAACACCACCGCCGCAATCGGCAAGGTAGACGACACTGAGGAATTTGATCGGCTACGTGGAATAACTCGTGATCAAGATGAACATGGTTTAATATGTGCTTGCAGGGATTCGCCATCGGATCGGCGGCGCTGGTGTCGCTGGCGCTGTTCGGCGCGTTCGTGAGCCGGGCGGGGATGGCGGTGATCAACGTGCTGAACCCCAAGGTGTTCGTGGGGCTCGTCGTGGGGGCGATGCTGCCCTACTGGTTCTCGGCGATGACGATGAAGAGCGTCGGCAGCGCGGCGCTGAAGATGGTGGAGGAGGTGCGGCGGCAGTTCGCCGCCATCCCGGGGCTGATGGAGGGGCGCGCCACGCCGGACTACGCCAGCTGCGTCAGGATCTCCACCGACGCGTCGCTCAGGGAGATGATGCCCCCCGGGGCGCTGGTGCTGCTCGCGCCGCTGGTCGCCGGCACCTTCTTCGGCGTCCAGACGCTCGCCGGCCTCCTCGCCGGCGCGCTCGTTTCCGGCGTGCAGGTAGTGTAGTAGGGAGTAGCAGCGTGTACGTTCTGCATGATGACACTGAGCTGAATTGTTAACGTTTTTGGTTTCTTCGTAGGTTGCCATATCTGCTTCCAACAGTGGGGGAGCCTGGGACAATGCCAAGAAATATATCGAGGTAATCTGATGACTTGACTCTACTTTTAAATTCAGACATTTTTCCATTTCAATTGAAATATGAAACATTTCGAGATATTTCCATCTGAAACTGTGCACTTCTTTTGTTCTCCCCAATTGGAAACGCAGGCAGGTGCATCCGACCATGCAAAGGCACTTGGTCCCAAGGGTTCGGACGCTCACAAGGCGGCGGTGATCGGCGATACCATTGGCGACCCGCTCAAGGACACATCCGGGCCGTCGCTCAACATCTTGATCAAGCTCATGGCCGTCGAATCTCTCGTCTTCGCACCATTCTTTGCCGCCCATGGAGGATTGATATTCAAGTGAACGGAGAAGAGCAAGCTGAAGCACAATCACACACAGCATACGCACGTCTGTATGGTCATAGAGAACAATGTTGCGTGACAATCGCACGGAGTAAACAATCATTTTGATTATCTGTATTTATTCAGGCTAGCACCTGAGAGTTCCATGCCAAACACAAAAATACAAAACAACAAACAAGGAAAGAAACGAAACGAAACATAAACAAATTAAAGAGGAATGGCTAAGGTGTACCTTGTAAGAACAGTTCAGAACTCACAAGACAGCGTGAATCTTCCGAAGAGGAATCGGGACCATTAGGAATGGAATCTAGCAAAGGAAGATGAACTGTAAATTGGTAACCGACAAAGCAGGTGCAACAGGCAATGAGAACCCCCACCGAATCACTGTAAGAAAACTAGAAACCAGTTCTCCAGATACTCGAGATACTCGCATCTTTAGTGCTGTCACTATAGCATCCGTGCCGAGCACAGTATTAGAAGCATAAGCAAAACAATGTAGCCATTGGCCAGATTCAAGATATGGTTGTTGATTTGAGTTGAAAAACATATGAACATCCAAGACAAAGTATACCCTGCAAAATTATGAATAAACGAATTACAATTGTGTATGATACCGATACGAGGGCACAAACTGCTGCAAAATGGTGCTCAATTAAAAAAGAAAAACTATTCCTTCCTATTTGTTTTACAACAGTCACATCTCAGCCAATGACACTAGAAAGAAATAATGGAGAAGAGCACATATTCACTGCTTCTCCAGAAGCTCATATTTATAGAAATAATTATGCATCATCAGGAGCGTGGCTCGTGTCAATGCTGAACCGAAGGGCATGCCAACTCTCAGTTGTTCAGATCTAATCCTTGCGGACAGTTAACTTTACAGGCTCACAAATGGTTGCTGCAATTTCACGCAACATATACAGGTAAGAGCGATCTACATCACCTTGAACCATTTGCATCAGGTTTGAGATTACTCTATTTGGCCTTCTCTGGAGCAATGTTTTTGGCCTTCTCTGAAGCGGAACACATCGTGGTTCCTTCTTGTTGGCAAGCATTGATGGTTTGGGTTAGGGATAAACCGTTTCTTGATATCACTTTGTCATCTCACTGAATAAGGCTCTGAATCATTCGTATTTGTGGTATTTACTGACTTCTCAGTAGACAAATTGCCCATGGCATTGACACAATCACCATCAGCTTGCCGTGATGCTTCTGTGTTGTCTGCAGAACGTTGATGCTCCTCAGAATGAACACTATGCTCCCCAAAAACGCCATTGGCTTCAGAGCCTGACGAACTTGAGGCAGGTGAACGGGGTTCCTGCTTCTCTAAATCATCCATGCGTTTACTAACCAGGTTAGTCGAAGCTCCAATCTTAACACTAGTAATTCTCGTTTCTATCTTTTGTCTCTTGTGGAACTCCCCATCAGACTGTTTGCCATCCACTTTACTATTCATTAACTTTCGCTTCAATTTGGCTATAGTTAGGGGTTCATCATCCTCTTCAGGCCTGTCAGGCTCCTTAGGTGGAGGATTGAAGTCCTCATCATCATCATCAGCATAATCCACTAGTCCACCAGATTTAGGCCTGCAACATAAACAAATTAAACTTCAGAACTTTTGGAATTTTGAAGATAAGATTTCACAGCTTGCCATTGATAAAAGTGGAAGAAATAGAATACCTTGAGGAAACATCATCAGCTTCACTGCCATTAGTTAACTTAGCCCCACCATCTTGTTTCTGAGCATGTTTCGTCCGCCGGACTGAATCTTCTTCGTCGCTAAGAAAGAGTAATTATCATATCATTTTACATACCACAATGCAATTCATGAACACTGAAATAGAATGCTCTAGTGCAAAAGAGTACCATTTTCCTATAAACAAAAAGTGAAGCATTCAATGACTAAAGTGGAAAAAAAAAATAGAGGGAGACAGCAAACCTGTCCTCATTGAAATAGTCTTCCTCTTCCTTCTCAAGGCCTCTTTCTTCCGCTTTCTTTCTAATATCAGGTACATTGGCACTTAACTTCGTTTCAGCACTCTCCAAGTACTTGCAATAACCAAACATAAAGACCATCTCATTTGAAAGCAAACATAATGATGAGGTACTGAGCAGAAAATTAGTAGTCAGATAGCAATACAACCAATAGGGGCCTATCTGAAAGCAAAATTAACTAAACATCACAAACCAAATGAATGGGCTGAAAGGCCTGCATGGAACAGAAATCTATGTTTTCGGATACCTAAGTTGCACCCAAAGATTTTCCCAATAGCTCATATTTGATAAACACAACTAAAATTTCAGCTCAGAAAAAATAAATCTCAGATTGCTTTCGTTGTGTTCCAGATCTAAAATCTTAAGTCACATTTTGTCATTTTTTGTTTGATTAAAGTGGAACTGTCCATGATGCCGCATCAAGACAGAAATGTACACAAGAAAAGGCCCAACCTGTTGATACTTAAGTCTAAAGGCCTGAATACTCCCAAAGTGTTCAAACTTCATAAGTTGATCCCAAAAGGACTCATTGGCATATATAATAAGTTGTTTTAGACCTTCCTGCAAAAGAAAGAATTCTATGAGCAAACAAAAAATCATATCAACTACCTGGTAGTTCTGAACGTGTACCTTCCGTATGTATTCCAAAAGTTCGAGTACTCCTGACTGTAGCATGTTATATCTATCCCCATTTTCAACAAAGGCGTCAATTATTGGTTTGAACAAATTCATCTTGACAACATGACGAATAAGAAAATCATCCTACAAGAAGAAAGAAATATTAACTGTGATCCAAAAAACTATAGCAAGTTGTTTGAATTTACTCTATCCCTTCGAATAAGGATATAGTTGCTGGTCCAAGTAAAACATACTAGTCTAAAATATAAAATGCAATAACTTAATTATCCTTAACTCTTGAAATTCTATATCTGATCATATAAAAGACCAATTGGCCGCCTACATATATTCATGTGCAAAGATGAAATATTTTTCTACAGAAGTTCTTACAAATAACACATATACGAGTGCATATTTGCAGCTACAAAAGATCCTGACGATAGGTAGGTGTAGAACCTACCATCACCACCCAACTCTCTCTTTTAAAGAGTAAAATATATATACACACATAAGATTACCAACTATTTTTACTGATAATTATGTAAAGATGTAATCAGACCATAATAACTACTGGACTGATGTGATTTAAGGAACAAGCTGTAAATTTCACGCAGAAGTGGCATGCTGAAATTCAAGCAGAACCATAGGCATGTTGAATACATCAAGTGGTAACAATTGTGCATAAATACAAGATGCAAACCCTGAGGATAGCAACTTTGTAGGTAGGAAACATGTAATAGTACACGATACGTAGTGAAAAATGGAAGGGCATGCAATTACCACCACTCTTTGATGCATTAAGGGATTGAATTGTTGGATGATTAAGAATGTTCCACTATTCCATATACTCCCTCCTTCCCAAATTGATCATCATATAAGTTTATGCACTAAGACCAAGTACAATTTAAATCACATCAATCAAGACACAATGCACACATTCTCCCACAATGCATGCATCGATTAAAACCACATGCCAATTACACCCTAGCATGCACACATTCCTCCATACTGCATTAATTGTATTCTAATGAAATCCGTGTCCATGCGGTTATATGATAATCAAATTGAGAAATTTTGGATTATATTACATGATGATCAATATGGGAAGGAGGGAGTATTTCGTAAATGCAGAAGTAAATAACTTAAGGGAACTTTACATTTTCCCAGTGCTGAATTTCCTTCACCAGTCAAAACAAGTGCAAAAAAGTTTATAAAGTCAATAGCACCTTACATTTCTCGATATAGTAGTTCGCATAAATCTAACTGCTGCAACAACCAAAAACTTCTCCCTCCGTCGAGTCAAGGCAAGGATTTTCTCTATTGCATTGTTGATTAGAAAGTGGCACCTACACGATTATATAATGTGCAATTAGCAGGTGCATAAGAATTATAACAGAAGTACTCTTGGAATAGTGGAAGCATGGAACATTACTTAATTTTGTAGGGATGATGAACTATGCAAAAGCATAATAGTTCACAAACATTTAACAAAATTTCAGGCTTAGTGCGATTCACTTCAGTTTCGGTATTTCCAGCAGAGTTAGATGCTCTGGAAATGTTCCTCGGAGGACATGATGATGCTATTACATCAACCAAATAGTCAAGATGCTTTTCATAGAAAATTTCAATAACAGCATCTCTCTGCACCAGAGGGAATAAGAGTTAGTACGAGCTAAATAAAAAGGACAGGTGCAAGTTTCTGTCATTCTGAATTGGCTTTATTATGGCCAGATCATGACAGAAATTATCCATCAAAACTAGATGCATCCAAATATTGGTAAGTGTGATGTCCACAACCATTTTTTTCCTCAGTTTTCATAACAACATAGCTGCGCATTTTATTTGAGGAATGCAGATAACATATGACCTTCACACCTACTTCGACAGAAATTACAACTTACATGTGCTCCAGACATGGTAAAAGAATCCATCAAAATACGAAGAATTTCCAGAAATTGACAGTGCATTGCCTCACCGAAGTCAGTTACCATTCCTTTGACCTGAAATTAAGTGACCAGAAATACACTTTAGTAAGATAGTGATTGAATATAAATTTGATGTGGCCTTCTGAAATGAAACATATTAAAGGCAGCAATGCAGCACTGACGGACAACAGCAAAAGCACCACATAAAATAATGACAGGTTCGGTTCCAGCAAGTTTCCAATATATAGGTAAACAAATTGCCCAAGTTGTGGCCAGTAGTGAACAGTGTACATGGTACGATAGTAAATCACTGCAGAAAGACTGTTGTCTGTTAACCCATCTAAGTTACAGATAAGGGATGGCTTTAGGATATGTGTGTTTAGATAAATCTGTTGTATATTGTAAGATTTATTGTCTTTAGATCAAATAGTTGGACACCCATATATGGCGAAGTGTGTGTAATTCAGAGTTAAGTATTTTATCTCCCAAAAGTCCATAGTCCTAGACAGTCTCAAGTTTCTCCTAATATCCCTCCCCCATTAGTCATTGGTCCATATCCATCCAGTGATCCAGACTCCTCTGCAAGGTCCTTATTCTCCTCATTATGAATTATTTCCCCTGTCCACAAATATAGGCATTTTTTAGGAGTTTTAACAGAGATTAAGGTTGAATTGAAATTATATTGATGCCCATGGAAGTTCACTTGACGAGACCACTCCCAAAGATGCAGTAATAAATACAGAATCTTGAAGGATGGTTAGATTGGGAAAAATAATACTCCAAAAATTCTTATATTTGTGGACAGAGGTAATAACATTCATAACAACAGTAACACATACCTGAAAGAAGCTGTAGCTTATGCTCAGCTTGTGGTTGCTGTGGTGAGCTGTGCTGCTCTGTGCTTACTTTTTAAGTTGCAGTGAAAAATAGAACTTATAATTGTTGTAGTTTGTTTCACAGATCGAATTATAATTAGATGAAATATGGTATCCAACTTTTCACGTCTTCCCTAGTTGTTTCATATTTTCAGTCTGCAATAATATTATCGTTTACAACGTAGATTCAAAGGAAAGAAGTTTGCCAAACACCAAAATGTCTAAAAGCTCTGAAATCAAACGAGATTATCATAATCCACCGCAATACCAAACGGACCCTTACCAGAAGTCCAAGAAGAGAATTCCCTTCTTGTTGGACAATATATGACCTCAGTAGGTTGGGGTCCTGATTAAGAAAAAGTATGAGGACATCTGTCCTGCATTTGTCAAATAAAATTCAGGTAGGGGTTAGAACAAATCAAACTGCATTATGGCAATTTAATAACAATTGCTTGGTAAGTACCCAGCTGAAACAATCTTTCTATCTTGACTCTGCAAGACATCAGAAATGATATCAAATACACCTTCACCTGAAAGATCCCTGAAGAAAGTAGGTGTTAACTCATTTAAGTTCAGCTATGAAATTGCACAGCAAAACGCAGAGCTCACATTTATTTAACTAAGGAAAATAAAACAACAGCAGCTTTGGCTTCAGATTAGTTTGGTGGAATAGATAAACCATATGCATTCTATCACAAGGAATGACAATATTACACAGGTAACGTGAGTAAACATATGAAAATGCATAATAAGCCCTATATACCTAATTACAAGATATCCTTGAGCAAATCTGAGTCTAAATGATAGCAAGACAAAGCATAGGGCTGCCAGATAGTGAATACAATGGCACCACCACCTCAGGCACACCAGTATCATAGGCTCTATTTCAAAAGAAGACAGGACAAGGGGGTTAAAACTTAAACACAAGGAGCTAAGTTACAGAAAATAAGTGTGTTGTTTGAGCATTGTCCTCAAGAATTTGACAAACAGTCAACAAAGATCTAGCACCATTGCATGTTGTTGTGTAAAACACTAAAAGGCAAAATTTGTGTACATTAAGTGTTCTGGAACCATGTGCTGAGCAGCCTGAGCTGTTTGTCCACAGGTAGCACCCCCACTTCTATCATCACGAAATGATCAAATAAATAGGTTTGGCCAATGACATAGTAATAGGGCTCATTGTGCATATTAATGACCCACATACAGTTTTACGGCTGCATAACCAGCTGGTGTAAAACAAAATATAAAAGTGTTTGACTGTTATCTTTTTTGTAAAAAAAATGCATTAGATCTTTGTGTTCCCACTATACAGATTTACCACTGTGGTTCTAAGTTCTTAACGATAAAACAATACACAAGCAGCAGCCCAATCTCCAGTCACTCTAGTATTACAGTGAGGTGACCAGACGAGCACCAGAAATTTTGACATTGGTTGCAAACAAAAATCACAGGTTTTATGTTCATTTCTCCTTCAGTAAGTTCGCTAACTACTATCATTCTCACAGCCAAAAGGCATCAAGGTGCAACATTCACCATTATAGGTTTTAGTTTTAAAATTCTCTTCAAATTATGGAAGTGCAACATTACGAGAATAGCTTATATAACGAATTTATTAGCATAATTTCCATGTATGAGTCTATTAAAGAAGATTCTTTTTTTTTCTAAGACCAGGTTCTTTTATCACAAGATCCAAAGGTGATACCAATCTGTAATTGAAAGTAGGTTGTGTAGTAACTAGTAACAAATAAACTGGCCATGCTGCTTAGTAATCTACATGAGTTGTGGTGCAAAAGGAATAATGCACCTCAGTGCGTAAAGGAATATAGTTTCTAGATGGTTTCAATCTATGAACATCATATCACATAATCCCTCCATCCCAAAATATAAGCACTTCTGAACTTTTCACGGGGATTAAGGAGAGGTGAAATTAAAAGAAGGATGGTTGTGATTGGTTAAGATGAGAAAGTAGGTCAAGAAATTAAATGAGAGATGGCTGTGATTGGTTGAGATGAGGGAATAAGGAGAGAAGATACTATATTCTGGTACAAATTGTGAATGCTGGATGTTGCTATATTTTGGGACAAAGGGAGTAATAACTAATAAATCAGAAATATAACATCAGAAATGAAAACATGGGATATTTAATTATGTTTTCCCAATGACTGAATATGTCTAGTGCTGGCAGATAAACAACTGCAAGAAATTAACTGTTTTGGCCACTGCTAGACTCTTATGATAAGTAAATGAGATGCTATGGTTTAATCAACACTTCACATTTCAAATACAAGTTCTCCAAAAGGAATGGAAGAGGACAAGGTAGGCATAGTTTTCCCATTGTGCCTGAAGATGAGTTAATAAGTTATTTCCTTCCGTTACAGGTTTCATCTACTTGACTTTGGATGTGTTTAGTTCACGCCAAAATTGGAAGTTTGGTTGAAATTGGAACGATGTGACGGAAAAGTTGGAGGTTTGTGTGTGTAGGAAAGTTTTGATGTGATGGAAAAGTTGGAAGTTTGAAGAAAAATTTTGGAACTAAACTCGGCCTTTCACAAAACAATACGAAACTTGGAAAACCAAGCTTACTGGAAAACTAGTAAAGAAAACCAACACATCATTTGAAAAGAAAAAAAAAGAATCTAGCAAAGAGAAATCTAAATACCCCCCCTAAACTTTGTCTTGAAGTCCAATGTCCATCTAGCACCCTGAACTTTAAAACCAGACATCAACCCCCCCCCCCCCCCCCCCCGAACTATACAATACCATTCATACAACACACTATGGTGGTTTTGCAGAGTGGTTTTTATCTAGTTTGGATATACGATGGATGAGTTTATCGGCATCACATATGCATTGAACTTATATGTTAAAATCTCCGCCTAAATCTTTCTTTTTTACCCCTTTTTTAGCTCTCACTTACAAACAAACGTTGATATTAATATTAGTACGACGTCACTAGAGTGCATAAATTGATGACTGATGATGGATGATATGTAAATATGTGATATTAGCTATTCAAAACCATTCTTTTAAGCTTCCAATTACACAAAACCAGCATCCAAAACCACCTAAGGGGGTAATATGAACGGTATTGCAAAGTTTGGGGGGTTGGATGTCTGGTTTTAAAGTTCAGGGTGCTAGGCAGACTTCTATCCAAAGTTTAGGGGGGTATATGGACTTTTTCCTTACCAAAGGTTTCAGCTATTCTCTAACTAGCAAATGCATAGCCAAACAAAGATTTGGCTCGATCCACTTGTCAAACAATTGATTTTCTATTACATCTTGGTATAAATTCCTAATGGTGCACCAGATAACCACTTACATCTTGGTATTCAATAAGGAATGAGGGTGCTATTCCAAAAGACAAGCAAAACCGAATGGCTTATTGTTAGTCTAAGTCTGCTAAATACAGCCCATATGCCACTGTTACCACTTTGGAATATTGACGCATCATCATGTGTTATTAAGCCTGTGAAGTCTAATCACAGGGCATAGGACAAAAAGAAAAGCACCAAACAAATACTTACCGGAACAGTCGTAATTGTTGAACAAGCGGCAAACTCTTACTGAGAGTGCAAAATTCATGCAAGAACAGCACCTACAAACACCAAAAACAATCTTAGCAGTGTCACCAAGGCAACGAATAACACACTAAGTATTTTCAGCTTCTGGATCATCTCGACATGCAAACTATGCAAACGATTTTGGCTTTTTTTATAGCTTTGAATGTGAGTCTCACATGCAGGTCCCAGACCCATGTCTGAGGCATCCAACAGCATCTTCTGAACTAAAAAAATTGCAACATATTTGTGAATCCCTTTAACAAGTAACGACATTTCAAGACCTAAAGTTCAACGCCCACAGAGAAACAACTAATCTCTGTTAAGAATCATCGATAATGCAGCAGGAAATTCATGAAGACGATAACAGTTTCAGTTCTTAGTCACTGGCAGAAAGAATGACAGTGATGATAAATAGAATAATATGCTGCAGGTTTAAGGAGGCAATTGTATCTGCCAGCTAAATTTACTGAACTTCCTAAATTTCATTGTGGTAATGCCAAGAAAATTGTGTTAATCACCAAAAAGGAAATAGCTGCAATTTTGCTCATGTTAGACTCATCATGAACAAAATGGTTGAATGTGTGCTCACCAATTCTCTTTTTGATTCCATAGAAATATTTGATAATCTCATCCTAGCAAACAATTCTTGGATAAAGCAAGAATCATCCTTTAGTAAGGAAATAACCTACACACAAATCATTGTCATAAGCGACAAAAACAAGGAAATTTTAAGATCAAGCAGACCAACACCGAGTGCAAGCTGAAACACTAACAGCGGCATTGTTCGAATGTATCATCGTGTTAAGACTAGCTAGAGTGCCATCATCCAACACTCGAGGTAATATAACATCCTGCAATTAACAAGAAAAAAAGCCCAATCTGTCAAATATGCATTCAAAAATAATATCAACAGAATTCTATCATGCAGAATAAGTACAAGGTGGCACTGACCTTTAGATAGCCTATTCTATATGTTTGATGTATCTTTGAAACCACAGAAACATTTTTAATAGGTATGGCCTGTGGGGAAGAACAATGATCTACATTAACATTCAAATCATTTCTGAATCAGACCAAGGTGTGCAATGATCAGAGTACCTCTTTGAAAACTACATGATCCTTTAGAAAAGCGCGATGCTTTTGTACTTTAGGAACATCTGGGTCATCTGTATAGAATAGAACTCAATATATGAAGAAAAATGTGGAAGCAACCCCACAAGCATTTCAGTTAAAACCATAGCATATGTAATTTCATCATATGGAAATGAAATGGGGGAAACAAGAAGCAACAAAGGAGAAAACATACATTCAAGGGCACCTATGATGTCAAGAATAAACTCATCTGAGAAAATCTTGTCAAAGATTGATGAACTGTTCAGCAATACTGCAGAATGATAAACAGTAAATACTAATCTGTGAAATTTAGAAAACAAAACTTTCATACAGATATGTACTTACTGATTCCCCTGACTAATTTGAAGATCATGTGAAGATCATCTAAGTTCTCTAAATCCTCGCATATTCGAAAAATGTCCAGTAACTTTGGGAAAAACTCGCGCTGCAAGAATTTGTAAATGCAGTAGTTAAAGATTTCTAGTCAAACAGGACTAATCAAGTAATCATACCCAAAATAACAAGTATAATCATCATATGTCACTTCCAAGTGTGCCACTGTTGCTTCCACCATGCCATGTAAACAAAAAGAAGATGGAATGTCAACAGGAGAACACCACACCCCAGTCATCTCTGTTCTTATTACGAATAGCCTTTAGATCTAATAGCATACTGTGTGCGACCCAAGGAAGCTGTCCTTCAACATAAAGTAAGACAGTAAGACTATAAGAGGCAAGGTTGCTCCCGTCCCACATTCCTTACCAAAGAGATGTCTTTGGCTTTGATGATTCAATTAACTTCTAGTTATACCTTCTATATAGTTACAACCCACTAAGCCTAAAGCTCAACATGCAAACAACCTAATATCTCATTATTTTTCTCCTACCTTCCACTTCTTGTGATGCAAATCTTGGCCAGCAATCTAATATTTCATCTACAATCTCCTACATAGTCTACTAAATTTATTTCTCTACAAACATGGCTTGGCAAACCAGTTTTATTTGTTGTTAATAACTAATATCCGTTTTACTCCTGGCTTGGTTGCTGGAAAAAAAAAACATATTGAAGATTACTTAGTAATTCCCACAGCAAAGCTCGGAGAATCACCTAGTAAATATAGTACATGCAACCATCCCAGGCACAAAGATGAGGACTTACATCTTGTGTTATCAACTCTGCCACGCGCATCTGATCTGTAATGCCACCCTCCAATATAGTCTGCAGATTTAGATGAACAATATTTTTGTTGTCAGCAAGGATTCTCAAATTTGCAGCAGAAAATGTAGGTCACCCAAACACTAACTGTAAAGTGCATGTCAAATTTCAGGATTGATATAGCCAGCATGCAAGTTACTCTGCACCCATTCTGCTGAGGCTTCCACAGCACTCAAAAGAATTCTCCACAGATATTAATAATATACATAAGTAGATGATCAGAAGAACAAGCAAAGGCTTATAGCCTTATAGGATGAACACAAGGTTCATGATTTTTCATATTTACTTGTCAAGGAGATGAGACTTCAAAACATGGTCAAGCAAAGAAAAAAGACTAGCAAAAAAATAGAAGAATTTTTGCTATTGAGCATGAAAGGTAAGATTAATAAAAAAAATGACTTCGTATAGGAACAAAAAAAAAAATCCAAACCTTTAAAATTAAAGGAAGATTGGATAACTCAACAGGTGGAAGCTCCCTCAGCTCACCATTAACGGAGCGGAAGGATTCATCTGCAATGAAACCTACAATTAGTTACAACAATACTAATGAAAACAGTACTATCAAAGGCCTCACAACCATAGCAATGTCATGCATTTAGCACCAAGGATAAATGATTATTCAAGAAAAAGCACAATTAAGACCGTAGGGTGATCTTTCAAAGCTCTCAAGATTTTCTCAGGGGTAAATTCTAAGACTTGGAAGTGGACAGATAGCTCGTCACTGGTCTTTTATCTTAGTAACACATTTGATAACAGCCATGTTTGTTCTGAGTTCTGACCATTTCCTTAACACCTCAAGTGAGTTTTTTGCCTTCCATCGCATTGGAAAATGTGAAATGCTAGATGGCAACAGCCAACAGGGATAGGTGCAACTGCAATCCAGTGTACTCTCCAAGTGTGTCAAAAGAACAACACGGCTTTGATAGGTGAATGCCATATTAAGGACTTCCAATCTCGTTATCAAGTCATTCAAATATTTATTCATGTCAGCCAGCCCATGTCGTATGTTAAGTCAATTATTAGGAAGGACTCAAATAACGATGGGAGACTCTTTAGTTAGGAGATTCAGAAAATTGTTAGGGAAACTAGAGAAGGTCAGATGAGTTTCCATAGTATTAGAGATTAGTTTCTTAGGGGTGAAGTAAGTCCCCCTATATATAAAGGAGATGAGTTTCCATGTGAATCAAGAGATGAAAATATAAAGTTAGTCCAATGTTCATCAGAGCATCTCTAGTTGGGGAAAAGCCCTGCCGGTCTAAAGATGGGGAGTGCCCTATTCACTGGTCTTCAAACCTTAACCTCAAGCCAATGCACACTAAACAATACAAAACAGTCCTAATTGAGTAATTTGTCAAATTAATACTGCAAGATTGAGTAATGCAGTACCACAGCTGGTAACTTACACCACTAACGTAGGGCAGATTTAAGTTATAGCAACAAAAAGGCCCTTTTCAATAACATAACGCCCAGGAAGAAATGGATAATTTGGTTACAAAATTAAGCAGTGCAACACGCATTTAGCAAAGTGGGATCTACCATTTGAATGCAATACTCTAGAGGCTTCTAGAGAAACCGAAGTTGGACGAGGACCGACTTCAAGAGCTGCAGGAAATAGTTAAAAGTAAAACAAGGAGGGAAACAAATGAGCAGTGATGGGCTTTAAACAACTCACCACCAAGGTTATTAAACTGAATGTTTCTCTGAATGTCACATATGTTGTCCCTGCAGAGAACCACCAAAAGCCAATGATACAAAATAAGATATCAGTGCATAGTTGAAGGAAATGGTAATTACTAATTAGATCAGCAATACCATATGTATGAGCACCCAGCAGCTTCCTGAAAGCTCAACGCTAATTCTGTTGCTACTTCTGGATCCCTCCATGAGATGATTGTATCTAATAAAGAAAATTGTTACAGGAAGTTATTTATATATATGAATGGTTAACTTGTAAAAAAAACAAGTTTAGTAGTTCACCTTCTTGCTTTCTGTAGATATCTTCAGAAGTAATGTTGTGCATGAGCAATGTTTCATTGTCTTCTTCATCCAAAACAGTCAAACCAAGTTCTTTAGAATCCTGGAATCGACCCCGAGAAAAGGTGTGTGTAAGCTCCAAAAAAGTTAAGGTAACACACTAACAGAACACCATATTACCATAGAGTAGGACTGGTTATCAACTTCATGTTCTAACTCCAGCTCATGTATTTAAATATAAATGGACATGTCTTACAGATCTTAATGTTCTATAATCAACATTGCTAGGGTGTGTAAACAAGGTAACTGTAGCTCAAACATAATACCCAATTTGTGGTGGATTGTTCCACCTGCAGATGTGGGTAAGCTTATTTCCGTAGTTTAAATAGTTTATTAGTTTGGACGGCTTATGAACTTAGAAGAATCAGCAAATCCAAGTTAACACCAATCAACGAAGCAAGGACTAAAGCTCAACTAATATGCTAATGTAACCTCCCCTGGTTTTGAGTGGATTTTCACAAATTTGGACCTTGCAGGGTTGTGGTAGTACCATGAGATGAATCTAAGCCATGTGTGGCTTCTAATGTATAAGGTTACA
This sequence comes from Oryza glaberrima, assembly GCF_000147395.1. NCBI lineage: Eukaryota > Viridiplantae > Streptophyta > Magnoliopsida > Poales > Poaceae > Oryza > Oryza glaberrima. The sequence continues at coordinate 12,070,794 of NC_068326.1, forward strand.
CAAAGCAGAAAATTATTGGCATAAAATAGGCTACTATTTCCACTAGTTTTAACATAAATATAAACACTTTGACCAACAAGGAAGTATAGTGATCCACAACTTTTGTCATTGAATAAAACTAGAAAAGGTGTTAAACAGTGTAGCTGATCATTTTATAATGGCATGAGGAATGACCCACAGCATGTTGATAAAGGATAAACAGAAAAGTAAAAGTAGAGTTGCATAAGAGTAAACACTTGTTTGACAATAATATATAGTAGAACCACTAACGACACAGGACAGTACCTCAAGGAAGTCAATATTTACATGCCCTGTGCCCTGATCATCCCACTTCCCTCCATCAGTCAAACGGTATACTTTCACACGCTGGAACAATAACCAGATACTGATATCATTATTGATATGATTTGGCTACGAATAGAAAAATGTAAAGGACTTCCACGATGATAGATGAAATGTAACACACTTTGATATAAAATACAATGAAAAAAGAGACAGAATCCCTGAGTAGCATGTTACCAATTTATAACATGTTAATACCAGGACAGGGTAATAAACAAGCTAGATCTGTTATTTGAAAGGTTGTGGGAGTATCCAAACTCTTAATCTTGAGCGAATTGTGATGACCTAGCATCAATTGTATCATAAATAAAGTAGCGTGAAGTGCCCAGAACTTAGTTCTCATTGACCCATATATTGACAACATGCCATACGCCCATACAGTCAAACTCCCTCCATTGTCAAATAGATTTGATTTAGAATGCACAGAGTACAAACTTCAACTTTTATTTATTATATTCACAAAGAGGCATGTCTTTTTCGCTTAAGCATTCCCTAAAGAGGCATTTATTTTCCTCCCACTCCCAATCTCCAAAGAAGCACTGGAAATTCCCATTGCAACATGCAGGTATTCCAGTAGGTGAATTGATACCTGCCAATCGACAGACAATTCAATTGCCATTGTTCATGTCTTCATGTGTATTACGGTATCAGACTGCTGTGATGAATGCTATGGGGGTTAATACCCTGGTAATTCGTTGTAGGATTATTAACCAAATGAACCGACAGGATTGTTCAACAGTAAAAGCAACATACAGTCACCAACATAATCACCCATCAACTGATAGTAACTACAAGTTTCTTTGGGTAGTGCCCCAATACAGGCAACCATCACCAAATGGAGTATGTCAAAAGGAAATAAGATATCCTCAATTTCCAACCCACCCTTATCTCTCTAGTCTCTAGCCACAATGGCCCTACCAACTACAACAAAGTCCCAGCATAATGAGCAACTCACTAAGTCCCAGCATAATGGGCAAAGTCCCACCCTTATACTGGGTTTAGAAGCACTAATGTTTGATGACAATAACTCAAGCAGCGCTTAGGTGGTGAAAGTTCTTCAACAAACAATGGTGATCAAATTTATTCAATTTTCTCAACCCAGTATACATTCCCAGCTAAAATGCAAGCGAATTTCCAAGATCACCATGAAATGCACGGAACCTCCATCATCACGCAGTTTCCAACTAAGATCAGTACAATACATAACTTATGTGTTTGTTCATATGACAATAAACGATGCATATGTATCCGTTTCGAGTTATTTTTCTTAGATATGCAAATCCACTATACTAGAAAGTAAAGATTATGCCCTCGCTTAGCAGCATAGAGTTCATTCAGAACGAAACTAGGTCACGAGGAGCAGCACTGAAGTTAAGCCTATCTAGTTAGTTCCAAGTCTGCTTGTACAGGTACCGCAGCTAGTGGATTGAGCAAAGCATCAAAAGCTTCCCCCCCCCCCCCTCATCCTCTTCACCAGAATAAACTCACAACAACTCACTTGATACTAATAGTCCAACACGAAAATAAGGTGACTAATCCTTCATAAAACACCAAAGTGACCCCCTCTTAAATCATCAAACTTGGATCTTAGGGCACGCGTTATTCCAGAGTCCAGACACTCCCAACCTCCACCAAGCTGAACTCTAACAGCTCTCCCTCCAAGGACCAACTATTTCATAGCCTTAGAAGAAATGGGGAGTCGCCACACGCCACGCCCAGGGCTCAACCAGCAGCCACGCACGAGAGTGGATCTACCCAACCAGCACACCAACAGTAGAAGCTCCCCCCGAACCCTAAAAGAGCAGCCGAGAAAGTTGGGTTTGGCCCCTCCTCACCTGCATACCGCTGGTGTTCGCCGCCGCGGCCTCGCCGCCGCCGCCGCCGCCCTCCGCCTCCCGCCGCTCCTGCTCCCCCATCGCCCCCGCCGCCGCCTTCTTCTTCCGGAGCCTCCAAAGCGAACGAGAGAGCCTCCCTCTGCCGCCGCCGGGGACGCTTCCTTCAGTCGCTGGACGTCGCGGGGCCGCGAAACCCTAGCTAGCCACCATGAACCGAGACTCCTAGAGAGAGAGAGAGAGAGAGAAAGAAGCTCCCCGAGACCCCGAGCCGAGCCGAGCCTCTCTTCCGCTTCCGCGGCCTTGGGTTGGGTGGGGTGTGGGTAGCGTCGCCTTTCCCCTTTTTGCCCCTCTCTCTCTCTCGTTCTTCCTTTCCCGAATATTTTCTTCGCGTCCGCGTGTTTGTCCGTTTACGGGCGGGCCTGGTCCGCGGTAGAGTGGAGAAAGAAGGGCTTTCGGGGCGGACGGCCGTCAGACTTGGCGACGGATACGACGGTTGGAAGGGATATTTTACGGTTAGGGAACGTTAGGCCGTGCACGCCCACGTTTTTAACAACAAGGTCTTGTTCCAAACTTTTTTTTAAACTTTTAACTTTTCTATTACATCAAAACTTTTTTACACACATAAACTTTCAATTTTTCCGTCACATCGTTTCAATTTCAATCAAACTTCTAATTTTGGTGTGAACACACCCCAAGTGAATGACCCAAATGCAGGAGTGCCGATACAAACCGAAAGTGTTCGAAATTTGATAAACTTTTGAGCCTTTTGTGTATTTCTCAAGTTAAACGAAAATTTCGGTAGATAATTTAGACTATTATTTTATATTGATGCTAATAATTAACTGTCAAAATATTTTAGAGTGTATATAAATATTGCACTCCGAGTCCACGGCGTCACCACCATGAGCAGGAACCCCGACGGCTGTCCTCCATGGCTCATACGACTGCACCGTCCGGCCTCCAACACAACGGCTGTCCTCCTAGAGTCCCGGTGAACGCAGATCGACCTCATGGGTGACTTACAGGAGCTTCCCGGACCTACGGCAACAGTGATCGAGGAACTCTGCTGCTCGAAATTAGGAGGTCTGTGTTTTGTTTTACCTGTTAAGAATTTGCTAATTCTGGATTCTTTGCTTCCTCCCAAAGACGAACACCACAAGATTTCCGTATATGCATGCTTGCGTAATAATATAGCATCAACACATGAACACGATAATATAGTGTCAACCTGTTTCATATGTGCTCTGAGCTTTCTATTTTAGCCCTTTCGCAGCCAGTTTGTGTTGAAACTATTAGTAATCAATCTGTTATATGATAACTCAGGAACTGCAGGTTGGGCCTGAACTAAATTTTTTGAGAAACCTTTTCTGTTCTACAGATGGGATTCTAGAATCCATTGCTTACATGATAATGAAGGTTTGGTGATTACCTGAAATTTGGAAGCAGGTACCTACCGATAATCGTCCATGTTATACTGTTAAATTTAAATGCATCCCTTGATAGCAAAAAAAAAAGGAAAAAACTATACTGTTCCTACAAGATTGAGTTATGCACCGCTAACAACAAATATGAGTCATTAGAGTGAAAGAATGTTCTTAGACTAGAAGTTGTTTCAAGGGTGGAGATTGTTAGTAAAAACGTCCAGAGCCATCCTTCGGATAATTTATCCTTATTGATACTAAAAGTTGGATGATGTATTCACCTAGGTAGACCACTTTCTGATCACAAATTTTGCAAATGGAACTATGAATGTGCAGAAATTGGATCTAAATTGCCGTGGCATATAGGTACTTCTAAGTGGCTCTGCTTTTAAAACATGCTACGTGAATGGAGCCATCCTTGTAATTATACTATGGTAATTACTCCTAAAATTAGTTGCCTTCCCCAATTAGTACTGTTTTCTATATATTGATGACTGCCACTGAACATGATTATTTTTCGCCGGGCCGGCACCACTGAACATGATTATAGCTCTTTCTAATTCTAATGTGTTATTGTGTCCTCATAAGTCCTGATCAGTGAAAATTTATACATTCAGGCCACCTTTGTGTATCTTGCGATTTTTTTGGGTGAACTGGTGAGAATGTCATCGATACCTTTGTACAGTTTTTCAAAAGAGGGGTGTTGCTATTTTACATGTACTTCGCCCAGCATCACCAAAAGTACTATTTACCCCGAATTCATATAAATTGTCAAATTAAAATTACATTACATAGTCATTGGTTGATCTTGGTATTTTTTTTGCAACTTCACAATTGATTATACAAACCTGTTTCTCATATTTATGCACTGTTTCTCATATCCAGTATTGATTTTCTACTAGAAGATTGAAAGGAGGTACATGCCAGATCCACTATTCATTGTGGTGCTATTGTTAATTTATAGGTAATTATTTTTCCATAAATAGTACAAAATTATACTTCAGTATCATTTTAGTGAATATGAACATTAGCTTTACTATTTACTTACAGGTTCAAATTATTCAAGCTGTTGGTCTGAATTTATTCCCATACATCAGTTCAAGCTGTTGTGGATCCTAAGAACCAAGCTGGATTTATTGGACAACATCCTATTACGAGGTTTGAGTTGTACTTGCTCTGGATTTGTTTCTGTAAAACTTAAATGACACTGTACATTTTTGTAGAAACTATGATGTTGAAATTCAGATTTCTTTAGAAATGACCATTAAGTTCTGAGCTCTTTCTCTTACTCTAAAGCTGCATGTACTAGCTAAAATCATGACATTAGACATTAAGTATAGAAATTGTTTGGTTTTTATTCCAGTACATGGCGTCATACTTTGAACAGTTCTTTCATTTATCTATAACATCCTGGATGAAGAATTTTATAGAGTTGATTAGATACCTTTTTATGCCACTTATTGTAAATTGATAAGTCGTGTTAGATTTAAAGATTGTCAAGACTGACATCCCAATCACCAGAAGATTGATTAATTTAACTGTGGTTCTATGAAATTTGATGTTATGATTATTTCAGATATTATTGTGATTCTCTGCAAGATTTTGTTGTTTTAGTCACAACCTATCTAAATTTTATTTCTTCTACATTTGTTCATGATCTTTCGTTGAACTGTGATGCCCATGAATTTTGTTTTAGATCGCAAGAGATTCAGGTAGACTCTACGGGTGATTGCTAAGCACCAAGTAAAGAATTAATACAAAGGAAATTGTTAAGTCTGTCTTCTGTACTGCTAGAAGTTACAGGTGACGTACACGATTGTTTGTAGAAGAGGAAACTGAGGAAGGCTTCTATGCATAACGTGTCCATACCTTACTCAATTGTTTGGTGTCCATCAAAGAAATGTGCCAGCACGGAAGTCAGTAGATTTCTAGGCTTGCATATGTAGTAACGACAATCATGTATTTAGGTGCACTCGTCTATTATTATGCACTCATGAAATTTGGTTTGCTGGGGTGTAACCTCTGATCTCTCTTTACTTTTGAGCTTAATATATAAGTTGAATTAGAGTTATTGTAAAGGAAACTTTACATGTAAATTGCATATATGATAAAAGATATTTGATTAATTGTTGTGTATTATGTAAGTGACTTGGAAAGTTGAAAATCTTATGATATTCTATAATAATCACTTGCAATATATTAAACTTAATTCATATTTAGCTCATGACGTGCTTTGCACGTGCACGCTAACTAGTGGAGTATAATTGACTACTCACTCTAATCGGTTTTAAATGTCATTTCCTATAGCCAAAAGATACTACGCAAGTCATTTCGTTGGTCCATAATGTCAAATATTTCCGTCCGAAGAGAGTATTTGTGTAAGTAAAGTTGTTAAAAGATTAGGTCAAGGTTCACGATACCAACGAAAATAGACCTGGTTTTTGTGGCCATCTTGATAACAAAAACCACTTGGTTTCCCAATAGTTAAAAAAATCGAACAAGGATTTTAAAGTTTTGACAAAATTTGTTTTGATTTCATAGTTTTTTTTTGCGAAAACTGATAATACTGCTTATGAGTGATCTGGGTTTGAACCTTGTTTGTTATTAAGTTAATATTTAGCCTTTGTCGACCATGTGTTTAAAATATGGTGATAGCCCTTTTGTCCATGCAAAGGTCACCTACAGTATCATTAAAATATAAAAGAAGAAACAAAGAAGGAGGACACAAGGGTAATGGAATGAAACTTTCTCTATTTGAAAATTAGCGGCTTCGATGGATCGAACATCTAATGGCAAATAGCATTCTATAATAGTTATCTTTTGTTATACTCCCTCCGCCTCGTATTAGGAATCGCTTTGACTATTTTCCTAGTCGAACTTTTAAGTTTGACTAAGCTTGTAGAAAAATATAACATCATTTTAAATAGAAAACAAATATATTATAAAAATATATCCAATGTTACATTTAATAGAACTAATTTGATTTTGCATATGTTACTAAACCTTTTTATAAGTTTAGTCAAATCTTAAAAAAGTTTGAGTAGCAAAAAGCCAAAATGACTTAAAATATCAAACGGCTGGAGTAGTACTTTTGCAGCTCATGTTGTTTACAACTTATGAATAATTGCAATGGGACTAACATAATTTTTCCCACCGATGAATAGGCACAAGAAATACTACAACTTTCGTCACGATTAGTACTTATTAATATCAACGACTATACTCTAGACCGTAACTGCTGGTTTCTATCTTATCACGATAACACCTAAGCTTTTCTACAACTAAATTAGCTGACATTGCAATGTCTAGTATTGCTATTTGGTACTATAACAACCACCACCATCTATGCCTCCAGGTTGGATTAGGTTTGTTAGAGGGCTCGATACACACCAAAACCATTGGATGGCATTTAAGCGTTTTAGGACAAAGACATAGCTTCGTTTCATCATTTGCCAACCTAAAGTTACATAGAAACTGATAGTTATCCCCGTGTTGATATGAGGATAGGAGTATCATAATTTGCTTTTAGAAACTAACATATGTCTACACATTGCAACAAAAATCCAAGTACATGTAATGGAACTCAAATCAACCAACCAGAGATATGCACATACTACAAAGGATGCAATTCTCATAGTGCAAACAACACTCATTTTAATATAAATCTAGTTGCATGAAATTGTTTACCGTGGCAGGTGCTAGAGCACATTATGAACACCTCCAACTTTTAGCTTTCAAGTATGTAAAAGTGGCTAAAGTCAGTATACTTTGATATGAATAAATAATGGAAGTCGGTGCTAATATACAATACTATAAATGCTAAATTATCAAAAGTAAAAAAAAAAAGAACTATTATCCAAGACAAAAACAACATGTAGTGACCAAAACTAGGGGATACAAAGCAAACTAAATCAATTATCCATGATTTAATTACCATATTAAGGAGAGAACATGACATATTATGAGAAAAAGATACATACAGAATTAAAAACAATAATTATTTCAATGGTTATACGATGAGTCATCATCGTCAAACAAACTGTTTTTCTCACCTCAATTTCCTTCCCCCCTTCAGCTCATCCAACTTGATAAATTATCAAACACAATCCGCTTTTATGCCTTTGGAAAACCAAGTTCGTTTAAAAAAAATAATAACATGTTATAATAATTCTGAGAAATATGGATATCCTATGCGTACAAAATTCATATCTAATACCGTTAAGTTCTAATCTATACATAGACGGCCCTGGAGGGGGGCGAGAGGTGCGGCCGCTCTGGGCCCCCAGATCGTAGGGGCTCCACCTCCCCCCTCCCCCTTCTGAAGCAACCTCGGCCCCTCGGCCTCGCACAGAGAAAGTGAACAGAAAGAGAGAAAATCAGAAGACGCGATTGAGTAGTGAGATTGCCGCAGTGCCGCCCACACCCTAACCCCTCGTCTCCTCCTCATGCGAGTCGTGATATCGCGCCATCGCCGTCCGCTGACACAAGCCCGCAGGCCACAGCCGCCGCTTCTTGCAGCGCAACTTGCCGCCTTGCCGCTTACGGATTGCTTCGCTGCGGTATGTTTTGTGTTCAGGTGAGTGAGTCAATTTCCCAAATCCCAAAATCCCAATTGCCATCGCTAAGTACATGTGAAAAATTGATTCTGTTGCAGTTGTTCCCATAAAAGATTGGATGTTTGGTTAATTATTTAATTAATTCAGTTGATGTTGCTCCTAGAGTTGGACGAACGAAGGCCCTGGCTGCACTATTGTGTTCCCGACTTATTTGACATGCACACCGGATGCTTGTCATCAATTAATTGGTAAGATTTTAAATTTAAATTTATAATTTTGCAGTGTAATATGAGTTAAATCACTACAATAATCTTTTTTTTAATTATCAGTCCATGTCATCGAGGAAGTAGCGAGAAAAGGAAAAAAAGAAAAGGTTAAATGGCTTGGCAACTTTATGCACTGAGAAGAAATTATTGGATGAAATTGATATTGGTACCATTATCACTTACTTTGCAACTAGAAATATCAGAAAAAATTTTCAAGGTAACATATTCAATGTTTCCTATACAAATATTATTTATGAATGCAATTTAAATATTTATGACAATAATTCAGTATATGTATCTATTGATTATTATTATATCGTATATATGATAAGTGTCAGGGTTACAAGTAAGGTATACCCTCTACCCCTCCATATACGTCACATGTCGATGTTGTATACCTGCGCGTATACGGATGTTTTCGGCATACGCTAAGGAAACTCATCACGGAGTTCACAGATGGAAGGAGTTCTACTCGGACAGAACTAGGTCGTCATTGTATCATGCAGGGTCCGATGTCTCCGAGTTTTACTTGGAAACCAACTGACCTGCGGTATAAAAGGGACCCCCGGGAGGACCTAAGGCATCGAATCTTAGAGCCAACACATCCACCACAGCCTACGAAGTCGGAGCCTACAGGAGCCAAGTCGCTGGGAGATCTAGTCGGACCTGCTCGATTACGATCTCGTCGGTACCATTGAGTTCCACTATTCCCTTTGTAATCTGTGATTTCCATCATATAATTCCATATCAACTGGATTAGGGCTATTACCTATCAAGGGGCCTGAACCAGTACAATCTTTGTTTTCTATCTGCTTGATGTCGTATTACGTAGATCCTCGTACTAGCGTACCCCAATACTCTATATATCCGATCTATGAGTATCCCCGTCGACAATAAGCGCCTCTATATTTAGTTTCGCACCGGGGCCTGAAAAGTCAGGACCGGCCCTGGATCTATATACAATATTAAATTACACGGTAGAATCATTCTCCCCTGTCTTAATGATTTTAAACTCGACCATTTTTTTTCTGGAAAATAACTGAAAAAAGAAAGAGTATTTTCTCCTTTTCTGTTGACCCTGCCTACTCCTACGTGGCAATCTGGCATCTGCATCCAGTATTCCGGTCAGCCTTCATCAATCATCATCCCTTCTTCACTCTCCCTCGGCAACTTCGAATCCTCCGCCCCGTCGTCTCCAAAACCCAACACCCACACGCCCTCGACGCCTCCGCCTCCGCCTCCGCCTCCGCCTCCCTCCCCTCAACCCTCAACTTGACCCCACCTAGCAACTGCCACCCTGTACACCACCAGCGTCGCCCCCCACGCGCTCACCTCGCCGCCATGTACTCCACGGCTATCTCGCTCTCCGCCGCCGCCACCGCCGCCGCGGCGGTCGGCGGTGCCCGGCCAGGCGCGATCCGGCCGGCGGAGCTCCGCTTCTGCGGCCTCCGCCGCGAGGCCCTCGGGCTCCGCTCGCTGCGGGCCCCGCCGCGAGCGGCCGCCACGCCGCGGAAGGCGGCGGCGGCTACTGGGAATGGTGCGGCCGGGAGCGGCGGGTTCGACTACGACCTCGTGATCATCGGGGCGGGCGTCGGCGGGCACGGCGCAGCTCTCCACGCCGTCGAGAAGGTATGCTTCGCACCCCTCCCGAGCTGCTAGATTTGCTCGGGGTTTGTGTGTTTATGGTGGATGCATTTCGTCGTGCCATCATGGTACTATGGTAGTCGTGATCTGCAGTTCCTATCAAATGCGAACTGAGGAATGTTGGTGCCGTCGCCGAAGCTCGAAATTTGTTTGGATTGGAAGAGGGTTTCTCTATATAGGACAAGTAATGATAAACCGTAGGCCTTTTATTGCTATCCATGCATAATAAACCCGGTGATTGGTTTTGGATAAGGAAGAAGCTGCAGGTCTTCTGTGCCTATAATTTGAGAAGACATACCGTGCATCTTATTTTTTTCCTGCCGGGGAACTCGAAACTAGAGTCTAGCATGTTGAGAAAAAGTGTGATCCGGTTGCTAATTTTAGGACATACTACTATAATTAGATTGTCCTAAGAAACTATTTCCTGATGTGGTACTTTAAAACTTCTAATAGCAATGCTGTAGTAACTAGTAATGGAAGTTCAATGTTGTAGCATGGATTTCCCTTTAAAAATGTCATAGCATGAAAATGATACCTGGAAAAAGGAAACCAGAAACATAAAATTGCAACAAGTGTGCATGGTGCTAAAAATTGTCAAATGTTATGGTTTCGTTTCAAGGCATATGAAATGTGGTTGACAGCATTTTGCATTTTACGCGGCTTAGTGCAACATGTTAAGTGGATTTATTCACTAGTGTGCTAAAATACCTGTCTCGAGATGTTTAGGAATTGAATATAATTTTGATTGACTACATCTACGGATCTACCTAATGTAGGTGGTAAAATTTGAGGATTTTCTGGTAGTTCCATACTAGAAATTCTAGCATTATTGGGGCTATTGGTGTGCTGAATTCTTTGGGTCAATTGCATATTTGCCACTGGATTGAACAGGTATTGTGGATCTACCACTAAAAAACCTGTAATTTCAAATTTGCCATCAAAAACAGTTTGAACCCAACATAACTGCCACTGAACTAACAGCTTAGACTAACACCGTTAGATGGCTGGTTTTCATGAAAATTAGGACAAGGATGCCCTTGTCATTGTTTGAGGCAAAAGCAAGAACATAGTCAAAATGATGAAGAACAAGCAAGAGCAATATTCGATAGAATTTTTGACATTGTTTCCCTTAACATATATCCTTTGACCCAAAAACGATGCGGTGAAATAAGACTCAACCCTAATAATGGCCGTCAAGAAGCCTCGGCCATTCCTACGGGATAAGCAAAAAAAAATAAGAGAAATATTCTAGTAGATCGAAGCAGCCTGAAGCAGCCGACGCTGCAGCCCTCGGCAGTCAACGCCGACACCTTCCGCAGCCCGTTGCAGTCGTCGCCCCAAGCCGCCGCAAGCGCTGCAATCGACGTTAACTCCTGCCGCAGCCGCGCGCCGCAGCCTGACGTTGCCCGACGGAGCCGCTCACTGCAGCTGTCGCCCCCAAGCCGCTACTTGCCTTGCTGCCCTACTCACCAAAATCTATCTGCACCTCTTCCATTGGCATCTGCTACTCCAAAACGACCGATTTTTGGTTGATTTGCTCCTAATTTGAATGAAGGGATAAGAGGATTGGGCTTGTAGGGTTCGTCGTGGGAGAGGATAGGAGAGGAGTTCGAGCGGATGTTTCTGATGCGGTAGAGTTGGGGAACAAAGCGGATAAGGTCGAATCTGGCAAGGGCAACATGGTCTTATCATGTTGCCATGTTTTTTAATTTAATTTCATGAATTATTTTTATCCTCCCACTCGTACAAATTGGAACGGCAATGGCATACGGAATCTGCGCACACTGTTTTTAGTGGTAAATTTGCAATTCATGATTTTATAATGACTATTTCGAGTTAGGGGGTAAAAGTAGTGGCAAATATGCAATTCTCCCGAATTCTTTTGATATATACTGCTCACAAGGTGGTGAAGATTGATTATGTTTTTCATGGATTCTAAATTGGCATATCTTGATGATTACTCATCAGTTTTTCTTATTTTCCTTGAATATAAGTAAGATCTATTCGATATTTCATTGTTTATCTCCATTTTCTGTTAGTTAACCATGATGAATGATAACCTTGGTTATATAATTCAGAATTATGCATATTGTTACCATAGCCAAGCATTCCACTTTTATATTTCAGGAATGTGTATTGCTTTGCTAGTTTTGATGGCTGCAGTATTAGTGCTGAGTTAGTCTGTAATGTTCCAATAAATGCTACAGATACCTATGATACCAGTGGATACCTTTGACTCAATCAATTCCTTGCTAGAGTTCTGCAATCTATTCTTTGAGTAAATTGATGATGGATCCATGAAATGGTGCAAATTCCCATATTTTGGATACTGAGCTTTTTCTGGACTGCAAACAATTGAACTATTGAAGATTTCAGGAAGCATTGTAATGAATATGTGAAAATGTACTCATGCAGGGTCTGAAAACTGCCATAATTGAGGGGGATGTTGTAGGTGGGACTTGTGTGAACAGAGGTTGTGTTCCGTCGAAGGCACTTCTTGCTGTCAGCGGTCGGATGAGGGAACTTCAAGATGAACACCACATGAAATCGTTGGGTCTACAGGTGATATATTAATCAGAAGATTTCTGTGGATTAGTTGATGTACTGAAAATAGTTCAGTCTGTCATCATGGCAATTTAGTGTAATATTTAGAAAATTAATATTGAGCTCATCTAACTCTATGCAAATAACTTTCTTTCTCTTGGCTCTTCCAAAAATAGTCAAGATGCCAATATCAAACCAAGAACCTCCTTTTGTTCATGGACCTTTAACTATAAGCATGTTTTTTATGGCCCCTAACTTTGCTAATCATTTATCATATTTGTAACAGGTTTCAACAGCTGGATATGATAGGCAGGCTGTTGCAGATCATGCAAATAATCTGGCCTCTAAAATTCGTAGCAACTTGACTAATTCGATGAAAGCTTTGGGTGTGGATATATTGACTGGTTTTGGCACTATTGTGGTAGGTCATCTATATCTCCCTTGTTTGTCATGAAAGCAGACAATTTATTATTATGGGTGTTGCATATGTTGCAAGAGTGAGCATTGACATATTTTATTTTGTATATAAACATCACTTCTTGCAATTCTTAGTGGCCAAGATCATTCTTGATTGAATTACATGAATTTACCCTGTGACATAAAAGTAGGTCCCTCCCTAATTGTCAAAGGACTCTTAACACCATTATGACTAAAGTTACTTAAGAAGGGCTCAGACGTAGGAGTTGTCAATTCTTTTATAGTTATATTATTCATTAAAAAGACTGTTGTTAGAGTAAATGTATGTGATGTACTGTAAGGAGTGCTAACCGTATTGTGCATTGTAAGCATTTGAGTTACAGCAATTAAAATGTGGCCATTCTGATGTGTGCAGGGAAAACAAAAAGTGAGATATGGAAAAGTTGGTTTTCCTGACAATGAAATCACTGCCAGAAATATCATTATTGCAACGGGGTCTGTTCCTTTTGTCCCCAATGGCATCGAAATAGATGGTAATTACTGTTTCTCTTTGCAACTTTGTATCTTCAACGTAGTTAACCTACTGAAGTAAAAAAGAATGATTTACAATAGGAACTGTCATCAAGGCATGCCTGAGATAATTTCCGTTCCATATTCACCTAAGATTAGTGTAGGTAGGGCTCCAATAGTCACAACCCCTTATCTGAGGATCCCACCCTGCTTGATAAGTTCTTCATCAAAGTGGTCACAATCACTTAAACCTATATGGTCTTACATATGTTGTACTGCATCCTGTTATATGGTATTAGTCTGCCGGCAAGGAGTGTTCACTGCTAGTACCTATTTACATCATCTTCTTTGTTTTTCAATTAATCAACCAAGAACGTTGGGAATAACTGAATAACTACATGAGAAACCTGAATAACTACATGAGAAATCTGTTTCCCTTCTACTGTTGTTGCTATAGGTTGAGATTTGACACTGTAACTATGGTGATTGAGCATATAGCCATATACGCACAAGTGCTCATAATTGCTCTGAAATTGCAATGCTCCACGTGGATATTGTGTATTGCAGCTACAGTATATTTGTGGTTACATCTTGGTTTTCTTCTTTCTACGAACTACACTAATAGAAAAGGGATTATTTTAAAATTGGGCCACTAAGATAGATGATACAAAGCACCTTTCAATTGGAGGGCTGAAAATTAAAATTAGATCATTACCCTATAATCACTTGTACCAAAGGTTTTCTCCCATCCTTAGGCAGTAAAAAAATTTAACCAGTTGAAGTAGGCAGTAAAAAAATTTAACCAGTTGAAGTACTAATTATAACAAAAGTGTACGATCGACAATGACAAAGACTTTGCTGGTACTTGGGAGGTACAAAAATGTATATACCTCATAGTGTTAGTTAGGAGGTATATACCTCCTTACTAACACTAGTTACCTAAACCTCTTGAAGATGGAAGAAAATTCAAGAATAAATACAAAGATGGATTCCCAATTCTACTCTATTTGTGACATTAGTTTCGGTACCTCCCTTCATGGAGAGGTATCTCTTAAGTGATGAGGAAGTATATACCTCTCCAAGGATAAGAGAAAACCTCAATATGCAATTAATGTAGGACCCTCCATTACTAGAATTTGAGGTGTTAATGATGGGTAGCAATTTTTGGTCATCTATAATAATTCTTGACATGATTCCACCATGGAGTACATAATTTCTTGCGCCAATACATCGCAATTTTTTAATGGGTGTCACATCTTCTGGTACTCCTGTAATCTTTTAGCATTTTCAGTTCATACACTAGAGGAGCAAACTACTTAACATACAAAGAGATACAAATGAAATTTTTTTTTTTGAGACCAGAGATACAAATGAATTAACCATGAAAATTATATAATCCACGTCTATAGCTCCTTTCTAATACCATTTACATATATTATTCAGGAAAATATGTGTTGCATATGCACATTCACTAGTTCTTACAGAGCTCGCTGAATGGTTTTATGCAGGTAAAACCGTATTTACTAGTGATCATGCACTAAAACTTGAGTCAGTTCCTGATTGGATTGCTATCGTGGGAAGTGGTTACATTGGACTGGAATTCAGTGATGTATACACGGCTCTGGGAAGTGAGGTACATGAACAGTTCCTAAGATGCATCATTTTCTAACACATGCATAGAAACAGACATGTTTTGGGTGCATACATGTTCTGCAAGTGTCTTTTCTTGGCTTAATTATGAAATAGGCATGTTTGCATGCAATGTTATAATACACGTTAAAACAGATGAATAATACTCTACTTCTATGTTAACAATGACTTAAAACTAGCGATTACACATTTATATTCTTCATACATATATGATATAATTGTGAAGTGCGAACACTAATTGCATGTTAAATTCTAATTAACCATCTATGCTGTTTTATGATTAAGGCCTGTTGTCATCTGATGATATTTCACCTGTATTTACCTAAATTTCACTTGGACAGGTTACTTTTGTTGAAGCACTTGATCAGTTGATGCCTGGTTTTGATCCTGAGATTGCAAAATTGGCCCAAAGGATTCTTATCAATCCTCGTAAAATTGACTATCATACTGGGGTCTTTGCGAGCAAGGTTACCTGGAGATTCAACTCAAGCTTTCTCCATAATATGAAATCTTTTGACACTATTGTAACCTTGCAACATCCATATCTCTAGATTACCCCAGCAAAGGATGGTAAACCCGTGTTGATTGAGTTAATTGATGCTAAGACAAAGGAACACAAGGAAACACTTGAGGTAATATATTGGATAATCTTGTTTTTACTGTAGGCTTTGTGCTCTTCTTGTTAAAAGATTGTTAAGACATGCATTTTCAGGATAGGATTTAAAAGCTTTGACTATTTGTACTAGTCTGTTGTCTTGAGCTGAATGAAGTCAGTCTCATGTGTATTCGACAAAAGAAAGCTGAATGAAGTCCGCGAACTATTGAAAAGTTGCTGTCCGCACTGTTATCAAATGCATCATTGTTAGCCTGCCAGTGTAGATCAAACTGTTATACCAGAATCGCTGGTGATGAATTGTTAAACTTGTAGTCAAAAATATTATCTGATATTTCTGTGACTTCATGAGCAATCTTTACGAGTGTCATATTTTGAGAATTACAGTCAATGCAAGCATTTTTAAAGTCATTTCTTCAGTATCTCGTTGCAATCATTATCTAGCTCATGGGTGCTATTTTATTACATGACTCAATTTCATTTGAAAAGGTGGGATTTTGTGTTTGCAGGTGGATGCAGCTCTCATAGCTACCGGAAGGGCACCGTTCACCAAAGGGCTTGGCTTGGAAAATGTGAGCACACGAAATATTTGCTTCTGTAATTATATGAAAATTGTTATAGTTACATATAAAATACCATTGATTCTCAGGTCAACGTTGTTACACAACGCGGTTTTGTTCCTGTTGATGAGCGGATGCAAGTTATGGACGCAGATGGCAATGCGGTACGTTAAGTTGCATACTACCTACAGTACATCCTTTGTTGCTTGCCATTTTAGACATTGGCACAACTACCAATGCACACCGTTGGCTAATAATCTTCCTAATATGTGTTAATAGAAATTACTAAAACATCAAATGATATATGCAATTCTTTGATGACTATTGATGTTATTTCCATGTGACAAGCCATAATAATTGTGCATACACGGACTCTAATGAGATCCATTTGATTACACAAGGACTGTAATACACCATATTACTGTTTTATTCCTTGGTAATTAATACTAGTGTATTAAGTCGCTCATTTGCGCGACTATAGCCATCATGTTATGGATGGTGTGGAAGAAAATATATTAACGATAATATGAAATTAAATAATTAGTTATTCAAAACGTATGAAACATGTGAATTTGTTTGAAACCTAATTAGTTGATATAAATTAAATTAATCACATGGATATACACACTTGTATAGATACACAATGTTGAGTGTTCTTAGGGTTAGGAATACTCATATTTAATTAAATCTGTAGAATTTAGAGTACCATGTTTACACATTTTACTTTGTGATTATCTGAATTTGAAGGCGTATTTGTAATATAAATATAAGCAAATAATCGATTTATACATTATACAATTTATTATATGACTAAGTGTAAAAATAGAATCGCATCTCCTCTCTACACTAAGCTCCATGCGTCCACCTGTAATCACTTTGTCTCCTTATATACACTGTGCTTTGATTAGAGTAAGCAATTATATCTCTATTTGTAAATTGTAATACCTTTCTATCATCTCAAGCTTGTAGTTCTTCTTGCCTGCTAGAAGGGTCTGGAACACCCTATATTTTTTACTACTTGAGTTTCATCCTATGGTCAAAAATTGGTTCTAGCTTTTTTGTTATTTAGTGAATCCGATGGCTAATATTCATTGGATGATGTGGCACATTCTAGTTGCATGTTGGGTTTCACTTTTCATTAGTTAAGATATCTTTGGATCATCATCACTTCCTTTGATATGAACATATATTACTATGCAGGTTCCAAATTTGTATTGTATTGGAGATGCCAATGGCAAACTCATGCTGGCTCATGCTGCCAGTGCACAAGGAATCTCAGGTAGATACAGAATAATTTGTTCACTGTTTTATTGTACTTCAGCGCATATTTCGGGTTTTGCTTTGAACTAGTTTAGTTCTTTGATAACTAATTTCTTGTCTGAATATAGTTGTTGAGCGAATCTCTGGGAAAGACAACATCCTAAATCATCTAAGCATCCCGGCTGCCTGTTTCACTCATCCGGAGATTAGTATGGTTGGGCTAACAGAGGTAAGTCAAAATTACTACTCCCATCTAAGAGTCTTAAGTCTTAACCCCTTCTGCTCAACATAGGGGTAACTAGATCAATAAATATGAAATGAGCATGCAACCTTTTGAAAGGGATAAATGTATTGTATTTTATCCATGCTAAAGCAACTCTTCATCTACTGTGCTTTAGGACAGTAACCACATTCTTAATAATTCGTAAATTAAGTTCCTAGTAAAATTTACAGCCACAAGCGAGAGAAAAGGCTGATAAGGAAGGATTTGAGATAAGTGTTGTTAAGACCAGCTTCAAGGCAAACACGAAGGCTCTGGCTGAGAATGAAGGAGATGGACTTGCTAAGGTGATTCTACTTTTCCACCTTATTGTATTCTAGACCTAAACTGTTTCTTATAATCACATTGGATCCTTGCAATGAATACTGTAGTCAGACTAATGCTAAAGAGGAAATCTATCCTTGGAACTTGAAAATGATGAGACATGAACTCTACTTTTGCTACAGATGATTTACCGGCCTGACACTGGAGAAATTCTTGGAGTTCACATATTAGGTTTGCATGCTGCTGACCTCATCCACGAGGCATCAAACGCCATTGCCCTCGGAACTCGTGTACAAGTAAGTGACGAGCATTTTATTGTTTATGAATGGATTGCATTTGCTCAACGCTGTTTACATCCCCCAGGACATCAAGTTTGCTGTTCATGCACACCCAACTTTGTCTGAGGTTCTGGATGAGCTCTTCAAAGCTGCCAAGGTATATACATTATTTGTCATTGTTGTTTTGTAATTATTTGCACCAATAATATAGTCAACTGTACGTGATATGCCTCTTTTCAGGTTAATGCAGGTGTTCCTCATTCCGTAAATGAGCCCGTCGCAGCCTAGAGAGGAACATCATC
Source organism: Oryza glaberrima (assembly GCF_000147395.1). Lineage (NCBI taxonomy): Eukaryota > Viridiplantae > Streptophyta > Magnoliopsida > Poales > Poaceae > Oryza > Oryza glaberrima. The sequence goes on from NC_068326.1 coordinate 12,089,536, forward strand.
TGGGATAGCCCCCCTCTTGGATGTCCTTGATTCCTAGTTACTGGCAAGTGTAATTCGGTAATTCCTGATGAGATCCACCAGTTAGTGCTGAGATATCTAATTACTGCGGAAAAAGAGAGGAACTACTGATGAGATCCACCAGTTAGTGCTGAGATATCTAGTTACCGCGGAAAAGAGAGGAACTACTGCGTCGTTCTATGTATGATGTATCACATATACATAACAGTTTTGCAGCTTATGTAGAGTTCATCCGTACAGTGCTTTCACATGTCGTCGTCTTTTCCCCTGTCTAATAGTGCTTGATTAGCTTGCTCAGTTTTCTATCCGACAAACACCTACTCTTGCTTGCTTTGGAGCAGCATCAACAGGCCAAGGCATGATGGAAATGCTTCTATAGTTGTGGTTGAACAGGTAAGTTCAATAAACAGAGCAATGAAGTTTTGAAAGGCATTCCTGGAGCTAGGGGTGGCAAAAAAAAAAAAAAAAAAAAAAAAACCGAACCGAGACCAAGAAATTTTGTTATCAATTTAGTCCTAGGCGGTGAGAGGCTGAATTTTGTTCGGTCAATTCGGTTAGTTTCCTCGGTTAACCGAAAAGATCGAATTAAAAAAAAAATCCAAATGCAATATACAATCCACTAAGCTCAATAGAATTAAATTCTAATTTTCACATCCCTATTCTTTCTAGGCATGCAACCCAATAAATGTCTTTACACAGAAGTGCTTGTGTTTTTTTTTTGTAATTTTTATGTTGAAAATTTCTATGATTTTTTTTTTGCATATATGAAACTATTGCTGAATTTCAGTCAGAACTGATACCGAGACCAAATTTGCCATTCTTGATATTTTTTGTGTTAAAATTCAGTCTTCACTTTTCTGACCGAACTGACCAAAAGACCAAAGACTAAGACCAAACTGTCCCAAAGAAAAAAAAAGCATGCAGGGTGATGGTGGGACTGCATGTAGGTTAGAAGATCTTATTAAAACTTAGACCTCAAAATAAATTATACATCCTCAAATCACCCCTTCCACTATTTGATATGGGTATCGCACTAAATTTCCCCTTTGCCATCATCAGATTTGATATGTGTATCGAGTATCAACTCTTCCATTTTCCATTTAACAATCGGGTGGAAATCCACATCGCCATTCTACCCTCAAAAGATAACACACGATATGATATAGGTGGCTATGAAAGGATTTTGAATGACTCTGGTGGATGCGAATGGGGTGTTTTGAGCTATGTCAAAATTGGAATAATTTATAGCATAGACATCTTTTTTCGAAAACCAATTGAGATTTATAAAATAAATGTTAAGGTGCTTTTTTCCCCATAGAACAAATACTAAAAACAAACTTTTTTGTAACTCTTTGTGATTAGTAACTTAAAAAAACAAAGTTAATTGTTTCTTATTCAAATATAGGCTAACTTTGTTTTATGCAAAACAAAATCATCCATATGCAATATATTTTTATATCCCCTTCTTAAAATTGTGCAATTAACTATTCAAACATCCTATCTAGAAAAAAAAACACTAAAAAAATTACTCTCTCCGTTCTAAAATATAAGCATTTCTAAAAAAGAATATGATATCCCCTTATTTAATGCGGTAAGGTTGGGACAATTAGTTATATAGAAGTGATTATATTTTTTATATAAATTTTAAATGCTAGCTGAACTTATATTTTATAACGGGGGATGAGTTTACATTGGCACAACTTGAGAACCCCTAACTCATTCCCTTCTAAGTACTAATCATATATATTTGATCGGTCATATGAGAGTTTACAACAATAATATATATTTTTTGGCAGGGACAACTTTATATGTATAAGTAGTTTGCATTACCCTTTTCAATAGTGATGATATTTTCCTCCAAATTCCAAACTAGGGAGTGCCAGTGCGATTTGCGATGGCATGAACACAACATTGTAACACCAATGCTATTTGTGCTATTGTGCTGTGCTTGCATTGAAGAGCTTGGCTAGGAGTACAAGATGCACCATGGTGTTAACAGTGAAATTTGGTAAGCCCGAAGTAGTCATCGGCTTAGAGTCAACATCGGCTTCGAAGTCCTGAGATTAGCCGATGAGAGTTGTCAAGTCGTCGGTTGTCGGATTCTTGCTATATTCGGTTAAGGAAATTGATCTACTAAAGGAAGCTTATCCAGAAGAGACCGAGTTCAAAGAGAATGCGGCATGACAAGTTATCTATTAATTAGGAATAGTTTGTTAGTATCCTTTTATCTTTAGAAAAGTATGTTTAGTGTCCTATAAGGACTTTATCTTTTCCTTTTATCTTTAGGAATGTTTCTTTCTTGTCCGACAAGGACTTGTATCAACTCATGGGTATAAATATGTACACCGGGGTCTATGCAATTTATCTCACGATCAATACAATTCGGCGCATCGCCACCCTTTTTACTTCTACTTTTGTTTTTACGTTCCGGCGGAACTTGGCACTAGACGCGGGGCTGCATCGTCTTCGATCTCCGGCGAAGGGATAAGTCCAATGTTCCGTCGGTCCAGGCAATTGTATCGTCTACGTCGGCGTCGTTCAAGGCTGCATCAGTACATTCGACCTCTTGGATTACTCTAGTTTGGATAATATATTTGCCTGACTATTTATCATATGTCTATGTTAATCTAGTCCTAGCATCTCAATTTAGCTCTATCGGTTGTCTCTCGCTTTAGGGTTTCTACCGGTATCGGCTAAATCGCCTTGCTAGATTAGATTAACCTAGGCATCTACCACCCTGAAAATCAGTCAACGGCTTGATTGTCTAGATATTGTGTTTCTTTTCATACTTAGTGCTGCATCAGTTAAGTTTGATCTACTAAGTCGTGTTTAGAACCATAATCTCTAGCCTGCTTTTTGACAGCCAATAAGGGTTTCATCGGGGTTTCAGCCGATGAGTTATCTGGACGTTGCATCGGCTTACAAGGATTGCATACATATTGGATTTAGCCGATCGCAACAAAGGTTTTACTGTTTATCTAATCTTGTGGATTTCATGACATTGGACCTCTAGCCGATATGTGCTTTAACCTTTGGATCGATGCTTATTTATCATATCATTATTTGCCGATTGGTTTATACTGGATTATATTGTTATTTTATTACATCATCATCAGCCGATTGCCTTTATATCATTATCTACATTGGACATATAACCGATTGCTTAAACCCTATTACTATCGGCTGGCATCGGCATCGGCTATTCTCGGCTATCGGCTGGAACTACTCCATCGGCTTGTCAGCCGATCGGCTATTTTGATCTACTATTTGCATATTTTGTCAGTTGCAGGATCAAACTGACAAGCACGCCCGCATCTCATCAAGATTTGGACCTGCACAGGAGCTAAGCAGATCTCCCAGGCTAGTGTGTTCGATTTTTTCGTCAACACATGGTGGGTGGTCTATGTCAACATACATTGATATATATTAGACAATCTCATTTTTGTTGTTTGTTCGAAGTACCAAAGATAGTATATGGTCAAATGTGGTAATAGTATGATGCACATAACAAGTCTTTCAATTTTTATTTTTCTTTAACACAAGGCCACACTATTTTTTTTTACATAATCCCTTAAACACTTAATATACAACAACGTGAATCTATAAACATATGATTTATTGACATAATTAGATTTCCACCTAAGAATAAAACAAACTCTCAAATGTGCATAACCATGGTAGATTGGCTTGTCTTTCAATTTTTTTTATTATGGCACATAAAATGTAGGTGATTTTGTACCAACCTAACTCAAAACTCTATTCTCCGTGATAATTCATAGAGACGTGGAAATCTCATATATTTTCATTGAATGTTTTCAAATTGTTGGTCATGAGTAGCATGTCAAACACCTATCTATGTATTTGTTGGCGTCCAACGGCTATGATCATATCATAATCCAATTCGCATATGCAATCAAAGATAGAGCAAAATGCAACCATTAAGTTGTCGTCTAGTTGACTTTGTCTACCTAGTGGTAAATCAAATACTCAAGTACTATCCACTAAATCCCGATAAATCCAAATTCGCTTATCGATTTCTCCTTCTTGCCATCCAATACGATTTTAGATTCTTAGATACCGTATTTGTCCGTCAGTTACGTCTTTTGCTATCGATTTCGAAGACGACAAATATGAAGGGGCAGCTAAAAGGAAGTCAACTCTTTGCACCGCGATATGAATTATGCTACCTCTTCCACTTTCGCGTGATCTCATATTCTTGCAAACTTTACTTGCCATCTTTCACCATACTTCTAAATACCCAAAATTCTCAGGTGACATGTGCAAACTTTCTCAGAATGTAATATCTTCCTTCCATATGCTCTCTCCATTTCCCTGTTTCTAGTTGAGGGGAAGTCGATCGGGATTAGGAGGAAGCCGGGCCCACATGCAGGCGCCCACACCCACACTTCAATCCTCACGCCCCAGCAGTTAATGCCTTGACGACCCTCCTCCCCTCTCCCCAACCAAGCATAGAATAGGCGGACACACAGGGTGATAGAGAGAGACAGAGATTCAGATCCACCCGCGTCTTCTCTTCTCCCCTCTCGTCCACCCATCCCTCGATCGATCCGGCGATCTCCGCCGCCGCCGCCGCCGCCGCTAGCAGCAGCAACTGCACTAGGTAAAGAGGAGGAGAGGAGAGGAGAGGGCGCGCGGTACAGAGGAGGAAGAGGCGTGGGGAGAGAAGATGTTCCTGTGGGACTGGTTCTACGGCGTGCTCGCGTCGCTGGGGCTGTGGCAGAAGGAGGCCAAGATCCTCTTCCTCGGCCTCGACAACGCCGGCAAGACCACCCTCCTCCACATGCTCAAGGACGAGGTACCCTCCTACCCTTCGCCCGGATCTCTCTTCCCTCCCCCACAACCCCAGATCTGACCCGATCCATTTCCCTTTCGTTGGATCTGATCCGTCTGTGTTTGTGCGTGCGTGCGTGCGTGGGCGGATGGTGCAGAGGTTGGTGCAGCACCAGCCGACGCAGCACCCGACGTCGGAGGAGCTCAGCATCGGGAAGATCAAGTTCAAGGCCTTCGATCTCGGCGGCCACCAGATCGCCCGCCGCGTCTGGAAGGACTACTACGCCAAGGTCTCGCGCCAATCTCTTCCAACTATTCCATTCCATTGCATGTTTATGTTTGCATTCGGTCTCTCAGATCTAGTTTGTTGACGGTGATAACTTTCTGGCTTCTGTATTCCATTTTGTCCGTCTAATTAGGAAACGAAATGATTTTGCCATCCGTAGGCTATAAGGGGATATGCGAATAATTGAATTGTGCCGGTAATGGAATTCTTCAGGAGCCCTGCATATGTTAGCTTGAATAGTTTTGTGGGTATGGTGGTAGCACAATTATGGAGTTGTTAAAATCATACCAGTATCTGCGCTATAATTGATAAAGGTTTAATTGTCTGTTTTCTACAAAACCTCAAAGTGCCTTTGTGTTAGTGTAAGGATGAAGGATTAAAGCATAAAGGTTTAGTTTAAATACTATATCTTCATTGCACGGTATTCTTTTCTTCATGGGTGGTAATCTTCATTGATTCATTCCTCATTATTCTTTTCTTCACCTGTAGCTTACAGCTAATGTTACGTAAAGTTGTAAATTTCCTTTTATCTCGTGCCACTTGTTAGTTTTGTATCTGGTTAACATTGTATGTTCATATGGTTCTCCGCTGAAATGATTCTCTCTCTGTACTATATGATTTACGGCACATCTTAGATTTTGTGTGATGCATTAGCAAGTCTTTGCCCTTGCATGGAACTGTCAACTTGTCTGATATGTTGTCTATTCTATGATTAATATACTAGCTGTTCTTATAATATGATTACTTGACCAATGACCATGCATGATATATCTATGTTTAGTGCGTGGCTGTTCTCTCATTATTTGCACCCAGATGTAGGAATGCATGTTTTCTTGAGGATGCCTGTGTTCTGTTTCGGTGTTTCCTATGTTTCATTTGCTTTGACTCTGTCCTTATTCTTCTGATATTATTAAGCTTTTTTCCCCATCTGCTACCACCTTGTATTCTTGCTTGACTTTTCCCTGCTGTCTCAAAACAGGTTGATGCTGTGGTATATTTGGTAGATGCTTATGATAAGGAACGTTTTGCTGAGTCAAAAAAGGAGCTTGATGCACTCCTATCTGATGATTCATTGGCAACTGTCCCGTTTCTTATCCTTGGCAACAAGATTGACATTCCATATGCTGCTTCTGAAGAGGAGCTGCGGTATCATCTAGGCCTTAGCAACTTCACAACTGGGAAGGGCAAGGTCAGCCTAGGTGAATCCAATGTCCGGCCCCTCGAAGTGTTCATGTGCAGTGTTGTCCGCAAGATGGGCTATGGTGACGGGTTCAAGTGGGTCTCCCAGTACATCAAGTAGATCCCTTGTCAAGACATACTTGCATACTCTGCCCAGCGATTTTTTTTTTCCTTCTCGTTTGTTTCAGTTGGTTGTTCTTCACGACAACAATCATCATGACGGTATGGAGGGTATGAAGAGAAAACAGTGCTTTAACAATTGGGGACGATGTTCCATGTTGGATCTTTAGCCTCAAACCATTTGTTATGTCGAGCTTCTAAAATTCTTTTGCTTTTCCATAGGGCGTTTACTAAGGACTTGGAAGATGATGAATTATAAGATTATTGGTTTCTTAAATGTTGCTTTGCTTATGGATTGCTGCATGATGTGTTCCCATTGCGATGCATTTCAGCATTTGTATCATCTATCACAACATCTGCAGCTTTTCTTTTTTGAACATCCCTTATGGTTTGCTGGGGACTTCTATTCTGTCAATGAACCCGGCGTTGGTGTGTTCCCGATTTTTCTTCCAGAAGGAAATGATCTACCGAGTTTAAATGCCTATATTGGCCCAAATTTGAACATGGTTACCGTAGAAAACATCTCTCTATGTTTTTCACTTAAAACTTAAAAGAAATTTCAAATGATTTTAAATGTAACACTTTTGATAAAAGAATTTGCACAAATCAACGGAGCAAAAGTAGGGTTTACGTTACTGCGGTTACTGGGCTTACTATGGGGTACGGTAATATAAATACCGCGGTAACCTTAAATTCAAATAAATTTAAAAAATAATTTGAATTTTTGATAAATTTTACACGGTTTTTCATGGTTACCACGCGGTAACCCGGGCCCCGATGGTTTGGGAAACCCTAAGCAAAAGAACGCCTTGGTGCATTGAAATGCGAACCATGGATAATAAACCCATTGCTCAATCAAGAAAATATGCAACTCCTTGCACGTGGAAATAAAGCAAATGAAGAAAATAACACCCTAACATGCAAAAAATATTGCAACCGATTCTCCACACGAAAATGTGAAAGACAAATAATTAACAAACACAACTTTCATCAATGACCATTGTTTAGTGACTATTGTCTTGTCTAACTCAGGTTACCTTCCCCTCCGTTTCCGGTTATAAGTGTTTTTATAAGTATTTTTGTCTTTAGTTAAAGTCAAACTATTTTAAGTTTAACTAAGTTTATAGACAAATTAGTTTCATCAAATCAATGATTGAATATATTTTCATACCTAAACCTAGAATTGGATGAGAACTATCCTAGTTAACTTGTATATTCCTTCCATTTCATAATATAATAATTTAGAATCAAATAAGACCTATTCTAGTACTACGAGGTTCGTAGTAGTATGATACGTGCAATCCGATTCTAGCATACTATATTGTGGGACGGAGGGAGTATATATGAATGCAAACCATGTAATTTAAAACAAATGGTTACTCATGCTACTCGTGGTAATAACTTACTTCAATAAAATGTATTTGGTCCTCAGTTTTCCCAACGCTAAATAAATTCTACCATGAAGAGTACTTAAATATACTGCAGGGTGCTAAAGCTGTCCACAATAGCATAATATCAATTCCCTGTAAAATTAATGGTATATTGTCACCGTGAATATACTCAATAATAATTAAACAAAAGCTACTAAAATTTCTTTTTGAGGGAACAAAAGCTACTACCTCCCTCCCAAAATACAGAGAGTTTTAGGTTTGGATACAGATATTAAGAAGGTATGTAGAGTTAAATGAAAGAAAGTTGTGATTGGTTGACAAGAGAAAGTTGGTGGAGAATTTGAATGGTGGAAGATTGTGATTGGTTGAGAAGAGAATGTAGGTGAAGAAGTTGTTATATTCTGGGACAAATTTTGAATGTTAGAAGTTATATTTTAAGACGGAGGAAGTACTAAACTCGGTGGCATAGAGTCAATTCCTTAGTACCAAAGATAACAAAAAAAACAAAGTGGGAGGTAGGCAACAAGTTTTAGGAATTAAAAAAAAGGTCATTGAGGAACATTCTAAAAATGAAGTTGCCATTGAAAAAAGATGAATTCATATTTCCACCCATTTCTCATTAGGTCCATATCTTCCAAGAATATTACTTTGGAGTATTGAAAGAGTTAAGATATCAAGTTGCAAGTTGTCATGTCATTTAAGACCAGAGGTTTGCCACTCTTTTTCCTTGTGCACATTACCACCACAACCACTAATCTAGTCGTAGGTCCCATTGCAAATCCTTGTTCATTCATCGTCATCGGTCCTTAAGCACATCGCCATGATCTAATTTTAATGGCACTCAGATTTAGCCATCTCTTTAGCGGCGGTGGCAAGTGCTCCAACATTGACTTCTAACTTTCTATTGGAAACGTTTAGCTATTTGGTTATCATTATTGTCGAGTTGTTGACGCTCTACTCTCTATTATCAGATCTAGCCATAGGTACAATAATTTGCCTTTTCCTCGTCCTTTCTCTATATGAACCATTTTCTTCACATTTCTAAGTATTAACTCATTATCCTTTTTTAAGTGCTCTAATACTTTTGAAAGTATTATTTCTCCTTTATCTTTAAGTGGCTCATGTCTTCTTTATCTATGCTCTCCTATATCTCAAGTCTAATGTTGCAATCACTGACTGAAAATCACCCAGTTCTCGTAAAAATGCCGTGGGGACTGGTTTACGAAAACTAAGTGGTTTTACTCCCTCAAATATAGCAACCTTGTACCTCTGTCCAGATTCGTTGTACTAATATGTGTCTCATCCAGTACAAGGTTGTTATATTTTGGAACGGAGTGAGTAGCAATTTTCGTATGAAATTGATTGAAAATTGCTATTTTTATTGTTTTTTTACCAAACCGATACAAACCAGTCTTCACTCGAAAACGGTAATGCAAAACTGGACAATATGGTGTGTTGCAAAATTTCTCAAATGGCCCGTTTGGTTGGAGAGAGTTTTCAGGAGGGATTGAGAATTTAGAGGGATGAGACTATTAAGTGTTTTGTTTGGTTGGGAGACATGAGAATTTTGGTGGGATGTGGATCCCTCCTTTTCAATACGGCAGGTAATTGGGAGGGAATTCCTCCTTTACTTTGTCTAAGCAAATCTCAGCCATCCGTTTTTATTAATGACCTAATCTCTAACTAAACTCCTTATCAATTTTTATCACCTCTACCAAACAAGATATTAGGATTAAAAATCAAATTCTCATCTTAATCTCATCAGCAATTTTGAAGTGTAAACTCCAAATCCTCCTCGCTCTAGTTACCATACAAGCCGCAAGGACCGGAAAATTCTCGAATCGCCGCCGGTACGCTCACCAGCTGCTTCCTTCCCTTCGCCGCCGGTAGCTTCCGCCGCGATTGCCTCTCCCCCTTCCCGGCCTTACGCTCCGCCGCTAGTGTGAGGCTGACTCCACTCGTTTCCTTCCAGTTCGCCCCTCAGAAATCCATCGCGGCTGTGCATAGTGCACGCGAAAGCCCTAAATCCAAGCGGCGGCGAGGAGCGAAGGGAAGGGGAGGGGAGCGCCGCCGGCCGTCGGGAAGAGGGGGCGGGCGGCGTCCGTCTCCCTCCCTCACCCCTCGCGTCCTTCGCTCTTCCGCCGGGATGCAGAACCCTGGCGGCCACCACGCTAGCCCGGCCTCGGCGGCCAAGTCCAAGTCCTCGACCGCTGCCGCCGCGTCGGCGTCGGGCCAGGGGAGCTCCCACCACCACCACCACCACCACTCCGGCGGCGGCGGCGGCGGCGGCGCCGACGCGTCCGCCACCACCCTCAAGCGCAAGCGCGGCGTCTTCCAGAAAGACCGTACGGCACTGTTTTTTCTAAACTTTAGTACTGCTGCTGTTCTTCGAATTCGTTGTTTATGCTGCATTTTTTCCCCGTTCTTGCAGTGCAGCACATGATGTACGGATTTGGGGATGATCCAAATGTAAGCCCGACCTCGATCTATGCCTTTCATCTCTTAATTTTCAGGCTAGGAATTGTTTGGGGATAGGATGCAATTTGTGTACTTTGTGTTGTGGAACATTGGAGGTAATTAACACCGACAACGACAATAATTTGCAAGTAGGCCATGGATTTACAACACAACTACATGATTGCCTAAGAAAGAATGGATATGCTGTTCTACCTTTTAAGTTAAAATCTTGTATGTAAATGACATCTTTCTGTTGGTTTTGCAGCCGCTTCCAGAAACTGTTGCACTTGTGGAGGACATTGTTGTAGAATATGTCACTGACCTGGTAAGCTTTCATTGTATTTGTCTTTCTTGTTTTCTACTGAAATTACATTTATGAAGGTTGTATGGATGAAAGGAGTTTATTTGGACTTCGACATCCTTATTTGTTGCCTTATTTAATTCAATTCTAGTGTTCTGGAAAGAGTGATTAGGTAGTGTTCTGGAAAGAGTGATTAGGTTCAGTGCTTCTGTTTGTCAGGAAACATGAAGCCTTTTATGTTTTGAGAATTAATAGGGGCTTCACTTTAACCTATAGTTCATATTTGTGTAGAGCCCAAGGGTTTGAAGTTTGAACACTGGTTTCGGGAAAAAAGAACTACTCCCTCTGGAAAATAAGTTGCCAGGTCTCTACTGGACAAAAGTTCGATTCCAAAATTTTGAATCAAAAAACCAGTTACCAGCTAGTTACCGGCAGTAAACCAGTTTTGTGATAAAAATATTGGATTCGAACTTTTGGCATGCTAATATGTAATAATTCAGATCCGGCATATGAAAGTAAACTAGTGTGTGTACATGAAATTTCAAGAAAATATAAAGTTATACTTTATTCTTATGGTCTCAAATCTGAACTTTAATTTAAGTGTGAACTGTACTTTGGACTAGATTTTATTTCCTAAGTTGCACATTGGATTAGGTATTATCAAAGGTTTTCACTTTGAACCAGCTTATGGTATCAAATTTTGCACTTTGGACCATTGGTCCCATACGTCAGCCTCCATATAGTCATCTTCCTCGTCAGTCCTCTCGTCTCCTCTCCTTGTGCGCCATCATGTGCTCTCGTTGCGGCAGCTTATTTGTGCAGGCCGCTATGGTGGAGCATCTTGCCAAGCCTTTCTCAGCTAGTCCACCACAAATAAAAGCCTTAATTAACTTTTTCCATCCTCAGTTCCCTTCTCAATCATAAACCACCAGATAAGTTGAAGAGCTTCATACAGTGACAAACCTTCCAGACCTCTCCATGCTAATCACCTGACCATCCCCTGCTCTTGCACCCACTGGCCGGAACACCGTCTCAGCGCTATGGTGGAGCATCTTGAGCTCAAATCAGGGGCTAACACTAGTGGAGCTCGAGGCTGAGCAAAAGCTGGAGCTGGTGGATTACTGTGCATAGGCAGAGTGTAGCGATTGTGATGGCATTGGTAGAACTGCGGGTGGAGAAAGAGTTCTACAGACAGTTATATAGGCCCAAATTGCAACATAGAGGCAAACATACATAATCCAAAGTAAAAACATTGGCTAGAGCATATGGTTCAAATAGAAAGTTGGGTAAATATTCCTAGCCCAAGGTGCAATTCACTCCAATTTAAATTGTTCTGGCTGGTACACTCCAAACCTGTTCAGCAACGGTTATAGTTATCACCAGGATTTGCATCTCTTGTGGAGCCCTTTTTGTTAATGATTCATAGAGCTTTGCCATCTTTTGGCAGTTCTTCCCTGCTTAAATTATCTGTAAACTATATTAAGAAAGGCATTTTCTTTAAAGTCTCTATATAGTCTACTTTCCTGCATGATATGGAACCTTGACTTTGTAATCGTGCATAGTGTAAATGAAATGTACCTGTGACATGGGGTGAAGATATCTAAACATGCCCCACTTGTCTGAATATATTTTTGTAGATAATTTGTCCATGCGTGATCTGAATACGCGACGATATGAATTTATTAGGTCTGTTTACCCTGCAGACTTACTTTGCCCCAGGTTGTTGGACAAAGTTTTTACATGACTACAATCTAGTATGCACTCTGTAACAGCGGAAATACACACCAAACACAAGAATTTAGTTAACTGTAATTTTTTATTTGATTTTAAATACCTGCATGTGGATAAAACCATATGTGTATGTAATGTTTATTTATGATTCCGTAACTGTTGACTGTATAATGTGCACTTTCTTAGGTCCACAAGGCCCAGAACGTTGCATCAAAGAGGGGCAAGCTCTTGACAGAAGATTTTCTTTACCTCATTCGCAAGGTACATTTCTGAACTCCACATGTGAAGTTGCTTGCAATACAGTTGATTAGGTCATGTTAAAATTTATCTCTGTACTTTCTTTCTAGGATGTGCGGAAACTGCACCGTGCCACTGAGCTACTCTCCATGAATGAAGAGCTCAAGCAGGCAAGAAAAGCTTTTGATGTGAATGAAGAGACATTGGCAACAAATAACGAGTGATTTCTCTTGGAGAAACCCCGGCAAAAACTATGTGTAGTACGGAAACTAGTCTTACGATGATCATTTCTCCTGCAGAAGATGTGCATCCATTACATTATGTACTACTACATTTTTAGGAGAGTAATGAAACATTGTGCAAACTGTCATCCTATTTAGGAGTATTAAACCTAGGTTACTGACAAAATCCATTCCATAACTCCTGGGCTAATTTGCAAGACGAATCTAACGAGATATACTAATCCATGCATAGCGGATTATTACTGTAGCAAAACATGGATTAATTAGGCTTATTAGATTTGTCTCGCAAATTAGCCCAGGAGTTATGGAATGAATTTTATCAGTAATCTACGTTTAATATTCTTAAATAATAAGATTCTGGAGGGCTAATTATTAGCCATCTGGATCCAAACAAGGCTTTGGTTTGGGATTGTTATGGGATAAGATAATCATGTTTGGGGCAATTGCGGGCGTGAATGCCTGATCGGCAACCGCAGCCCAGGCAGCCGATGGCATTTGGTAATTACCTTTTGTTTTAATCTAAAGTCCCAAACGATGGTATTATTGCCTTTGTGTTTTAAAAGGACGCGACTGGGGTGCATGGTCGTGCGTTAGGCTAAACACCCGTTCGGACATTCTTAGATTTTCCAATTAGTAATTAGGCTATGATGTGCTACAAAGGCATCTGGATCGTCTACATTACTGCAGATGAGTACGGTTCATATGAGACGGTTCATATGAGAGGGAACAGATCTCCTTCGTTCGCGATAGATCGGACTGTTAAAAATATCCTAAAGTCATAGTGCTGCGCTTCTCTATCTTTAGCAAGTAAAGGCAGAGTAATGGTTTGCTTGGTTGCGCAGACGATAAGCTTATTCATTGGCGCATAACACAAAATATTTCCTTTTCACCCTGGGACAAAAAAAAAAAAGTGCTCCTTTTGCATGGGTGTGTTCGGCTGCACTGCTGCAGCCTATACGAACAGTGAAGCAAGCTTTCACAAGCAAAAAAGGCCAGCGGCTGCACCTGCCTGCTGCCTGCCGAACAGACCCAGTCCACAAGCTATTCTATTTGTTTTAATAGATACTCTCTATTTTATGTTATAAGTCACTTTGATTTTTTTTAAATTTTTTAAAGTTGATCAAATTTATAGAAAAATGTAGCAATATTTCTAACGCAAAATTAACATATTATTAGAATATATCAAAACTTAGTTTTAGTGAAACTAATTTTATATTATAAATATTGCTAAATTTTTCTATAAATTTGATTGAAATTTGAGTATGAAAAAAATTGGAGTATAGGCCCTAGCTTGTTATATTTGCGTGGCACACTTTGATGAGTAGTTAGTGTTGACAAAAGGATGGTTCACAACTGCATTATGTGCGTAGAGTGTCCACATATCAAGGACTTCTAGTTTTACTTGCTCTCTTCCTCACTGTTGAGAGACTATTGTTGCATTTGATAAACATTGGATATATTAGCATATTTATGATTATTTAATTTTTAAAACAATAGATAAAAATTTCTTTTGAGGGGATAAATTATACATAATATTGTAGCATATATCGTATAGTATATCCTAACTGAGTATTATTATATCGTATAGTACATTCAGGATAAACAGAGCAAGAGATAAGAAAACAAATGAAAAAAAAAAGAGGATCACCTAACTATGTTGACATGTTGACGATATGTGGCCAGATCGTCTTGACAAATGACAACTCCGCGAGGGGCTAAACTGCAAAGAGCCAAAGAGGAGATAACAGGAGGAGAAAAATTTCAAAACCTTCCAAGGGTGCAAACGCAAAACAAGCCGAATCGCAGTGTCGTATCGTATTCGTACCCAAAGTCCAGCAACGTGATCGAATTCCTTCACCGCCACACCCCACCAAGAAAAGTCCACTTTACCTCATTCCTAACCCCAACCCCCGCCTCGCCCGCCCGATTCCCCGCCGCCGCCGCCGCGGAGCTCGCCGGAGAAGCGGCACTCGCGGAGGAGTGGCCCGCCATGGGGCCGCCGCAGCAGGCCAGGGGCGGCGGCATCGACATCGAGGCGTGCGCGCGCCCGATCGCCGTCGACCACCGCATCAAGCTCCCCTACTACTTCCGCATCGCCGGGAACCTCCTCCGCCAGGTCAGGCCCGCCCCCGTGGTGAATCCCTCCCGGGACGCCAGATCCCTCCTCCTGGTCGATGAGAGCGCCTGCCGACTTTGGTAGATCAATTTGCGCGATTTCGCTGTAGCACGCTGATTGTGGTTGGGGGCTGTCGGGATTCGATGAATTGGGGATTGTTTCGTTACGCGATTAGGTCGATTCTTTTGGTTCCGGTACCGAATTGTGTTAATGCTGGGTGCTTCGATGTGGTTTTGCGCAGGCTAAGATATATCGAGACGAGAATAATCTCGTCGACCTGTATGTCATCCTCCTGCGTTACTCGAGGTGGGTTGGTAGCTGAATTATCTTGATATTTTTTTTGTTCTAGTGAAGTTCCGGGGTCACACCAAACGTATGTATTGTTGCAGCTTGGTTTGCGAGACGATTCCAAAGCACCGTGACTACCATACATTCAAGTTGAGAGAAGTGGATTTCTTCAGGCTTGCTCCACATAATCAATCTGTAATTCCTCTCGCTTTACTACTGTGTATATATATGGTTTTAAGTTGTCTAGTGGATCCCAGTTGATTGTTTTTAATTATGGATAACGATGTTCTTTGCTCTATCAGCTGTCTCTAAGTAACTGTCATTTTGTCATAGAAACTCATTGAAGTGCTCAGTGAGCTTGAGTCACTGAAGCCAGTTGTGCAGCGGCAAATCACTGAGCATAACAGAGCAAGAGGAGGTGCCATCGAATCCAATAGTATAAATGGAACCATTGCTGTAAATAATATAACAAAACAGCATATGACAAATCCTTATACATATCAGGTATATATATATAAGCCTGTTATGGTTATTCTCTCTCATTATGGTCAGCTTCTAAGTGCTTGTTCTGGTTTACTTTATTGTTCAGCCATTTGTAGGAAGCAACAATGGATCATTTCAAAGACCTGTCCCTGGTGGGAATCATCAAATGGCACCATTAATGAGTGCTCAACCTGATAGACCGACCCGCAAACAGTATGTGTATATTTCAGTCATATTTATATGTATGTTTTGGGTGTTTCATCTGTCTTAAATAAAAAGTAGACATTTATTACTTTTCATATTGATACTGTGAGATATTAATTAAGGAAAGGAAACTCAATAGACATGTTTATTAGCTTACCTAAAACATCATAGAACTTGATTGACTCAATTAGGTAAGATTTAAGACCAAAATTTTGCTTGTAGGTAAGAGACCATTCATGTGCCCTAAATTAAATTGGGTGTTCAAGAATTTCACTATTTTTTTCAACAAAAATAGCAGATTCCTTTGGAATATGTTGGTTCTCCTCCACACCAAACATGCTCATAGTTCATAATGTGCAACAGGTCACAGATCTAAGTCTTCAGTTAGGAGATATTTAGAAATCAATCACTAGTTGTACAGTACAGTCTTTTTTAATATAAAAAATAACATTTTTCTTGCATGAACCAGCTGTATTTATCACTTGATTTTTTCGATGAGCTACAATTGTATAACAGTATAAATCGATGAACATAAATTCTATACTGCATCCAGGGTATTTGGTAATCGTTGATTCCGTGAATGCCATAGTTGTAAATGTAAAGCTGTGAAACATCATTACATGGCAATAGAAAATATTAAAGAAGGCCAGTTGGTTCGCAGCATCGGTTAAAGTTAGTCAACTTATAGAAGAGTTATAGCAAGAATGTTACTTTTATTTGCATGCTTTTGATTAAGTGTTTTCTTTATTCCTATTTGACTCTCTTGTCAATGTATTTCCTGGAAAAATAGATGAATTCATTATTTATCCCTGACATATTTGTAGCCATTTGTGCTAGTAGACTAAAAACTTATCATTTGCCGTCTATTTTAAACAGACTTGCAAATCTCCCTTTCCCTAAAGAAGAAACATTAGCTAGACACTCTATATTGGGACCTAATGGGCTTCATGGGCAATGGACTGGGCCTGTTACTGCAATCAAGGTACGGTTATTTTCCTCATTCTCTGAATGCGTTTGCTTGAAAAAAAAATAACCATAGAGAAGACATCCATAGTCTTATTGATTTCCTTATTGCTTGTTGCAGGTTCAGTATCCAAGCAATCTTGATCTAATAAAAAGCGATGTGTCTAGGTGAGAATTTAGATGCTTACAGCTTAATATCTCTAAAGTGATTATATTTTCTACTTGTCTCTTTCTTCTTCCAAACCCTGTGTTGAACTTCTTTCAAGTCGGAAAAGTCTATCTTACTAATTATCTTCATAGCTTACCAGCTCCATAAACTTCATTTGAACTTCAGTGTTTCTTGGAACTTCTGTAAGAATTAAATTGCTTCTAAAAAAATAGTACACAACTACAAAGATCCATTAAAACAGAAGTTACAAAAAACTGTAAAAAACAACCATACAAAAAAAAAGTAAAACAGATTGAATATTCAGTAATGTCTTTTCGTGGAGTTTTACTATCTTATATTTTTTTTGTTTTTATTGGTGGAATTCATCTATATTTTTTTATTATTGTATGATATTTATAATTTTTTACTGCCTTCTGTGTACTAATATTTTAATTCTAAAAAAATTATGTTGTCTCTTTGACAGAACTTTTGTTGATCACATAGGTATCCCAGAACATTTATCTCAGTTATTTTCTAATAGCCCTACAGTTTTTTTTTTGAGTGAGTTGCACTTTGGGCCACCTTTTATTACCGAAGTTTCACTTCAGACCACCCTTTAACCAATCTTTTCACTTTGGACTAGGTATTTTTCCCTTTGTTGCACATTGGATCACCATAATGCTTTTGTCTAGCCATGTCCAACCTCTCCTCCGGCAGAAGATGTGACCTACACCTAAACAGGGGAGATCATCGGCATGAAGGTGCCGATGAGCTTGAGGCTGTTAATATGCTCGCGAAGAAAGTTTGGGTGGTCCAAAATGCAAAGAAGGCAAAAATACCTAGTCCAAAGTGAAAATATTAGGTAAAGGGTGGCCCAAAGTGAAACTTTGGTAATGAAAGGTGGAGTGAATTGCAATCTGGGCCATATATTTTATCACCCAAGTTTCACTCTGGACCACCCTTAAACCAATCTTTTCACTTTCGACCGGGTAATTTCACCATTTTTTTGGGTTAGACCACCCTAAACAATTCCTTCAGCGCCCATCAACAATCTCAATCAAATCGGTTTCGATACATCGGTGAACTTCACCGTCTATATGCAGGCCATATCTTCACCAGAATAGAGGGTAAACATGAATAGTAAAGAGAGTTGGGTGGTTCAAACTGGAAATATGGCAAAGTTACCCGATCCAAAGTGAAAATATTAGTTTAGGGGTGGTCCAAAGTGAAACTTTGGCAATAAAAGGTGGCCCAAACTGTAATTTACTCTAAAAGGTAGTCTAAAGTACAGTTCGCTCTTTTTCTTTTGTGGGTAGGAACCCGGTTATTTTATAATCCATTTTTTAAAGTTTGTCAATAATTAATTCAGCAATATATGAGTATATTGGTGCCTGGCAACTGAAGTTCTGCTGATAAATTTAATTCACATATGGAAATAATTCTAGATTAACCTAATTTTGTACTTACTATTAGTATATTGTAAGAAAAATTAATGGTAATTGTTCAATTCCAGAGGCTTTGCAAGGTGAAAAGATGCCTTGTATTTTATATAGAGCGATGTTTTCTTTCAGGCATTTTGTCAGTTACACAAAAGCTTAAAGCATTTTCTTGAAATAATTTTAGTGATGACGTGCTACATACGTATAGAACCACCTGACAGAAATGTCAAATGGCTCTACTAAATAGATATATTTTGAAAGGAGGAAACATCCAAATTTGAAAGCAGAAGTGCTTATTCACATTGTTGCAATAGTAGGGATTGCAGCTGGACATTAATCATATTTGTATGGAAACTAGTTCATACTCTCAGCTGAAAACTTTATGTTTCTTATCATGTGACATTAGCACTCTCTTGCTTATGCAGTTTATTTCCATCTGTCTTGAACCAAGATGGTCAGAATGGTCCCAGTACAATATCCACAGATAGCACTCAAATTGAGAATGATGATATGAAATCTGTTCTGTCCCTTGATGATGGTCGATGGTCTAAGCTGGCAGAGGAATGCGCCTCTGTACCTTCTGTTAGTCTGGAAGAAGAATTATCCCAATTGAGTATCAAACAGCCTTCACCTCCTCCAGTCTTGGCAGAGTTAGAGCGCAGGCCAATTGCTCCATCAGAAGTTGCAGATCCAACACCAGGACTTGCTGTCTCAGAAACCGGGCGTTATCAGAACTTACATGTTGTAAGTTGAGATATGCACTATCCTTTGAAAGTTGAAACTATAATATTGTTCTGGACCTACAGCTTTACACTAAGCACTTGAGTAGTGTTCTTCTATCTGCATTTTATTTGCATGTATTGTTACTATTGACATAATTTCACTGATGATTTCAATGCTACTTTCTTATTAGCCGGTAAAGTTGATGGAATGTTTTCTAAGGGTTGCTGAGGCAAACACTAAGAGAAGTTTAGAAACATGTGGAGTTCTTGCTGGTACCCTGGTATGTACATTCCCCAAAGAAAATAAGAAGAGTGATTTGACTGGACTGCTTAACTGGACTACTTAAATTTTGTTATATTTTCCTGTAGAAAAAGAGAACCTTTTATGTGACTGCCTTGATAATTCCAAAGCAGAAATCTACATCTGATTCAGTAAGTTATAAATATTCTATGTTACTATCTCGGTCGACATATTTGTTCCATGCTTCATAGTTTCAGTTATACATGTTACTGAATGAGTATATAATTATGACACTTCAAGAGACAACTGAGTTACATGGCTTTCTTTATTTTACAGTGTGAAGCGACAAATGAAGATGAATTATTTGATGTTCAGGACAAGGGCTCGCTTTTCACTCTTGGTTGGATTCACGTAAGTCTGGTTCAATGAAACTTTGATACCATTGATGCCTTTTGTTGTTTGCTCAACAGCTCAAGTCAATAGGGTACATCTACTGTAATAATACCTTAAATTGGTACCAGCACTTATTTTAGTATATTTGATATAAAGATATCACTTCATCAGTGAAGATGAACATCTTTACATTAGTAATCCAACTTGATAGCTTCTTTAAAAAAATATTGAAGATGAGCTCCTTCTCTGCCATGTAAAAGAGCCTAATCTCTTCTTTAACACTGGGAATGAAAATGTGATATCAAATTCTTCAGTTGGCATGTCAGTGGGTTGTTTTTTGAAACTTGTTGGTAGAATACTCGATTGCCCATATTCAAGAGGGGCATTCTTGGTACATGCTTAAAGTTGTCATTCCTGTTATCAAGCTTGAGTTTTCAGCATCTATTAGCAGTTTAGGATTCAGATTTTGTCTTCTTCAGTTCTTCTTTGGACATATACGACATTGGAATTCAACTATTGTGCACGGCATTACATAGTACTACCTCTGGTTTTTAATAGATGATGCCATTGAATTTTTTACACGCGTTTGGCTATTTGTCTTGTTCAAAGAAATTACATAATTATTATTTATTCTGTTGTGACTTGGTTTATCGTTAAAGATACTTTAAGCATGATTTTCATTTTCGCATATTCGCACAATTTTTAAATAAGATGAATGGTCAAATGTGTGACAAAAAGTTAACCGCGTCATCTATTAAAAACCGGAGGGAGTACATTGTTAAGTGTCAGAAAATGCTGCCAAAATATCATTCATTTTTCATGCACAAATAGGGCAGTTCTATGACTGTCAATATTTATGAGCGGTTTCAGTAGATAAAACTGAATTACACATCTCATGCAACGATTTTTTTTGTTTTCTTTGATTAGAACAACTGTGAGTATAATTTGTTGGGCCTGCTTTCTTGCGTTAAAATATTCTGTTTCTTCTGACATCATTTTTCTGTTCTTTTTTTCCAGACACATCCAACACAGTCCTGCTTCCTGTCTTCCATTGATCTCCATAATCATTATTCTTATCAGGTAATATTTGTCAGATTGGATCTCACATAGCATTACCACTTGGGGCTGCAATTTCTATTGAAGTAATTTATGTTGTCTTGCCTACACTTTATTGTGATATTAATCTTATAACTGTTTTCTCATTGATTTCTATGAGGAAAACACCAAACAAATGCATGTCCTAGAGTAATTGTCAGGATGTTTCCCAGTAGTGAAATTATAAATATCTGCAATGCACTGATCACCCTTAGACCAGGAGCTGAAAAAGAATGTCTATGTTACCCACATATGGGGATACGGATACGCGATATGTAGATACGGAGATACGGCGTTCTCTAAAAAAACATGGATATAGGGATCATCTATACATGTAGAAAATAATATGACTCGTGCAAGGAAATCAGAATATTGTAATACCAGTAACAGCCTTCAAAAAAGTATCAGTAATAAACAGTACATCATGTCTTCCTCTCTAACTTTTCTCTATCTTCTCCAATAACTCAAACTTACCTCCACAATCCACTGAATGGCATGGGTAGCATGTTAGTTTGCCCTTGCTTTGCTGGCCCATTAGTTCCTCTATGAATTTGCAGCTACATATCAACCGCACATTAGCTAATCCGAAATTCATCAGCTCTAAACTACATAGCACTTGTACTAAGAAAATAGATAAGGGGAACAAGAAAGTTGGAAGGGCCAACAACTCAAAGCCTCACTGGGGATGAATGAAGTTAGTGGCTGGTGACGGTGGCGTTTGTGGTGGCGATGGAGGATGGCAGTGGGGGCAAAGCTACGCTCCACGGCGGCGGCAGTGCTGCACCACTGCATATTTGGCATCTGGCGCTACACCTGGCTTCCATCGACAGCGGCGCTGCATTTGGCTTCTGTTGTCAACAACGACACTGTGTTCCGCTTCCATTGACAGCGGTCTTGAACGAGAACAACAAGGGCCTCACATTGTGAATGGTTGCCAGGATGAAGCGATGCATAGTTTTCGTTTCCGGGAGGAATTGGGATATGTATCGGGGAAGTATCCTGATTTGTTTTATTTACATGGAAACAATGAAAATCACTGATACATACGGTATACGTATCATTTGGACCCTATCCAATGCACGCATCCGTATCCTTTCGTGTATCTGATACGAATACGTGGCTTTTTGGCGTATCCAGGTAACACAGGAATCTGTTCATGACATGTGCAATTTACCCAGTGCTCATGGCAAAGTTTTGTGCTATCTGTTGATTTTCTTCAGAATATTATTGCATACCCAGACATGGTTAGATCCAATATGATATGATGGTTTCATTTCTATAATATTCTCGTGTTCAATTAATTACTAGAGTAGCATGCGCCCTGCTAATTTGCTTAGTATGTACTGGCTGGTAAATTGAACGACATTGTTTCTATGTCAGAATTTTCTGCCTGAAATCATTTCATGAAAGAAAAAAAACATTATTTTCTATTTGTTCATGTGTTTGCTAATTGATCTTTTATACCAACAGGTGATGTTACCTGAAGCAATTGCAATAGTTATGGCACCTACTGACACAAGAAGGTATGTGATTTGCTCTGTGACGTTTACTTGTGCATTTGGCAGCCAGTTGAGTCAATTCTTTTATACTCCCTCCGTCCCAAAATATAAGCATTTTTGGATTTCAACACAGTCCTCGAGATGCTACTTTGACCAACAATATCTATAAAAATAAGATGTTTTAAATAAAAAGATTTACATGTTACGATAGTTTGATTAATATTATAAATCTAGTAACATTAGTTTTACATGATTGTTCTCTTTTATTTCTTTTGCTATTAATAGTCAACGTTAAAAATAGTTGACTTGGCACTATGCTAAAAATGGTTATATTTTGGGATGGATAGAGTAGTTTGCTTCTTGGGATGCTAATTTTGAAGCATTTGTAGTTTGCATCTTTCAACTTAGGTCAAATGTGCAATCTGTTGCATCTCTGACCGAGTAGTACAATTTCGTGCTTACAATTTCCTCAATAACATCGGAACGTCTTTGTTTGTTTTTACGTTCTCTAGCAGTACATATCTCTAGCAGTACATTGTTAAGCCACTCGCTGCAGTTTCTTTTTACCCTATAAGATTGATGAAAATTTTTTGAAGCCGAATTAATAGTCTACATAATGTTTGCTTGTCTGCTTGTGCTTGCTAGCTTGTGATTGTCTGCTTGTGCTAGCTTGAACCATGTTGAATATGGACTGTGCATTAGATGATCATGTGATCTTGAATGTGTTGTTGAACAGAAAACATGGTATATTTCATCTCTCTGATCCTGGTGGTATGGGTGTGATCCATGATTGCCCGGAGAGAGGATTCCATCCTCATAAGGCCCCTCTAGATGGTTCACCAATTTATGAGCATTGCTCCCATGTGTATATGAACCCCGATGTAAAGTTTGATGTGATTGACCTTCGATAATGGTGAGAACTCCATCCGCGAAAGACTGGCAGCTGAACAAGTTGGCTGCCTTTATTTTTTTAACTGTGCTGAAGAATCTCGAATACCGATGTAAGTGATTGTACATAGCTATTTGCATGTATAGAGTTCCGTTGAAATGAATATCTCCGGTATCTATGGGGAATTTATGAATTTATTGTATTTCATTATACTCACTTAGCTCTCAAGATATACGCTTGTAAGACGAGGTGGAAATGTTCAATCTCATTTTTATGCCAAGTCAATTGTTGTACATTTGAACACTCAGATTATTTTAGCGCTATTTCTATTACTTATATTTGGTTTATTTTAGGATGGTTATTTACTTATTTATTAACAGCCCCATCTTTTTGCTTATGTTTATCGGTCAAAATTTGAATTTTTGATTTTGAGTTTTTTTTAATTGAAGTTTATTTTTTTGCCTTTGCTTTAAGATTGTTAAGAACACGTATGCAATTTTTTTTTCACAAATTTTTTTTGTAAGGTTTTTGAAGTATATCTACAACATGATCATCTTATAATGATGGTGGCTATGGTCCTAATTTCCCGGTTTCCTCACCCGGCCGGTCCAAATCCATAGGTGGCATTGATGCTTGCTTGCTTGTCCTTAGGGTTTATACTTGTTCAAATATGATGTTTCACACTATAAGATGTTTTATGTTTTAAATAGATTCATGTATGTCTATGTATGTGCTGATGGAAATATAAGCACATACTGATATAATTTATTTAAATAAATTATAATATTGAACATGTGAACCAGTTAAACATGTAAACATCATGTGATCTAAATTAGACAGTAAATCATGAATAAGGCAAATGGGCGGAATATGATGAACATTTACGGAGGGCTCTGGTTATGGTGTGGATTTAGTTGACGAGGAGCGGCATGCATCGCATGAACAACGTGCGGTGTCAAATGTTGTCGTCAGCGCGCAACCCTTGAGCATAGGGGAAGATGAGCCGTTGTGGAAGACTCCTTGTTATGGTGTGGATTTAGTCGACGAGGAGCGGCATGCACTGCATGACGTGCGGTGTCAAAAATGTTGTTGTCAGCGCGATACCCTCGAGCGTAGAGAAAGCACTGCATGACGTGCGATGTCAAAAATGTTGTCAGCGCGACACCCTCGAGCGTAGAGAAAGGAGCCATTGTGGAAGACTCGTAGAGGTTACGCAAGCATGAGGAGTCCATATCAGTGGACCATTCACGTGCATCTCGTATACGAGTGTTCCTCTAGTTCTCTCCACCACACATGTCTCAATTGGTTAGAAGAGCACTCTTACATCCACGCCTTCCCACGAGATGGGCTTTTGTGATTCCCCAATAATTAATCTCCATATGTACCTTAGCCCACATATTAATTCCAGTGTGTTCTTTTTAAGGATGTTAGTGAACCTAGATAAAAAAAAAATGAAGAGGCCAAAACGTCTTATAATATAGACCGAACTGAGTACATGACTAAATGGTAGATATAAAATGTGGAATGGATTTGCCTCATTACAACAGTTTACTTCACATGTGTTTTGCACCTTTGATCAATTATCCAAATGGTATAGCGCATACATTTGCGTGATATAGCTTTATAAGAGAGGATAGATAATTTATACCTTACATCAATTATTTAAATGCAAATGCTAAAATGACTGAGGTGACATGGTGTTACTAATATTTTTGTGGCAAATTATGATGCTCAAGAAACCATATGGAAGTTAACTCTTACCTCTAGTGCTCCAAGTGACAAGATTTTCAATTCAAGATTCCAAAGAATCAGAAACTATCAGCATATTGTTGTTGTTACAACTAGGTTGGAGATAGCTATGCTGCTCCCATTGGATTACTTCCGTGTGCATTCTTGGTCATTTGTCATCTATATATTTAAACTTTTCTATATTAATTCTATTTATGCACGTACAATAATTGTTTTATTTCTCGTACACCATTCTCTTCACCTAAAACATCATTGTCTATAATATTTTATTTTTATTTTATTATTTTTTAGGAATTCCCACAGCAAGGTGCAATTTATCATTTAGTTATAGAAATGCTATAATCAACACGATAACATACAAGTGCTATGCATGTTGCATGGATTCTTGCCCCATTATAATCAGTGCATGCGGTATAGTAGTCCTCATTGTTTGAATCGATCACTGTGCGAACTTGAACTTGAATTGCTACCATGCGACACCCATAATTACCTCCATTTAATTTACACATTACGTGTTTATTTCATTTCACACTATCTAATCGTTTAGTAGCATGCGAGGAGATGCGCCCTACCATGTCTTTATGCATTGGCATGTCTAGAAATATGACTACACACGTATCACATGATATAACTATAAAATGTAAGATGAAGTGTGGCTTAATACTCCCATCATAGCGCTTGCTAGTTGCTACGTGTATACATGTGTATGATTCTAGTAACAACTTGAATTCCTATAACATCATACACACGAGAAAATCCTCGCAAAATAGAGGGCAACTAAATCATGTCACTGTCTTGAAACGGTATAGATTATGATCTTGACCCCATGTGCCACCGCATGGACGGCTGCATATGCACGAAGGTAAATATTTAATTTGGAGGTATCACGATATTAGTTATCATCAAGGTATCACGGAGATACATGCAAAGATAATGCATATCAATATCTCAACGTATATATCCGGGTACAAATGATGGTATCATGATACTTGAAGTATTTGTGGTATATCTTCGAGGTATCACAGAGACGCACATGAAAATAATGCATAATGATATATAAAGCTATCATGGTGATTCCTAGGTCAAGATACATATTGATATTTCAAGGTATCATGGTACTACGATGTAGTAGCGGACATAGGAAAACAAACATAACTATAGCAGAGATGAACAAGTTGATTAAGAGCATTGCGATCCAATCAAGAAAAAAAACATTAAAAAAGCACACATTGCAATCACAAAAATAAATAGATTATATACTAATTGAGTCAACATCAACTACGAGAATGCAAACATGCAAAAAAAAAAAGAAGAACACAATAGATACAAGAAAATACCTTGTTGATGTCCTACACATCACAGTTGACCTTTAGCCCTAAAATAATATAAAACAATTATAACATGTCAAATAAGCAAAGTAGAAGGGTCAATATATACTTAGTAGTTGATGCTTTTTAAAAGAAAAGGAAGCCAAAAGACTTACTAAAGCACTAATTTTGGTTGTTTTGCTGGGAGACTTAAGTACCTGCATTCTCCTAGCTTTCATGTTTTGGAACTACTTCTTGATGGCATTAAACAAATCATGCTCAATATACCACAACATCAAGTTGTTAAGCCACTCATTGGATAGCCTATTGCGCAAACCAGTCTTGATATTTATAGCCGAGAACACTATTTCAACAATTGTTGTTGCAACTAGTAGAAGCAAGGCTAACTCAATAATACGTTAGACCAATGGATACACAATATGTCTCCCGGTTTGAACCATCTTCTTAGCTAGACTTGCAAATTCTTGGCAATCAATAAAATCCTATATTCTTCGCACATGCAGAATGAAGGTTTCAATTTGATCCTTTATAGCGGCACAATCACAATTTGAGAAATCTTTCTCATAAATCTCTGAGTAAGTCGAGCAATCTTGCTCATATCGGACATAGAGAATAAGTCTCATTGAAGCGGTGATTCATCTCCGTGTTGATAACATCAAGCGCAGCACAGAAAACATCAATATGATAGTGATGGTCTTGAGTGACTATGATCCCACTTAGCCTTGATCTGCCCTATCTTGGTCTTGTTTTACTCATATTTGGTATTGGAATCTTGTATTATTCACAAAATGTTTTAATTTCTTCAAGTAACGGCTCCTAACCATCATTGCTCACGTTGACCAACTCTACATGTTTTTTTTACATCAATAAGCTATGACATAGCTTGCACAATGTTTTGATCCTTCCTTTGCAACATCAAAGATAACTCATTAGTAATATGAAAAAAAATAAACATCTTCATGATGAATACAAAATTAAAGCTCTCCATTAGCCTCATCAAACCAATTGCTAGTTTTACAAAACCCATCTTGATTTGGTTTTTGGCTAGATCGAGATGGTTGTCAACTCCATATTACCGCAAGGTGTTTAGGTGCCGGATCCTGATTGTCTTATTGCCAAAAAAAAAAAAAGTTCCCAACAACTTGGAATCGTTAATTCAGCACAGAAGTGCACGGTTCTAGCTAGGAACAATATGTCAATATCTGTATTTATCGGGAGCCAAAGCTATGGAAAACCTTTAATTTAATTTGAGGTGCATTTGTGTGCTTAGCAACCGTTGTAAGTTATAACCACAACAAAAATGGCATTTGGCGCTAGTACTAGTAATTGAGGAGACAAATTAAACGTTCTAATATTTGAGGAAAAAAGGACCCATTCCTTAGTCCCTAAAGACTAATTAATGTGACCTCATCTACACACTTACATGTATTGTTATTCTTAATTTATAAGAAGGAAAAAGTACGAATTACCCCCTCCCCCCCGGGAACTATCGCGGTTGACCAAATTATCCCCTAAACCTGAAAACCAGACATTGTTTACCCTGAACTTTCAATACCGGACAAATTACCACCCTCGACCTAATCCAAAGCGGTTTTTTCTTACGTGCCATACGCGGTAGTCCAGTCGGCATTTTATTCATAAAAAAGGGACCCACCTGTCATATTCCTCTTCCATTCTTCCTCTCTCACTCTCTCGCGGGTTGGCGGCAGATGGTGGGCGCCGCTGACGTCACCAGCGAGGTCACCGTCACCAGCCAGTGCAGCGGCGGAGGCGGTGGTGGCGGCGGAGCGGAAGTTTGCAGGAATACCGCTGGTCAGGAGAACGCTGGCGACCTCCGGCAGGGGGCTGTCTTCGTGTCCACGTTCGGCGGCCGGCGAATCTTCTCCAATGATACGGTTGTGTACACGTGCTCCACCTCCTCCGGCATAGACGCCATCGTCAGCCTCGGCAGGCGCAGTGTCCTCGGTGCGTCATTCTGGAGGTTCGCCTACTTCATCGACGGTGATCTCAGGAGCTTCGTGTGGCTCGGCGACGCCGCGGCGCCGGTGCAAGGTGGTGGTCGGAAGAGCACCACTACCCCGCTCATCCCAGTCGGCGTCGACAAGGTGCCGAACATTGACCCTAACCTCTACTTCGTCGCCATCACCGGCATCAAGGTCGGCAGCGGCGAGACCGTCAATGACAAGGCCACCGCAATCATGACCACCGATACCATCCATTTCACGCTCCTCAACCTGGTTCACGTCGACCACCTCAAGAAGCAGTTGCCGGGGACGGCGGACAAGGGCTCATCCGTACTTGTAGCCGCCGCTGCCGCCTCCTCCTCATCCCCCGCCGCCTCCGCGTTCGGTGGCGCTGCCCACTGTCTGCAGCCGACTCGCGAGAGAGTGAGAGAGAGAAGAGAGAGGAAGAGTGAGAGAGTGGTAGAGAGGGAAGAGAGAGAGGAAGAGTGGAAGAGGAATATGACAGGTGGGTCCCATATTTTTTTATAAATAAAATGCTGACTGGATTGCCACGCATATGCCACGTAGGACAAAACTGATCTGGATTGGGTCGAGGGGGGTAATTTATCCGGTATTGAAAGTTCAGGGTGCACGATGTCTGGTTTTTGGGTTTAGGGGGGGGGGTAATTCGGTCGACCGTGATAGTTCGGAGGGGGGAGGATGGGGGGTAATTCGTACCCTTTCCTTATAAGAAAAGGCTTTGGTGAATAGCATTCTATGCAATCTAGTCCATTAAGTTTTAGCAAAGGCCCAATTTGATCCTTGAATTTTTATTTTGTTCGCATAGGCCCTCCAAGTATTCTTTTTTTCGTTACAATCATACTTGGATCCACTTGATGTGTCACTAGAGCTTGTATTAGGCCTCTCACAGTGCGGTGAGCTAGACCGGTGCTACACGGTGCCAGCTCGGATTGAAGCATACGTGGCAGAAGGAATTGCACCCTAGCAGAGCTCCTCGCCCCCAAGCAGAGCCGCGCGAAACCTCGCCAAAACGAGGGCACGAGAAGAAGAGGAAGGCGCGAGGCGCGTGCGCTGTGGGGTACGGTTCTTGGCCACGCCGTGCCCTCGCACCGCATCGAGTGGAGAAAACCCCAATTCACCCACGATTCTTCCCGCCACCGAAACACCCCAAGCAAGAACGTAGAAAAAAGAACTCGATCTGTCCCAAGAACACAAGAGGAATCACCAAGAAGCAAAAGAAACAAAGAAATCTCGATCCGTCCCAAGAACACAAGAGAAATCCAGGGCCCTAGATCTCATATTAACCAATGAACAACACATCTCACATGCACAAAAACAACAATCAATAATCCCCTAAGTTGTACTATAGTTGGAGCCAATCCATCATCAGATCATCAGCGAGGAGGCAACTCGCTGTCGCGCGCCCGCTTCCTCCTCGCCACGGCTTCTCGTCGGCGTCGCGCCATCCACTCTTGCTGCTGCCCCTGCCGCGGCCACCACATCCGCCGCCACGACCCCCAAATCTAGCGGCGAATCCAGGGCCCCGCGCTGACGACCGCCGCCACAACTCGGATCCAGACCCGGGCTGCATCAGCGCGTCGTCTTTGGTCAAAGCCGTAGCCGAGCCAAGAACCGGCGTCCGCGCGCTGCCAAGAACCAGTGGCCGCCCGCGCACTAGCGAGCTGCCGCCAAGATCGAGGGAGAGGAGGTGCCGGCGAACCTTCGGAAGACCATTGAAGTCGCCGCCGATGACAGCCGCAAGTCCAGAAGACCACACCGCCGACTGCTGCTTGGGAGGAGAGGAGAAGGAGGCGGCGCGGCGGCATGGGAGGCGAGGAGGCGCGGCGGCATCGGAGAGGAGAAGGAGGCGTGGCGGCGGCGAACCGGGAGGATCGACGGCTGAGGCGGAGTAGGAGGAAGCAGTGGAGAAGACGATGGAGGAGAAAGAGAGGAGAAGATGGGTTGCTGAAGGTAGGTAAGGGAATTAATTTCCTTCGGTCCCCCTCGCTGCCCAAGTCACGAGCGCTGTGAGTGCCGTTTCCTTGTACAATGCCCAAATCCAACTAGGTCACGCAATATAGGATCCTTGCACTGTGGGGAACGGTGTCTTTGGGCCAATTTTTTGGGCTAAGACCCTACCACCGGTGCTTGCACTGTGAATGCTCTTAGAAAACTCGTTCTTGGGCTTTGTCTTACACAAACCGTTACTGTTAACAGCAAAATTTGGCAAGATAGACTCGGATTTGGAGTTGGATATCGAAGCGGAATCGAAGGAGATTGAATCTTGCCGAAACAGACTGCGCATTGGCTGGGCAGCATATCGGTTGGAAGCAGAGTCAGAATTCAATTGAGCCGATACAGGTCGACTTGGGGCTCAGTTTGGGCCTCGATTGGGATAACTGTCATTACCGTTTAGGGATAGAGCTCATTTAAGGCAATTGTATCTATTAATTAGGATATTGATGTCGGTTTGAGTTAGAAATATGACAAGAATCCGCCATATGGACTTGTTTGTATTTTATCTTTAGAAAAATTTGAGTTGTGTCCGTAATGGACAAGTTTTGTACTTAGGGTATAAATATAAACCATAGATCATTTGAGGAGAAGCCCACGTTTCCTTGGGTAGGAGAAGATTGATCTGGCTTATGACACTCCAAGGAAAAAATCTAAGGTTCAGCCCATCTCCAGCATTTTCTCCCAAGTCCCAAAGGCACAAGGTTCAAAAGGCCTCCCTCCTCCAATACCAGTGCAGCAATTGCAGAAGATTGGAATTGATCAATGTGGCATGCTTCCTGAGGATGTAGCCACTGATAAACTACTCAAGCAGAAGAAATGAACCCAATCTCGTATCATTTTCAGGCCTTGTTAGGCCTCTACTTTTGGTGTTGTAATAAGGCTATACTCTCTGCCACTTTCATGTGTTCTTTAGCGGATGTTGGTTTGCTGAACCTCTCTGATAATATGTTACGCTGCACGATATCTTACTTTTGCTTATTCGTGGTCTTGAATGCTATATTTTGCTTCTGCTCATTCTGGGTCTTGGATGATATACCTCCTATCGAACCTTTTGGCTGTGATTGGTTAACGGCCTGGGCTTGTTTACTGGAAAAGCTTCACAATCATTCAGAGAATGCCATTATGGAACATCAGCTAGACTGTTTTCCATCACTCTTCAAGATTTATAAGCCAATTGATGAATAATCAAAACCACAACAAGTCTTGCCATATTCTTTGTTGGAATGTTAGGGGAATCAACTCTACTAAAAAATGGCTAGCTCTCAAAGACAAAATTGCTGAAACCAACTGTTCTATCATTTGTATTCAAGAAACAAAAAGGGAACATTTTGATCACTCATACTTAAGGAACTTTTGCTCAAAACGTTTTAACAAATTCGTCTATCATCCTTCGGTAGGAGCATCTGGAGGTCTCATTATCATTTGGAACAGCGCAACAGTAACTGGAAATGTAATCTCATATCTGCCCTATGCTATCACTGTGGAATTTACATCAACATCCACTTTAATTGAGAAATGGAACCTCACCAATATCTATGGACCATGCGCAGGAGAGTTGAGGGATGAGTTTGTAAACTGGTGTTTAATTTTGACATAGAGCCTGATCAGTGCTGGATTCTAATGGGGGATTTCAACTTTATAAGATCAGTGGAAAACAGAAACTTGCCAGGAGGAGACATGAATGATATCCTTATTTTTAATGAGATTATTAGTAATACAGGGCTGGTAGAAATCCCTTTAAAAGGCAGAGCCTATACTTGGAGTAACATGCAAGATCAACCCTTATTGCAACAACTGGATTGGGTTTTCACCTCTACAGCATGGACTTTAAAATTCCCCCATACCATGGCCACAACAACTTCAAGATACATATCTGACCATGCTCCTTGCCAACTTTCAATTGAAACTTCCGTTCCAAAATCAAGCATTTTCATATTCGAAAACTACTGGGTGTCAATTCCAGGTTTCCTGGAGGTAGTTCAGCACTGTTGGAATATACCAGTCAGAGGAAATAATCAGGCCATCACAATAAACTCCAAGTTAAAAAAAAATGTAAGAAGAGGCCTTAAAGCTTGGAGTAAAAGATTTTCTAATCTTAACAATCTGATTGCAAATTGCAATAAGGTCTTGTCAGCCCTTGATAATCTAGAAGAACATAGAACATTGGTCATTCTGGAATGGAACTTTAGGATCATTTTAAAAGAACACATCCTCAAACTGCTGAATTACAAAAATGAGTTTTGGAAAAAAAAGATGTACAATCAGATGGGTAAAATTTGGAGATGAAAATACCAAATTCTTTCAGGCTGCTGCAACCGATAGTCTTAGAAGAAACAAAATTTCTCACCTAACTCTTGAAGATGGAACAATCATCACCTCTCATGCTGAGAAGGCACATGTGCTGTATACATCATACAAATCCAAAATGGGAACCCAGGGAATAATGCAAATGGTACTTGACCTCTCAAATCTTTTACATTCATCTCAAGACTTGGAAGCTCTAAGTGAAATACCTTCAAATGATGAACTGGATTTGATTATAAAGCACTTGCCTTTCGACAGAGCACCTGGGCCAGATGGTTTTAATGGTATGTTTCTTAATAAATGTTGGAATATAATCAAGCAAGATTTCTATGAGCTGGCTCACCAATTCTTTCTAAGCAATATGCCTTTGGATAATTTGAACCACTCTTTCATTACCCTCATCCCAAAGAAACCTTCCCCTGAATCTGCAAATGACTTCAGGCCAATTGCCCTGCAAAGTTCTGCTCTAAAATTCCTCACAAAGATCATGGCTAATAGATTGCAACCATTAATCCAGAATCTTATCCACAAATCAATATGGTTTTATTAAAAGCAGAACCATTCAAGATTGCCTAGCATGGACTTTTGAATATCTTCACCAATGCCAGCAAACCAAGAGAGAAATAATTATCATGAAAATTGACTTTGAAAAAGCTTTCCACCTGGTGGAACATGAAGCAATCCTGCAAATCTTGCAGGCTAAGGGGTTTAACCAATCTTGGATCAACTTGGTCAACAATGTCTTGAAATCTGCTTCCACTTCTGTGATGCTGAATGGAGTACCTGGAAAAACCTTTAAATGCAAGAGAGGAGTCAGGCAGGGTGACCCACTTTCCCCACTGTTGTTTGTTCTAACCGCAGACCTGCTGCAATCCATTGTAAACAAAGCACAAACTTTGGGCCTCCTCACTGCCCCAATCTCAAATGGAGATAGCCAATTTCCAATCCTGCAATACGCTGATGATACTCTGATAATTATGAAAGCGGACCAAAAGGAAATTTTCACCCTTAAAGCCCTGCTCAACACCTATGCCCTTTGCACTGGGGGCCGAAAATCAATTTCCATAAATCTTGCATGATCCTGATAAACACAGACAGTAACAAAATGGAAATCTTAGCATGAACTTTTGGTTGCTCAATAGGCAAAATGCCCTTTACATATCTTGGACTACCTATGGGAACCACTAAACCGAATATCAGTGACTTTGCTCCTCTAATTGACAGAATAGAGAGAAGGCTCCCCTCCACAACAATTTTTCTGAATTATGGACAAAGGCTCTCAATGGTAAACTCAGTTCTATCATCCCTGCCAACATACTATATGTGCACACTAAAGCTCCCAAAAACACATTGATCGTGCCCGAAGACATTGCTTATGGAGGAAAGACACTGAAATGGAAACCAAGACACTCTCTTTGGCAGCTTGGGATATAGTTTGCCAACCAAAGAAAAAAGGGGGACTGGGAATAATAAATCTGGAATTTCAGAATATTGCCTTACTCATCAAACATCTGGATAAATTCTATAACAAAGAAGATTTACCTTGGGCTCATCTGATTTGGAACAAACATTATCTTGAATCAGACAAACCCCCTCATGCAAACAAAGAAAAATGATCTTTCTGGTGGAAAGACATCTTCAGATTAATACCCTTGTTTAGAGCTTTTTCACAGGTTAATATGGGTCAAGGCGACACAGCTTTATTCTGGAAAGATAATTGGAATGGCAGCTACTTAGAAAATGAGTTCCCAATCTTGTTCTCATATGCAAAAAACCAGGATACCTCAATTCAGAATTTCATTATGGCATCTGATTTGGATATGCACTTTCATCTCCCTCTCTCAAACCAAGCTATGCATGGGGAAACTTTACACGACAATTTGCAAAGTGTACAACATACCAATGAGCCGGACAAATGGACTTTTATATGAACTCAGATCGATATCAATCCAAGAAAGTATACTCAATGTTTTTTGAACATCAGCAACCGGATAAACCCCTAACCTTCCTCTGGAAGAGCAAATGCATGATGAAACTAAAGGTGTTCCTATGGCTACTACTAATGAATAGACTAAACACAAAGAAAATGCTGCACATGAAACAATTCAATATCCAGGGAGGAACACACTGTGTACCGTGCAATTCTATGTTAGATGAAGACATGCATCACCTATTCTTTGCTTGCCCAGCAGCACAGCAATGCTGGCAACTGATTGGAATTCAATGGAATCTCGCTACTAATTTCATGAACATGAATACATCAGCACAGAACCAATTTCCTCACAATTTCTTCTTTGAGGTTATGGCTTTTAGTTGTTGGCACATCTGGAGCAGAAGAAATGATCTCATTTTCAATAATGTGGCTTACAATTTAGACAGATGGAAAGCTGATTTCAAACAGGAGTTTGCCTTGCATATGCATAGAGCAAAGGAAGCTGACATCCCTCTTTGGCAATCATGGCTAGATAACTTCCTTTAGTTTTCCCCTATAATTATTTGTAACCTTTGTGAATTCTCCCCTTTATTTTTTATATTAATATATATCGCAGTAGGAGCCTCTCCTGCTGTTTCATGTCAAAAAAACAAAAATAAACCATAGATCATTGTAATATGGGAGACAATCCAATCAATACAACTTTCGGCGCATCGCCACAATTTTGTTTTACTTTTCGACGAGTTCTTGCTTCAAGTCGGGACATCGGCTACAATCTGTCGACAAGAGGTAACTTGTCTCGATGGCTTGCGCTATCGAGGCTCCTATGTCGCTTTAGATATATTAGTCCTTTTATCGTGGTCATTGCTATCATATGTCTTAGTTAATCTAGTCTTAGTATTTCAATTTAGTCATATTGGCTAATTCTCGCTTTATGGTTTATGCCGGTATCGGCTAAATTGCTTTACTAGATTATATTAGCTAAGGTATCTACCATCCTAAAAAGTGGCTAATTCCTTGATTGTTTAGACTTTATAATTCTTTGCATACTTTGTGATGCATCATCCCTAGCCGTGTTTAGAATCATAAAAACTAACCTAGAATTAATCAGAACTAACGACGGTATCGGGGTTTTAGCCGCATGTTTCATGATCTGTTTATATATATTTTCCACTTATATAGATAGACTGCTTTATATAAATACATCAAGATAGATTGATCTCGCTTAAACTAGATATCTGGTGATCGATTGTCATTTGGTGTGTTTATATAGATTAGTATATTTATACAAGTCTGTATTGGAGTATTAGCTAGTACAATATCTATATTTGCTCTAAATACTGATCTATCGGCTATTTCTATAGTACTGTCTTAAAATGATTGATAAAAACCAAAGAGATAGTGTTATAGCCGATAGGGCATATTTAGGGTTTTGCTTTAATTGACTATCGTAAAGCTGCATCCGATTATGTTTATCCGTATTGCATGGGTCCTAACGATACATCATCGCCCCATCAGCCGATCAGCTATCGTTCATCTAATTACGTTTTGTCTTTCTTGCTGGCTGTTGGATAAAACTAGCTAGCACGCTCTTGACATTTGAGGCAAGCCTTGGACATGCACTGGAGTGAAACAAATCTCCCAAGCCGCCATGTTTTCCGTCAACAATTACATACTTATCCCATGATAGGAATATTTGTAGGTACATTACTGTTCTTTTACATCTTTCTCATTCTGTTGGGCTCTCGTAGGCCACATCGCGCTGCTACTGGGCCAACCCCTTATAGGGCATGTCCTGCAGTTATCCGCTTTTGGCCCTTCACCATCTTCTTTTACTTAGCGTGCCACCTAACCCGATTCGGATTGGCTTCGTCAGGCTTTGCTAACCTTTGCCACTCATTGAGCTTCGTTATGTACTTCGTCGCACCCCGCTGGGCTCCGCCGTCTCACTGAGGTTTTCCATGCTTCGCCATCTTTCGCCCAACTTTTCATGCTTTGGATTTGTTTGCTTCAGCAACCCGGCTGAAGGGCCTCATGGTGGCTTGCTTCCAATATATGTGAACGAGTGGTACAATCGTTGTCTAATGATCTAAGGGATGTTGATTATATTTTGCCATGTGGCTTCCTTAGTAGGCTCAAGAACGAGTTTGAACTAAAACAGAAAACTTGGATCAAAGATGGATAAATTTGAACGTTAAGGACCAAACCAAGCGTTAAGTAAAATTTGGAGGACTAATTCGGCTATCTATACAAAATTAAAACACAGTAGCGAAAAGCGATGGTGGTGGTTCTTCCACCCACAACCACCGAAACATGGGGCCACCGAAGGGAGTCTTTCAACAATGCCCTGATTCCCTCCCACAGCCTTCTGCCTCCCACAACCTGCTAGCAAGCTAGCTTCCACCCTAGTTGAATAAAACGAATGGTCAAACGTTGATCGAAAAGTCAACGACGTCATACATTAAAATACGGAGGGAGTACTTCGTTTTGTTTCTTTTCCTTTTTACCTTTTTCATGTTTAATAATAGTTCAAATGGTAAAAATCCATACTAACATATTTAAAACCATATTTTTATGCGAATTAGAATAGCTAAAAAATAAAACATGAAACAATTTATGAGCCAGCAAATATAAAAAATATTACCAAACCATAAATCGGAGGATGAAAATAATTTTACTTTTGTACTGTCTTTGATTGTATTTCTTAATAAAAAAAATCCCGTTGCAGGGGCATTTAGCTAGTTCACACAAAAAGCTTCGGACCCTATATGTATATTAACATGCTGTTCGACAGAAGGAAAAATATTGTTCTTTACTACAACATTATAGTGCTGCATAGGCAACATTATGTGCAATATACTCTTTAAACCTTACTCCGATGTGTATAACTTTCACGAGTTGGGATTCGAAACAAACCTAGGAATTCCAAAGGAGCATTATTTGTCCACATGGCGGAACAGATAGTTGAATTGATCGCAAAAGTTGTGCAAAATAATAGCTAAACCCTCTCAAATAAAAAGTAGCCAGGCCACAGGTCAGAAATAGTAAGAACTTTAAATTATTCCATTCAATGATGAACCAGACATATCGACAAGCTTATTTGGTTTATACAAAATTCAAAACAATGGTCGAAAGGATCTTCCCCGATTTGAAGGTTGCACCTATTCGGCTGTGTCATTCCTGAGTTTCAGAGTGAACACAGCTAACTGAACCAAATATTCTATCACCAACCAGCCTACAGACAAAAATGGGGGCGAAGCCCCTGAGGAGCTAATCCAAGTAGAATAGGGTTACGATCTTCCGGAGATTCTTGGCCTCCTGGCAGGTCTCCATCAGCAGCTTGCTGTCATGGAATGCAAAACAAATCACCTGTTGGACCTTCGAGATGATGTCCATGTTGCATAACCTGAATATTGTGATACATATTAAGCACCAATAGCTGCTAATTCTAATTGCACCAGTAGCTATTAGAATGTTTTGTTTATGCAGGAGCCAGTGGATTAAGGATTACCGAACTGGTATATGATATATTTGTGTAATGGCACAAGCAAATGTTTCATATCTTAAGCACTTGTCTGGAATAAAATTAGTTAAGGAAAATCATGATCTCTATTACAGCAAGCAACTGATGAAAATAAAAGATGAGGCCAACCCATTGCCAGGATTATAGAGGAC
The DNA here is from genome assembly GCF_000147395.1 of Oryza glaberrima. Taxonomy (NCBI): domain Eukaryota; kingdom Viridiplantae; phylum Streptophyta; class Magnoliopsida; order Poales; family Poaceae; genus Oryza; species Oryza glaberrima. The sequence continues at coordinate 12,127,738 of NC_068326.1, forward strand.
CATGTATCAAATATCCTATGTCTATAAAATGGCCCCTGTTCGGTAGCCATAGCAGCTGCAGCCGCTGCGGCTGCCGAAGCACAAAGTCGCTGCAAGCTGCAGCAATTTTTAACTGCTTTCAGAAAACACTACATTATGATGATTGACAATACCTAATGACATAAATTTAATGAGAAGTAAAAAAACCACAAATATAACTTGAAAAGGTAGCTGACATACCTGCTCGCTTCAATTAGTGGCAAATGGTCATATTGAGGCTTCTCAATTAAGTTTTGTACCTACAAAATTTCAAAATCCCACCGAATCATATTCAGCTTACCATATGGACAAAAGATTAGCTTTACATGGTAAAGCAAAACAATGATGTTTTCTGCAGAGGTACATTGTTGGAATTCAATAGAAGTTACGGTGAAGGTCTGGTCAGCTTCTAAGAACTGTCGGATACTTCAGATGGTGTATGAAGAATTCATGATACATTTCATTCTCACACCATCTATAATAACCTGAACTCATATCCTTAAAAAAATGATGTTCATGTTTGATAAAGATAGCTAGGAAATATCCAAAGAATACAAAAAGACCATGAATACCTGATGTAAGACCGAACCTATGGCAAACCAAAAGGATAGAGGACTGGAGATGACAAGACAGAATTTTAGCATAATTGATTAAACAACCTTTTAGTAATAGAGGAACACTACTAAAGAAATGCATGCTTTTCTGGGTTCCAAGGGGCCTCATTTCTAAGTTCTGGTGAAAACTCTGCTGATAATGGAAGCACATGAATTCATGAGTTACAATTGCAAGCTATTTAATTGGTGTGGTAGTGATAATCATCTACTTTGACCATAATAAAGATTCTATAAACACAAATCGTCCACAAGTTGATCAAAGGATTCAGAGTCCATTTTCTCCCATTTGACATGGAGTTCCCACTTAATAAATCCTTCCCATAACTTATTGCCAAAAATGTTGGGACTTCTGTGCCTATAGCAGCATCTAGCAATACAAAATCACAGAAGAGAAACTGGTCCATGTAGAGCTCTCTAGTAAACGATTTTGATAAAAATGGAACAGGTAAGAAATGATCAATTCGGGACTGGAATATCATGAAATCTTACTTTAGATAAAAGCTCTTGACTTTCAGGAGGTTGCTTCTTTAGACTTTGAGGTAAAATTACAGTGAGCAACTCTGGCTTTTCAGCCCTTAAAGCACCCCGGATAACAGCTGCATTAGTCCCAGAAGCACCAGATGTGAATATATGATTTTTCTGCAGCCAACAAATAATATTAATTAGAGTAGTACATGAATCAAATATTGGAAGAACTATTATACCATAAGACTCTGTGACATACCGTTATGACCATAGCATAGCTCAGGATCTCAATAAGCTGTTGATGCATAAACCCCATGTTACGGGTACCAAAAAAACCTATAGCCCGCGGTCCCTGTTGCTGAATAGCCAGCAACTCCTGCATTACCACTAAGTGAATAAGATCATTCTATAATATAAATAATTTCATACATGTTATGCTATTTATCATTCATTGGATGAGGATGAACAGCATGGAAGATATCTGTTGGCCCCAAACATATTTACAGAAACTACTAGGCAAAAACTGACTTTGTTAAATTGAATGGACACAATAGAAAAAGGAAAGAGAAAGCCACCTGCAGGTAATCTAGATCTGGAATCGACTTATACTCTGGAGTAGCAACCGTCGCAGTACCCCTAACAAGTGTCTCAACTTGAGTAGGAATATTTGAACCATTATCATCGTCTGGCCCAAACATAAGAGAATCCTCTATTCCTTGACTCCTTTCACCATCTTCATGCACATCTCTTCGCATGTATCCACAGAGAAACTATACGAGCACAATAAAAACAGCCCCTGGCAGTAAATCATTAGTGAAAACCGATTATATTACATCATTCTAGCATCAATGAATCTAACTTTTTTTATGTTGCACCTTTTCCCAATTGTGAAAATTGGCCAAACTCATCAAGTCGTTCTGGAATGACAGCATGCACCCTGCCGCTTTAGAAGAAACATTTGTGGGAAAACTAAGAAAAATACTAGTGGAGAATGTTTGTTTTGAGGAATCAAGCCAAACTAGGATGAGTTGGTCCAACATGGGATAATCCCATGATTTTGGTAAGATGATCCCATTCATCATTTATGTACACGGATGTGTTTTTTGAGGGATGACCGACCAACTCATTCCATTCCCCAAACAAAAAACTAAATGGTTCATGGACTCAATCTTCAAGCCAACAAGCTCCCTAAAGGTATGCTAGATTAAATGGCCAAGATCAACAGTAAAGTGACTCTAGGTTAGCCTTTGAGACATAGCATACCACACTTTGATTCTCTATCTGGCAAGTAGTGCAAAATGAGAACTTTTTTTCATGTAGAGTACATTACTTAGACGCAGAATCTTTTACTCTAGTGCATTGTGGGTTCTGATATCCAGACCATAATACTCAAACGGTAAAAATCCCAACCATAAAGATTTCTTCAAATGACTGCAGTAAGTGCTTACGCACCATTTAATTATGAACCAATGTTTGCAATTGAGGTGGGAAATTATCCACTTGAAACAGCGAACATGGTGGAAAGTCATGAGTGGCGCCATTACATAGAATCTAGATCCTAGCAAAGAACAGTAACAAGACCATGATTACTGTGGAATGTAAAAAAGCTTCAGTTTTCAGTAAATGTCACATCCATCATACCGCTCCTTCGGTTTCACAATGTCTGTCCACTCTCTCTGGATGTATCGTTCCAAATTTGCCACCGAAGAAATCAAGTGCACAATTATTTTAATTTGTCCATTCTCAGCCCCTAAACTAATGCAATTAAGTGGCTGCACAGTCGTTGTACGCCATCCAATAGAGGTATGTATGGTCATTTAGCACTATCATTATTTTCCCCCCTTAAGATTTAGTGTCTTCTTGGACTATAGGATATTAGTAACTTGTGTAAAACTGAGGCAGAATATCACTGGGGTGCAGTTTGATGTCACAACAGATGCTCAGTCAAGACCATAATTCCCACAATAGCCATTTTTCCTCCCATATTTTTCGGTTTGAGATGAATATATTGGACTGACATTTCACTAGATTGTGCAAGATTAGTTTCTCACTGGCATCAGGAAATTGTCGTCGAGCAAGGACAAGAACCGGGAAAACGAACACTGCCTTGCCTCTGGTAATTTCAGAAATATATAAACTATCTAAACCCCCGCGGACACAAGTCCATGATCCTATCCCGACGATAACAAGAAGAAGAAGAAGAAGCAAGCAAGCAAGCACAGGTCGCAACAAGGATGGAAAGGAAACAGCAATACGAGTGGGAGAAGCAAGTACCCGGTCTAGCCCAATCGGGGCCGGCGGCAGCGGCTCCCTCATCCTCGCGCATCCCCCTCGCAGGACGCCACGGCCGCACATGGACAGGTAGCAGCAGGAGGAGGAGGAGGAGGAGAGCGACAACCCTCCTCCACGCCTCGCCCGCGTCGGCCCCACCAACGCTATGCCGAGAGGCGGCGCCGCCGCCGTCACCACCACCATCTCAGCCAAAGCCACCCGATCCACCACCACCACCACCAAGAACCAATCAATCTACACGAGAAGGAGGAGGAGGAGGAGGAGGAGGAGGGTCAGGCAACCAATCCGCAAGGGGAGGAGGACCCGATGGTGGTGGTGTTGGTGTTGGCGGCGCCCTCAGAATTGACGAGGCTGGTGGTGGTGGCGCGGCTGCGGCTGGGGCTGGGCGTTGGTCATGGGAATGGCTAGGCCTAAGCCTACTCTCTCCTTGGGTTGGGTTTGGTTTGGGTTTGGTTTGGTCTGGTCGATTTGGTGGCTTGCTGGCCGCCTCGCTGTCGCTGCCTGGCTGTGTGTGCGTCGTCTCGTCTTGGATTGATGGATGGATCTCACGGAGTGGTGGTGGATAACAGGTGGCGCACGCGCAACGAGAGAGGTGCGGGAATTTTTTTTATTTATACATTTTTTATTAAAATATTTAAAAAATAATTTTTTGTTTTGAAAATTTACAAATCTAATCGCCTGCCGCTCTCAAGAAGGGCGATTTTTAAAAATCGCCCTCCCAAAAAGCGGTAAGGGACCTAAATGTAAAATTTTTATTTGTGTTTAAACCCTTTCCACCGATTTTAATTGCTTAAAAACTAATAATGCTTATTCGATACTCTAAATGATTTTAAATGGAAAACTGATAAACTACAAAGTTTTATATAAAGTTTATCTCCATCCAACATCGTTTGAAATGTAGATCTGAGATTTTTTTAAATGTGTTTTATATTTTGTAACGAATATTTGGATATCTAAAACATCTTAAATGAAAAAGTTGTTAACTATAAAGTTGTAGATCTCCTTGAAATCTACAATTTTGATATAAAGTTTTATTTCATCTGACTTTATATAATATAATTTTAAATTGTAAAATCATAGAGCTAACAAGTTGTGCTGAAAAATTTGCATTTAGCTCCCTTGCCGCCCACTGTAAGGGCGATTTTTAAAAATCGCCCTCCCAAAGGGCGGCAGGCGATTAGATTTGTAAATTTTCAAAAAAAAATTATTGTTGTAAATATTTTAATAAAAAATGTATAAATAAAAAAAATTCTACGGCCGTGCGTGCTGGGGAGAAGGATTTACTGGGCCGGCCCGGTTCGAGGCCAGTATTTGTTTGAGCCTTGCTAGGTGTGTTAGGTAAGAATGTTTTGGAATAAGTCCATTTTACCTCCCTCATATCTTACGCTTGTGTGAATAACATCCCCCAACCGAAAAACCGGGTATAACCTCCTTCATCTCTGGAAACCAGAGCAAATAACCTCCCTTGGTAGTTTTGCTAGCAGTTTCGTCTGACGTGGCGTTGTTGACCCGGTTGATAAGCTGACTCAGCGTGGTGGGACCCACATGTCAGTGTGGCAGCCACGTGCCCACGTCATCTTGGACCGACAGCAGTTTACCACCGAGGAGATCGACGGCCGGCGACGCAAAACTGCAAGCCAACGAACGGCGGCGAGGTAGTAGTAACGGGAAACGAATGAAGAACGAGTGAGGGACGGGTGTCGGTGAAATGGGCCCGAGGGTACGCGCAGTAGAGGAAAATATCCTTCCCATCTAGTCGCGTAGCCACGCGGCCTTGCCTCACCCCGCCCCTCGGGTAGCGCTGAGGTGGCCAGGGGGCCTCGGGGTGCCACGCCGCACCCCTCGGGCTTTCGGGGCGTGCTACCCCGAGGCCCTCGCCCGGCCACCACGTGGCAGGGAGAGCGGGCGTGGCGAAAGACGCTGCTCCGCGCCTTTAATGCGCGGCGCCCCAACCGTCCCACGCCGCATTCAATACGGCGTGAGGGGACGTGCGGCGCCACTCGATTAACCCATGTCAATCGAGCTTGACCGGCCTGTGACCAGTCATAGGCGACGGGACGGGTGGCAGTGCCCCCACGTTCCGTCCTGTGTCAGGCGGAGTGGGGGCAGGTATGCCCTGTCCCATCGGCACACTGTCAGGGGCGCCCCATGCGCGTGGTGAGCCGCCAAAGTCTTCACACAATTAATAGGGAATGACAGGGATGTCCCCCGTGTCAAGCGGGGGGCGGCGCTGGGTCCCACCTGAAGCCAGGCGACTATGTTGCTTCCGGTTGAAGCGAAGGATAGCGGTATGAATAGGGCCATGTGCCCCCCTCCCTTGGAGGGGTAGGGGCAAACGGTGCATGTGGTATCCCTTTGAACTATAAAAGGGGGACCTCGCCCACCGAGAAAAGGGACGACTCTCAGAGGACATGAGCTCGGAGGAAGAACAGCTAGGTTTCCCTTAGAGCTCAAAACCTCTTGTAAAAATTCACAATAATCCCACACACTGGAGTAGGGTATTACGCTCGACTGCGACCCGAACCTGTATAATCCTCGATCTCCCATTCAGCCACGAGAGCGATCTAGCAATTAGACTGCAAGCGGAAGTAGGCCCTTGATCATCGCGCCATTTCCCCCGGGCGAACTCACAAAGGGGGGGTCTCACGACCACCCGCTAGAGAGGATTACTCCTCGACAACGGGGAACTCGGTGGCCGGCTCGGATGGTGGAGATGGGCAACTACGGACACCGACGACGAGAGGACGAGGGCAGCGGCGGAGGAATGCGGCTACGGGGAAGAAAAGTTCACCGTGTCCGAGAGAGTACTAGAGGTGTTAATTTGGAGTGGAAGAGGGAAAAGAGAAGGGGGAGCTCGCCGGAGGGAGGAAAAGAGATGGCGGCGGCTTCGCGAGCTTGACCACGACAGCGGCGGAGAGGATTTGGGGATTCTAGCTGTGGTGGTTACTGGGCCTCGGCGAGGGCTGGAATGGAATCGCGGTGATGTGAGGGATGTGGTGATGGCGGCGGCTTCGTGGATTGGGGACTGGAAGAGGGGGAATTGAGCACCCGAGCGGTGACGGCCGACGCGAAGGTGGCGAGGGAACCGTCGCCGCCTTCTTCTCCACTCCCTACCATCGTCCCAACCGCCACCGCCTCCTTCTCCGCTCCCGACCATCGTCCCCACCGCCGCCGCCTCCTTCTCCGCTCCCTACCACCGTCCCCACCGCCACCACCGCCGCTCCCTACCGCCGTCCCCACCGTCACCGCCGCCTCTCCCGACCGCCGTCCCAACCGCCACTGCCGCTGCCTCCTTCTCCGCTCCTGACCGTCATTTCCACCGCCACCGCCGCCGCTCCCTACCGCTGTCCCCACCGCCACCGCTGCCGCTCCCGGCTGCCGTCCCAACCACCACTGTCGCCGCTTCCTTCTCCGCTCCCGACCGCCATCCCCACTGCCACCGCCGCCGCTCCCTACCGCCGTCCCCACCGCCACCGCCGTCGCTTCTGACCGCCGTCCCAACCACCACTGCCGCGCGCCCCTCCGGCCAAGGTGAAGAGAAAAGGCCGGGGGAGAGAGAGAGTGTTACACACTGACATGTGGGGCCCACCACGCCGAGTCAGCTTGTCAACCGGGTCAACAACGCTACGTCAGAGGAAACCACCAGCAAAACCACCGAGGGAGGTGATTTGCTCTGGTTTTCAGAGATGAAGGAGGCGTTATACCCCGGTTTTCTGGGTGGGGGATGTTATTCACACAAGCGCAAGAGATGAGGGAGGCAAAATAGACTTATTCCGAATGTTTTAGTAATGGAATAAGTTCATCTGTGGTTCCTTAACTTGTCAACAAATCCGATTTTCGTTCTTTAACCGGAAAACCAGATATCCCTAAACTGCCAAAACCGGTGCAAACTAAGTTCCAAGGTGGTTTGGATGGCGGTTTAGCTGACATGATGTCTATGTGGCTAATTTAACTCGATCTTCATCTAACGTGGCATTGACATGACGCTTACATGACAATTTAATTTGGAAAAATAATAAAAATGTGGTCCCACATGCAGTTACACAAAAAATAATTTAAAAATGGTGGCCCACATGGGCCCACCAGCGGCTGCCCGCCTGGGCCATCTTCATCACAACACTAGCTTCGCCGCCATGGAGGTCCCCCCCCCTCCCCAGCTCCGGCGTCTCCTTTGCGCTGCCCGTTGGTCGGGTCACTATGGCTTCACCTCCACGGCTTCCTTATACTATTCAACAGGAAGAAGGCAGTGACACAGACGCGGACAGAGGGGATAGGGAGGTGGCATGGGCACGGATAAGGGTGTTGGCGAGGAAGGCGTCGAGCAGGACAGAGGGGCGGAGGTGGACAATGGTGTTTTTGAGATCGAGTTCTTTAACCCGTCGGGCTCCAATGATACCTACGTCAGGGTGTGGTACGCGTGGGTCTCCCGCTGCACCATCATCTAGGTCGTCAACCGCGCCGACCCGGTCCCAGGCCCGTTGGCGCCACGCTGTCCATGTCCTGCGGCTGCGAGCTCGCCGACGCTAACTCCACCGTCGTGTGGTTGGTCTCGCCGATGGCGGCGGTGAAAGGATCGTGCACGGCCAGGATACGGGACGATGGCAACTGGGTCGTCACCGATATGATGCTTAAGACGACGGTGGGCAAGCAGCGACCGGAGCTAGGCGGGCGATAGGAGTCGGCGGTGGCGGGGGCGAGATCGTGTAGCTCCGGTCACTGCTCCCTCCTCTCCCGTCTCCCATCTCCTGTCTCCAGTCTACCACCGCGTGCCGCTCCGCTCGAGGCCGCAGCCACCTTACTTCGCCAATGGCAGCGACACTTGGAGAGAGCGACGAAGAGAGGGGAGATGGGGAGAGAGGAGGAATAGGAGGAGGGGGCGTGAATGACATGTGGAGCCAACGTTGGCCCCACCATTTTGTAATTATTTTTTTGTGTAACTGACATGTGGGACCATAGTTTTTGTTATTTTAAATTAAATTGCCACGTAAGCACCATGTCAATCTCACGTCAGATGAAGATTGAGTCAAATTAGCCACGTAGATGCTACATCAGCTGAAACCGCCATCCAAACCACTTTAGAACTTATTTTGCACCGGTTTTGATAGTTGAGGGATCCAATGTATCTGGTTTTTCGGTTAAATGACGAAATTCAGATTCGTCGATAAGTTAATGGACCTTAGATGGACCTATTCCTTTAGTACTTTTTATATATAAATACATCGTGGAACCAGTATGAATTTCATTAGATTTTTGTAAAACCTGAGGGCATTATTGTTTGGCTTATCCTTATATTTATAAGCTAAAATTTAAATTTTAGAACTTATTTTATAATATTTGCTTTGAATCACTAAGGACACAAATATAAAAGTTTTACTCATAAATGTTTTTTTATTTGTTAATAAATGATGCGGATAAGCATAAGAATAAGCGAAACGATGAGGACTGAATGGTACTCTGTGAAACAAGGTTAAAATTCTGAGACGGTCAAAATGTTTCACTCTATTCTATAGGATACGGAATCGTGATTCGTGATGCACTAAAGCAAGATGAAACAGTGTGAACTTTCAGTGCAAAGTGCAGTCTATTTGTTTTAACGAAAAGGTCTACTTTACATCACTAAACTTTCATGAAAGTCTTAACATTTATCAGTAAACTTTAAAACAACACACTGTTCATCCTTGAAATCCCCACACGATTCGCTTTTCAATCTTGGCTAGATTCAAAAGTAATACTCCCAAGTGTGTATTGGACGACATGGAGGTTTGTTGACAATGAAAATTATTTCAAATTCTCAATTTTTGTTCCTGAAATAAAAATTCTTAAAAATATGTTGGTCTACACAATAACCTAGATTACTTTTTTTGTAGGCTATATAAATAGTAATTAGCGTTAAAAAAAGTTATATAATTAATTTGTGTAAAATCAATTTTCATGCTTGGAACAACTTATATTTTTTCCATTTATCCAAATAATTTATATTTGATATACACAATTGTGCAATTGACAATTTTCGAAGTTTTTTAAATAAATTCTTAATTTTAAAATTTCAAATACAAATTCAACCATGTGTTATGTGTTTGAATTTTTGAAAAGTAACTAAACTAAAAAATTCTTAGAAAACAATACTATCTGTATATTGAAAAAAAAGAACCTACAAAAATTTGGTATAAAGTGAAATGAAGTTCAATTATCTCTTAAAAATATGGGTTTTTCATATCTAAGCACTGTTTTTTGGGGGCAAACTACAGTTTATTTTTGTTGTAAAAAATATTTCCACTGTAAATAGTTTGTGAATTTTCCTTATTTACGGGTAAATTTGTAGACTTTAGTGAAAAAAAACAGATTTAAAAAATGTCTTTTTTCCTTATTTCACTAGTACTACATGTAAAGCCTCATTTACGTTGTAAAAAAATGTGCAGCCTCTAATACCATGTGCAAAGTTGGGCCGTGGCGCGTGTCCTCATCCTGCCATGTCGGAATTTCAACACCAACTCGACTGGAACCATGTATATACAGCCATATAAGAGGAGATTCCATATGGTTCGGTGGAAAAAGAAAAGGAGAAAAGGTCAGTGGCATATGATAGTATCTCGTGATGACGTGGCAAAAGAGAAGGATAAAAGGTCAGTGGCATATGATAGTATCTCGTGATGACGTGGCTAACGACCAATACTAAGGGGGTGTTTGGGAGAGAGGGACTAAACTTACTCCCAAAAACCTCCACGGTCATCGTGGAGGAGCACAAACAGACTGAGATGCCCTACCTTAAATCAAGTAAGTTTATTATTTTAAAGAATAAATCAAGTAAGTTTAGAGTCAAAGATACATGGATCCATAACAAACGGACGTGACTATGACGAGACGGTAGCTGGAAACACTCTCAGGTTCAGTTGCTATTAGTACACCTAACAGTGCTTCTCTTTTTTTTTTCTTCTTATAGAGTTTTCTTTTGATTTACTATTCGATTTATAACAAGATCTCACATGATTATATTTTGATAAAAATGTTAAATTACTATTATAATGAATCTAAATTACATTTAGATTTCATTAAATTACTTCTTAGATATATAAAAGTAAATTTAATAAAGCCTAAAAGTAATTTACTATAGAAGTAACTTGAAAGAAAAAGAAAGTAACTTGTCATGATAATAAGAGTAAATCTACTGTGGGGTAAAACATACATCTATCTAGAAATTATATTTAATAACCATATTATAGAACTAACTAATAAAGTAACCAGTTCACTTAATGTCTAAAAAGTAATTTAATCAAATACAAAAGTAATATATATATATATATGACAAAAGTAAATAAATATATATATATATATAATAAAAGCAATTTACAACGTAAATATTTTTTTTCTATCGTAATATAATCATGGAAGATTTTGTTATAAAAATTTAATTGCAACGAACACCATGGTATAATCGGATTGTAGATCGGATAAATAGTTTAAGATAAAATTCTATAAGAAGAAAAATAAAATATGCACTATTGTATGTACTAAGTAGCAATGAGAGTGGTATCGGTTTAGATTTTACCATGGTTCACATGTCGGTGACTGACTTAAGTCAAAGGTTTTTTTAATCCGAATACAACCATGTAGAGTAGATCAGGCTAATGGAGAACTCCGAGGAGTGGTAATACAATGAAAATTCTGAAAAGAAAGATATCATATGTAGGAAAATTGGTATCACTGTATGAATTTTTTTACGATACAACTTTCTTTCATTTGAAAGATACAAAATTCACACCGTGCAATGAATGCCTTGGAATGCTAATGATCTTCCAGCAAAATTGAGTTTGTTCTTGGAATTTTCATCGTTTACACATGATAATAATCTTTAAATCTGTAAGTCTAGTTTTGTTTAGATCAGGTAATGTCGTAAACCAACACTAAATAATATAAAAGTCTCGTACTGAAAACTGGAATAGCTCAGTTGGTTAGAGCGTGTGGCTGTTAACCACAAGGTCGGAGGTTCAAGCCCTCCTTCTAGCGTATTTTTTCTTTTTTTTATTTAACCACTTTTAAATTTATTCAAAGCACCAAAACTGTTTTAAATTTATTTTAATCACTTTTGAAATTGTCCAAATTATTTAACCACTTTTAAATTTATTCAAAGCACCAAAACTGTTTTGAATTTATTTTAATCACTTTTGAAATTGTCCAAAGCACCAAAACTGTTTTGAATTTATTTTAAGCACCAAAACTGTTTTGAATTTATTTTAAGCACCAAAACTGTTTTGAATTTATTTTAATCACTTTATTGTCTTCCTTTTGACATGTTTAAATTTATCCAAAGCATCCACCAAAACTGTTTTGAAGCATGATCACACGCATACTTACTGGACACACATATGTTATACTCGGGCGTGGCTAATGCGCGCGTACGCGCCAGATAAATATTTATTCAAAGCACCAAAAATGTTTTGAATTTATTTTAATCACTTTTGAAATTGTCCAAAGCACCAAAACTGTTTTGAGTTTATTTTAGTCACTAAAAATGTTTTGAATTTGTCGACGGGTGGTACCGCGACTACGGTATTTGGATGGTATGGAGATCATTGGTACCAGGGTATACGCGAGATTAAGGTAAAAGAGATGGAGACATGGATTTTTATACAAGTTCGGATCCCTTATCTGACATATAATAGCCCTACATCCTGTTGGCCGAAGCCGGTGTTGCTCCTTTATTCATCTAAATCATACAAATACAATAACTGGGATAACCTATCTAGCTGTCGTCGGCTTGGTGGCATAGATAACCAACACATAGTCGATGACAGGGTAGTCTTCCTCCTTGAATCCATACTCGGCGAGATCAGAGATGGCGCTAGATCCCTCTTGCCAGCCTCCGTAGGCGCCGCCCAAGGGGGCTTGTATTTATACCCATAGGTGCCCCCTTATCCAAGTAAAACTAGGGAAACCAATATAGATACAATCCGATTAATCCTTGTTATTTCCATATAGAACTCTAATTGTCCTTCTCTATCCGAAACTCCTTCTATATACGAGATTTGTTTCCGTATAAGACATGGTATATGGTGGGGCTTGTGAGTTTAGTCAACTACTATTAGGTATGTGGTATCCATAACCATGACATAATTTATTTTAATCACTAAAAATGTTTTGAATTTATTTTAATCACTTTTGAAATTGTCCGAAGCAACAAAACTGTTTTGAATTTATTTTAAGCACCAAAACTGTTTTGAATTTATTTTAATCACTTTTGAAATTGTCCAAAGCACCAAAATTGTTTTGAAGCATGATCACACGCATACTTACTAGACACACATATATTATACTCGGGTGTGGCTAATGCGCGCGTACGCACCAGCTGGCACGCACGTCATTTGCCCCCTCCCCTTTCTTTCTCGTTTTTTTTTCCGATTTTGGCGCTCGGATCTGGACACGTTTTTCTTTTTTTTCGCCGTTTCTTTCTAATTTTTTTAATCTTTCGCACACCTCTTTACAAATGTGGAGTTAAAAGTTTTTAATTTAACTTCAAAGTTTAGAAATCTTGACTTGAATGTTTTCAAATTTTGTATTGAAAGTTTTTAAATTTGAGTTGAATGTTTTTAATTTTTGAGTTGAAAGTTTTCAAATATGGGTTGAAAATTTTAAATTTGAGTTGAAAGTTTTTAAATCTGGGTCGAAAGTTTTTAGAATTTAAATTCACGTATAAATTTCTTTTCAATCTTTACTTAAAGAAAATCTTCATAAAAAACAAATCTTATCTTGATTATCTAAAACTAATGGATTTTTTTACACGCTAAAACTAACAGATTAGTTAATGCGCTACGGAAAAAAAATCCCGATTAGGAATTCTGCTCTGGCATGCCATCTCCATGAATGCGCATGACTTGGGTGTGTGACCATGGAGGAAGAATAGTGAAGTAAATAAAGAAAGAGAGATTAAGAGGTTAATTATCTCATAGAATATTTCTTTGATTAGTTGTTGAAGATAAACTTAGAAACAAAACAGTAAACAAACAAGCTTAATCACGGCAACAACCAACAAATTAAGCTGCTTAGTTTGCTTTCCTATACATGTGCGCTGATTTCCAGCCCGAGCGAACGGTGGCGCGGCTAGTCCACGCTACCAGCCGCGTTGGCGCTGGCCAGCTGCGCGCAAGCGCTCGGCAGTCGGGGCCATGCAAGAGTCACCAACTAGTACTGGCGTCGACGCGTCGTCAGTCCAATATGCTGCAACTCCGGGCGATGGCGTGCGACCGTGACGCGGGACCCGCTGCAGTTGGCACGCCGTTGAGGTGATGCTGCACCAGGGCGGAGGCGCGCACCGATACAGAGTCCCGCGAATTGGTCGCGCGGGATCGAGGCAGTCACGCGTGTTGACGTCGCGCGAGTGCTCCTTCCGTCTGTGAGCTGCGTGGAAAATGTAAATATTTCAGAGATATATATGCAAATTATATTTCAATAAAAAAGTATATTTTAGAATTTAATTCCCGACTACTCCATATATCTCTATCTCTACTATTATAAAAATTAAAGATGATTTTATCAGAATTTTGGTACATCATCCGTATTGAATCGGTTTCATTTTTTTATGTTAAATCCTTTCTTTTTTTTTTCTTACACCATAGTGTTCCTCTTATCCGAGACGCGCATGAATTAATTGGCTTGCACCTTTTCACGTGGCGATCGTGTCCACGCCTAAGTCCATTTTCCACACGCGCCCTTTGCGCGCTGCCTCGATTGGGCCCGTAACATCCTCGCATGTGTGATTTTTCTCATGCTTGATTGGACCCATGACGCCCTCGCGCACGATTTTCCCTTGCCACATGTTCAATTAAAATTGTGTCCCCCTCGCCCACAATTTAAAAATTAAAGATGTTTGTGTAAAAACTATGGTATGTCGTTCGTATCTGATTCCTGCCCCACGTAACATTAATTAACTCGTCAGCGAATTGCGAAAGAGTCCTTGTGATGTGGATACCAACATAATGTAACTCGTAAAGTCCGTGTGGATATCACGTACGATGTTGCCCAGATCATCCATTCTATTCATGTTTACACGGCGTGATTTCTGGGACATGTTAGCATGATTTCAAGTCGTCTCCACATATGCTCATACGTACTATCAGGGATACCGTTGCAATAATCCATAAGGATCAGTTTTACTTTCGAAAAGAATATGCCAACTGAAATAAAGGATGATCGAAATTGCCGATTAAGTCCGTCATCAATTTCTGCTCGACTTCAGATAAAGCAAGACGACAAATCGAGCTTGTGTTTGAAGGCCCCATTATTTGGCTTATGCTTATTCCTATAAGACAAAATTTAAATTTCAACTTTTTTGTTTTTTTATCGTATTTTATTTATATCATTTGCTTTTGAGTCGCTACAAACATGTATATAAAATATTTGCCCAAAAATAGTCTTTTATTTGGTAATAAGTGATTCGGATAAGCACGAATAAACAAAATAATGGGTTGTGATTATTTATCCACCGACATATATATAAATTAAATTGGTTGGGCATCTTTTCTAGTTTTACAAAAAGTACGAATTACCCTTAGATTCAAAAACCAAATATCTTTTACTCTCAATCATTAATACCGGATGAATAACTTCCCTAACTTAATCCGGGGTAGTTTTGTTACTACGTGGCAGTCCAACCATCTTTTTTTAAAATTCGGTGGGACCCACCCATCAGATTCCCCTACCTCTCACCCTCTCTCTATAATAGGTGGGTCTCATCAATCTTTTTTAAAAAATATTGACTGAACTGCCACGTAGAACC
Source organism: Oryza glaberrima (assembly GCF_000147395.1). Taxonomy (NCBI): domain Eukaryota; kingdom Viridiplantae; phylum Streptophyta; class Magnoliopsida; order Poales; family Poaceae; genus Oryza; species Oryza glaberrima. Next base: position 12,142,897 of record NC_068326.1, read on the forward strand.
AAATCCAATGTAAAAAAAGTAGGGCCAAAACAACTGCATATTGAGTTAGAGGGTTCTTCAACGGGTATTAATAGTTAAGGGTAAAAAATGTCTGATTTTCAGGTCAAGAAGGATAATTCGTACTCATCTAATAATTCATGGGTGTAATTCGGATTTTTTTCCCCTATATTTATACTAATTGCATGTGTGCTTTACTATTGAAAATAACTCTTTTATGTATGATTCTATCCTATTTCTCTTCAAAATACAAGTTTATTATGCAAATTCTTCCGTGGTGGCAAAATTGTTCCAAAAACCACACAGGTTTTGTTCCCAGCAATATTAGCACACGTATAATTTATTTTAATCCATAGTGAAGCACATATGCTGTATGCACATGTTTATGTATTTAGCTACTCACTTCGTCCGCATTCAATATTTATCCCAAAATATAATAACTTTTTCACCTATATTCTCTTTTCAACCAATCAAAATCTTTCACCATTCAAACTCTCCACATATTTTCTCTTCTCTACCAATCAAACCTCTCTCACATTCAATTCTACCAACTTTCTTAATCCCTATGTCCAACCCCATAACTCTTATGTTTTAGGACCGATGTAATACATTTTTAAAATACACTACATATCAACATGTGCAGGTGTGCTACATATTTTAAATTAATATATCATCTCAGTATTCATTAATTCAGATTTTAAAATTATTAAATCGTACAAATATCATAATGGCGATTCCACATTAAGCACAACTCGGTACTTATTAACTTTAAATTTCTAAAATATTAAATAATAAAAACTAATTGAGACTCTAGACCAAATATAACTCAAAATTAAGTATTTAATTGTTAATGCTAATTTCAAATTTTGGATTATTAAATCAAGAAAGAAAATACTATAACTGACACTCTATATATACTATGTACAACTTGGTCATTATTAATTCCGAAATTTAGAGTTATTAAATCAGTATTCAGTAAAATTTGGTGTTTATTAACTATGAATTTCAGAATTATTAAATAAATAATAAAAATAATATAACTGAGACTCCATATCTAGTAGCTAGTACATTCTACATTTATTATTTCCCAACTATAAAACTTTTACAACATTAAAATGCGAAAAATGAGAGTCCAAATGAAGTACAAATTGACATTGATTAACCTAATTAAATTTGATAAATCCACATACTATGTGCTGGAATTAATATCTCAGTTATACATTCATTGAGTTAGTGTTGGACTGGAAAGTTAGTTGACAACGGTATATGCAAAGCTAGAAATAAAAAAAAAATATATTCCCTTTAGATACCAACAGCTGGAATAGCTCAGTTGGTTAGAGCGTGTGGCTGTTAACCACAAGGTCGGAGGTTCAAGCCCTCCTTCTAGCGCCTTATTTTTTTTTATTTTCAATTTCTTACTCACTTTTTTTCCCTCAAATCACTCACTCTCTTTTTAATTTCTTACTCTCTTTTTAATTTCTTACTCTCTTTTTATTTTCAATTTCTTACTCACTTTTTTTCCCTCAAATCACTCACTCTCTTTTTAATTTCTTACTCTCTTACTCTCTTCTTTTTTTCTCAAATCACAATACGCTCTTTTTAATTTCTTACTCACCTTTTTTTTCCTCAAATCACTCACTCTCTTTTTAATTTCTTACTCTCTTACTCTCTTCTGTTTTTCTCAAATCACAATACCCTCTTTTTAATTTCTTACTCACCTTTTTTTTCTCAAATCATTCACTCTCTTTTTAATTTCTTACTCTCTTACTCTCTTTTTTCCTTGTTTTTTTCCTTTTTAATTTCTTACTCACCTTTTTTTTTCCTCAAATCACTCACTCTCTTTTTAATTTCTTACTCTCTTTTTTTTCCCAAATCACAATATCCTCCTTTTAATTTCTTACTCACCTTTTTTTTTCTCAAATCACTCCCTCTTTTTAATTTCTTACTCTCTTACTCTCTTTTTTTTTCAAATAACTATACCCTCTTTTTAAAACTAAGGGGTTGTATGCAAAATAAAAAAAACATTTTAAGTAGCTTTTGTCTAAACCAAAATTTCACCAATCTTTAAAGCATATATGTTGTGGACACATCTATATCTCTAAACCAATATTTAGCATACTGTGAGATTACCTCGCAGTTACCTGGTAACCATCTCTTTTTTAAAATCCTTTATTTCTTATTAAGTTTATGGTTTTCATGATAACCACACAGGTACCACCGTATCTCTGCCTCTGGTTATAGCCGTAACCCCCTACGAACCCTGCATCCAACACATTAGTGAGATAAAGCATGAATAGCCTTTGTGCATGCAAATTAACTACTACACCATGCTTCCATCTTTTTCCAGCATGAAGTGACACAAGCATGGCGACCGGCCGAAAAGACAAGCACTAGGGTTTGGTTTGCATATGTACATGCACGCACGTACTGTGGTCGCTACTGGTCCATCAAGCTAGCTTCTTCTGCATCATGCACGCTTGGCAACTTAGGTCCCCATCTCTCGATGTCGATGTGTATACGCTTCACAGATAAGGCCCCACCACTTTGAGTTAACTGAGCTTGAACATTTCGTGAAATTAACGACCTTTGGTAGATGGAGGAGCAGAGATGATCAACGTGATAACGTGCGTGCAATTATGTCTTCAGTGCTACCTTGTTCAAATTTCCTAGTCTTTTTGCCCCTGCTGATGGGTGATGTAAGTTGTAGTAGTAGGTTGAGTCTCTTGCCTTTTGGTTTCGATGCTTTGATCTGTGAGTAAAAAACAGGATGGTGCTTTGGTCCTTGGGTCTGAACTGGAATCACCAGTTAGTTTTATTCAGTAGTTGTTCTACTATGTTTGTTTTCGGGCTTTCCTTTCAAATCCGGGTAATGAAAGCTACTTTCCTAAAAAAAAAGTTTCAGTACACGTAAGCATCCATATATCAGACATATTAGATCGATCTTAATTAGAACATGGTATAAATTAAAGAGCACGATCAAAAGAATACGTACATTCACACAATAGTACTATACCCCCCCCCCCTCCTTTAATATTTGACTACATAAAAAAATAGTGGGAGTATATCACAAATCAATTATGTATACTAGCATAGGAATATTAATGTCCTATGGTACTGGTAGAATAGTAAAGTCCTATGGTATGTCCTTTGGTAATCAATTATGTATGGTATAGGATATTACTATTCCTATGTTAGTATACATAATTGATTTGTGATATACTCCGTCCATCCTAAAATATAAGGGATTTTGGATGGATGTGATACTTATTAGGATTACGAATAGGCAGGCTCTTTATCCACATTTGTAGTACTAAAAAATGTCCTATTCATCTAAAATCTCTTATATTTTGAAATGGGGCTATTCATCTAAAATCTCTTATATTTTGGAACGGGGGAGTAGGTGATATTGTTATGGTGTGATATTCTGATGGGTCCAAATGATCTCACTGATGTTTCTGCAGAGAGCGTATGCAGAGCATTTGCTCCAGTAGTCGATCCGGTCCACACTTTAGTCGTGAATGAGTAAAATGCGTCTCACTATGATTGGTGGAAGCGTCGGCTCGGTAGTGCCTGTCTTACTCAACATGTATGCATGATCATCTAGATCAGACTTTACAATATCGGGCCTCATCGATGGAACTTCCTGTTGGGTTGGTTGTATATAACGTATGACCGAATTATTGTATATAAGATAAATTGTTTGATTTTTTTTAGGGAGAGAAATTGTTTGATTGGCTGGATTAGATGAAATATGGTTACTCTTCTCACGCGTGATGAGGTTAATTACCCTCACAACTCGAGGATATCCTGAATTCTATATTAATAATGTTTCAATTTATAAACTTAAAGGATATCCTGAATTCTATATTAATGTTTCACCGATTTACCTCTTTGAGGCAGAGGAAGATCACCACGGCAATAGCTGCAGGATTTTTTTTCTGAGCCTGAGGGATTAGTTCGGTGAGGTGTTTTACCTGAGCGAACTAGGCCAAACATCCTCTTTGGGGCAACCAAACGTACAACCATTGTTTGCATCCACCCATGCGAGTGGGTTTTTTTAATTTTATGTTATCCTCATGAATGGTGTGGTGTGTTCTTAAATACCACTCTCCTAAATAATCGGATTATTTGCTACCTTGGCGCATCAAATTGTTTTCATTCTGCCATTTTGACTGGCTAACTCAGCAAATCAGATGAAAAATTACCACCTTGCCCTCATCTTTTTCCTATTGCATACCCAATCTTGAAGGAGATGGAGGATGCGGAGAAGCAATAACGGAGGATAGGGCTGCGGCGGCAGGAACCTAAGGCACTGGCGCTCCTCTTCTTTCTCAACTTCAATGTGGTTATAGCAACGACGACGTGCCGATAACAGTATCTGAGGAGGAGGCAGAATGATCGACACTGGTGTAGGCACTGCTAGAGAGGAGGACGTCTGGGGCCACTGCTGTTAGAGGGGAGGGAGGCCCATGGCCGCCACCATTGTCGGAGGGGAGCGGGGCCTGGGGCCGTTACCACCGGAGGGACGCAGCTGTCGCTGTCGTCAGAGAGGAACTGGGCACGGTGCGGTCGCTACCGAAGGGGGGTTGGGCATGAGGCTGCCGTTGGAGGGGAGGGGCTCGTGGGACCACTGCCAGATCTTGTCGTTGTTTTTGGGCTTGGGTAAAAGGAAGAAAAGGGGCAACGTGGTCATTTGCGACTTATTGCCACGTCAGTTTGCTGAGTTGGCTAGATAAAATGGTAAAATAAAACTAATTTGATGGGCTTGGGTGACAAATAATCCAAGTTATTTGGAAGGATGGTATTTAAGAACAAGAGTTTTTATGGTCCAGCGCTCGATACTGGTATCGCCCGGTACCAAAATCATCGAACTGTTGAATCCGGCATGGGTAGGATCGGGAGAGAAAATGAGCAAGGGTGGCGGGGCCGCGTTGTCGATCTAGGCAGCGGCATCGTTGAAGTCCAGGCGGCGACGGAGTTGAAGTCCAAGCGGCGACGTCGTTGATCCAGGCGGCGGCGGCTCGTCGTTCCCGGTGGCGGTGGAGTTGAAGTCCATGCGGCGGCGCCGTTGATCTAGGCGGCGACGGCTCGTTGTTCCCAGTGGCGGTGGAGTTGAAGTCCAGGCGGCGGCGGCGTTGAAGTCATCGATCCTGGCGGCGAGGACTCATCGATCCTGGCGGAGTTGAATCCCGGCATCGACTGGCGGAGGAGAAGGAATCCCGGCTCCGACGGGAGGCTAGAGGAGGAGTCCTTCCCGGCACCTGCGGGCGGAGATGGAGGATTTCTTCCCGGCGCCAAGGGATGCGCTCGTCGATCCCGGCACTCCAGGCGGCGGCGGCTCGTCATTCCCAGTGGCGGCGGAGTTGAAGTCCAAGCGGCGGCGGCTCATCGTTCCTGGCGGCGGCGGTGGCTCATCGTTCCTAGTGGCGGTGGTGGCGTCGATCTAGGCGGCGATGGCGTTGAAGTCGCCGATCCACGAAGTTGTTACACGCGAAGTTATATTTTTGCCCTTCCACCTCTGTTCTCTGGAGGTACCGTAGCAGGAACAAAATTGGTACCTTGCGGTACCAAACTCTACCAGCCGTTGGATCCGATCAGATCCAACGACCAGGATTTTGGTACCGGTCGGTACTGGTATCGACCGTTGGAAGGTAAAGATGCTCATTTGAGAACATACCATCGGGAGGATGGCATGGCGTAAAGTCCACGACCTCTCACCCTCCGTATCTCATACAGACAGATAACCAATTAACCATACACGCCCATATATACCAGTACCAGATACATAGTGCAGTACTTAAAAGGGACAATTGTGTTTCTGCCCTTAATTTACATCTCAATTGTGATTTTACCCCTACTTTTTAGGGTTTGTGATTTTGCCCCTGCTTTTTTGAAACGAAGCAGCCGTCTGCCCCTGGTTTGGACGGTAGTTTCGTGGGCCCGGGATTTCCGAATTAAACGATGAAAGAAAATGCTATTATAATTTGTGAATGACTATTCTAGCCTTGCTTCAATGAAACAACCAAATCCCCAAACCTTGCTGTCCCCGATCCAATCGAAAAACCATGCAAGCGGTGGCGGCAGGGGCTTACGCGACAGGCGGCGGCGCGCGGCAGGGAGGAGCGGCGGCTCGGGCCAGCACGCGGTGGAATCGGGCGTGGGCAGGCGCGGCGCGGCGGCCCCGAGGAGCAGCGGCTCCGTCGACGCGGCGGTGCGGCGGCCCTGCGGAGTGGCGGCTCTGTCGACGCGGCAGTGCGGCGGCCCTGCGGAGCGGCGGTTCCGTCGGCGCGGCGGCCCCGCGGGTTGCAAGCGCAGGGAGGCACGGCGGCCGGCGGCCCCGTGACCGAGGAGCGGCGGAAAGGAGCGGCGCGGCTCTGTCGGTGCATCGGCGCAGCGGCTCCGTCGGTGCGGCCCCGCGGTGTTGCACGCGCAGGAGACGCGGCGGCCGGCGGCCCCGCGGCCGAGGAGCAGCGGAGAGGAGCGGCGGCTCCGTCGGCGCGTCGGCGCGGCGGCTCCGTAGGCGCGGCCCCGCGGTGTTGCACGCGCAGGGAGACGCCACGGCCGGCGGCCGCGAGCAGGAAGTGTGCTTGCAGCGAGCTAGCAAGCAGCGAGCAAAAATTATTGCTGAAATTTTGTCCTTGATAGTGTGCTGTTATCTTCTATAATTTGTGTCCAAATTATTGATGAATTTCTATCAAAATTTTGTCAAAAATATTGTTCTGACATCGTTTATAAACTGTGTTCAAATTATTGCGAAAATTCTATCAAAATTATCCAAAATATTGTGTTATATCAACTTTTACAAAATTTGTGAACATTTATTTCCCATATGAAATTTGCTCAAAATTAACTTGAAACATGTATCCTGTGCAAGCCAAAACATGTCCAGGGGTATACTTGTCAATTCATCACACATTTAACACCGTTACCATCAGTTAACAGAGTAGGGGCAGGCAGCTGCTTCGTTTAAAAAAAGCAGGGGCAAAATCACAAACCCTAAAAAATAGAGATAAAATCACAATTGAGATGTAAAGCAAGAACAGAAACCTACTTAAAAATACTCAGCTAGCTATCTGTACAGTAGGCACGAGTGTTTCCGTCATGGCGTCAATTCATTGACAAGGGCAAAAGGAAATGCCCTTTCCGTCACACTCATGGATTGAAGAGCCTTTAGGCCTCGTTTGAAACAAGGAAAAACCATAAAGAATTTTATTGTCTGAAATATTTTATGGAGCTATCTGAAATAAAGGATTGTTGTCTGCCCTTCCTGTGAAATGAACCATTCTAGATCAAACATGTTTTTCTCTTCATACGTATAGGCTATAGAGTTTCTCTTTTTTTCCGTGCGTTAATCAAATGACAGTTTGAAATTTTTCTATGATTTAAAATCCCATAGAAACCCAATGAGTATGATATTCTATTGCTACGTTTTAAAGAGGTCCTTTAAATATATATCTCTCTACATGGTGATCAGTCTGGGACTCTGGGCTGAGTTCGAACCAATAGGTACATAGTGACTCATTAGCATATAATTAATTAAGTATAGCTAATAAAAACTTGAAAATAGATTAATATGTTTTTAAAGTAATTTTTAAATATATTTTTTTTAAAAGAATACTCCATTCGTTTCAGGTTATAAGAAGTTTTGACTTTAGTCAAAGTCAAACTGCTTTAAATTTGATCAAGTTTATAGAAAAAAATAGAAACATTTTTAACTTAAGATAAATTTATTATGAAAATATATTTAATTATTAATTTGATGAAACTAATTTCGTATTATAAATATTACTATGTTTGTTTATAAACTTAGTCAAACTTAATACAGTTTGACGTCTTATAACCTGAAACGGAGGGAGTACCGTTTAGCAATTTCACAAACTTACTCGAACCAGATATTATAGGTTGGTAACCTGCCCATCCGAGCAACGTTAACTCGAGTGCTGAGATTTATGACAGGAAGGCAGCAGAAGCCCCAGCGTCTTCAGTCTTCACGTCGCGCTGCTAATTAGAGCATGTACAATAACAACTAGCTATAAGCCAGTATAAATATATTTTAAAGAGATAAATAAAGATAAAGAAAAGCAACGGACTACATATCTATAGCAAACTGCAGCACGGACTTTAAGGTGTAACATGTATATGATAGATGGGACCAGATATTAATAGTATAGTAAATAACTATTGTATGAATTGACTATTATACTGATTTTAGATAATTTGAAGCTAGTAGCTAGCTATTAAACTTGCTCTTAAGCTCCAGCCTGCAGGCAGCACTAGCAGCGGCACTGACGGCATGTGTGTGCATGCAATGCAGCTGCTCTTGTTTGTCCCGGCTTCCCTGTACATATGTGTTTCCGTGTTAATTTCTGTCTCTTTTTCAGACAACCTCTCGCACTGACGTACCTGAATAAAGTCCAAACCTTCGGCTTTTTCTCCCCCTCTCACACACACACTTTCTTCCTTCCCACTTTGCAAGATCCCCTCTCCATTCTCTGATTCTTCTCTCCTCCTCTCATGGTCTCTTGTGGCACATGGACACTGCTCGTCCAGTCCATCCCTTGCGTGTGCATAGCGAGAGCATCCGCGGCCTCCTCCTCCTCCTCCTCCTGTTCGTCGTGCAGTGCTCGCTGCTCAGTTGCTGTTTGGCGCATGCCGCCGCCGCCGCCGACGCCGTCGACAGGGACGACCCCGTTGTGACGGCGACGGCCGGCCGGGGCCGGCGGTTTCTCCCATCGCCGGCGCTGCAGCTGCACTCCGTGCAGGTGAATGTGGCGGCTCATCCGTGGAGCAAGGAGAGGAGGAGGAGCAGAAGAAGAAGAAGAAGCGCCGCCACGTTGATGGCCGTGAGCAAGCATCAGGTGCCCACCGGCGCCAACCCGGACTCCAATTAGCTAGGCAGTAATTAATTAGCTAATTAACCTAGTAAAGAACACTGCGAGAGCTCTATTTGCCCCTGCCATGCATTCTGTGAGATGTGATGAGATGTCATGAGCGATCTACCGTGTATGTATGTATGTTTTAGCTTGTTGAGCCTAATATGTTATTTTCGTCTTATTTAATTTATTAGTGTCATGATTTCTTTTCATTTTATCTTTATGTTCAGCGTTTTGATCCTGTTTTTTCCCTTAACCTTTCTCTACTACTAGTAATGTATGTTTTCCACAAAATATATCATATGGAGTATGCACAATCACTCACACATTCGTAAAACGGAATCTATGTTTTCACATTTATATAACATTCTTGTCCACCTATAACTTGAAGAAAGTAACCAACATTATACAATTGCAGCCTCGCATGGAACTAGAACTACTAGTGAAGTAGTAAAATTACCAAAGGTCTGAACGAAACTAAAAACATGGAGCAAATAGTAAATATGAACATTAACTTACAAAAATGGAGTAAAATTTGTAGATAAATAATTTATAGCCAGGGAAAATGGAAATTCCAGCGGTTTTTGAAACAGGGCCCTAATTATCGAATGGGTCGCCTCCATCACCTCCATCCGCGCCATCGCCGTCTCCACCGCCGTCGATCATCATCGGCGCCGCCACCACCTTGTCGTCGTCCGGAAAGACTTCGTTGTACTTAAGGACGGTGTTGTCCTCGAATTTGAACTCGAATTCGCCATCCATGATATGGTTTACCATTTCGGCTATTCGTTCGGTGTCAAGCTCCGCGACGCCCAGCTGTGTGTCGCCGTCGCCGTCGGCTATGGCGCCGTAGCCGCCCTCGCCATCCACAAGCAACGCTGGCTGCGGCTCCTGCGGTTGATGCTGATGCTCGTGCTGCGCCTGGACGCCGCCGTTGTAGCCGGCGAGCTCCGGGTGGTTGTAGTTGCTGCCGGCGGCGTCATGCGGAGGCGAGAGCCGGTGGTGGTTGTCGACGGCTGGTGGTGGCGCCGGTGAGCTCGTCGGCGGCGTCATCGGTTCCGGCGGGATCGCCACGGTGGGCAACGGGTGTTCCAGCATGTACGACGTTGGATTCGCCGCCATCCCGAGGTAGCCGTCGTGCTGCACAGGCTCGCCGTTCGGTGACGGCCACCACCCCGTCGGCGAGCTCTGCGGCGCCTCCCAGCTGATCGTGCTAGGAGACGGCGGCGCCACGGCGCCGTACGTGATCTCGAACTCGTCGTACCAGTCTTGCAGGAGCTCCGACGACGGTGTAGACGCCTGCGACGTCGAGGCCATGTTCGCCTGGTCCGCCATGGACATCATCCCTCCAGCCAGGCCCGGCAATGATAGTGGCAGCGGCATCGCCGACGACGACCCGGCCATGCCCGGCATCTGCTGTGCAGGCAGCGACATCGCAGACGACGATCCGGCCAGGCCCGGCAATTGCAGTGGCAGTGGTAGCGACATCGCCGACGACGATCCGGCCAAGCCCAGCAATTGCAGTGGCAGTAGCGGCGTTGATGACGACGGTCCGGCCATGTCCGGCAATTGCAGTGGCAGTAGCGGCGTTGCTGATGATGGTCCGGCCATGTCCGGCAATGGCCGCGGTGGCGTAGGAGGTGGCAGTGCCGACGACGTGGAGGGCTCGTCCGTGCTCGACGCCGCGGCGGCAGCGTTCACCGGTTCTTCGTCCTCCTTCCTTTTGATCTTGTACAAGCGGTACACGGCAAGGTCCTCAAGCTTGGCAAAATCCACAGAAATTGATCCGCCCAAATTAGCACAAATTGCATCCAAAATTCAAATTCAAACAACAAAAATCGATCAATCCACTTGAGCATAATTAGTAAATTACAAGACGAACATAACAAAATGTTTAAATATACTCGCTCTGTTTTATATTATATACAAGTCGATCTTGACTCTCTTTTTTTAAGTTAAACTTTTTTAAGTTTTACCAAAATATAATAATACTTTTAACATAAAACAAACATATTATTAAAATATATTTAATATTCAATGTTTACATTTAATGAAAATGATTTTATATTGTAGATGTTGAAAATGAGTTTAACTTGAAAAAAATGTCAAAACGACTTATAATACAAAATAAAATGGAGGAAGTAGATTGCAACGTAACGCAGATTGATTTAAGTTTAAATTTGAATTAGATCAACAAGGACTACCTGGTTTTTGGAGCCATCAATGATCTTGGTAAACTCGTGCATGCCCCAATTACACCATGGTGAGCTTCTGGCCGACGTCGATACCGCCAACCTTCTTGCTCCTCAACGTCTTGCTCCCACCAGACGCCTTCCATGTCCCGCCCTTCGCCACCCGTGTCGGCCGCCTCTTGTTCCTTGCCTTTGTCGCGAACTGCCTCCTGCTAAAGAAGTAGATGTACCCATCCTCCTCATTCCCGATGTACGTCTCTACACACATCATCACCATAGAAGAAGAAGAGGAGGATGACGGTGATTGATGAAGGGTGAAAGAGAGAGGTAGAGAGGCGGCGGCGAAGCGGGCATACCATGGAGGAGGGCAGGGTGGAATTCGAGAATTCTGATATGCTCGAAGATGTTGTTGAGGGCGCCGGGGAGCTGGCTGCGGACGAGCTTGCATCTGAGGATGGCGAAGAGCTCCAGGTCCTTGGGGACGAAGTAGCAGCCGACAGGCATGCCGTGCCGGTTCTTGCCGTACTCGGGCACCACCTTCTCCTTCCCTTTCCACTTCCCATTGTTGTTGCCATCGCCGCCGCCTCCTCCTAGTGGTTGTTCTGCCATGGCGGGCGGGTTGGTTGGTCAGAGTTATAGTTAACCAGGAGAAGGAGAGAGGATTAATTAGTCAGCGAGATAGAGAGAGTTAGCCGAGCCGTGATCAGTCGCGGCGGCGGCGCTCGCGCGTGGCGTGGCGTGGCGAGGGCTGCATATTTGAGGGGAGGGCGTGAGGCGGCTGTTTGATTCGAATTCAATTTGGGGGGAAATTGAAGGGGAGTAAGAGTAGGAATACGGTGCAAATATGATGTAAGAGACCGGCTGCTATTTCCAATTTTGGTATGCAACATGACAGCCAGCCGGAGACGACGACGGCGGCGGCGAAGGACGGAGAGCTCGCCATCTGATTGAGCCGGTATGACCTTCTTCCTGATTTTCTCGCAGAGCTCCCCTGATTCGACCACCTGCTCAGTCCCCTCCCTCTAGCGACGGATTTCGCCGCCGTGAACTCGCCGACAGCTTCCCCTCCTCGGCCGCCGCCGCGCAGGAGGGGGATTGGTCGAGTGTGCCACCAGCCTCACGGCTCCCGACGGCCATAGCCCCCCTTCTCTCTTCCCACTTACTTTGCCCCCCCTAAATTTCTCTTGATTTGGGAATTCCGCCGGGATTCCTCGAAGCAGACGCTGTGATTTAGGGATTTAGAAGCTGCGTGGCTGTTCTGTAACTTCTGTTTAGTGAAGAGAAGTTTATTTGGGTTCTCTTATGTGTTGGTGTGTCGATGACCTTCTTTGCGGTCTCTCTGATTACTTGCAGTGGTGCTTGTTTCACAGATGGAGATGGGGATGAATTCTGTGCAGCCAAATGCTCAGTTTCATGTGCCGCACAAGTCCCTCTCGTTGGATATATGTAAGAGCCTTTGCTCTAGTAACTTTTAAGCATATATGATGAGTGCATTGCATATGATTGCGATAAAAACACCTTCAAGAAAACAGTCTGATAAACTGTTCCTGGATTAGAACTCAATTCAACATGTCATCGCATATCGTTAGCCATTGCCCGTAAGAACAAGTTTGTTCTGTCGTTGGATCAGAACATGATCTGCATTGGCTATCATTGCTTTGTCGATTGTTATCACTTTGGCAAATTGTCACTGTCTAGTCCTTGCAAGAACCACATCTGCATTGTTTGGTGTTAGTTATTTCAGTTCTTTGCGTGCAGCTAACTTATTTTCCTTCTTGGTTTTCTAGGGCAATAAGACAGATATTGTTATCAGCAAGTATGAGGGTAGCTTTATGGTTAGTTACACCTTGCAAGTGATATTTATTCGATTGGATGACAAGTTTTCACATATAAAATATGCTCACCTAATCATAAAATCTACAGGTGATGGTGACACAAATAGGATGCATGGGAACCATATTAGCTGCCAGGTATGTTTTTTATTCTCCCATATAACATGGTTTATTTTGGGCATTGCTAGTTCAGGATAGACAATTCTTTCCATGCTTTTAGTACTATCGAAATTTGAAACCTTTAGCTCTCAGCTTTTTGCTGATGTTTCTGAAAGAACAGTGAGAATCCATCCACAATTCCGCATACATATGTTGGTGCGTTTATCCCCTAGTTGCAAAAAGGCTAGGAAACTGTTGAGCATAGATTTCAGAGTGCATGTCAGGTCATAACTCATAACCTCATGATGCTACAGTTTATACAGGATAATGCTTCTGTTATTTCTTAAACACGATAGATGATAGTTGACAGCTAGTACTTTATTGATGATGTACCATTGTAGTTGTTATTATGTGCTGTATTTCCTGCCACTTTAGTATTTCTGATCATGCTTTCTTGCTCATTAATAGGAAAGATGAAAGTGTTTTTTCTGATCCAACCTACAATGTTCTTTTTGGAAAGAGGGATGAGGTAAGGTTATTATACTGTTCAATGTAGGGTCTGACCATAGATAGATCTAATGAATGTGCATATTGTTGTGATCACAGCCGTTACTACTAGCTTGTGCACGCCAACTTATCGAACACATAAGGTAAGATTCCCTCCCACCCCACCCCATATATCCGAAGAACTTCTTGTATGATATATGCTTGCTTCTCATGCAACTAAAAATTAAACTTCATGCCAATTTCGTGGATAAGAAATATAATTGAAACTGTGTCTGCATCTGCCTATGATTCCATTAAATTTTGAATGTAATTTTCACCAATAAGCTCCACTTCTTCTAAGCTGCTCTTGGCTGAGTTCGTTTGCATGAGTTCCCAACTCACTCTGACCGTTTTTCGCGCGCACGCTTTTCAAACTACTAAATGGTGTATTTTTTGCAAAAAATATTCTATACGAAAGTTGCTTAAAAAAATCATATTGATCCATCTTTCAAAAAAGAATTAGCTAATATTTAACTAATCATGCTCTAATGAATCGCTCCGTTTTTTGTGCGGGAGGGATTTGCTCCCAACAAGAAGTAACGAACACATCCTTAGATGCAAATGTCTCCAGCAATGGCCCTTTTAATTGTGGTCAATGATTTTTTTATCTCAAGCAACTATTGTGACACTTCGGTTGCTGAAGTTAGTTACATAATTTGTCCAGCTCTGATTTGTAAACTGTCCTTTGGCACCTGTACCACACTCCATTTTCTTACAGACACGGTCATTGATGATATCTCTTGGTCTGAAGGATCATTCCCAGGTATTATTTGAACTTCCCTTCATATGACTGTAATTCTCCGTGTTTTTCTCCTGAATCTTGCCAAATCAGCAAGCATGGTCGACTGTACTGTGCATATCAGTGTTTCTGAGGTTAGACCCCATTATTTTGCATTGGAATCAATAGTATTCTCGTGCATGTATCTCAAACAATTTTGTTACTTCTGCAGGCAACAATGAAATATATTGTTTCCACCATAATTGAGAACCGCCTATGGTAATAGTTTTGCATACCGAGCTGGGGTTGGAATGGCTGGGCACATATCTATTCACTTCATCAACAGAGATGTTGACATGATTAGTGCTGAGCAATTAACACTCTCTTACCAATCTAGAATTTTGTAACTATGATTTCTTCGGAGTCGATGTATCACAAAGTAGTTATATAACCAAAGTTATAGCGAGAATTGCACTACTAGCTTTGATGAGTATTTCATCTACGAACTTCTGAATGCTAATGGTTGTATTCATGTTGCTTTGCTAATTTGTGGCCTAAAATCGCTCGTTGAGCTCAGCAAGCTTGGACCTCATTGGTATTCTATATCTAAGCTCATGCCCCAGCTCGAGATCCTCACCAGATCGCATGCCAACCCTGGACTTCGCACATCCTTTTGGAATGACTGCTGGCTCACCGACAAATGCTTACGTCTACAGTACCCTGCTCTCTTCTCGCACTCCCTGTTCCAGGCGGCGTCGGTGTCTTGGACGCTTTCAAGGTCCATCGGCTCTACTTTGGCACCACGACTGTTCACAAGAGCTGTCCCAGCTTACACTGTGAAAGTGTCAATTAGGCCTAGAGGGGGGTGAATAGGCTAATTCAAAAATCAACTAAAAGCGGAAGCAGTAATTATCGGATATTTCCGAAATTTTCGGATATATCCGAAAATTTTCGGAGTCAGCACAAACAGCAAAGTAAACGAAGGATTTTTCGGACATTCCGAAAACTTTTCGGACAAGTCCGAAAATTTCCAGTACCAATAACATCGTTCTGGATGTTTTCGGAAAAGTCCAAAAATAACTTTCGGACAAGTCCGAAAATATACAGAAGCGAAAATGACTCTACTGAAGAATTTCGGAAAATCCGAAAATTAGTTTCGGACAAGTCCGAAAATATACAGAACCACTTTTGCCTTCGCAGTCTTCTTCAGAAAGTCCGAAAATCACTTTCGGACATATCCGAAAATTTCCAGAAGCGAAAAACTGGTTCTGTGTGTTTTCGGAAAGTCCGAAAATGAGTTTCGAAAAACTCCGAAAAAATCCAGAACACACCAAACTGAGGAGAAACACTTTTTTTAAAAAAAGATTTTGAGCACTTTGATCACTCCTCGTATGTAAATGCATCATCCCTCTTAATAGTGCGGCTTTCCTATTAACTCAAGAAAAACGAAAACGTACAAAATGCCATTTGCTCATTTGCCGCATCACATCACATCAACGTATTCGGCGGGATATGCATTACGCTAACTCATTGAGGACATAACAACCTTCACATTTGCTTAAATAAAAATGTTAGTCCTCTCTAATCGCATTGTAATTAATCACCAAAATCATTAGGGGCCTAGATGCACTTTCAATCTCCCCCTTTTTGGTGATTGATGACAATACGATTAGAACACAAGAGAGAATGAATATAATTTAAGGTTTTTGGTGCAATGTTTTAGTGAAAGCTCCCCCTAAGAGTGTGCATAAAAGCAAGTGGAGAGCTCCTCCTAAATCATTGCATCCACATTGAAGCTCACAAGAGAATAAATATATCACATATGCTTATCACATCCAACACATCACATGCAAATGAATAATTACATCTCATCACAAGCATTATATAAGGAGGATAAGACATTGCACCACATTAAATATAATAAGATCCATTACATCACAAGCATTCATAATTAAACAATAGACTTACAAAGCTTTAAACTTTAACATAAAAACCACAATAGTCTCATACAGATAAAAACCAACAGTGCTCGACTCTAAGGACAAGATAGATAAACTAAAGCCATGATAGATATTCTCCCCCTTTGGCATCAAGACACCAAAAAGAGAGGACGAGGAGACGATGACTCAAGCGAAGGGCGCCTGAGGAGGATCCTCGGGAGGTGGTGGAGGAGGATAGCCATAGCCATGGCCATATCCAAAGAAGTCGAAGTCGGAAGGCAACCCGGCAAAAGGATCCTCAATCTCTTCATCCTCTGGCTCATCGGGCTCGGCCTCGAAACCCGGAGGAGAAGGAGGGATAGCAATGTGGTGGTCCTCATAATACCGTTCCTTGAGGAACTTGACATCACGAGCCGTCTTCTTCGCCGAATTCCGCAATCGGCGGTTCTTTTTCGCCTCCGCGGAGCAAAGACCGAAAAGACTCCGCAAAATGCGGAATAAAGGAGACGGCTCACGACGAGCCACAGAGACAGGGCGCTCAGGAGCAGGAGGCGGCTGAGTAGAAGAGGAGGGTATGTCCCGAGCAGCTGAGGAGCGGGGGGCCTTAAGAAGGCGCAAGTGAAGCTGAGAATGAGTCACATCATGGCGAAACTGGAGCTGAGTCACAGTCTCGATCATCCGCATAATGTGAGGGGCATAGACCAACCCCTTCTTGTACTGAATTGAAGCCATGCGGATCTCCTCCCACACAAAGTGATAGACATGGAAGCGATGAGGAGGGGGATCAAACCGGAGAAGCACGGTCCTAGAGAGATGGTTAATGCTGCTAGCATCACCATCCTTAGGCACAAAAGACCGGCGAAACATCCGGTTCAAGTAGGCAAAGTACGGCTTGAGGCCATCAACCTTGCCTAACACCACATTTGGATCATTTGGAGTGTAAAGGGGAAGCAATTCTGTGTTGACAGGAATTTGAAGATTATGAAGGTCATCAAGGTTGAGCAAAGAACGAAGACGGAAGCCCCAGATCTCAGCCAACTGCTAATAAGAAACAGAGTACCAGGACCCCTGAGTCATCCAGTGCATGGCACGATAGCGATCAAAGTATACGGTGGCATAAAACTGAGCAATGATCTCGTTGCACCAATTGTGCTGCAACGTCATGAAGGAGCGGATACCCATGAGATCACAATTGGCAATCACAGAGTTGATCACCGGATCATTGTGTGCCTGCAACTCCTCCCAATTGATCCATTGCATGGGAACAGTGGGATGAGCTTTGGACTTAATCACAGACTCATAAAAGTCTTGTTGAAAGAGAGTCCAAAACCGCGGATCCGTGGCGGTGCGGCGAAGGGAGCGCGGACTTGTCCGAAAATTTTCGGATATCTCCGAAAAATCCTGGCCGACCCCTATCACTTCGGATTTGCATGTTTCTTGCCCTCAATCACTTGTTTCTTGTCTCTTTGGCTTCCATACCTGATTCCTTGTATCTCTCTTGTTTGAAGGATGCCTCCCCGCAAGCAAACCTCCCACAAGTCCAAGCGCCTGAGGGATCGCTCTCCTACTCCATCTTCTCATGGTGATTCGGACAGTGATTGGTCCGGTGAAGCGGATGCGGTTCCTCAGGTTGCGCGGGTGGCTCGGCGGTCTACTCATGCTCATGGTGGTGGTGATGGTGAGGGCTCCTCCCGTCAACCGCAAACGCCGCCGCACCAACCAAATGTTCCCATTGGGCCTCTCCGCATTCATACACCCGAAGGCCATCTGTTGCATAAGGGTAGTCCTTGATCAGTAGCTTCACCTTGGATGGGCTTGATGGGTCCTTGATGGCAATGCCTCTGCATTACAAAATTAGGATGTTATTCAAAGTTATGTTATTGTTGGTTCTTGTTGTGATGTGGCTCTCGGTGTTTAATTACCTCTTTATTAGATCATCCGGAAGGCCCTGTTCCGTGAAGTTCCAGTTCTTGTAAACTGCTGAAGACATTGCCAGAGCATGTTTGCCAGGAAAGACAGTTTGTTCGAAAATGCCACCGCCGTTGATGAGTGTCTGGCGTGCCAATGCATTGATTGTCATCGTGTCGCGATAGTGTGGCTGGAGGAGCTTGTACACAGGGTGTGTCACACTGAGCTGGCGGTTTGTAGCGATCACGAAGGGCTCCATCACAGCATGTGTGTTGAGCCTACAAGAGTTTACATCAATGATGAGGTTAGCTTACTGCTTTCAGGAAAGAACTACAGTTTGCCACTGCCAGTACGTACCAGTGGCTGATAAGCTGGTGCCAACCGGAGTCATTAACAGCAACATAAGCCTTGGCCAGCTGCCACACCCAAGACTCAATGCCACTTGATGCAGGTGTATGGACCTTGCTCTTTGCAGTTGTTAGGTTGCCCTCGATGTGTGGCAAGCTCAGTTCAATTGCTAGTGGCTTCAGGGTATCATCATCACGTAAGAACAACAGGGTCCTTGTGGCCCTCGAGGTTGGAGAGGAGGGGAGCCGCGGGAGGTCGCCGGAGAGGAGGAGGAAGTCAATCCGAGGAGAAAAAAAGTGAAAAGAGAGAGAAGGGAGTCCACGGGGTGGAACATGAACACCCCGAAATTTTTCGGATATTTCCGAAAATTTTCGGATATTTCCGAAAGGATACAGAAGAGAGGCACACGGAGCTGTAGATTTTCGGATATGTCCGAAAATTTTTCGGAAAGTCCGAAAAATCCTGGGATTGCAGCAATTGAAAGATCGACAGGACAGAGATTTTCGGAATGTCCGAAAAATTTTCGGAAAGTCCGAAAATTCCTGGAAAACACAGTTTTGCAATGAGATTTCGCCGGGAATTTTGATGAAACTATTTTTCAAACATTTTAAAGGAAGTTTACAAAGGACAAGCACTGGGAATTTTGACAAAAACAAGTTTTACAAGGATTTTTGATAGGATTTAGAAGGGAAGGGATGGTCGAGCACTAGAGACTCCATTTGAACTTGTGACTAGCACACAATCAATCACACAAAACAATAGCCACAAGTCAAATGGACGATCCAAGGGATCAAAAGAGAGGGAATTACCATGAGACAAGATAATTCACCCTTGAGAGAGGGAATGTGTGAATCTATTTCAAGTTGTGCTAGGACCAAGATTCATTGAAAAATGAGATCCCCATACACATATATTCAAAAATCTCCACAAAAAAAAATGACTAGTGTCCATCCATGAATTGAATGACCATTTTGTCACAAAGTGGTATGCAAACCTATTCTACCAAGCAAACGTGCATGCAATAGATCAAGCCACATTCCGAGAATCCAAAATATTTAGTTCACTCCTCAACTCACAAAACCTAGCTTCATCTAGAGGCTTGGTAAAGATATCCGCCAATTGTTTGTCGGTTCTCACATGTTGGATGTCTATGTCGCCTCTTGTGGAATGATCTCTCAAAAAATGGTGGCGAATATCGATATGTTTGGTTCGGGAGTATTGAACGGGGTTGTTGGCTATCTTAATGGCGCTCTCATTGTCACATAGGAGTGGGATTTTGGATACATTGAGGCCATAATCTCTCAAGGTTTGCTTCATCCAAAGAAGTTGAGCACAACAACTCCCCGCTGAAACATATTCCGCTTCGGCGGTGGATAGGGCGACGGAGTTTTGCTTCTTGGAAGACCAAGAAACAAGGGACCTACCCAAGAATTGGCAAGTACCCGATGTGCTTTTCCTATCCACTTTGCACCCGGCATAATCCGCATCGGCATAGCCAATGAGATCAAACCTCGCTCCCTTAGGATACCAAAGACCAAGGTTAGGGGTGTGCACTAAATATCTAAGAATTCTCTTCACGGCCACAAGGTGACACTCCTTCAGAGTGGCTTGAAATCTTGCACACATGCACACACTAAGCATAATATCGGGCCTAGATGCACAAAGGTAAAGAAGTGAGCCAATGATGGAACGGTATACCTTTTGATCGACGTCTTTACCTTGCTCGTTGAGGTCGAGATGGCCATTTGATGGCATGGGAGTGTGAATTGGCTTGGCGTTCTCCATCCCAAACTTCTTGAGCATGTCATTCAAATACTTTGTTTGGCAAATGAAGGTTCCTTCCTTGAGTTGCTTGATTTGAAGGCCGAGGAAGAACTTCAATTCACCCATCATAGACATCTCAAAACGTTTGGTCATCATCCTACTAAACTCTTCACTAAAAGACTTGTTAGTAGAACCAAATATAATATCATCGACATATATTTGGTACACAAAAATATCATTATCATGTCTTTTAGTAAAGAGGGTTGAATCGGCTTTCCCGATTTCAAAGCCGTTTTTCACAAGAAAGTTGCGAAGACACTCATACCAAGCTCTAGGGGCTTGCTTAAGCCCGTAGAGTGCCTTGTGGAGCTTGTACACGTGGTTGGGATACTTTGGATCCTCGAAGCCCGGTGGTTGCTCCACGTATACCAACTCGTTGATAGGCCCGTTGAGGAAGGCGCTTTTGACATCCATTTGATATAGCTTAAAATTGAGGTTAGTAGCAAAAGCAAGCAATATGCGAATCGACTCAAGTCTAGCTACCGGCGCAAAAGTTTCACCGAAATCTAATCCTTCGATTTGGGTGAACCCTTGCGCCACTAACCTCGCCTTGTTCCTTATTACGACCCCGGCCTCGTCTTGCTTGTTGCGGAAGATCCACTTTGTGCCAATCACATTTTGCCGAGGTCGCTCCACCAAAGTCCACACTTCATTCCGGGTGAAATTGTTTAACTCCTCTTGCATCGCCATCACCCAATCCGGATCATTTAGAGCTTCTTCCACCTTTAGCGGTTCAAGAGAAGACACAAACGAGTAATGCTCACAAAAATTTGCAATACGAGAACGAGTGGATACTCCCTTGTTGATGTCTCCTAAGATGTTGTCGGTGGGATGATCTCTTTGGATACTTTGATGGATTCTTGGGCGAGCTAAGTTGATCGGTGAGGGTGGCACTTGCTCGCTTTCTTCACCTTGATCCAAGCTTGAGATAGAGGGATCGTCGGCTTAGGTTGATGTAGGTGGCTCCACTTGTGTTGAGGAAGAGGCTCCTTGTTGTGGCTCCCTAGGACGTACGTCCCCAAGAGCCAATCTTTTGATTGCCTCGCTCGGATCCTCCTCTTCACCTAACACATGTGAGTCAACTTGCTCTACTTGAGAGCCATTAGTTTCGTCAAATGTCACATCACGCGCGATCTCAACAATACCGGAGGTTTTGTTGAAAACGCGGTATGCGCATTCATTTGACCCATACCCAAGCAAGAATCCCTCATCCACTTTAGGAGCGAACTTAGATGATCTAGCCTTCTTATTAAGAATGTAACACTTACTACCGAAAACACGAAAGTAAGAGACATTTGGTTTGTTACCGGTAAGAAGCTCATAGGGAGTCTTCTTAAGAAGGCGGTGAAGATAAAGGCGGTTGATGGCGTGGCATGCGGTGTTGACGGCTTCGGCCCAAAAACGGTTCGATGTCTTGTACTCATCCAACATGGTCCTCGCCATCTCAATAAGAGTCCTATTCTTCCTCTCGGCCACTCCATTTTGTTGAGGTGAATATGGAGCCGAGAACTCATGCTTGATGCCTTCTTCATCAAGGAAACTCTCGATGCTCGTGTTCTTGAACTCCTTGCCATTGTCGCTTCGAATGTTCTTGATCTTGAGGTCGAACTCGTTTTGTGCTCTTCTTGCAAACTTCTTGAAGATAGCTTGTGTCTCACTCTTGTCATGCAAAAAGAACACCCACGTGAAGCGTGAAAAGTCATCAACAATAACAAGACCATATTTGTTACCTCCAATGCTTAGATAAGCAATTGGTCCGAAAAGGTCCATGTGGAGAAGCTCCAATGGTCTTGTAGTGGTCATCACATTCTTGACGGGGTGATGTGCAACAATTTGTTTGCCGGCTTGACATGCGCTACACACCCTATTTTTCTCAAATTGAACATTTGTTAGTCCAAGGATGTGATCGTGCTTTAGAAGCTTGTGAAGATTCCTCATACCAACATGGGCTAGCCTCCGATGCCAAAGCCACCCCGTGTTGAACTTAGCCACTAAGCATGTCTCATGTTTGGCTTTACTTGAGGAAAAATCCACAAGGTAAAGCTTTCCCTTGAGAACACCCTTAAAGACCACGGAGGAATCATTCCTTCTATAGACGGTCATATCAACATCGGTAAAAAGACAATTGTAACCCATAGAACATAATTGAGAAACGGACAAAAGATTGTAGTTTAGAGATTTTACCAAGAGAACGTTGGCAATGGAAAGATCATTAGAGATTGCAATCTTTCCCAATCCCATAACCTTTCCCTTTCCATCGTCCCCGAAGACTATGTTATCTTGTGAAGTGCCATTTGGATCAAGAGTTGAAAACATTGATTCTTCTCCGGTCATGTGATTTGTGCATCCACTATCAATCACCCAACTTCTTCCACCGGAGACATATTCCTGCAAGAGATCAATTTCTAATTTTAGGTACCCATACTTGCTTGGGTCCTCTCATGTTAGTAACAAGTGCCTTAGGCACCCAAAGTACTCTCTTGATTGAAATATTCTTGCCCCTTGGACCTACATACTTAGCAACAACACGACCACTAGTACTCTTCCTAAGAACATAAGATGCATCAAAAGAACAATGTGAGACACAATCATTAGGAAGGATACTTTTGGCCTTAACAAAGTTGCTAAGACCTTGGGGCCTCTTGATCATCACACTCTTGTCCACCTTTCCTTTTGGTGGAGGAACATACCCAAGACCCTCATGGTTGAAGTTGTCCCTTTGATAGCCTAGGTACTCTTTTAGGGCCTTACTACCCATATGGCACTTAAGTAGGCCATTGTGAAGGAGTCCCATAAGCTTCTCATTTTGCTTTTGCAAAGTACACAAGGAGATAGAATTAGTAGCACAAGCTTCAATATCAATATCTTTGCATCTTGCACAAGGTTCATTGCTTGGAGCAATTTTGGAGCATGATGCCTTGCTAGGGAGAGAGACACTATTCTTTAAGGTTTCAAACTTCTCTTCAAGAGAGAGGTAAGCTTTATCCAATCCATCCACTCTCTCTTGAAGTTGAGCGTTTGCCACCTCAAGATTAGCATGAGACTCTTTGGTTTGCTTGTAAAGCCGTACCAAAGCCTCATTTTTGTCTCTCTCCTTAGCAAGTTCACACTTGAGTTCATGAGATCGCTCTTTCTCACGAATGAGCAATTCCTCTTGCCTCTCAAGTGTTGCATATTGATCCTCAATTCTCCCAAGCAACTCACTCAAGTGTGGTATGGATTCCTTGGTTATAGATTTAAGCAACTCGTCATCCATAACCTCATTCTCAACCTCATCCTCCTCGTCACTAACAAAATCAACATTAAATGACTTGAGAGGAGAAGGTACCTTAGGCTCCTTTGCCATGACGCAAATGGGAGCATCCTCATCACTTGAGTAGTCGAAGAGTCTCGGTGGTGATGAAGGCTTGACGGCAAACGTGGCGACTCCTTCTTCATCACTTGAGCTTGACTCGGAGTCGGAGCCGAAGATCATCCCAAGGTGAGCTTGACCATAGTGTTCCCGCTTGCTATGCTTGTGCTTCTTCTTCTCATCCTTCTTCTCACCCTTCTTCTTATCTTCCTTGATGTGGGAACCATCCTTGAGATGGGGGCAATCCGCAATGAAGTGCCCGGGCTCTTTGCACACGTAGCACACTCTTGCAGAATGTCTTCCACTTGACTTATTGGAGTAGTGCTTGGAAGAACCTCCCTTGAAGAAGCCGCTTCGCCTCATGAACTTGCCGAACTTCTTGACGAAGAGAGCCATCTCTTCATCATCGATCTCTGTCTTGCTCTTGCTCTTGCGGATCTCTTCTTCTTCTTCCTTCGCCTTCAACGCCAAGTCTTCCTTCTTGATGCTTGTGGTTGAACTTTGATTGATATATTGGATGACATCCTTGGACTCTTGCACGAGCATGTCATGGGCAAGAATACGTCCGAGCAAATCATGAGGTGTGAGAGTCTTGTAGTCCGGACGCTCACGAATGATGGTCACCAAGGTAGAGTTCCTTGGAGTGATTGCTCGAACCATCTTCTTGACCACAACCTCATCGGTCATGTCCTTGGAGCCAAGTCCCTTGATCTCATTGACAATCTTGCTCAACCGGTCGTACATGTCGCTTGGGCTCTCACCATCTAACATCACAAATCTCTCAAATTGCCCCTTGAGGATCTCCACCTTGGACTCACGAACACTATCCGTGCTTTCATGCAAGTTCCGAAGCGTGTCCCAAATCACCTTGGCACTCTCAATGCCATCCACACGGTTGAACTCACTTCCACTTAAGGCGCTAAGTATTGCATTAGCGGCTTGAGCGTTCTTGTGCTCGTTCTCGTCGTCCTCCTTGGTGGGATCTTCGGGATTCTGCAAAACATAGCCTCTTTCGACTATTCTCCAAATAGATGGGTTAATAGATTTCAAATGCATCTTCATCTTATGCTTCCAAGCGGCGTAGTCCGTACCATTGAAGTACGGAGCTTTGCCGCTAGAGGTACTCACATAAGATGTAGATGTAGAGGGATAGTCATAAGGGATCTTAGCTCCCTTATCACCATCGTTCCCATCCCCCGCTTGGCCCGACATGATCTCTCCAAGCGGTTAAGCCTAATTAGGAGATTAGGCTCTGATACCAATTGAAAGTGTCAATTAGGCCTAGAGGGGGGGTGAATAGGCTAATTCAAAAATCAACTAAAAGCGGAAGTAGTAATTATCGGATATTTCCGAAATTTTCGGATATATCCGAAAATTTTCGGAGTCAGCACAAACAGCAAAGTAAACGAAGGATTTTTCGGACATTCCGAAAACTTTTCGGACAAGTCCGAAAATTTCCAGTACCAATAACATCGTTCTGGATGTTTTCGGAAAAGTCCGAAAATAACTTTCGGACAAGTCCGAAAATATACAGAAGCGAAAATGACTCTACTGAAGAATTTCGGAAAATCCGAAAATTAGTTTCGGACAAGTCCGAAAATATACAGAACCACTTTTGCCTTCGCAGTCTTTTTCGGAAAGTCCGAAAATCACTTTCAGACATATCCGAAAATTTCCAGAAGCGAAAAACTGGTTCTGTGTGTTTTCGGAAAGTCCGAAAATGAGTTTCGGAAAACTCCGAAAAAATCCAGAACACACCAAACTGAGGAGAAACACTTTTTTTAAAAAAAGATTTTGAGCACTTTGATCACTCCTCGTATGTAAATGCATCATCCCTCTTAATAGTGCGGCTTTCCTATTAACTCAAGAAAAACGAAAACGTACAAAATGCCATTTGCTCATTTGCCGCATCACATCACATCAACGTATTCGGCGGGATATGCATTACGCTAACTCATTGAGGACATAACAACCTTCACATTTGCTTAAATAAAAATGTTAGTCCTCTCTAATCGCATTGTAATTAATCACCAAAATCATTAGGGGCCTAGATGCACTTTCACACTGGCTTTGCAAGATGTTTCCCTCTCGGAGGAAGAGGACCTCAGATTATCGCCGTTTTCACAACAAGGTGATCTCACTACGAGGGGGATTTACCATGCCCTATTGCCACCGTCAGAAACAGATCCAGTTCACAACTTCATCTGGAAGAATGCCTCACCTCCAAAGCTTAAATTCTTTGCATGGTTGCTCTCGAAGGACCGATTGCCAACTGCCAAAAACCTATTTACCAAAACAATCCTGCAATCACCTCAATGTGCAATCTGCCAGACAGGGGAAGAAACGTCAAATCATCTCTTCTTCATGTGCCCCTTTGCAACAGCTTTTTGGACGACAATCAGAGTTCCGCCTAATGTGACCGAAGTGAGCAACATCCATCTCTTAGCCCGGCCACCTAACATTCCATCAAAACACTTCAAGACCTTCTATCTACTCTGCTTTTGGGGTCTCTGGAATCGCAGACATGATGTCGTCTTCCGTGACTTCCAACCGTCAGTCCAACGGTTGATCCTACGCTGCAAGGAAGAATCATTGCTATGGGCAGAGCGTCTTAAAGTTAACGACAGATTAGAGGCTAATGTTTGGTGTAATATTTTTTCAAATAGCCTGTCTTCTCTACACCCATAATAGCTAGCCCTAGGGCTGAAGCATGTACCCCCCATGTAACCTAAACAATGGTTTTCAATGGAAGATTCAGGAGGGGAACCTCTCCCCTCCGGTTACTATTCCAAAAAAAAAAAATCGTGGCCTAAAATTGGTGAAAGCAAAGCACTTTTCAGGAGCATATTTATTTGGTATTTCAAGGTCGTTTTTTTTGGATGGAATTTTGTTAATAATCTATATATACCCTCTCTAGAGCAACACATGACTTGCACTGTTGTGGTGCGGGTACGCAAAACGAGAAATCCATTAGCGCGTGATTAATTAAGTTTTAATTATTCCAAACTTGAAAAATGGATTTATCTGATATTTTAAAGCAACTTTTATATAAAATGTTTTTGTAAAAAATACACCATTTAGCAGTTTGAAAAACGTGCTAACGGAAAATGAGGAAAAATCTGTATCTTTATGAGGTTAGAACAGGAGGAGCATCTCCAACAGCCTCTTCATTCCACTCTCCAAGCTAAATTTTAGCAATTTTAGAAAAAAAAATCCACTCCAACAGAATGGCTGTCTCCCAAAATATACCAATGGCCAAAATACAATTTGTAAATATTTTGTATTCCTTCTTTTAATTTAATTTATTAACTGTGGGGGCTTCCCCTACAGTGTTTCCCCTCAAAAAAAAATATATCAATGGCCAAAGATGGGCTCGAGATGGCCAAATGTGGCTAGCCGTTGGCCACCCTCAGCCACTGGCCATTCGTGGACCCCACCATCTTTTTTCCCTCTCTCCCCACCATCTCCACCATCCCTTGCCCGTGCCCTCCTTCCCTCTGCCTTTCATCGCCGCGCCATTCCTCCCTCCGCTTGTGCCTACCGCTGCTACGGGGAAGAAGGCGCGCCGTCGCTCGCTTACATCCTCCACGTGTGCTCGCCACTGCCGCTGGTAGGAGTGTCGCCGCCGGGTCAAGCCCCTCCGCCGAAGAGATGAGAGACTACAATGGCGCTGAGGAACACTAGCCCAACCACCACCAGCGTCATCCACAGGCAGCACGTGCAGCACCACCCGCGTCGGCTCCGCCGCCGCCTACATTGGCTTTGCCCTGTACATCTGCGGCGGGGGCACGAGCCCTGGCACCATCGGCGGTGGCCGCGCCGCCGTTCGCCGCCCGCGGCACCGCCACGGGGGACCGGCTTGGAGGCCGGCACATATGTCGCCCATTCTCTCACACATGCTCCTGCCGCTGCTCGGGAAAATGGGAGAAAAATGAGGAAGAAGAAAGAGTTGAGGCTGACATGTGGGTCCCACTGTCATACACTTAGAATAGAGAGGATGAATGGAGAGACTATTAGAGTAAACAACAAATTTGACTTGCCGGATTAAATGGAGAGTTGGCTAAATAGACATTTGGATAGTCGGATTCGGAGAGACTGTTGGAGATGCTCTTACCCACCACCACAAATCTTAAAGTACATCCAATGATCGAAAATTTAAAAGTTTTGAGGAAGACAAACTGTTGGAAGTCTTTTAGCAAATCTTAAGGGATAAAGCGCCATTAAACAAAAATTGAAAATATACTTGGAATTAGAGCCGTACGTTCTGAATTAAAGATTTATGGATCGAGCAATATCATCATTATTTTATTTTCTTTTGGTTTTGAAGACCACTTATATCGGTAAAACTTCAAAATCATTTAGAGGTTGTTGGTGATTTCGTTGGTCAACGTGATACTCGTGTGGTCTCACGTCTTTTTAACCTTTGTGCATATACCTCATGGATTATTAGACATCTTTCACCACCTCTAAGGCCGTGTTTGTTATTTTTTCTTTTGAGTACTATATGCTGCTTTTGGAATCGTGATTTTAATTTACAAAGTGGATTCTTAAAAGCTGATTGTGAATTTGGCTTTGATACAAATGAAACTCACAATTAATATGATTGATACTCATAGCAACAATTTTAGAAAGAGAAAATTCATGAAATGCCATCGACAAGCACCCTAATCCCAGAAATACCATTGACAAAGACAACTTCCCAAAAATGCCATTGCATAAGTCTCTTTCTCCCAAAAATACCATCACCGTCAAACTGATGTTAACATCTTTCCGTTAAATTGTATGAAAAGACAATCTTACCCTAAGGCAACCATTTACTCACACAACATCATTTTGCATTGTTTGCTCACAACAACATTATATTTCTGTTAGCTTCTAAATTTACAGACATCATTATTTTGCTATCAATCAAATTATTTCATAATTAAATTAACAGAAATCAAATTTCAGAGCAGAGACCACCACAAGACTAGGACTATCAATAATTTCAGAAATTTTTTGCTATCAATCTGAGCTAAAACATCATGGCAATCAACACACAAAGTACCAATTGTAATCAACATGAATTTTCACAAAATGAAGGGTTCAAATGAAATCAAACAAAAGGGAAAAAAAATTTCAACATCAGAGAACTTGCTAGGACTGCAACCTCCTCCTCCATGGCGACCTCAGCGACTGCGGCTATGGGCCTCTCCTCCCCCTTCTCGCCGGCGCCTGCGGGCCTCTCCTCGCTGGCCCTACGGCCCCCGCACCGCAACTTGCGACCTCCTCGCCGCGCCCGGCCGTGCCGCCCCTGTGGACCTCCTCGCCACGCCGCTACCTTGGACCTCCTCGCCGCGCGCTGCCGCGCCGCCTCTGTGGACCGCCGGCATAGTGGCGCCACCGCCGCCGTGAGAACGCTGAATCGGTATAGGTATGGTTAGGGTTAGAAATATTGTTTCATCTCTGTTTTTCTTTGACTGTGAAAACTAGGTATATTTTGCACCAAGGGCAAAAATGGTCATTATAAAAAAAAATAACGGTTGTAACGGTGTGGGGTTGACGGTGATGGTATTTTTGGGAGAATGAAGCTTGAGCAATGATATTTTTGGGAAGTTGCATTTGTCGATGTTATTTCTAGAATTAGAGTGCTTGTCGATGGCATTTCATGAATTTTCTCTTTTAGAAAACAATATCATCACTCAAAATCCACAAAAGCAACTCCATATCATCTTTTGGATTTTAGGAATTAAGAATATATTTTAGTTACGAGAATTAGCTTCCAAAATCAAGTTTATTTATTTTTTTTTATTTTTTTCTTTTGATTATAGGGTCTAGATCGAATCAAAAGAAAAACAGATAGTGCCTAATTATTTTCATGTCCACGAGATGACAATAGATTTTTAGGTGTTATTTTACCTTCTCAGTACATTTTGACTGGTCAAAACAGTCAACCATTAAGGGCTTATTCAGTTTGTAGGATTTTCAAACCAAAGGAATAAGGAAAACATAGGAATAATATGAGAATACATGTGCAAATATATGGATTAAAAAACATAGAAAATTTTCCTATGGTTGAGTTGCAAACAATCTAAAGGATTGAAAACATTGGGTTGGAGTGGATTATTTTTTTCCTTTGTTTTCCCCCTAAAAGTGGAGGGATAGGAATTTTTCCTTTGATGCATTCCTTTGATACGAATGATAGTATAGTGCTCATTCCAAAGGATTGGATATTTCTATACTTTTCCTGTACAAATCCTTTGAAATGAATAAGCCCTAACAATGTAACCTTGTTTTTTTCCGTAAGAGGTATTCATATTATAACATATTATAAGTCGTTTAACTATTATTTTAGTCAAATTCTTTAGGTTTGATCAAATTATATATGAAAATAACATTATTTATAACACCAAATTTTATTAAATCTAACATTGAATATATTTTGATAATATGTTTGTTTTGTATTAGAAATGTTAGTATATTTTTATACAAACTTGGTAAATTGAAAGATATTTGACTAAGAAAAAAAATCAAACGACTTATAATATGAAACGAAAAGAGTAATATTATTCTATTTCGTATTTATAATAATCCCTAAATTAATAAATGGATATACAGCCTAATAAGAGCAGGTACAATAGCAGGCTATAAGCCAGCTGCAAACATAAGGGCAGTGGGCTACAGATTTATAGCTAACTGTAGCACTGACTCCAAGACGCAGTGTGTATGATAGGTAGGACTAGATATTAATAATGTAGTATGTATCTATTGTATGAATGAGCTATTAGATTGGCTATAGATGAATTAAAGCCAGTAGTTGGCTATACTATTAAACTTGCTCTACTACTCCTATAGTAATAATAAGACACGGAGAGAAATTTTCAACGAAACGCGAAAAAGGCAGTATTTTACTAGTATATCCCGGATAAATTTAAGACAGCCCAAATACTCCTAAAACGGAGCCGAGGAGGCGAGGCGAGAACCGTATATCCGCTTACGTCACCTCGCTGCTTGGCCTTGTTTCGCCAAGCCGCCCCCAGACCCAGACAAGTCGCAGCCATGGCGATCCCCCGTATCTCGCCGCGCAAAACCCTGCCCCTCTTCGCCGCCCTGGCCCTGGCCTTGGCCTGGGCCTTCGCCGCCCCGGCGTTCGCCGACGGCGACGACGTCGTCGCCCTCACGGAGTCCACCTTCGAGAAGGAGGTCGGCCAGGACCGCGGCGCCCTCGTCGAGTTCTACGCGCCCTGGTTCGTTCTCGTCCCCTTTGTCTCGCCAGATCCCTGCGTAATTCGGCTGGATCGGGTCGGGTCGGATCGGATCCGTGTGTGGGTCGTGAATAGTGATGCGGGATGCGAGGTCTGGGGATCTCTACGTTTTTGCGGGGTTTAGCGGACTTTGACTCTTAGATTTTTTCTTCTCTCTCTCTCTATATATTTCTCATAATTTGCACTTATCTTATGAAATTGATTGGATAGTTATAAACTTGCTGCCTTACTGGAAAGAATCATCCATACGAATTCGATCCTTTTTGTCTATCTGGATTTAGATTGTCAGCTGTAAACTTGTTTCGACTTGTAGTATTTTAAATCAGGTATTGATGGGTGGAAATTTAATACTGTTGTTGGTTACAAAAATTAGAGTATTTCTATAAAAGCAGGGCGCATTCTAAGCCTTTTATCTAAAAAAACAAAAATTAGAGTACACATGGCAAATTTTTTGTTAGGGTTTAAGCAGGAGGTTTAAATGTGCCTTGTAGCTTAGTTACTTGTTGTGCAGTCTACTTGTGCTCTACTTCTACTAGTGACGTAAATCCAATTTGGCATTTCATTTTTTAATTAATACCTGACTCTGTTTATGATATCGCAGTTTAGGTTTTGTAAAATTCCGGCTAATTTTGCACTTGCCTCTTGATGGAAATAATAGAATACCATAACTTTGTATTTATGTTACTATCTATTAAATGGATTCACAAAAGAAGCAGGCCAAAATTATATTTTTCCTATTTCATGATTGCTAAGGGGTGCGATTCGGGATATTTATACTGTGTTAGAAACAAAACACTGCTGTAAATACCTAGTAACTTGTATCGATTGATTTTTGCTGAATCCTGTAAATGCAGCAAGTTTTAGTTCATTATATCTTGAGGGAGTCTTGTGAGATGTTGAATGCGATTATATGAATATAACTGATCTGGAGATATTCATAGAGAAGCTTCTATAGTTTGCTTATCACAGTGCTCGTGAGGCCATATTTGCTCCTGTTGTTGTGCCTTCTCAGATGTATTACTAGAAAAACCATGCTTAAATATTTGTGCATCAGTTCAGCATTTCAAAGATATCTAGTGTTACTCATCGGTCTATCTATCTGGTTAGGTGTGGTCACTGCAAGAAGCTTGCCCCTGAGTATGAAAAGCTTGGTGCAAGTTTCAAGAAAGCCAAATCTGTCTTTATCGCAAAGGTATATTCTCAAGTTCAATACCTGCTAATTATTTGGGCATTGCTTGAAAATGTTTTCTCATCTCCATCCTGCTACTCAGAGGTGGTCAGAAAATGGTTAGAACATGCATATTCATGAAATGTGTTGCCATCCTCATTTTGATTTGGTTTGATAAAATTAAGGATTCTCACTTCAACTCTATTTCTCGCTTTAGGTTGATTGCGATGAGCACAAGAGTGTGTGCAGCAAGTATGGAGTTTCTGGGTACCCAACAATTCAATGGTTCCCCAAAGGATCCCTGGAGCCCAAAAAGTGAGGCTGCATAACTTTTGTTCAAATACTTTTGAACATCTACACCAGACAAAATTTTCATGATTTATATCACTACAACCATGTAGGTATGAAGGACAACGCAGTGCAGAGGCCCTTGCTGAATTTGTTAACACTGAAGGAGGTAACACTTCAAACTTATAATAATAGAGTTAGACGGTTAGTAGCTGGTATGGTGTCATGGGCTGGGAGTTCTGGATATCTCATATTTCCTTGAAAATTCTGTTTGGTGTGCAAGTCTTAGTTTCCACAAACAGCTTCTTGAGTTAATTCATTTTTGTATTTATCTATTCACTCGGTTACAACAGCATATAATCATGAATTTTCCTGATTTCAGGCACTAATGTAAAGCTGGCAACCATTCCTTCAAGTGTTGTAGTGCTTGGCCCAGACAACTTTGACTCAATTGTTCTTGATGAAAACAAAGACATTCTTGTGGAGTTCTATGCGCCATGGTATGCTTTTGTAAAGTTGTCTTACTTTTTTCCTCCATAATCTTGACACAATTTTTGCATGATTTTTCATGAATGAATTTTGACTGGATGCTAATTTTGATCCATAGGTGTGGCCACTGCAAGCATCTTGCTCCGGTTAGTGGATAACTCTACCCAAAGTTTGTTCTACATGTTATGTTTACTTTTGAAAGTTTCAGTTGTTCTCGACGTGCCAACTAATATTCTTCTTATTATTTTAGATATATGAGAAGCTGGCTTCTGTTTATAAGTTGGACGATGGAGTTGTAATTGCTAACCTTGATGCTGACAAACACAAAGACTTGGCCAAAAAGTATGTTCTGACTTATCCGTAATGTTATTATCTGCGTTCTGTTTTTCCTATTGCTGTTAATCTTGTGCCCTGAGATGCTACAGTTTTCCCATGGACACAAAACAACTCATGTTATGGGCATGCTTCCAGCACTTTAAACTCATGTCTTGTTCTATATTTTGATTTCATGATGCACTACATAAGTTTTGACTTGCTTTATGACTTTTAGATATGGAGTTTCTGGCTATCCTACATTGAAGTTCTTCCCAAAGGGAAACAAAGCTGGTGAAGATTACGATGGCGGCAGGGAGTTGGATGACTTTGTCAAGTTCATTAATGAGAAGTGTGGTACCAGCCGTGATACTAAGGGCCAACTTACTTCAGAGGTTGGTTGAATGCATATAAAACTTCTTTGCATGGGTGAGCTCATGCAAAAGACTACCTGTTCTGACTATACATTGTTTATTGTTGTGGTAGGCGGGGCGCATAGCAAGTTTGGATGCCCTCGCAAAGGAGTTCCTTGGTGCTGCCAATGACAAGCGGAAGGAAATCCTCTCCAATATGGAAGAGGAGGTTGTGAAGCTCAGTGGTTCTGCTGCAAAGTAAACTCTAGTCTAAGTTGCATTTATTATTTTTGCAATGACGTTATCTGTACATGCAAGTTGAACCTTGGCATTTACATATTTAAATCAGGCATGGAAAGGTCTACATTGCCATTGCAAAGAAAATCCTGGACAAAGGTCACGACTATACCAAGAAGGAAACAGAGAGGCTTGAACGCATGTTGGAGAAGGTGGGAAACCGTGATCGCCAATCCAAACTTTACTATCACTTGTCATCTTACATAATGAACGACTTGTACTTATACAATACTTTTTTATTTTTTTTGCTTCCTGCAGTCCATCGGCCCATCAAAGGCCGATGAATTCATCATCAAGAAGAACGTCCTTTCAACCTTCTCTTCCTAAGGCGATGTCAAACTCCATTCTTATCTTTGGGATATAGGTATAAGGGAAAATGACAGAAAGATTAGGAATGTGTTCATGAGAGGCCGTTGGCGGTAGAACTAATTTTGTGGGTTTTCCCTTAAGCATACATGTATCCTATTGCCTGGTGCGGATGTTTTAATTCTTTGCTCATGGTTACATGGATTCAGTTTGTAGTAAAAAAAATAGGGGTTTACTGTCAGGTGGAGAGAAAGATGTTAACCTTGATACATGTTACGACATTGAATTTCAGTCTGATAATAAAGTACCCTCATGGGTCTGAATCGCTCAAAGCTGAATGCACCAAATGGTGTTCTTTTGCCTGTACAGAACTTTTGGCCAGGGCAGCACCCGTGGACATAGCAAGTAATTTGCATTGGGTGTCTTTGCCTGGTCCGCACCCGGCTGTTAAAAAAAAACTAGTGTAACTTGTGTAATTCTTGGCCATTCACAAACGAAGCGACGCCATACTGACATACGGAGTGTAGCATCATATTCCACAACATCTGTCTGCGTGGCTACTGCATTAGTTAGCCATGTAGTGCTCGTCCTAAGAGTAAGGTCAATAGTGCAGCTAGCAGTAGGCTCCAAAATTTAAAATTTTGTTGTCTCAGGTAGAGCTAACATCTGTCCGCGTGGCTATTGCATTAGTTAGCCATGTAGTGCTCGTCCTAAGAGCAAGGTCAATAGTGCAGCTAGCAGTAGGCTCTAAAATTTTGTTGTCTCAGGTAGAGCTAACTTAAAGAGTAACTCATACAACAAGCTAACTACAAGTTAGCTATAAATTATCTTGGTTCAAACGAATTAACAAGTAGTAGGACCCACAAACGGATTTTTTATTGTATCCTCTGGCCGATACAGCGTGGGGCGCTATGCAAGCGCCGGCGCGAGCCGGCTTCTTTCTCAATCTGTGATTTTCTTTCCTTAATCTCGTTTTAGGCTAATTAATAAGTTTTGGAGCCTTCCTAATATCCCTATTGTATCTGCTCTAATAATGCACTTTCGATAATCATTACAAAATTAGTACGACAATTTTAGATAATAGGTGGGAGATGAATCATTTTGTAGCTAAACGACATGACTTGCTTTGTGTATGCACTTTGGTTAATCATTAAAAAAAGTTTAATTGAGGGACCTAATTAAGATGTCTGTTTGCGAGAAAAAAATAAGAGAGAGAAGATACCATTTGAATCGTAAATTAATTAATCAATGAAAA
Organism: Oryza glaberrima; assembly: GCF_000147395.1. Lineage (NCBI taxonomy): Eukaryota > Viridiplantae > Streptophyta > Magnoliopsida > Poales > Poaceae > Oryza > Oryza glaberrima. Next base: position 12,178,238 of record NC_068326.1, read on the forward strand.
AAATTAAGCAAGAAGAGATAAGCGATAATAACTATAGCTAATAAGGAAAACTTAGGATTATTTTAGCCACTTATCGTATGGCGATCTTTTGGGTGGAGCCTACGTTCTGCCAGGTGCTCCCCCCCCCCCCCCCCGCCCCCCCCCCCCCCCCCCGGGGGGTAGGACTAGCGACGTTCGGCTACTCTCCACGATGGTCGATTTGGTGCTAGTGGATTCTTAGGATGTGTTACGTGCTGCTAGCACGTGGTAGTGTGATTTCTTTTCCTGGTTATAGCTTTTCAGATTACTAGCCTAGAGTCCATGCGTTGCAAAAAAAAATTAAGTTTTTAGCTTATTAAATCAATTTATAAGCACTTATTTAGGTAACACTATAATTTTTCCTATTGAACAAATATATGATTTTGAAATTTGGAGGGAGTCAATAGTGAATAGTGAAATAGGAGTGACCTTGTTGAATGGTGGTGTAATACTCCCTCCATTCCAAATTGATCTACATATAGTTTTTTTGAGATTACTCCTAAATGATCTACATATTTGTGTTCATTTATTAAGTCTATTCGTTATTTGTGCATTGGAGTAAATAGACATTGATGCATGCATCCATGTACACAAGTATTTATAATCCATAGGCAATATCTTGATTTGCTATTGGCTAGGAAATAGTGGGGATGGTGCATGCATTGAGTTTGTTGCTAGAGTAAATATAGTATGAGAGAGTTATTAGTTTTTTTTAGTCTTGGTGTACCTATGAAATATATAGATCAATTTGGAATGGAGAGAGTAGTATAGATCGTAAGGTCATAAGTTAGTGGTAGGGATGATTTGGTCACCACCGCTACTAAGGGGCTGTTTGGTTCATTACTTCAACTTGCCACACCTCCTTAGCCTTGTGTTTGGTTCATTGCTATAGTTATGGCAAGCCACACTTTCTTACTATCTTACCCCACATGTCATAGACTCAATTCTTTGCCTAACTTTACCACAAGTGTGGCTTACAATTTGTAGGCCATAAAAAGTGTGGCAAGCCACACTTGCCTAACATTACCTAAAGTGAGTTATGGCAATATTAGTTAAGAACCAAACAACCCCTAAGCCCCAACATATAGGCGTGCTGGGCCTTTTTGAACTGGGCTGACCCTTTAACGAGATTGTGTACTTTCTAAGTTTCTATCCACATTCGCAGGACAAACGTCAAACGGTGCGTTACGTAGTTCCAATGCCCCCAGTAAAACGGTGAAAATTGGTAAGTAGAAAAAGAGAATTCCTTATATCCAAACAGATCGGATTCAATTGGATAGATCTATCTATACGGTCAAAATTGAGTGCAGGACCTCCGACTGGTTTACCTATACGTAATTTATGTAGTATACATTCCATAATAGCCATAATCCCCTCAAGATCTCGTTCTTAACACACCTAATTAATGCTAAGCCGCGCCTCTCTAGCGGCGCGGCGTCAGAGCGAGAGTTAGACGCGGAGTCCATCCGCGTCTCCTCCCCCTATATATACTCCTCCTCGCCACCGCCCGCCGGTCGCCTCGCCGCGCCGGAGTTGGAAGCTCGCGAAGCAAAGTTAGCTGCTCGTTCGATCGGAGGAGGAGGAGGAGCAGAAACGGCAAACCGCCATGGCCGGGAGGAAGGAGACCGTGATAAAAATGGCGAAGGAGCTCTCCGTGCTCTGCGACGTCCCCGTCGCGCTCGTCTGCGCCGTCGGCGGCGCGGTGGAGGTGTGGGAGTCGGAGGAGGGCGTCCTCGACCGGTACCGCGCCCTCCCGCCCGAGGTCCGCGCCACGCGCGCGCACACGCACCGGGGCTACCTCGAGCGGGAGCTCCGCGCGAGGAGAGCCAAGCTGGCCAAGGTCCGGGAGGAAGGCGCGTTCAAGTCGTGGGGGCGCGACGCGCTCAGCGGCATCATCACGGCGGAGGAGGCGCCGGCGCTGCTCGAGTCCATCGACGCTGCGATCGCCGCCGCGACCGCGAGGCAGGAGGCGCTTGCTCTACTGGACGGCGGCGGGCTCCATCTGCAGCACGTCCCGGCGAGCGCTTCCGACGCCGTCGCGCCTGTCGTCGGCGGCCACGGCGTCCAGGTCCAGTACATCGGCGGCAGCGGCGGCGGCGGCGGGAGCCAGCAGGAGATGACGCCGGCAGCCGACGGAGATGGCGCCCGCAACGCCGACCAGTACGACGACATCCTCCCGTGGGATGGCAACACCTTCGAGGCGCACAACGCCCACGTGATGCTGCCCGCGTGCGGCTTCCAATGCACCGGCGACTACCGCGTGGACATGGACGGCTACGTGGGGGGAGCCCCGGATGATGCCAACGCCTACCATGGCTGGCCCGATGAGGCAATGTGGTGCACCGACGAGTCGTGCTCGTGCAACGCCGCCACCGCCACCGCCGTGCCAGCCATGTATCATCCCCCCACCCTGGACACCGTCCACGGGAGCTTCCTCGCCGCGCCAGCTCAACCACTCGCCTTCAGCACCGGCGCCGACTTCATCAACGCGTCGAACGACTTTCTCACCGTGGGCGTCGGCGGCAGCTTCATCAACGTCGGCGACTACTCGGCGCAGAGCTTGGCCGACGAGTTCCACCACCTCAGCGACGCCACCAACCAGCTCGATCAGACGCACTACCCACCATTCGGTGGAACGGGCGGCGCCGAGCCCGGCGACACGCAGTCCCATAGCTGGGGGGACTACTACTTGGCGCAGAGCTCCGCCAATGAGTGCCAGCTGCTCGGCGTCGACGGCGGCGACATCCATCTCGATCAGACGCATTGCCTCGGTGGTGCGGGCGGCGCCGAGCCCGGCGACACGAAGTCCCACAATTGGGGTGGCTGATCTCATCTCATCTCGCCACCAGCTTCGCGGCATCCTCCATGGATGCATCCTTAAAGTCTAGAGAGTCCAAGAGTCCGGTGCGGAGGCATTGCGAGTCCGGCAATTTTTTGGGAGAAGGACGGCCGCCGGATTCGATCGTCGCCGTCGCGCCGCCACCGCCGCCTGGTTCCCGAGCAATTTCCTGGCCAACCAGCGAGGGAGACGGGCTATTTAGCTACGTCTCATACATCTTAGGTTACAAGTGAAGATATGATCGACAGGAGAGTTGTGTGCATCAGCAGCAGCTCAGCTCGGAGGGAGAAGATGATGATCAGCTAATTTTTCAGCTTGGCACAGTTCATCTTCCAGAAGTTATAACATAGGAGCTGTAGCAGTTGACATAATGTTACTTTGTTAGGACTTAGGAGAAGATCGGGCAATTTTGTAAAATACAGAGTACATACTTGGATAACCATATTATTATTATTAATAAAAGAGTGTATGCCATTATGTCAGTGGAAGTTGTAAATCCCATCTTTATCCTTTTTGGCATTAACATGATTACATTAAGAATTGGAATAAGTTCAAAGAGTGAAAGACCAATGCATTTAGATGGTGCAAATCAACTAGGTGTTAAGCTTACCTCTAAAAAGGTATAAAGGTGGAAGGGAGTTAGTATGGAAATTGGAATAGTTCATTCTTAGTTCAATATGTTTTGATCTTGTTGATACCATCTTTTAATTAAGTAGTAGTTCAGGACTAATTGAATGGTAGTTATCATCCTCCAAAAATAGGCGTACTTTCAATCACAACATTGTCTTGATCAGGCGGCCTAATAATTTACAAGAATTAATTAAGATGTGTATAAATTCCAAGGCACGGCATGGAAGATTGTCCTAGCATAGATGTTCATTTAGAACTTAGAAGCAATTTAGAAGACGGTGATGACTGATATTAATTTTCATCTCTCGAGGGGATGTCTTCTCGTTGTTTGAATGTCATCTAAATAGTTATAATTTTTTTTGAAAAAAATTAACAACACAAATTAATATGAAACATATCAATCCACAAACATATGCATAACCAAATTCAATTTCTACAAGTTACAACTAAAGAATAAATTCAACTGAAAATAGTTATCATACATTCACAGCTATATTTGTTATAACTTGTAAAAGTTTGTACAATGATATATTCATATTAATCTATTTTCCAATGTTTTTTAATTTTTTTGATGACTAGAAAAAATCCCGTGCGTTATAACGGGTGAAAACTATTTTAATCTTATTATTGTTATATGGTTTAGTTAAGATGACATTCACTGTGAGAATTCGCTTGGATCTATATATTTTTAGAAAATAATGAGCCGCGGTTCGGAGTCCGTTCGTCTAAAGTTAGCATGCGAGTTTTCTTATTCGACTCTTCCTGTATTTCCAAAAGCAAACGAAATTAAAAACCGACTTCAAATACGGATATGTATTTCCAAAAGCGAATGAACTTATAAATCGACTCATACACGGATGACGTATCAAAATACCGACAAAAACATCTTCAATTTTTATAATAGTAGAGATGATTTAGGTGACATGCACAAAACGAGATGATACCACTTCGAGGGATAAAAACACATTCTCGGTGAGGACTAGTGCTGAAGAGGAGCACTAAAGCGTTTCTTGTAAACCCGTCTCTAGGAATTTGGGGCCCCGGGGTGAAATGCAAATTGGACCCTATAATTTAAAAAATCATGTCTAATATAAAATAAAACATATTTTCATTCAATTATATAGACTAATATTATGAATTTACGATCTATCATCTACTCAATCACTGTCTAATCTTACCTGTCCGAGCCTCCGAGGTCGAGCCGTTGAGGTTCAAGTTGACGATGACGAGCAGACGAGGAGGAGGAAGGCAGGAGCAAGGAGACGAGACATGGGAGCAGGGCAGAGCCATGGCCGCTGCAGCTTGAAGCGTTGGAATCACAAGCAACAAGTTGTATCGCTGTTACTGCGCATGGAATTGGGATCGACGTTTCGTCGTCTCGGTCTTTGAAATCGGCGCCACGCGAAATTAGATCGCTCAGCAACCAACAACAGGACCAAATCAATGATCGCACAATATCCTCTTGAATTTGGGCCAGGCCTAGCATTGTTGATCTACCTAACGGGCTATTGTCTATCAGCTGATGTTGTTTTACATTGCTATAGCTGAAGTGGACCTTCATGTTTATATGGGGCCCAAAAGAAGGGGGGCGTGTTGCCTATTTGGCACATGGCCATCCACGGGCCTGGTTTCTTGCTTTTATCACAGCCGTTCATTTAGAAGAAACGGCTGGATGTGATCATGTGAGCGGGTCGTGCCCACGCTCGTCGATGCTCACCTGGCCGAAGGTATCAGCAGTTCAGCAGCAGATAGCTCTGGGTGGGCCCGCATGTCAGCAAGAAATAGACTTTCCATTGTGTATTACCCAGTCAACGCTGAAAAAAAAAGGCAGGCAGATCGAAGAAAAGTCAGAATCCTAAGCTTCCATGTATAATGATGATCCGCAGCTCTTTGCATTGATTGCAAACCGGTCAGATTCGACTCGATATCCGATTATTCGGTGTACGACTCCAACTGGTTTACCTTACGTATTTCTCTACGATCTACACATTCCATACTGGCCATAATCCCCTCAAAATCTCGTTTTTCTACACGCCAAAATGAGATTAATTAGCGTTGAGCCTTGCACTCAGCTGCACCATCATTTGCTTCGGCTAATACGTCATTATTAGCGCCTAATTAAGCTAGCTAAGCCCCCACCGAGGCGCGGGGCGTCTCCTCTTCCTCTCTCTATATATACTTCTCGCCACCTTTCGCCGCTCGCCGCGCCGGAGTTGGAAGCTTGCGAAACAAGTTAGTCTGTTCGTTCGATTCGATCGGATCGAGGAGGAGGAGGAGAGCAACCGCCATGGCGCGACGAAAGATCCCGATAGGCCTCATCGCGCACCGGCAGAAGCGCGCCGCGACGTACGCGAAGAGGAAGGAGAGCCTGAGGAAGAAGGCGGAGGAGTTCTCCACGCTCTGCGGCGTCCGCGTCGCGCTCGTCTGCGCGGGCCCCGTCGTCCCCGGCGGCGGCGGCGGCGCGGCGGGGAAGGAGGAGGTGTGGGAGTCGGAGGAGGGCGTCCTCGCGGAGTACCGCGCCCTCCCGTCGGAGGCTCGCGCGCAGCACGCGCACCGGGTGTACCTCGAGGAGGAGGTCGGCAAGGAGAGGGCCAAGCTCGCCAGGGTGAGGCAGGACGGCGCGTTCCCGTCGTGGGACGCCGCGCTCGACGGCATCACGGCGGACGAGGCGCGGGCGCTGCTCGAGTCCATCGACGCGGCGAGGGCGGCCGCGAACGCGAGGCGGGAGGCGCTGGGTCTGCCGGACGACGGCAACGGCGTGGACGATGACGGCGGACTAGATCTGCAGCAGCAGCAGGAGCACGTCCCGCCGGGCGGTTCTGACGCCGTCGTCGTGCCTGTTGGCCATGGCGTCCTCCAATACACCGGCAGCGGCGGCGGCAACCAGATGCAGACGACGCCGGCCGCAGATGGCATCAACTGCGCCGACCTGTACGGCGCCGTTCCGTGGGATGACACCTTCCAGCTGCAGGTGATGCGCACCGGTGACCACTTCGTGCCCATGGACGGCTACCTGTGGCAAGCCCCGGGCAATGGCTGGCCCGATCTCGCCACGGGGTGCACCAACGAGTCGTGCTCGTGCAACGCCGCCGCCGCCGCAGCCGCCATGCCAGCCATGTATCCCCCCAACCTAGACACCGTCCACGGAAGCTTTCTCGCCGCGCCGGCTCAACCCATACCCATCGCATTCAGCACCGGCACCGACTTCATCGACGCGCCGAACGACTTCCTCACCATGGGCCTGTGTGGCGGTTTCACCAACGTCGGCGACTACTCGGCGGCGCAGCCTCAGAGCTCGGCCGATGGAGGATTCCAGCTCGGTGACACGTTCGCCGCCGAGCCCGGCGACACGCAATCCCAGAATTGGGGGAGTTTCATCAACGTCGTGAGCGACGACTCGGCGCAGTGCAACTGCAACGCCGCAATCCATCTTGATCAGATGAATTACCTATTCGGTGGCACGGGCGGCGGCGAGCCCAGCGACACGCAGTCCCGGCATTGGGGGAGCTGATCTCTCGCCACCAGCTCCGGCATTGTCCATGATACTACATCGTTAAGTCAGGTGCAAGACATCGTGAGTCCGGCAATTTTGGGTGAAGGATGGCCGCCGGATTCAACCGATGTCGCCGTCGCGCCGCCACCGCCGCCTGGTTCCTGAGCCAACCAGCGAGGGAGACGGGATAATTATTAGATAGACATGTCAAATATAAATGAAGATGATAAGTTATGTCAAACAGACGAGCTGTAGGCCTGTAGCAGTTCTGTCAGTAAATCAAGTAAGGAGAAGATCGGGCAATTTTGTAAAAGTGGATAACCATATTATTATTCAGTAATAAAAAATAGTGTATGTGTGATATCAGTGGAAGTTGTTACGTGCGTACAGGTTGTTTAATCCCTTTGTTACATGCCATCCGGTTAATCTTTTTTTTTTTGTTGGCATTTCATGATTCTAGTTCAAAGCCTAAAAAGCGAATGTATTTAGATGGTCCAAATCAACTGAAGGTGTTAAACAAACCTCTGAAGTGTGGAAGGACGTTAGTACAGAAATTAGAACAAACAGAGGTCACTCACGTACCAAAACGATAAACAGAGTGCATCTCAGCGAAATCCACACCACGATTGGGCGTCCTCGGAGTGGATGGGCCGTGGGTCGAAACCGGGGAGGACGGTGGTCGATTGGCGCGGTAGTGCAGGCTGCAGGCTTGCAGCGCAGCAGCAGTACGCCGCGCGCCCGCGCCGCTGTGCGTGCACGGCGTCGGTATGTACGCGTGCGTTGGCTGATGCAAGCTCGTCGTAGGCACGTAACGTAATGCGGGTTTGGTCGCTGCGGCTAGCTTGCAGCGGCAACACACGCGGCCGGCGCAACGACGCCCAGGCGGTGCCCAAATAAAAAAAAAAAAACTACTACACCAGAATCAAACATTCAGAATTGATAGCTTACAAGTTACAACCCTCATGAGCGATGACCTGTCTACGTTTTTAAGACTCTGCACAAATATGAACTTCTATTGCAATCCTTAGTTGATACTTCCACTATTTCAAAATGTATGATGCCGTTAAATTTTCATATAATGTTTGACCATTTATTTTATTTAAAACTTTTATATAAATATCATTTATTTCATTATGACTTGTTTTACTATCAAATAAAATAGCAGGCAGATCGAAGAAAAGCGAGAATCCTGAGCTTCCACGTAAATGTTGATCTCCATACTACCATAATCCCTTCAAAAATCTCGTTCTGTACACGCAAAAATGCGAATTAAAGTGGAGTCTTCTACTAAGCTGCATTATCATTTGCTTCGACTAATTAAGCCAACTAATTAACGCACATAACTAAGCCAGCTAGCCCCTACTCCTCTCTCTCCCTATATATACACACTCCTCGCCACCGCCCGCCGCTCGCCGTTGCCGGAGTTGAAAGCTTGCGAAACAAGTTAGCTATCTAGCTGTCCGTTCGTTCGATCGGAGGAGGAGGAGGAGCAAGAGCACCCGCCGCCACCGCCATGCCGCGCGCGAAGACCCCGATGGGCCTCATCCCGTTCCCGAAGAAGCGCGCCGCGACGTTCGCGAGGAGGAAGGAGACCGTGATGAAAATGGCGAAGGAGCTCTCGGTGCTCTGCGACGCCCAAGTCGCGGTCGTCGTCGGCGACCCCGGCGGCGGCGCGGCGGAGAAGGCGGCGTGGGAGTCGGAGGAGGGCGTGCGCCCTCCCGCCCGAGGTCCGCGCCAAGCGCTCGCTCACGCACCGGGAGTACCTCCGGGGGGAGCTCCGCAAGCAGAGGGCCAAGCTGGCCAAGGTCCGGGAGGAAGGCGCGTTCAAGCCGTGGGACGACGCGCTCGACGGCATCGCGGAGGAGGAGACGCGGAAGCTGCACAAGTACCTCAGCGACAAGATCGAGGCCGCGAGGGCGAGAATGGAGGCGATGGGTCTGCAGCTGGGCGACGTCGACGACAACGGCGTGAACGGCGACGACGGCGGCGGACTCGATCTGCAGCAGCACGTCCCGCCGAGCGCTTCCGACGCCAAGGAGTTCGAGTCCGTGCCTGTCGTCCATGGCGGCCAATACATCGGCAGCAGCAGCGGCGGCGGCGGCGGCGGCGGGGGCGGTGACATCCAGATGCAGACGACGCCGGCCGCAGATGGCATCAGCTTCGCCGAGCAGTACGTTCCCCCCCCGTGGGAATGGGATGGCACCTTCCCCTCCCAGCCGCAGGCGGTGCAGCCCGAGCACGGCATCCAATACAACGCGCCCATGGAAGGCTACCCGTCGCAAGTCCCGGGCAACGGCTTGCCCGATCTCGCCACGGGGAGCATCGACGTCGCCGCCGCCGCCGCCGCCACCGCGCCAGCCAGGTATCCCCCCACCCTAGACACCGGCCGCCACGGCAGCTTTCTCGTCGCGCCGCGCGCTCAGCCCCTCGCCTTCAGCACCGCCGGCGCCGACTTCATCAACGCACCGAACAACTTCCTCACCACGGGCGTCAGCGTCAGCGACTACTCGGTGCAGAGCTCGGGCTACGGGATCGGAAACCAGATCGACAACGCCAAGCAACTCCTCTATCAGATGCAAATGCAATACCCAGTCGGTGGCACGGGTGGCGCCGAGCCCAGCAACACGCAGACGCAGTCCCCGGATTTGCGGAGCTTCAGCAACGTCGTCGGCGACTACTCGTACACGGCGACGCAGAGCTCGGCCAACCGCCTCGATCAGATGCATCACCCAGTCGGTGGCCGTGGCAGCACGGGTGGCGCCGCCGCCGATCCCAGCGACACGCAGTCCAAGAATCGGGGGAGCTGATCTCGCCTGCATCAGCTCCGCCATTGCGAGTAAGTCTAAGTCTGTCCATGGATTGCGAGAATTTGGGGGAGATGCATTAGTGAATTCCTAGTCAGGTGCAAAGACACTGCGAGATCATTAGTCCGGCAATTTTGGGGAAAAGGGCGGCCGCCGGATTCAGCTGATGTCGCCGTTGCGTCTCACATCTTAGTAGCCTCTTAGGTTACAAATGAAGATATATGATTGATCAGATAGTTTTTTCAGTCTGGCACTGTTCATCTTCCAGAAGTTGACAGAAGAGAGTTTTAGCAGTTTTGTCAGCGAGGGGAATCTGTACCTTCACCTGGAGATTTTTGCTGTCAAAATTTTGTAAAAATACAGAGTACATACTACATAGACAGCCGTGTTATAATTCAGTAGTAATGGTGTATGTCAGTGGAAGATGTTATGCGTTGCACAGGTTAACCCCTTCGTTTTTGGTGTTTACATGATTAACATCAAGAATTGGAATATGTTCATGTATAGTCCGAAAAACAGTGCAAACAAACATTGGTGTTACACTTACACAGGCCTCTAGAAAGTGGGAAGAAGTTAGTACAGAAACTGAATAGTTCATGTTTACTTCAATTTGTTTTGATTTGGTGTACCAACTTCTAACTAGTTCTGACACAAAGCTTACTGGAAAGCTTTACATAGTTAAACTTGGCATCAATCAAATCATAATCTGATGAGTGTTCATCAGAAAAATCCACGCCATTATCCAGATGTTGGAAACAATATTTAGGGCTCTAAAAGCTCCAGCTCCAGCTCCAGCTCCCTTTTGTCATGGATCAATATTTTCGTGCAAAACAAAGAATCAACGTCCACTTCTATGCCACCTGCATGTTTGACCACCTGATCAACAACCTGTGAATGCTCATCATCCCATTCTTGTTCTTGCTCATGTCCACTGCTACATGCCAACACATATGCATGGGGCCCTTGCACTCTAATCTGCATTGACACCATAAGCGCGGTTCGCGCCTTAGGTCCTCACCATCACACATGCTTTCAGATCAGTGATTGCAATTTCTGTGTTAGAAATTTCGGATACCCGGCAACTAACTATATCACCTGAAATTTTTCATTTTTCTCAATTATTTATGAATTTGATTAAAATTTATTTAACTTCAGTCAAAATTTCAAATAATTTCATGCTAAAAACTGCTGAAAATCCAAAATATCATAGATTTCGGTGCCACTGAAATTTCGTCACAAAGGTTTAATTGAGGTTTCTTCTTCTTAATAAAAAGCCATGATGTGGTAACTCCCCGTCAGTTGAGTTTTTTTTAAAATATATATAGAAATTTAAGCGTAAATATCAAACTTACAGTGTAAAATATATGGCTGTTTTAAACATTGATTGTTTCTCAATAAATATGGAACGTCCTAAATATAGACATCCAATTGGGCAATTCACTATAGCCCAAACAGCCCCAATGTTTGAAACTAGCGTTTTAGCCCACGCAGATTGCGCGGCTAACATTATTATATTTTCTCTCATATAATATCATATATGTTTTCTCATTATATTATTCAAATATATTAAAATAACAATATAATTTTAAATTTTGTAATAACTTTACAAAACTATTAATGTGTAATATTCATATTATATTTTATATACGTGTTAGTTATTAATTATTTTTAATATCAAATTTTAGTTATTTGTAAATTATATATATTCCTATATGGACTCTAGACTCGTCTTTTAATATTTCTTTTTTCAATTCTGAATTTTCTGTAAATTGTATTTCTATATAGACTCTATGCTCTTCTTCCAATATTATTTATTTTTATTTCTGAATTTTTATTATTTATAATTGTATTTCTATGTGCACTCTAAACTCATCTTTCACTATTCTTTAATTTTTAATTTCGAATTTCAGTTACTTCTAAATTGTATTCCTATATTGACCTTAAACTCTTTTTCCCATGTTTTTCTTAATTTCGAATTTTAGTTATTTGTTAATTGTATTTTTATATAGACTCTAAACTCTACTTTTAATTTTATTATGTTTATTCCAAATTTTAGTTAGTTTTAAATTCCTATATAGACTCTATACTCTACTTCTAATATTCCTTATTTTTTAATTCCAAATTTCTATTTTTTTAAAATTGTATTTCTATATGGACTCTATACTCTACTTCTAATATTCCTTATTTTTAATTCCGAATTTCAGTTATTTCCTAATTGTATTTCTATATGGACTCTAGCCTCCTCTTCTAATATTCCTTATTTTTTAATTCCGAATTTCAATTATTTCTTAATCGTATTTCTATATGGACTCTAGTCTCCTCTTCTAATATTCCTTTTTTTTTAATTCTGAATTTCAGTTATTTCCTAATTGTATTTCTATATGGACTCTAGTCTCCTCTTCTAATATTCCTTATTTTTTATTTCCGAATTTCAGCTATTTCTAAATTGTATTTCTATATAGACTCTGCTTTTTTTTCTCCGATTAATGTGAGAATTTCTATGCCATGAGAGCGAACGTGGAGGCTTCTTTTTCTATTCCTTTAATAATATAATAGATAATATTCCATTAAACCTTGGTAATCAAAATGTACGATAGGAACACTTGCACAAGAGATTCGATTTGACCCGACCCAATTCCGCGTACGCCTCGAACTGGTGTCTCTAGGATCTACACATTGAATACTGGTACTGGACATAATCCTCTCAAAGATCTGGATTCCTACACGCAAAAAATGAGATTAGAGTTGAGCCTTTGGAAAACGCTCCTATCCGGACGCCCGATGGTAGAAAAAAATTCGGACACCCACGCGTCTCTTCTTAAACCGTGTGATGTATGTTTTTTATCCTGCCCGTTGCAATCCCTCCCCTCTCACTCTAACTTCTGCATGCAGCATGCACTACTATGACATAAAGTATTCCACCCTCTCCTTTTTTTTATTCCCTTTCATATGCTTGTTTGTACTTCTTAATGTATAACTTCAAATAATCTTATTTCATAAAGTATTTATCTAATCCGTAATTTGAGTATACCATTGTATTCACCGCAATTAAATCTTCATAACAAGATCTTACTTGACTATATTTTTTTATTATTTTTTTGTTGTAATGGATTTTTTAATTGTTGCAATGGGTATTTAATGATGTTTTCGCTAGGTCATTTTGAAATGTTGCCAAGGTGTTTTTTAATGTTTCAGGAGGTATTTTGTGATTTCTTCGGCTGATGTTTCACGGTATCATTTTTTTAATGTTACACGTGGTGTTCTTTGAATGTTTCAGAAGGTATTTTGTGATATTGTAGCTAATGTTTCACTAGGTCATTTTGAAGTGTTGCATTGTATTATTTTGATGTTTTTCTAGGTATTTTGTGATGTTTAACTAGGTATTTTATGATATTTCACTATTGCATTTGGAATGTTCCATGTCGTGTTCTTTGGATGTTTCATAAGGTATTTTTGTGATGTCTCAGAACGTATTTCACTAGCTCATTCGAAGTGTTGCACGTGGTGTTATTTGAATGCTTCAGAAGGTATTTTACTAGTTCATTTGAAATGTTGCATATGGTATTATTTGGATGTTTTAGCAGATGTTTCACTAGGTCATTTAGGTTGTTGCATGTGTTGTTCAACCGATATTTCAACGTGTATTTTGTAATGTTTCAGCGGTTACAAATCAATGTTCTATTTATAATATAGAAATGTTTCGATTAGTAATATAAATATATATGCTTTATTTATACAAAATATAATCATGTGAGATCTCTTTGTAAAGACTTAACTGCAACAAATTCAACGGTGCAATCGGATCACAACTTATATCTAAAATATTTATTCGTTCTTTAATCTGATTACACCATTATATTCATTACAATTATATCTTTATAACAAGATATCACACGATTATATTTTGATAAAAAAATAAATGTTGTTTCACCCCTTAAAAAAATTGTTTCAGTTGTATAAAATGTTCTATAGAAATGTAACATTAAAAAATATCGACTGCAACACGATTAACCACCTATATGAAACATTGAGTCTCAGAGAGCAAAACAAGAAAAGTCATATGAGATTTACAAAATAATTTAAAAACTTGATATTGTTCAAATATTTTTATATGACTAATGAGTATTAAACTGTAATTATTGAAACATTATTAAATACTTAGTGAAACATTTAAGGAAAAACAATGTACAAAATTTGCAAATTAACTAATGAAACAACATATGTATACTAGCTGAAACATTTAAGTATAACATGTGCAACATTTCAAAGAAAACCATTAAAAAAAGTTAAAATATTTTTTCATCGAAATATATGCATGTGTGGTCTTATTTTAAAGATTTAATTGCAACGAATTAAATGAAGTAATCGGATCGTAAATTGGAGAAATAATTTAAAAGATAAACTAGTTTAAAAATTGACAAAAAAAAAGTCTTATACCTACCCTACCCTACTAGCTTGTACTACACTACTAAGCATGCATGTAGATAGTAGTAACTGGCTACTTCATATCTCTTCGACTGGTATAATTGTGCATGTGACAGAGGCTGAGATGGACGCTCTTGCGTGTCATAGATGCTGAGCGCGACGTCCGATTTTTTGTATTTTGTCGGACGTCCGACGCGTAGTCGTCTCCTAAGCCTTTGCACTCAGCTGCGCCATCATTTGCTTCGACTAATGCGCGATTAACCCACCTAACTAAAGCTTTAGCCCCCTAGAGATGGACGAGTCTGCGCGTCTCCTTCTCGCTCTCTATATATATCCTCCTCGCCACCGCCCGCCGCCGGGCAAACGCGCCAGACTTGTTGGAAGCTTTTGAAACAACTATACGGCCGGATCGGAGGAGCAACGACCACTGCCGACCGAAGCTTACGTGGGCGATCAAGGTGTGATGGGTTAGACGACCTAAATTCGAAGCCTCACCCCTTCTAATTATTTGATATTAGATCCTTTCTTAATATTCGCATTTTTGTGCGTGGCCAAATTTTCGTACGTCGCCAACGATTTTGCTATCGATCACTCGCGTGATTTTTTTGCTGACATTTCACGGTTTTTTTTTGCAGCCTCGTTAGCCGGCGCGTCGGACACCAGCACGTCGGCCTTCGGGTCTAGCTAGCCCAAGCGCACACGATAACGGAGATTGGAGAAGCACAGTGACACGGTGGCCTCTGACCGGCGAGCCAGCCGCCGGTAGCACGGCCAACACTGATCGGCGAGAGACACCGTCAATCTCGTTGTTGTCATGAAATATAAAATTACAGTCCTATATAACTAAAACTACATTTGTAAATTTAGTTGATTTGATATGTGAGTGCACTGTAATTTTGATAAAAATAATGTGTAAGTAAATATGTACTTATTATTTTCTTTAAAATATAAAACTACAGTCTTATATAAATAAAATTACATATGTAAATTTAGTTGATATGATATGTAAGTGCACTGTAATTTTGAGGATAAAAATATTGTGTAAGTAAATTTGCATTAGTTATTTTATTTCAAATATAAAATTACAGTCTTATATAACTAAAATTACATATGTAAATTTAGTTGATATGACATGTAAGTGCACTGTAATTTTGATAAAAATGTTGTGTAAGTAAATTTATATTAGTTATTTTATTTTGTAGTCCGTTGGATGCAAATCCAAAGGAAGAAAAAATCTGGGTGATTTTTTTTAAAAAAAAAATCACCCGAGTGATGCATAGGCGGTCCCTCCGAGTGATGCATAGACGGTCCCCGTGGCGAACACCGCGTACGGGGAGATGAAGATGGAGGAGGACGCCACGTACGGGAAGATGCAGGAGTCCCTGATGGAGGAGGCGAGGGAGCTCTCCATCCTCTGCGGCGTCGACGTCGCTCTCCTCTGTGCCGGCGGCCCCGGCACCGGAGATGGAGACGGCGGGGGTGCGGTGTCGACGGCGGAGGTGGCGGTGTGGGAGTCGGAGGAGGGCGTCCTCGCCTCGTACCGCGCCATCCTGCCTAGGCCGGAGGCGCACACGCTCCGAGAGTGCCTCGAGTTGAAGCTCGCCAGGGAGAGGGCCAAGCTCGCCATGGTGCGGCAGTGCCGCGATCTCTGCATGCACCTGTGGGATGACACGGTCAGCTACATCAGTACGGCGGAGGAGGCGCGGGCGCTGCTCGAGTCCATGGACGCGGCGATGGTGGCCGCGACCGCGAGGCGGGAGGCGCTGCGCTGGGTCTACTGGACGACGGCAACGCCGTGAACGGCGACGGCGGCGGACCCGATCTGCTGCACATCCCGATCCAGCCGGGCGCTCCCGACTCCGTCGTTGTGCCTGTCATCAGCCATGTACATCGGCAGCAGCGGCGGCGGCGGCAACCAGCCGCAGACAACGCCGGCTGGAGATGACATCAACTACTCCGACGACCAGTCGTTCTCACGCAACGCTGCCGTTGCCGCCGCTGCCACAACCACCCACGAGCCGCAGCTGTCTCGCCGCGCAGGCTCAGCCCATCGCCTCCAGCACCGGCGCTGACTTCGCCGACGCGCCCAACGGCTTCCTCGCCATGGGCGTCGGTGGCAGCCTCCCTCATCAAGTCGGCGACTACTCGGCGCAGTGCTCGGCCGATGGGTTCCAGCTCGGGGACACCAACCATGGCCAACCTCGATCAGATACATTACCTAGTCGGTGGCTCGGCATTCTCCATAGATGCATTAGAAAGTCCTACACTCCTAGTTAGGTGCAAGACATTGCGAATTGCGATTCAGTTCATGTTGCGGTTGCGCCACGGCCAATTCCGAGCAAATGTACTGTCCAACCATCGACGTACGGAGACGAAATCTTAGTCTTAGGTTATAAAATAAATTAGAGTTTTTTTTACAGTCCAACAGATTGGGGCGGTACCGAATCTTAGCCATCGATTGGATCAGATCCAACGGCTATCATCCGTCAGTACCGCTAGGTGGGAGGGTACCGCATCATGATTGAGAGGTGGGAGGGTAAGGTTGTCTTTTCACATTAGTGATTGTTCGAGTCAATGCAAGCTAGCGACTGGACCTGTCGCTGCCACCGTTCCAGCCCCGTCCTCATCGCCCTTCCCTCGTCTCCGCGCGGCACCGAGGGCTCGCCCCGCACTGGCAGGCAGGCCGGAAGACCAGTAGGCGAAGCCATGGGGGCGGCCTCGCCGTCTCCTCCCTGCATCGTGATAGGGAGGCCGCTGGATATAAGCTGAAGCAAGCCGACGACGAGTGGAGACGAAGCAGGGAAGATGAAGCTGCCTACCCTCCTGCGGCCGTCCATTCGAGGCTTGCCATCTCTAGGGGAGGACCTCCTCTTTGCCTGCGAGCTGGACGCCGGGGTGGGTGGCGGAGTCTCGCCGAGTCCAACCGTCGTCGTGCTAGATCACCTCACTTCCTCACCGTCGTCCAGAGTAGCAGCACCAAATCGAGATCTCCTGAACTCCTCCTCCTCCTCCCTCCTCCCCGATGGCCAGCACTAGTTGTGACCATGGGAGCGGCCAACAGCAGCGGAGGCGGTGACCATGGACCCGGCAAATTATGTTTCGTACCTCTCAGCTTTCCATTATTATTAACTAATTCTTTGACATGACCAGCAGTTCTGTTAATAGTCAAGGCTATAGCTTAGACATATAGATGTTGCCGTTGGCTAGAACTTGGTTGATTGCAACCTCCAGGCGCGTTCACTTTAATTATGAATTATCATAGTCACAGTACTTAACATGCTACTAAATGATGTGCCTTGTCCTAAAACTTTGTTCGGCAGTATTTTCTTAAAAAACAATATTAAATCAACTTGTTAAACTTTTTTTAACATAGTACAAACACAGATACTCACAACGCACATATACTCACCCTATGAATGCACACATGCACACATCATCCCTGTATGCACCTCCAGAAGACTACACCGGTATATCTTGAGATTGACGAAGTAATCACAGGTGTATCACTATCGACAGATACATCACCTATAAAAAAATAATTAGCCGCAAATAAAAGTACTCGTGTCAAATCTAAAACTTGAACCAGGTGAGTTGGTTCCTTAAAAAAAAACTTAACCAGTTGAGCTATTAATCAGTTTGTTAACTTTATAATAACTAATTTGTTTGTCTCTCGAAACCGTGATGAACTCGAATAAGGATCGACTGCAGCTATAGTAGGGACTCCAACTTAAGCAGTCGGAATCATTTTTCACCTTGATACGACCAACGGTTAAAATCTGTGCCACATCGGTTCTAAAGAGTATTTGCTACGGTGTTCGCTACAGGAAACATCCAGCTACAGTATTTGTCAAAAATGTTCCAAGGAAAATCTTGGCCGTTACTTTCCAATCCACCGGTGCCTATATGACAGCTTAAGTTGCAGTGGCTATCCCAATTCGATGAACTCTCCCACTACTTGACGAGCACCCCAATAGAATAAATGAAAAAATGTAATTGCTATCAGGGTTACGGATAAGGTATACCCTCTACCCTTGGATGTACGCTATACGGCAATATGGTACATCTGCGCGTGTACGGACGTTCTCTGTATACGCTAAGGAAATTCATCACGAAGTTCACCAATGGAAAGGTTCCTATCCGTATAGGACTGGGTCGTCACTATATCGTGCAGAGTCCGATGTCTTCGAGTCCTACTTGGAGACAACCTGACCTGTGATATAAAAGGGACCCCCCGGGAGAACCTAAGGCATCGAATCTCATAGCCAACACAACGACCACAGCCTATGAAGCCGGAGTCTATAGGAGCCAAGTCGCCGGGTGATCTAGTCGCATCAACTCGACTATGATCTTGTCGGTATCATTGAGTTCTATTATTCCCTTTGTAATTTGTGGTTATCTCCATATAATCCCATATCAACTGGATTAGGGCTATTACCTATTAAGGGGCCTGAACCAGTATAATCTTTGTCTCTTGCTTTCTTGATGTCATACTACGTAGATCCTCGTACCAGCGTACCCCAATACCCTCTATATCCGGTCTACGGGTACCCACCGTCGACAGTGGCGCGCCAGGTAGGGGAACTTGGTGCTCAAGGTTCTACTACTATGACATCAAGTTTCGTCGACAACGGCGTCAACACCGGCCCCATTCAAGGAGTCCCTACTTCAACAATGCTGGTGTGGACTCAAGTTGGCGAAATTGTCTTCCCGGTTTACACCACGGTACCAATCTCGGCTGGTCCATCAATGACCGGAAACGAGAGCGCCGTGGCTATAACCCCAGACGACCCCGTGTCGAAGGATCTTCTCGCCATAGTGGAGAACGGAACATCGATGTCATACGAGCTCGAGAAGGTTGCTAGTGCGGCTAAACCTTGTCCTTCCGACAAGAACCACGAGCCGACAAGGACAACTTCCGAGGTAACAAAGTCCTGGTGTCCTATCCACAAGTCCAGGAAGCATACTTGCAAGCTTGCTGGGTTTTTCTCAACGTACAAGCTGAAATTCGTGCTTGCAAAGAGCGTGAAATCCAGCGTACTTCTCCAACTCGTGATGTCTATTGTCCTATTCACAAGACGAAAAATCACGACTTCTCAAGCTGCAAGGTCTTTCTCCGCGCCATGAAAACGTCACTTCCTAAGGTCCAGCAGTCAGGAACCTCTCTTAAGGATACAGACAAGGAACAAGGAGCGACGTTGACCTCGGATCGATTTGTTGGAGTAATCGACATCGATCCCCACGAGCCATCAGTACTACACTTGCTTGAAGACTATGGCTCATCATCTTCCAGTACACCACACGACGTGTTTGCCATCGGTGGGATTAGCACATCTGCGCACGCTAACGCAGAGGCGGAGAACCAAGCGGTCATGCCGGCCCAACACTTCGGCACCGTCAACGCAATACTGAGAGAAGCTCCCTATTACCCTGTACTTAACGATGATCTCGCACGATGGACAGAACGACTACGGGAATCGGTAGCCAATTTCAGTAACGCGTTCGAGGAGGCCGCTACCAGAGCACAACCAGAACATCCGACAGCTGGCGGTGCCAACGGCGAACCACCGGAGCAACAGACGTCGCCTAGACGAGCCACCCCTCCACCTCGCAGCACCGGCGATCTCCGCGACCATCTGAATGGCCGCCGAGAAGCACGACGCGCGCGAGATAATGAGAATCGTTCCTGACATCGTGTCTCTTCACGACGTCGCGAGAACGAAGAGCGAGGAGGCCACTCGAACGAAGACCAACACCACCATATCGTCATAACCGCCACGACCGTGACGCTCGCGAACAGCGGACGGCAGACGATACTGGACGAGGACGCCGACATGACGGTGATGATAATGGGGATCGGCGCCAGGACAACAATGGTGGACGACAACAGAATTCTCGAGAAACTGAACGTCGCCCTCGGAATCGGACACTGGAGCCGAGTGACCCATCGTCATCATCGTCATCGTCTTCATCCTCGTCATCCGATAGACATCCACGGAGGACACACGATTGCTGACAACCCACCGCCCCTAGCGCTGGGTGTAGAGCTTTCAACCGTTCTCTACATGATGTCCGATGGCCCGAGAGATTTTGACCCGGAGCAATAGAGAAGTACGATGGGAGTACTGATCCAGAAGAATTCCTCCAGGTCTACTCCACGGTACTATACACTGCCGGGACAGACGACAACGCGTTAGCAAACTATTTGCCAACAGCGTTGAAAGGTTCTGCAATTCGTGGCTGATGCACCTCCCGCCCTACTCGATTTCTTCATGGCCAGATTTGTGGCAACAATTCGTTACTAACTTCCAAGGAACTTACAAGCGCCACGCGATCGAAGACGATTTACACGCATTAACACAGAATCCGGGCGAATCTTTGAGGGACTACGTTTGGCGCTTTAATGAGTACAGAAATACGATCCCCGATATCACCGATGCCTCTGTAATTCACGCTTTCAAAACAGATGTCAGAGATCGCTATACTACCCAGGAGTTGGCAACAAAGCGAATCACAACCACCTGGGCGAGCAATAATGCAGAGAAAACATGCAAGCAAAATCATTGACAACCTTTGTACGAACCATAAACATATAGTACTACTTTCCGCTTTTAAAAAGAATGAAAAGTATAAAGGTAACACATAACTAATTGAAAAGAAGGAAAACCACAAGATAACTACTTTCCGCTTTTGACTGTGTGTGCAGTCATCTTAATTGTTAGCTTAATTTGTAAGTCATCTTTTAATTTGCTGACTCTATGTGCTGACATTTGTAAATTCTGGCAGTGATAAAACCGTTAATTTTACTAAATCCCTATTAAAAATGTATGAGTATCGTTATCTAAATTCTGATTGAGGTCTCCTTTGGAACGTACAAACAATAAAACACAGTAATAGAAAACAATTACAGGATTTTGGTACGAACATATATGCAAAATAGAGGACAACAACACATAAAAGATTATTTGGACAAACCATAGGCAAGAAACCACTACTGGAGAAACTGTTTGTAATCCCGGTTGGGAACCCCATGTAGTCCCGATTTTCAAACTGGGGATACAAATCCGAGACTAAAGATGCCCATTTTTAATCCCAGGTGAAATAACCGGGAGTAAAGTTGAATCTTTAGTCTTGGTAGGGTAGCGGCATTCCCGGTTGGTCTTCTTTTTTTTTGTCATTGTTTGTTTGCTACTTGCTATAGTTAATCCATGTATTTTCTCCCAAATCGAGTGCCATGCATATTTCCAAATCAAACCCCAAATCCCCAAATCAAAATAACATCCCAAATCATTCACATCACAAATCCTAAGTTACTTATACACACAAATAAAATATATCATAAATCCTAAAAGAAATACACATAAATCAAATACATTACGGATTATACATCTCAGATCCATGCAATGAATCACAAATTCTAAAAAAATAAATTATACATCTCGGTGAATCACAAATTATATAAAAAAAGGACGCCGGCAGAGGAGAGGGCACCCGGCCTCCATGCATGCACGCCCCCGCCTCCCCTCCCGCCGGCTGCCACCGCAGCCGCCCGCCACGGCCGCTGCCTGCCGCCGCTCGCCACGGCCGGCACCTGCCGCTTGCGACCCCGTCGGCCGATGCCGGACGCGGCCCCGCCGGCCGCTGCCGCTCGCTGCCCTACCGGCGCCGCGCCGGCCGCCGGATGATGGGGAGGAGGGAGGGGAGGAGGAGGAGGAGGAGAAGGGGATCTGAAGGGTAGGAGGAGAGGGGATGATCCGATCTTATCTAAATATCTCGGTGAGGAGGAAAGTCTCGTCTTGGACTTAACCGATCGGAGATGGGAGATAAATATTTACTCCCGGTTGGTAACTCCAATCGGGACTAAAGATGGATTTTTAGTTCCGGTTGGTGTTACTTACCGGGACAATAAATCTCTGGCGTCCTGACATCCTCTGACATAAATAGAACCGGGACTAAAGATCATTTTTAGTTCCGGTTGGTGTTACCAACCGGGACTAAAGATTCTATAGTCCCGCTGCACTTTTAAACCATGACTAAAAATGGTTTTAGTTCCGGTTTTTAGTTGAACCGGGACTATCATAGATTTTTGGCAACCCGGCGAAGATCATTTCTCCAGTAGTAAAAATAGTAGTATTTGGATGAGAGATAGCAGTCAAAGAAAATTTCAAAGGTTAAACATGAAGTTATTTTTCTTCCAAAATATCTATGGACCGTGGAATTTCAAAGAAATTATAATAGAATGCAATCCTTTGTTCCAAGAGTCATTTAGGAATAATTTCTACATGATTTAAATGCAAAAAGAAAGAAGAAATCCTTCGTTCATCCTTTGTTCAAAAGGAGTCTGAGCGTAGTAATCATGCACTTCAGTTATCCGTCGTTGTGATGGCAACAAGTGACAGGTTTCAAGGGTTTGAAGTATTTGATTATGCTCAAGAACCAAATCATGTATCTCATATTTTCCTAGCACTCGATTTAGGGTAACTCCCATATGAACTTTGCATCCAGTTCTAGTCACAGCTCGAGGAGTCTTTATCAAAGGATCTCTTTTATCGTTCGTTCTAAAGCCTTCCTTGTTGCAAACAAATCCAGCTGATGTAGCCTTGCCATCAAGTTTGCTAGTATTCTCAAATCGTTTTCTAACATCAAAACCAATTTGACCGCCATAATGGTTCGAAAATTGTTGAGCCTCAACAACGCTACTAAATGTCATTTCAATTTGTGGTACCCAATTAGGTATTGTGTGTTCTCTATAGAAAATATAGCATTAAAAATATTTTTACATTGCTGATAGAAAGGCATGCAACTTATGGTCTCGTATAACTAACAAATATGTATTGCTCACCTGTTAGATGTAGCAACTGGACTGGGAGATTGAATAGAAGAATATTCTTGCGGCTGTCCATCTTCTCTGTAGAAAATGGAGCATAGAAAACTTTGTCAGATGGGATAGATATTTTTGATCATGTAAAGGAACAATTGTATCGCTTACCTGCTAGATGTAACAACTGGAACAGAAGATTGTTGATGAGATGGACCTTGTTGTCTTCCAATGGAGAGTGAATCGCACTTCAAGTCGCCTCTAATTTTGTTGGTGTCTTCCATTGGATTTAAGCATTGCAATCTGTGGCTGGTTTCGTATCCTATCTTACTATAAAGTTATCCCCCACTAACTCTTTAAGCTTAACATGCAAAGATACCACATCATCATCCACTAATTAACAAGATGCCACATCATCATCCACTAACAATCATCACATTCAAATATCATGCAAACATGCTATATCTTTATAGTTTTTATAATTTAAGAGCTTTTCAAATACAAACATGTTAATTTACCATCCAACATAATTCACATATTGTTTCAATGTATATCTTTATTATGTTTTATGATATCCTATATACTTATATATACTTATATAGTTCATTCTCACTTAGTTAGTACTTAAATGATTAATCTATGGTCCAAATTATCTTTCTCCTTTTTTTTCTCTAATTAAGTCATATCAGATCAATTGTTTTTAGCCTCTACATGATTAATCTATGGTCCAAACTATCTCCCTATTTTTCTTCTTCCATAAAGTTATACCACCTTACCTTTTACGTTTGAATCACCATTCTACATACTATTTAAATTTAAATTATCATAAACCACATTAATTTACTTAATCCAATGTTATCTAGCTATCTTACACGTTATTTTTTTATTGTTATCATACTAAATTCTCGCAGCAATACGTGAGGTTTTACCTAGTGTTTAATGATGGCAATGCCAACTAAAACTAAGGAATGCAGACCGTCTCAAAGAAGCAAAGAAGCATGAGGTTTTGGATAACTAACTAGCACGATTAGTACAACCTGTGTTTTTAGCCCTTGATTTTTTATGGATGGTCAGGATGGGGACAATGCTACCCCTGCCATTACCATGTAATGTTAGACGATACGGACACGGTTGTACCACAACTCCACAAAGGCTGTATTTAGATCCAAACTTCAGTCCTTTTCCATCACATTAACCTGTCATACACACACAACTTTTCAATCACATCATCTCTAATTTCAACCAAAATCCAAACTTTGCGCTGAACTAAACACAGCCAAAGGGTCTCTGAAAGTATTTATTAGGATTCTGATATCCTTCCTAGGGCATTGAATCCATTGGAAGACACTACAATTAAGTAGTGAAGTAGTAAATGCATGCATGCCTCGGAGATATACGTAGGGTGTGTTAAGTTCACCTTAAAGTTAGAAGTTTGGTTGAAATTGAAATGATGTGACGGAAAAGTTGGAAGTTTGTGTGTTTGAATGTGATGGAAAAGTTGAAAGTTTGAAGAAAAAGTTTAGAACTAAACTCGGCCGTAGTAATCATGCACCGATTGTCTTAGGGCTCCTTGGGAAATTTGAAGGAATTGAATCCATTGGAAATAACATCCTATGAGAACCTTTGGATGGTAGGCTTGCTTTATAGAAATTTCATAGGATTTGCCTCCAAATTTTGAAGGGATTATAAGAGCAAGGTCAATAGTGTAGCCAACAGCTGACTCCAAAAACATCTATGTCAGCATTAGAGTTAACTTGATAAGAGCTAGTGTATACAATAGTTAGCTTGGGAGGCCAGCGGCCTTCCTTCCATGGCCAGGACAAGAATGCTCCAAGTCTCAAAGAAAGGACAAGACCGTCGGCCGTCGCCCGGTGTTGAGCAGGACACCACCGGCGATCTCGGGTGCATCTCCTCCTCCCTCTTGGTTGGCTCTTGATTTCTTTGCTCGTTTCTCTCGTTCTTGTCGTCTTTTCGCTCCCGTGCTCCCCGTCCCAGAGATATCAAATCTCAGCGTCGCCGGTGGGGCTCCACAAACCGTGGCAGCCGGCCATCTCCTCGAGCGACGCAGCTCTCATCACCAGCAACGAGCTCTCTGCTAGCTTCTATCGTATCGCCGTCGAACGCTTTGCCTCCCAGCTCCGTTTAGATGCCTTGCCGGTCTCGCATCGCCTCATGTGGACTCCACAATCACGTTGGCCAGTAGCAGCAGGCCTGGTGCCGCTTCTCACGTCTTGGAGAGAGTGTGTCGTCAGTGACTATTTAGTCGCTCGCTACCTCTCTCTCTCCACTCGTTTCTCTGTCACCTCACCACATTTACCACCGTGGACACACTATCGCTAGCTAATTTTGTCTATTGTACTAACAAGAGGCATATATATCCTCTTTCCTCAAAAGAGGCCTACTCCTTATTTGAAAAGTTTCAACGCACTTTCTTTCTTTCTCTCTCTAACAAATCAACGCATAATCTTAAATTTCCCCTACCTATCCTGTGAGGCATCTAAATGGCTACTTTGCACAATTTCTATGATTTTTCCTATAGAATTAAAAAGCCATTACATTTTAATCCTGCGTTTTTAGAATCTAACGTTTCAAAGGAGTATTACATGTAACTTGAACTATAGATTTAATCAATTCCACTCATAGTTCAAGTACAATGATGTGATTGCTTGGTTTGTATCCTTATTTTATCAAACTTACACCCTCTGTTCTATTAAAACAAAATAGTAACTTCTAGCTATAAATCTGGACATACGTTATATACAGATTCATAGTCAGAAGTTGGCTTTCTCTTGGAATGGACGAAGTATGTGTTAAGACTTGAAGGACTGCTTTGATTCAACAACATCAATAGGAATTGTAGAGGAGTTGAAAGTTTTAAATTTACATACATAGTCTGTTGTCGATTTAAATTTAAAACTTTCAAATCAATTTTCAAAAGATTTCCCTATTTTAAAACTTTCACTCCAAATTTTGAAACTAACAACTCGAAATTCAAAAAAATTCTATTCAAAAGTTTCAAATTAAATTTAAAAACTGTTAACTCAAAATTTAAAATCTTTAAATTAATTTTTAAAACTTTCAGAATTTTAAAATATTAGTTATGTCCAGATTTGAAAACTCTAGACTCAACTATTTATTTTTTATTCTATTATAAAAACTTATTGCGAATAGCACTTAAGCATTATGCACTAGGCTTAAGGCTTGTTTGGCATAACTCCGGTTCCACCTCTCAACTGGAACTCAGCCAAACAGTTTTAGCTCCACCTAAAATGGGAGCGGAGCTGGATGGAGCTCTCTCACAAAATGAATTAGAGAGGTGGAGCTGGGTTTAGGCAGCTCCACGAGTCCACTCCAGATCCAACTCTTGGAGCTAAATTTAGAAGTTGGAGCTCTACAAAACAGGCCCTTAGTCCCAAGCACATCCGCAACGCGCGCGATCTGCCGCAGTGGCGCAGACGCGCCAACTAGCAACGCCCTATGACAATCTTTATGCCATTGTATGCCGCCTCGGGAGCATGTGTAGCTAAGCCCACAAGACTTTAATCTCAATTAACTCTAAAAATATATTGATAGAAACTAATTCTATGTACCATAACAACCGGGTATAATACGATACTATCTCTATACTCTAACACTAAAATGAGTGCAGTCAAACCACAATATTTTAAATTATTAATATAATAAAGGAAAAAGTACGAATTACCCCCCGAACTATCGCGGTCATCCGAATTACCCCCTGAACCACAAAACCGGACATTTTTCACCTCCAACTTTGCAAACCGGACGAATTACCCCCTCGATCCAATCCGTGGTGGTTTTGGTCTACATGGCAGTCCAGTCAGCATTTTATTTTTTTTAAATGGTGGGACCCACATGTCATACCCCCTCTATCTCTCTTCCTCTATCTCTCTCTTCCTAATCTCTCTTGGTCTCTCTCTCGTGGCGGAGGATGCATGGCGGCGCTTGGTGTGAGACGAGGAGGGGGAACCGGATGGCGGCGTCCAGGGCGGCCGGGGAAAGCGGTGGCGTCCAGGGTGGGTGGGGGAAGCGGCGGCGTCAGGGCGGGCTGGGGCAGCGGCCGCGGTGGCGACGGCGGTGTCCAGGGTGGGTTGGGGAAGCGGCCGCGGCCGCGGCGTCCAGTGTGGGCGGGGAAGTGGTGGCGATGACGGCGCCCTCCAGGTCGAACGGGGGCAGTGGCGGTGGTGCCCTCCTGGGCGGGCGAGGGAAGTGACGGCGGCGACGGCGCCCTCCAGGGCAGGCTGGGGAACCGGCAGCGGCGGGAGTGGCGACGGGCGCAGCGAGGAGCGGGCGCTCGTGCGCGGGCCGGCTGCCTCGCTGCCGCCGCCTGCTCGCCTCCTCCTCCGCCGCCGTTGCTGCCTCGCCTCGCCTCCACCGCGCTCGCCTCCTCCGCCACACCTCGCAGTCGCTCGCCTCCTCTGCCGCCGCTCACCTCCTCCGCCGCCGCTCGCCGCCTCATCCCTCGTCCCTCGCCGCCGCCGCTCGCCTCCTCCGCTGCCGCTCGCCGCCTCATTCCTCGTCGCCGCTGCCGCTCGCCGCCTCATCCCCCGCCGCCGCTGCCGCCTGCCGCTGTGATTCGTGAGAGAGTGAGAGAAGAGAGAGAAGAGAAGAGAGAGGAAAAGTGTATGACAGGTGGGGCCCGCCTATTTTCTAATAAATAAATTGCTGACTGGACTGTCACGCGTACGCCACGTGGACCAAAACCACCGCGGATTGGGTCGAGGGGGGTAATTCGTCTGGTTTGCATAATTGGGAGTGAAGAATGTCCGGTTTTGTGATTCAGGAGGGTAATTCGAACGACCGTGATAGTTCGGGGGGTAATTCGTATTTTTTCCTATAATAAAAATCAGTAGTTAATATATGAAAATTATATTGATATATTTGTAAAAAAAAACAATTTCATATGTTATATTTTAATAAGTTTTAAATTTTGTAAACAGAGAGAGGTACTCTGGTTAACAGTAATGGAATATCATTCCTGGAAATTAAATACAGTACTCCATATTAACCCAACACACACGCTGATCGGTAGCACAGCTCACATAGTTAACAGCTAGTATCACAAATAGAGGCCAGAGTGCCAGACATTACTGACGACAGAGAGGTAGTATTGATCATGATGATGCGCCGAAGAGGGCGGCGACCGGCGCCGCGCATGCCCTCGCGATGGACGGCGCGCGGAAGACGGCGGCGGCCACCACGCGTCCGGCGGACCGCAGTATCTGGAAGTAGAGCTCCGGGAGTGATTCGAATGCTGCTCGCGAAATCATCAGGCCGGCGGCGCCCGGGGCCCTCATCATGGTGAGCGGGACGCAGCACTGCCCCAAGGGGACGAACAGGTAGT
The DNA here is from genome assembly GCF_000147395.1 of Oryza glaberrima. Classification (NCBI taxonomy): domain Eukaryota; kingdom Viridiplantae; phylum Streptophyta; class Magnoliopsida; order Poales; family Poaceae; genus Oryza; species Oryza glaberrima. Next base: position 12,206,624 of record NC_068326.1, read on the forward strand.
GCGCGCCGCTTGACACGGCGGAGACAAGCGCCTGCCCGATCTGGACGGCGGCGTGGAGCAAGAACGGCCAGGAGAGCCAGACGAGCGCCGCGACGCACAGCACGGCGGCGATCACCAGCACGTACGGGAGCGCCGCGCCGGCCGCGGCGCGGAGCCAGCGCCAGAACGACTCGAGGCGCGGCGCGAGCTCGTGGGCGGCGCCCGCGAGCGTGGCGAGGAGGCTGGCGTAGAGGCGCTTGACGAGGGGCCACAGGCCGTCGAGCCTGAAGCTGATGTCAGCGGCGGCGTCGGCGGCCGCGGTCTTGAGCCACTTCCAGAACGCCTCGAATGGTTGGACGAGCTCATGAGCTGCGCCAGCGAGCGTGGCGAGGACGCTGGCGAAGAAGGACCGGGTGTTCTGCCAAAAGCCGTCGAAGCCGAAGCTGATGCCAGTGGCGGCGTCGGCGGCCGCGGTCTTGAGCCACTTCCAGAACGCCTCGAGTGGTTGGACGAGCTCGTGAGCTGCGCCGGCGAGCATGGCCACGACGCTGGCGAAGAAGGACCGGATGTACTGCCAAAAGCCGTCGAAACTGAAGCTGATGCCGGCGCCTGCGTCGGCGACGGCTGTCTGGATCCACTTCCAAAACGCCTGAAACGGGTGGACGAGGTCGTGAGCAGCGCCGGCGAGCGATGCGATGACGCTGGCGAAGAGGCCTTGTATGCTCTGCCACAATCCTTGGAAGCCAGAGCCGATGCCGCTGGCCGCCGTCTGCAGCCACCGCCATAACGCCTCGGACGGCAGGACGAGCCCGTGGGCTACGCTGACGAGCGCCGCGACGGCGTCGGCGAAGAAGCCCTGTATGCCATGCCACATGCCGTCGAAGCCATGGCTGATGCCGGCGGCGGCCGCCTGGATCCACCGCCAGAACGCCTCGAACGGCAGCACAAACAGGTGCGCGGCGCTCCCGAGCCCAGCCACGATGCTGGCGAAGAACCCTTGTATTCCCTGCCACATGCCCTCGAATCCATGGCCGATGCCGGCGACGGCCGCCTGGAGCCCGCGCCACAGCATCTCGAACGGCAGGACGAGCAGGTGCGCCAAGCTCCCGAGCCCCGCGACGACGCCGGCGAGGAGCCACTGGATGGCATGCCCCAGGGCCTCGAAGACGTGGGCGATGGCCCCGGCGAGCGCCTGGAACGGGAGGAGAAGCAGGTGGATGAGGCCGCCGAAGAGGCCAGCGATGAGCTGCCACAGGCCGTCGAGGCCGAAGCTCATGCCGACGGCGGCGTCGCCGGCGAGGGTGCGGGCTCGGCCGACGGCGCCATGAAGGAGCTTCCTTGCTGCTGAGTCGGCGAGGACCACCATGGCTAGCTAGCTGCAATGTAGCAGGTAGCAGTGTGGAGTGACAACTGATTATGGGTGAGGTCGTGAGGAAGGGGAGAAGAAGAGAGGAGTGTTTGTCCATTGTCCTATCCAACTCGGCTACTAGGGCAACTCGCCGGCTTAGCTACTCCACTCCCACAGTTCCGCTACTACTAGACTCCTTTTGGGGCGAGATTGGTGCATGTCACGCCACCGTGAGGGGAAGCTTTTGCTTCAAAGGTTCCGGGCGGAACTTCCTGCGGACAGTACATGTACCGAGGGTTAATTTACTCTTGTTAATATATTATACAGGGATAATTGTATCGTACACTCACTTTTAACCGCAACTGCTATTTTACTCTTACTTTTACTTTTAAGGTTCGTTTCTTCCCCATTTTTTGAAAATGAACCTGATGTTTATCCTCACTGCTCCCCTCCCTCTTTTAGCGAGAAAGCTAATTAGCGTGTACGCATTGTCGGCGCGCACGCGGAGCAGTTAGGGTTTTTTTCTGTTTTTTTTCTGGTTAGGTTTATTTTTTTTCTTTTTATGATTTTTCTTTCCACGTATAATTAATCCATTAGTTTTTTTTAAGATTTCTTTTAAGTAACATATTGAAAAGAAATTTATACGTGAAGTCAAATTTTGAAAACTTTCATCTCGAAATTTGAATTTGTTTGAACTCAAATTTTGAAAACTTTCAACCCAAATTTGAAAACTTACGATCTAGATTTGAAAACTTTTAACACAAGATTTGAAAACTTTCAACCCAGATTTGAAAACTTTCAACACAAAATTTGAAGTCAAGATTTGAAATCTTTCAAGTCAAAATTAAAAACTTTCAATTCTACATTTGTAAAGACGTGTGTGAAAGATTGAAAAAAAATCGGAGCCATGCGGAGAAAAAAAATGAAAGCCAAAATCAGAAAAAAAAAGTACGAAAAAAAGAAAAATAGCGAAAAAAGGCACGGGAAGGGCCCGGCTGACGCGCGCACCAGCTAAATTGCTGGCGCGTACGCGCCCATTAGCACCCCCCCTCTCTTAGAGGGACGAAAAGACTATTTCCATTATTCAAGCAATTGACCGCCCTTCCACTCTTCCACTAATACAGTCAAGCACAAAGTTCGAAGAGGAAAGAAAGAATGATGGAATGAAAGATCAGTTGGTTGGAAAGAAAAAGGCTCTCCTCGAAACTATTCCCAAGTTTTGAATTTCATTTCTATCGATAAGTTCTAAGCATATGACAGATTTCGACGGTAGGTTTGACCGTGTTATTTTAGGATGAAACGACAATTTTACCCTTGGCGAAAGCACCTACACCTCCATTCCGATTGCCTGCCACTGAGCCGCCAGCACCGTGGCGCGGGAAGCCCATGGCTGCTGCTCGCCATGCTGGGAGCCCCATGGCCGCCACCTGCCTTGGCTCACTTGGCCGCCACTCACCGTGGCATGGCGTGGCACACCTCGCGGCCATCGCCTAGTTCAGGGCGCCTGGTTGTGCCTCGTCGTGCCAAGGTGCAAGATGCACAGTAACCGCCGCCAACCTCCACGCGCCTAGTCGTTGCTTGCCACGTGAAAGCCCTGCGGCTACCACCTCAATGCGCCCCCGCCGGATACCAGCCTCGATGCGCCTCCCGGAGGCCCGCCGCGCTTGCCAACACCATACATTCGTCGGAACTACCGCCTTCGTTGCGTGCTCACCAGAGAACCACCGCCACCTCTAGGGTTTTTGGGTGGTGACGGGCCAGGAACGGGAGTATGGGAATTCAACATTTTAGAAATTTCTTTTATTTCCGTTTGTATTTATGTTACTAAAAACCATGGGACCCACCCAAGAGACGTCAAAAGTGAGGGCAAATGGCTGGTTTCTTTTAAAAAAATAGTGCAAAAATGTAAACTCTAAAAAGTAGAGGCAAAACAACATTTGGGTTGAAAGGGTGGGCATGGATGCCTTGTCGTGTAAGTCCTTAAATTTTAAATTAAAAGCCTCCTTTTATTTGTAGGAAAAATAAAGAAAACTTAGATGATTTTATTTTGTGGGAAAAATCTAGCCATTTGGAATAAAGAATTGAATCATATATACTCTTATGACAAGTTAGGAAGAGCTCTAACCTCTGGGTTTTGACTCGATCTGTTTTGTCTGATCCTTAGTTTTTCATGTGAACGATTCAAATGTCGTTCCTTTATTTTTCTTTCTTGTGTTTTTTATTTGCAATTATATGTTATGCGCTTGCCTTTCTCTACTATCTCCATTGAGCGCAACGTGTCCTTCCTTTATCCTCTCCTCCCACTTAGCGCATCCGTACTCTCCACATGAGTAACCAAAAGATCCAATGTTTCATTCTCAATCACCCTTCTAGGCTAATCAAAATCCTTGTGTCAGGTGGAATGGCAGCGACCCAAGCGGCGATGGCACCGGGTAGAGGAAGCCAAGGCGTCGAGTAGAGACAGTGTTGGGCGGAGGGGCGGCGACCCAAGCGACAATGACACCGGGCGAAGCGGCGGTCAGATCCACTAGCGCACCACCAACTTTCCTCTCCTCCCCCGAAGCAGCGGCGGGGTCGGCGACGCGGGAGTAGGAGATGACAAGGCGGTTTGAGGAGGAACAGCGTCTGCCTGAGGCAAAGAAGGTCTGAGGCAGTGAGGCAGAGTGGTGTCGGCAGTGGAGGACGACGAGCTCTACGCGACCTGCTTGCTCCGGTGGCTCTCCCATGCATTTCCCCCCTCGCCACCTTTTTCACGTGAGTAACTGGCATCTTTGTTGAAGGAGGAAAACCTATGTCAAGGGACGAGAACCTATATCCTCTCTCCTCCATGGCATCACGCAGCCTAGGTGGAGGCAAGAAGTAACTCACCAGCATGGTGCACTGCGAAGGGCCTAACACCATGTCTCGACGTGCGTCACCCATGCCCTACCCGAGCACGCCGCTCGCAGCGTGTGCCGCGTCATTCGGTGCGCGAAGTGCTAGCGCCCTCGACGTCACCGCACATGATCGTGCAACCGATGTCCACACCCGCGCACGCGAAAATAGGCCGGAGAAAATATGGCTCTAGTTGACACTTCATCGCCCTCTCTTTTAGCAACGGTCTAGCTTCATCTCCACTCTAAACCTTGTATGTCTAGTATCTTCTTATGTTATCTACCGTTGCCCCTCCAGCCCTCCTGCCACCATCAGGATTTCCATCGCAGAGCAGAAGTGGAAATGGAAGTGATGGATGTACCTGATCTGATGGTGGCTGCTCTAGACAAAATGAGACAAAAGGGAATTATACTAAGGCAAAAGTTACTTTAGAACACTAACTTTCTAGGACATTCTACTTTTACGGCTTTATCATAGGGTACTCTAGTGTTGTGGCACTTTACTATAAGACACTTAGTTCATTATTTTAATACAACATCTTCAAATGGAGAGATAAAACTTTATAAAAGATTTATACCTTTGGTTCACCTAGCATATTAAATCCAAACAAATTTTAGCTTATTGTAAACATTTGCTAAATTTAAAAGCTGTATCATGTTATGGAAATTAAAAAAGAAGAAAATGACATTTAGAAAATAATATTTCAAATTTCATTTTCTTTGAGAAAAATTGAATGTATTTTATTTTAGTAATTTGGACAAGTTTTGAGTTTTGCAAAAATATGTCTAAATTCTGCCAAAACTGCATTTGAATTTGAATTAGGCTAGGTGGTTCAAGGGCAAATCATCTTTGACAAAGTTTTATCTCTTCATTCAAAGAGGATATATATAAATAATGGACATGGTATCTTTTAGCAAAGAGCCACGAAACTAGAGTGTCTTATGGCAAAGTTGTAAAAGTAGAGTGTTCTAGAGAAAATGTCACAAAGCTAGAGTGGATAGTGGTGGTGGTTGCCACCAGCCCTTGTACGTTTTACAAATTAGTACCTAATATTTTCTGATGTTATGCAAAAGTCTAATATTATTTGTTTGAATGAAAGCGAATAACATATATTCAAATAATCATGTGCATTTTATCTATAGCAAAGCATGTGTATTTTACCTATTACATAATATGGCATTTTGCTAGTAGTAATGGCTGACCCAGGCAGGTCATAGGTATGACTGTAATTGTTTTGTGCTTGTGAGGTTTGAAATGGATATTTATATTACAAAAATGAAGATATAACAATTATAGGGCTGGACTGAAGTAAACAAAAGAGGACTGAAATGCAAAAAAAAAATGTTTTTTAACTTAAAATGCAAAAAAAAATATGTTGGTTATAAGATACTACAAAAAAAAAATAGAAGAGCGATATGAAAGATGGAATATGGATAGTATGTGGGAATATAAAGAACTATGAAAGAGTGATCTCTTTAAATGACCCTCCATATGAAGATATGGATATAATGGTGAAATATTAGTGAGTTGTTGAAGATGCTCTTAATAGCGAATTGTACAAGTTTACATAAACTTTTTATGTATACTCCATATCTCCATCCATCCAAAATAATAAGGTGTCCACAATTTAAGAAAAACCAATATTTACAAACTTTGAATAATAATTAAACTAATAATAAACATGCACATCTTATACACAAGACCACGTGTGTGTTAAAATAAACGCAAGCCAGCGATAAATCCCTAGCCTAAGAGTTTTTATGGAAGAGGAATTTTACAGCCCTTTAGGAAGTACCTTGAGATATCTAAATTTTACACAAAATTTTTTTGGTACCTTGAGATACTTAGTACCTAAAGGTACCAAATTTTATTTTACACTAGAAAATATGGTACCTCTTGGTACCTTCTCAAGGATGGTAAAAGTGTGCACGTAATGCCGTAGCGTCTAGCCTACTACAGCGCCACTGTCACCCCACAGCCTGGTCATGGCCAGCAACTACTCAACTTCCATGCCCTCCGCAGCAAAATACAAACTACTCCCTCCGTCCCAAAATATAGCTCATGTCTAGATTTGTGGTACTAAGATGTGTCGCATCCTTTTAAAATCTCTCATTCTTTATGGGACGGAGGGAGTAAAAGCCTTCTAAAGGATGACACACCGACGAAGGGCAAATAGGTGCTACTCCAGCGATCCTTATCGTGGGGGAGGTTCCTCTCCTCATACACACCGACGAAGCGGCGATGCCAGCGATGCGTCTCGGCCGGTTTTCACGATTCTCTCCTGTTCAGTTTCAATAAGTCAGTTTTAGAGATAAGGATATACCTCACCTATATGTACAGTGTCTAGGATCAATCCAATCGTGTTGACTCTCATATGCTTTGCCTGGAAAGTGATGAAGAGCACCCAGATACTTCACAGACAACTCTAACTGTAGAGAAGAGATGGTTCACTGAAGGAGATTCTCGAGCGTGCTGGCATGACAAACTGCAAGTCATGCTCCACTTCTGTTGACACGTGTGCAAATATCTCTGCTACTGATGGTCCTCCTATTGGTGATCCCACTGATTATCGTAGGTTTGCTTGCACATGCATGATCCACGAGAGCCTCATCTCGCAGCTATCAAGCGGATTCTCTACGTTCATGACATATTGGACTATGGTTTGCATATCACTTGGTCTACTTTTGACGATTTTGTTGCCTTCTTTGATGCTAACTAGCAGGCTATCCTGATACTTGGCAATCTACATCAGGCTACACTATCTTTCTAGGTGATAACCTCATCTCCTGGTACTCCAAGCATCAGAACACATCCTCTCGCTTGAGTGTCGAGGCTGAATATCGTGATGTCACCAGTGCTGTTGCTGAAATGTGTTGGCTACGACAATTGGTTCATGAGCTTCACTCCCCTTCCATACGGGCTATGCAGAACAAAGTTGCTTAGTGCTGTTCACATCCTCCACGTGTCGAATATTTCTCAGTACACCTACATCTTTACCAAGGGTATTCCGAGCTCCGTGTTTTGTTATATCCGTTCTAGTTTAATAGTTCGTCTCAATAATATTCTAATTGACGGGGGTGTTATAGATATATTTATATTATTATCTCCTTGGCCGGTTTGGGGGCTGCTAGCTGGCGCGTGCGCACCAGCAGCGAGCACCTCCCTATAACTACTAATACTGTAACTACTCTAGTATTAGTTAACACCCACTTAACACTAATGATGGATAATTAGGGAAGATTCCAAGATTTTTTTTCTTTTTTGGGGATTTTTTTCCTAACAGATTGAAAAATTTTAAGTCAGATTTGAAAACTTTTGATTTAAGATTTAAATTTTAAAGTTAAATTTTGAAAACTTTCAACTCGGATTTGAAAACTTTCAACTTGAGATTCAAAAACTTTCAACTTGAGATTCGAAAACTTTCAATTTGATATTCGAAAACTTTCAACTTGAGATTTGAAAAATTTGAAAACTTTCAACTCAGATTCGAAAACTTTCAACTTGAGATTCGAAAACTTTCAAGTCCAGATTTGAAATTTTGAAAACTTCAACTTGAGATTTGGAAATTTTCAACTCGAGATTTGAAAATTTTCAACTCGAGATTCGAAAACTTTCAAGTCCAGATTTGAAATATTTGAAAACTTTCAACTTGAGATTTGAAAACTTTCAACTCGAGATTTAAAAACTTTCAAGTCCAAATTTTAATATTTTAAAGTTAAGATTTAAAAATTACTATTAAACTAATCACTAGTAAAAAAAGAAACAAATCTAAACTAATTACGTTTTTTTAGCTATCGTACGGTACGGTAGGAAACAGCGAAAAAGAAAACAAGAAGAAGAAAGAAAGAGCGAAAAAAAGAAGAGCACGCATGGGCCGGAAATGCGGGTTTCCCTGATTTTTTAGCGATTTTGTCCTGTAAGTCGGTTATAGAGATAAGGACGTATTGTGCCTAGATGTACTCGTGTCCGGGATAAATCCAAGTCATCGCGTTGACTCTCATACGCCCTCCTGACGCTGCTTTCACCGTACGTGCTCTCTTTTGCACCATCCCTCTCCGTCGTTGATCTCTCCTACTCCCAGCGCTACGGCATCGGCCTCTCCACGCTCGTCATAAGCATAGATGGAATATGGTCTCGGAGAGAAGATGATAGCAAACTTGACGGCAATAGCATGATTTGAATTTTAGAAAAAATCAGTGACATATAGTTAGGTTTCAAGAATAGTAGTGATATTTTTCTAAATTGGTAAATTTGTAATGGCAAAGGGTCCAATTAACACATAAAAAGAACATGTGAATTTTAATAGGAGTGACAGTAATCATATGCCTGGCGGTTGTTGGAGGTCACCTTTCATTGACTGGTAATCGCACTAATGATTCCTTTGCTTTGGCAAAACCAGAAAATACCCAAAAAGGAGGGTGCTAAGAAAGCCACATCATCCCTATAGTAAGAGCATCAAACTTACTTTAATATATGATAAAGTTTATATACGGCGGTGACGCAACAAATATGATGCAATGTGTATGATCTTATAGATACGTCATGGGTGGGATGGACCCTCTTCTTCCCGTTCTTTTTCTCTCGTAGACTATCAGCCACGCTTTCCAAATAATAAGCTACGCGATTTTTGTAAAATTTCTCTGCACACAAGTTTCTCAGAACAGTAATTCTAAAATAACTTTACTTTATATTAGTCAATTCATTTGTTTGAATTTTCAAAATATTATAACCAAATCAATTTTGCACGTCGGATGCAAGCTTGCAAGGTAGTAACCTGATATTAGTCTGCCCTCTACGGTACTTCTTTTTTGGCAATTATAAATTTACCACTACTTTAAATCGTTATTACAAATTAACTGCCACTAGAAAATTACAAAAATACCACTAGAACTGTCATTCGAGTAGCATCCTTACAATATTGAAAAAACCGGTAGTAAATTTGCAAATGCCCCTTCTTTTTTCATTCAATCGCATAAAAGAGGTATGAACGTACACTAGACTCACTCACAAACTGAACAGCGAATGTGACAAGCATCTAGTATCACTAAAGTATACTTAATATCAGAGTATCTGTTATCATTATCATGCTAGTAAATTTGATGACATTAAAATATATCTAAATCTTGATACATAGAGTCATGTAACCTATATAGAGTCATGCAGCCTACATATAGGGCATTTCTCTATAAGCAGCCTCCATACAGTCATGTAGCCTATATAGAGAAATACTGAGAGCCGACTCTGAGCCGTTGTCATACGTAGCAACAATATTTCTCTTTCTTTCATATCAAGTGTCAAATTTATTTACATGGCAACAGAGAGAGCCTGTTAATAAGCACAATTGAACATGCCCTTTACTGGAGAGTCCAATCAACCACAGCTGGAGAGTCCAATCAACCACAGCCAATGACAATATCTAATATATATGTCTAGCTAGTTAAGTAGAATGATCAATAGCCTTGACTAGTAACAGAAATGCTAGTCATGTCGCAGAATTAGTTAATGGAAAGCTGCTAGGTACAACAACATATAACGGAGCCCTGCGAGCCTGCATCGATTATTCATTCTTCCCACAGGAGAAACGCCGAGAGCTCGGAAAAATGCACAACCTTTCTCCATGGAAACCGTATCCTCTTCCTTAATTTAGTCCTGTAAAGGCAGAGGCAACCGTACCCACTTAATCACCGTTCAAATAAACCAACTGCTTGTAAAAACATTCACAGGGAAACAGAATGGGCATTTTTTTATATCTATATCTATATCTATTTCTATATATATATCTATACCTAATTAAAAAATAAGTAAGGCTTCCCCTCTTATTCCTTCTCCTCTCCTCGTACTCCATCCAACACACCATCCATGGTAGTGGTGACACCCTCCCCTCCGCCAGATCCGGCGGGAGGGGAGGCGGCGGCATGGCGACGCCCTCCCCTCCACCAGATCCGGTAGGAGAGGAGGTGTTGGCAGCGACTGGAGTGGAGGCGGCAGCGACGGATGTTCTTGGATGTTCTTAGGGTTCCTTGTGTGCTTGAATGTTCCTCAATTAGTCGGGATGAAGGGGAACTGCTCGGCTCATCGAGCCGTCTTTTTTTTATTCGTGGCACCTCAAAGGTGTCGATTCTAAACAGACACCAGAACCAGCACCTATTTTCTCTTCACATCAGTGTCGTTTTCTAAGTGCATGTTGGAAAATCCGATACCTTTGTAGGGTTTCCAACCGGCACCTATTGCCTTTTCTGTAGTAGCGGATACACGTGCAATTCTCTGAACAACCACATATACAATATCTAATATCTAATATCAAATAATTGTGCAGCCTAAAGAGATCAAAGGGGAGGGAGAGAGAGAGAGCCAGGTAAATAATTGCGCTCATCTATTGCTTGGATTTTCTTTTAATAATGAAAATGGATTACATCTCCTCACTAGTACAGATCCTTCTATCTGTGACGGACTCTAACATGCCTAGAAATAGCGGACCGTCGCAAGGAAGTCATCTCAATCGGGTCGAAAAAGTGCCCGATTGAGATATAGTCGCACAGACATGTTAGATGGACATAAAACTTAACCCCGTCATGAATGACACCTGTCAGTGATGGGCCGTAGTTTAGGCCCGATTAAGATAACATTCCATTATCTCAAACGGGCCTAAAGTTACGGCCCGTCACAGATGACCATCATCTGTGACGGGCACCAACTTTAGACTCGATTGAGATAACATTCCATATCTCAAACGGGCCTCAAGTTGAGGCCCATCACAGATGACCATCATCCGTGACGTGCACCAACTTGAGGCCCGTTTGAGATAACAATTAGGCCCGTCACAGATGACTCATCAGTGACGGGCTATGTACTAATGCCCGATTGAGATGACTTAATCTCTATCTGGCATTAACTAAAGTCCGTCGCCGATGAGTATTTTTTCATTTTTCATGTGAAATGTTTATATTTGTAAGTTGAACTATAGCAAAATAATTAAGTGCAGTATAATAATTCATTTTATGAGTCAAAATAATTTTACGAGTAGTAAATGATTTCAAATGGAAAAAATGTCAACAACAAAGTTGTATAACTTATCAAGATTTACAACTTTTAGTTTGGTCATTTTTCTATATAATATTTTTTGAATAGTTTTAGTTTGAATTTGAAAATATGACAACTTCAAACAACATTTTCAAATACTAAATTATTTCAATTGAAAAGGTCATCAACAAAAAAGTTGAATAACTCATCAAGATTTAAAACTTTTATTTTTGTTATTTCTTCATCCAGCAAAATGTTAGTAACATTATTCACAAATTTTACATCTACGTGTTATAGTTTATAAACAGATAAGAGATATGTCAATTTTGTAAATAATGTTACTATCACTTTGTCGTATGAAAAAAGACCAAAATAAAAGTTTTAGATCATGATGAGTTATTCAACTTTCTTGTTGATGACTTTTTCAGTTGATATCATTTAGTATTTGAAAATGTGCTTTGAAGTTGTCATATTTTCAAATTCAAATTCAAATGGTTAAAAAAATGTTATATAGAAAAATGACTAAAATAAAAGTTATAGATCTTGATGAGTTATATAACTTTGTTGTTGATAACTTTTTTAGTTGAAGTCATTCACTGATCTAAAATTCTATTTGAATTTTTCAAACTTTGAATTTCAAATTTAAAATTTCAAATTGTTTAAATAGAGTCAGATGGAGAAATGACCAAAATAAAAATTTTGCACCTCGATGAGTTCTACAACTTTGGTTTTGGTGACTTTTCCATTTGAAATCATTTTTAATCCCAATTTTTGTTCAAAGTTGTCAAATTTTGAATTGTTCAAATGAATTTATTTGTACAAAGGACCGATACAATAGTTGTAGATCTCAGTGAGTTATACAACGAGGGATGTGAATGAGTGTATATGAATGAGGGATGTTGGGGTGTGACATCCTCGCCTAGGGCTTAATAGGATTAATAGAATACTCATACCAACAAGTTACAACTACTTTTCCGGAGGCCGATCTCCAAAGAATTTTGATGTTAAACGTGCTAGGCCTAGAGCAATTTTGGGATGGGTGGACACGACTGAGGACAAAAAAGACCGGCCTGGGAGAGGCGGGACAGCATGGCATGGCTAGCCAAAAAATAAAATTTATTTATTTTTTGATTATACTCATCTGTGACGGGCATTAAATTAGGCCCGATTGAGATGAGGGTCATCTGTGACAGGTTATAGTTAATACCCGTCAAAGATAAGGGTCATCTGTGACGGGCGCTAGTTGTGACCCGATTGAGATAGGTCATCTGCGACGGGCTATAGTTTGACTGGTAGTCTAGGTCAAAGCTATCTGTGACGGGCTTTAATTAGGGCCCGATTGAGATAGATTCATCCGTGACGGTCGTTTGCCCGATTGAAATAACTCTTTACATCTGTGACTTCTAGCTTATGACGACGCCATGCCCGATTGAGATGGGGCTTACCGCTCGATTGAGATGATGGTATCCGTTCTAGTGCCTGCTTCTACCCATGGGCACGTAGCTAACAAGTCTCATAAGTAAAAAAAGAAAGGAATTAAAAAAGACGTGATGGAACAAATCCCAACTTCCGCTAGTGAAATAATCAAGTTAAATAATGTTTTCAAAATCACATAGATTATAGTACAAAATCATGTAGGTATTACATCATCCAAACTAAAATAAAAACTCCTTGGCACCAATTCCAGTACATAGGATTGGGCAAGAAGATAAATAGATGAAACCTAAATGGGATGAGCGAGTAGGAGCTGTGGATCTTAACATAGACAAATAATAAGAACCACTGAGCAAGATGTTCCAAGTATATGGATGAGATGATCGGCGGAGAGTGGAGCTGGTGAATACCTGAATATTAATTAATTCACAAGAGAAGCAGAATGTTGTTGCCTGCATGCTGTTACTTGATGGAAAAAGATAGTGGAAGGCTAGAAGCCTCTCTGATCGATTTGCTTGATTTGTGTTGAGCGCTGTTAGATGGTGGCTGAATGGATGGTAGAGCGGTGGCAATTTCTCGGCTGGGGCTGCATCCTCGCCCCAACAAGGACATGTCTGAGCCAAATATACACACGCAGGTAATGTAGGGCGAGGCCCAACTGTATGCGTGGGACGGGTCAATATTTTCACCCTTAGGACTCTATGGAGCCCCGAAGTTCTATATCACAGGGAATGGAGCATTCCAAATAAACTCACTCTGATGATGCCCTTGTGGACAAGCTAAACGCACGGGTCCAGTGGCCCGAGAGCCCATCACCACTACTCTATCACACGGATCGACAATCACTTACTTCCTCCATTTCACAATGTAAAACTTTATCGCATTGCCAACATTCATTAAAATGTTAATGAGTCAAGACATATGTTTATTAAAATGTTTAACATTCATTAAAATGTTAAAACGTTGAGATTTATTAATATTTATATGCATGTGGACAATACTAGAAAGTTTTACATTTTAAAACGGAGGGAGTATATATGCATACATACTCCATTCGTTATAAAATGAACAAACCTAGTGCAGGATTTGACACAATTATCTAAATTCGTAGCAGTAGAATATGTCGCATCCCGTACCAAGTCTAATTTGTTTTTTAATTTCTTTTTACGTAAATTGAATTTGATCTAACATGTTTACAGAAGATTTTTCACACAATAATTTATCTATTTTTTAGAATTTTTTAACTTCTTTGATCATGTGAAAATGGGAAGACTTATGATCTCGTCTGAAGGACATGAGATCGATCCATTTCCAACGAAGAGGAGACCAGCGAGGAACTGTTATGTAGAGAAAACATGAAACAAAAATCATTGACATCCTAAGAAGCACTGGTGTGGTGGTCTAGTTTTTTTTTTTTTGACATGATTCCACACACTAGTTCTCAAATCAGTGATGCTGGTGTACATGCGCTCAGTGACGCTAGGAAGTTGACGTTTGTCCCTCTATATATAAATTTTAGTAAGCTATAGAGTCGCTGCTTTTTTTTTATATATAAGTATGTTAGGCGTTGTTTAGATCTTAAAAAAATTTGGCCAAAAACATCACATTAAATATTTGGATATATGCATAGGGTATTAAATGTAGGAAAAAACCAATTGCACCGTTTGCATGTAAATTACAAGATAAATCTTTTGAGTCTAATTATACCATGATTTAACAATGTGATGTTACAATAACATTTAATGATAGATTAATTAGGCTTAATAAATTTATCTCACAGTTTATAAACAGAATCTATAATTTGTCTTATTATTAGTTTATGTTTAATACTTCAAATATTTGTCTATATATGTCTTCAACATATAATGGAAAGAATGAATCAGTGGCAACTGGAGTACTACGAACCATAGAAGGAGTATACTGTCCGCTTTGGGGGGGTGGGGTGGGGGGGGGGGGGGGGCAGTAACTTTAATTGCATTGATTCGGCGCGTGTTGTTAGCTTAACTTATAAGTCAAGTGCCAGCTGAAACTTTCGAAGATTCGTTTCCTTTTGGTTAGTTCTACTGTACATGCACCCATACACAGTTGAACAGGACTCCCCTGCCAGTGATAACACGGTAAATTTTACTAAAATCTTTGCTGTTCTAACTCAGTCACTGAAAAACACTCCCTCCGTCCCAAAATAAGTGCAGTTTTACACTGTTCATATGCAACGTTTGACCATTCATTTTATTTAAAATTATTTTATGATTAGTATTTTTATTATTATTAGATGATAAAACATGAATAATATTTTATGTATGACTAATTCTTTTAATTTTTCATAAATTTTTCAAATAAGACGGAAAGTCAAACGTTACACACGAATTTCCACGGATACATTTTTTTGTCAGAGTTAGTACAAGTATTACGAAGTAGGACACATGTATTAAAGAAAGTATAGTTGAAACTAAATATGAAAGATTATGAATGGTTGAGATGTGGGGTATAAGGAGAAATAGTTGTATTATATGTTACGACAAAACCTGAATGGTAGAAATAATTAATTTGTATTTTGTAACAGACGGAGTATAAGCCTATTAAAACTGTTTACTCCATATCAGTTTGTAAATAATGACTGAACTTACTACAATACAAATATAAAGAGGCTTTTCTAAGCATTTAGGATATATTTTTTCTATAGTAACTGTGTTGTTTTGTGACGAACGATTGAATAGATAAATCATCTGTGATAGTAGTTATTTAGGGCACCAATGAATAATAAATTGAACTGTTACTATAAAGGATTCAAAACATTCTCTGGAAAATTTTCTCTTATAGAAGGTTTTTAAGAAGTCACACCATTTAAAAATTTAAAAAACATACGCATTCATCCAATAAGCGAAAATAAGCTGGTTTGCTTCCGTTAAGATCGAATTTATCTATCGATCTTCCGCTCATAGTTCGCTGAAGTGATTGCTAGATTTGCTACCTCGTTTCATCACTTTTTTTTTGTTAAAAGTGCGCCACACAGGACACACTTTGGCACTAAAAAGAGTAGATTAATACTGATAATAACATTATACTAGTAAATTAATTAAGAACCATATTTCGATACCAAATATAGTCTAGTGATTACAAGAGTCTCAGTAGCACCTGAGGTCCAGCATAGTGGTTACAAGATCCTCAGTAGCACATGAGGTCTTGGGTTCGACTCCCCATAGGAGCGAATTTGAGTGCGCATATATTGTGAGTGTCTGTGTTGTACTGTGTAATTCTAAAAAAATTCTAGTTGAACCACGGTTTGTTGATTAATTTACAATAGATTTAATTTTGGAATCGCTAAAATGTTTTTGATAGCTTTCTAGGTTGATCTCGAATCTCTATCTATTTCACTGTCTGTCCGATTGCTCTGCGGGTACAGGAGCCTTTTAGTTCCGTTTGATTTCTTCCCCTGTTGCGGCAAGCCGCACCTTGCTATCTGCTTTTGCTTGTTTTTTTTTTCGAATATAATATTTGAATTTACAATATGATTTTTGGGTTTATACAATATAAATACATTAAATTTACAATATAATTTTTAAGACTTACCATGTAAATACATTAAACAATATTCATTATGAAAAATATACTGACATAGGACTTTTACGGTGCTTGGGAGGTACTCCATGTACTTCTTAAGCTACAAAGTGTCCACCGTTGATCTCTAAAAGGCAATTTAGGGATAGAAAATAAAGTAACAGTTGGTTTTAAATAATAACAACCTCTAACTTCTTTCCTAATTGTTTGCCGCTAACTAGTTGAGTAAATTCATCACGTCCTGCTCCTCGTCTCATATAGCTATTTTTCATCTTATGGGCATCATTTAATTCTTAATCAGAATTATTCTCTTTTGTAATCAACGTGCATAAATGGAATAGATCTTAATCCTGATTTCTTTCACCATCATTGGCAATATACATCGTGAAATTAAGTTACTCAGCTATATATGAATTTGTGTTTTTTGTGTAGCGTTGATGTGCCACTGCACAACTAATTGTATTATACTTTCACCTAATCCAACCTTAAATTTCATCTAAAGAATTTTTATACGTAATAACGGGTCATGTAGTCTACAGTTTTATGATGAGTTAGTATACAAAATTGGTCAATCATCACGTCTCATTTAAAGATGGCCATCAGATCCAAAGATACTTTGTAATCAAAGTCTGACAGGCAGTAGATCCGTATCAACCGCATCCGGATCATTAAAACTTTGCTTTTCTAAATAATAGATACAAATTACTTAACTAACCTTTTATCTAATCCTGAAACTAATACCTGACTCACGTATTTTATACCTCTCCACAAGTACCTTGTGTTTCAAACCGTTTGATTATAGCTAATCAATGGCTATCAAATTTTCCAAGCACACTAGAATATCTCTTATTCTACACTTAGTCGAGCCATACTCTACGTGCCATATCACAAACATGACAAGACAAGTTGAGTTGTGGTAATCTGAGACAACCAAACATGCCAACAAACCAACACTTGATCACCTGATCGATAGCACCGGTTTCTTTTCTCCTTAAAACTAGAAATATAGAATTTCTGTTGTTAGTTTTTACAGAATGGCTCACTTTTAGTTTTTTGAGATTGAATTCAGGCTACCTCTTGGAGGAAGGGGTTTTTTATTACCTATTTTCAGTTTAGGAAATCCAAAAATTAATTTTTAGAGATAGATTATTAATTTTTAGAGATAGATTATTGGTGGACTGTTGGTGATGCTATGAGCTAGCGCACACACGGGACAGACATTATTTACGACATGTATACGCAGGTGAATCCTCTGGCGTATAGTCAGAATGACGTGGTCGCCGTCGTATGGGTCTACGGAACATGAGGGCAGTAGCAATACGCCGCGGTCAAACCGAGAAGCCAAGCCTCCACGTACGCAAAAGAACGGATGAAGCTCCCCTCTTCCCAGTGCATGGTAGCTTTGGGTGGGTCCATGACCAATTTTTTTTCCCACACCGGGCCCACCACGAAAATCACTTTCCCCATCCATCTCTTTCTCCCGTGCCGCCGCTGCTCCAACCTCCTCACCGCGCCGCTTCAGATCCTCCTCCCGTCCCAGCGGCACAAATCGATCGATCTGGCGCTGCTTCCTCTCCTCCTCCCGACGAAAATCGATTGATCCGGCGCTGCTTCCTCTCCCCCTTCAGACGATTTGCAGGCGGGACGGAGCCAACGAGATCTAGAGGAGGCAGAGATCAGGATGGGTGAGATTCAGGCGGCTGGCGAGCTCTCGGCGACATGGGTCAAGACGGCCGGCGAGCTCCAGCGACACGGATCGAGGCAGGACTTGACCGAAAAGCTCCAGAAGGGGGTGCAGATTGGGATGGGTGAGGTTGAGGTCGTCGTCGCCGTCGTTCACCGGTCTTCCTGGTACGCCTGCCGCTTATCTCCTGCTTGCTTCCATGGCTCTGCCGCCCACCGCTGGGCTCCTGGGCGAGCTCCCTGCGAAGGGGGGCGTGGGGGGACCGGGGGAGGGGCAATGCCACGACCTTCACAACGCGGCCGCGCCGTTCTCCCCCACGCCACTCGCCCTGAAGTTGTCAGAGATTTGCAGAAGAACGAGTGACCAAAGTTGGCTCCGCGGACTTCGTTTGGTCACGCGCGACGCCTAGCTGTCGTCGAATCTCCGACGTGTCGATGGTTCGCCGAATGACACGTCGGAGCACGGTGAATGGCCTGAGTCGGACATGTCATCATCTTCGCTGACATGCTGGCCTACGGAGCGTGAGCCCGACAAGTCAGTGACAGTGTCAGGGTATGCAGCCGCAGATAGGACACAGGGTTCTCTACGAGGGAGGCGCTTATCCAGGGCGCGGAAGAGGAAGAGGGCGGCGACCGGCGCCGCGCACGCCCACGCGACGGGATGCGAGCAGAAGACGGCGGCGGCCACGATCGGGCCGGCGGAACGCAGTATCTGGGCGTAGAGCTCCGGGAGTAACTCGTACGCTGCTCGCGAGATGACCATCCCGGCGGCGTCCGGAGCGCTCATGGTGGTGGCGGTGGTGGTGACGCGGTCGTAGGCGGCTAGCTAGCTTCTCCTTCCTCCCTGTGGAGCGATAACTGACAAGTGCTACTGTGAGTTCGTGAGAATCTGAGAGACCTGAAGAGGGGAGCGGAGACGGGCTCTAGCTCGGGAGTGAGGGTTGGGAACCTCACTCCAAAGCAGCAATTATTTCATAATTAATCAAGTATTTGCTAAAATAAATTTAAAAAATTAATTAATATGATTTTTTAAAATAACCTTAATATAGAAAATTTTTGTAAAAAAACACATCGTTTAATAGTTTGAAAAGCATACGCATGAAAAATGATACAGATAACGCTACTTTTTGGTGCGCGGGTCACGTCGTGTCAGCAAGTGGCGGGGCATTTGCTGGAAAGGTTGGTGGCGAACAGTAATGGCAGTTCCCATTCCGAGAGCACATGCGATGGGGCAAGTTTTATAGTAGAGGTGATTGCCATATCTAATTTTATTCATATAAGATAAGAGGTGGTATATACAATATACATCACATCTATAGTATAACCCAAATAATTTTACTTTATTTGTTTGTCCAATCCACTCTTCCTTTTATCTCTTTTTTCTTGGGGTTTGTGTGAAGGTTGCCCCTTACATGAGGGGTGGCTCACCTTCTCTTTTCTCGCTTATTTCTTCGACCTCACCATCTAATCTTACATGGTATATTTAGAGGCAACACATCTAGCATTATAGTACTTGTCCTCAGGAATCACAGCGAACCAAGGGTGTGTCCGTTAGGAAAGGTTGGGAACTGGAACAGTACACGGAAAACAAAGCGGTCCATTAGGACATAATTAATTAAGTATTAACTAATTTTTTAAAAAAAATAGATCAATTTGATGTGATAAAAAGTTAAAAGTTTGAAGAAAAAATTCGGAAGTAAACTCGGCCTTAATATAAAGTTTGGAGTAGGACGTAACAGTTTTTTTTTTTTACCAAATTCCCTAATACTCTTTGGCTACCGTTTGTGCATGCAAGCATTGATGAGTCATGTACTGGTGCATGCTGGTCATTCGCTTGGAAAGTGCATGAGTCGGGTGGATGCTGCATGGTGATTAATGCTGGCGAAACTACCGAAACAGCACACACTGGAATTGGAAGAAGAGAATTTATGGTGTAACTGCTATTAAAACGATTTTATTTGTCCTTGTGATGTCAACAGATGACGGAGGGAATAGCTGCTTCTTCTAATTCTTTTTATTAAACTAGAAAAATATTTGTGCGTTGCGACAGCAAAACTATTTTAATCTTATTATTGTTATACAGTTTAATTAGCAATATAAAATCACCGTGGGATTTTGGTTGATATTTTTTTTTACAAAATCATAAGATGTAATTAGAAGTTGATTGTCTCAAGTTATCATGATGTTTGTTTTAAGAGATCTCTTATACGACTCCTTCTATATATTTTCAAAAGAGAACGAACTTAAAAACTGACTTAAACATGAATCTATTTTTACAAAAATAAATGAACTCAAAATCTGACTTAAACACGGATGACATATCGAATTACCGGCAAAAACATCTTTAATTTTTATAATAGTAGATATTTCACCTGCTTTGAGATATTAAAATCTTAGTTATATAAACACATGTCATATATGAATATCATGAATATAAAGTTTCATGAAGCGTTTGAGATTTTGGGAAAAACAAAATATCATGTGCGGGCAAGGGCACACCTCTCCACTAGGTGGCTGTGTTTTCAACTTATATTGCAATAATTATATGTTAGTTTTACTGTAATTACACCATTACATCATGATTATATTATCACGTGTAGTTGTATTTCACAGTTCTTAAGAAGATTTCCTCTCGACGTTTACACACAAACAACACCTTGTTAAAAGACTAAGTACCTTATTTACCTGGCAAATTTGATGCATACCTTTCTTCCCTTCGTGGAAAAAATTACTATCTTGCCATCCTCCCTCAACTGCCACTCTACCAAATTTTTGTTCAAACTTACCACTCGGTCCTCACTAACTCTCTCCCGCACATCACTGTTTACACCCAAATTTGACACTTAAGGGTCGAAATAAGAAAAATTGCTAAATATGGCAACTCTGCCGGTTTCCTCCAGAAGGGCCGGTCTGACCGCCGTGTGTGGGCCGGTTAGACCGCCGCCAGAGGGCCGGTCAGACCGGAGTCCAAGCCCGAGTCTGTTTTCATCGGGTCTCCTATTTCCTTGCTCGGGAAGATATGTTTCGGGTTTCCATTGGTTTCTACCCGAGTTGGACGTGTAGGAGGACCTATAGAGGGCAAGACCAACCTCTATTTAAGAGACAAGGCCGGTTCAAACAATGTATCACATAGTCTATACACAAATCAATTGAATCGTTTTCTTATCTTTTACTTTTAATTCAGTCATGTTTTCTACTTTACTTTAGTTTTCGTCCATCTTTATCAATTTGCACCGTAAATCGTCTGCCGTCGCTGCGAGAGCGTGATTACCCCTTTTGTAGGTTTGTCTCGTAAACCTTTCGTTTGCCTATGAGACGGGTAATTATCCTCATATTGATCTCAATCGGCCTAGAGGCTGATTTTGATCTCTAAATTGGCTCCGCTAGCCGGTTTAGCCGTTTTCTATAAAACCTATCTTGATTTAGCCTTTTGGCTAGATCAAGGTAGTTGGCGACTCCATATCACCACAAGACGTTTAGGTGTCTCGATCGTGATTGTCTTATTGCAATTCGAGAAGATTGTTAATAGAAAGTGATGAAGTAGTCGATCCACATAGTTGTTTAGAACGCACTCTAAGCCCAACAGAGAAAATCCTACTTTCTTACCCATCCTACTCAACCCCACTTCTCCACTCACCTAGACACCAAACGGAGCGCCACCTCTTAGCATTGCCTGATGAGCGATCCCGCACTGCCTACTCCGCCTCTACCTGATAACCAAGCCATGTGTCACCTCCTGGTAGTTGCGCCACCGCTTCCTACTCCGCATCTGCCCGAGGACTGAGCTAGCGCTTCATTCTACTGCGATGCCGAAGAACCCGAGCCCGAGTCAGCGCCACTATCCTCCAACCCGGCCTGCACCCGAACGTAATCCAAAGCTTGAGGCTCGCCGCCGCCAGCTGCATCTCCTCCAGAGGCGCTTCCTTCACTCAGCCTCTCCAACGATGATGACGGCACCGGCCAACATTGGAGGATATGCGATTTTTGTGTGCCTAATTTGTTGTGATCTAAAATTTATAAGGGAATTGTGCAATTCTTTTGAATTTTCTAAAACTTTGGTCAGGATAGAGACTGAAATGTTTGGTCTTTATTATTTTTCAAGATCACTCGGTCTTTATGACGTCAAAAATAAAATAAAGATTGATCTAATTGAATGTCAACTCCTACTATATATCTTACTTTAGCGCATGTATGTATAGGACTTGTTCACTTTGTCGCGTTTTGGCATTACCAAATTTTGATAGCGTTGAATGTGTTTGGTTGGATACCTTTCCAAACATTGACGACGTTTTTGTCAGAGGAATTTTTTGGAACTACCAACTTTTGGTAGAATGACATTGATAAGCTTATGCTTAGGCCCTCTTTGGAAGATTAGCCCAGGGCTAATTTTGAGAGCTAATGTTTAGTCATGAATTGGTAAGGCTAAACATTAGCCTAGGGTGGTATATTTGGATCCATGGGCTAATTTAAAACTAAAAGTTGGAGAGAGAGTAGAGAGAGAGTAGAAAGAGAGGAGAGAGAGGGAGAGAGAGAGCTGCTTTTTGATGATCCCCACACAAAATTAGCCCCATTAGCACCCCTTGGAGGGGCTAATGTTTTGAGGGGGGCTAATTCACTTTAGCCCATGGAACCAAACAGGGCCTTAGTTTGACCCTGTTTAGATCCTCCAAAGTGGTAAAAGTTTTGCCATTTTGGAGCACTTTTTACCATTTTGGATCTAAACACTAGTAGTAAAAGTTAGCAATTTGCCATTTGCTAGTCCATAGTAGCAAATTGTGCTAAAAAGTGCTTTGGGACCACTCTCTCTCCACCAAAAAGTGCTAGCTAGAATGGCAAAAGTTTAAGATGCATATAAACACCAACTAGTACTTTTGCAATGCTAAAACTTTTGCCACCAAAACTTTTGTTATTTGCCATTTGCCATTCCAAATAGATCTAAACATGTCCCTTTGTTGCAGTAACACCAAATTTTGATAGCATTGAAAATAGCGATTAAGTGAATGAATAGGCCCGTAGACGAGATCAGAGGCACAATTTGAGGCATACTCTCAACAAAATTGAGCCATGCTTGGGAGTTGGGAACCTCTCGAAACGCACCTAGAATTAACCTCTCACTCTCCAACAGAATGCCACACTGACCACAAAATATAGAGCTAAAAATAACCTATGCAAACTACACCCTCAAGGCCTCAACAGCCTCGACAGATGTTGTCTATAAAACTCCCGTTCTTGGCGATCCTCTTCGCTTTGGAGGAGAACCTTAGCCCTCGAAGGCCTCGAGCCCTCCCCTACCTTGTTCTACCTCCTCCCATGGAGGTAGAACAAGTTCTATCTATCACCTCCAACTCCAAGGTAGACAATATCACCAATGGCGACAATGTGATCATCATCCCTAGTGTGAGCACGGAGGAGAAGGAGCACATCAATGGAGCTGCAGAGACAAATCATGTTGCGATGATCATCGCTGCTTCCATGGACAGAACCGACGGCGACGGCAAGACGACGACGGAGGAGGAGACGGACGGCATCGCCATCGCCAGGAGCGCCTCCTCCAATGGAAGCCGGCAGCAAGACAAGAAGCGGGGCGCGTTCGGCCTCTTCCGGGCGATGTTCATGTCCTTCAACGGCAGCGCCAGCATCAAGAAGAGGGCCGCCGCCGCCGCCGCCGCCACCATGGGCGATCAGAAGAAGGCCGAGGCGGCCGGCGGTGGCGCGGCGGCTGCCGTGGCGAGGTCGTCCAGCGACGTCGCGTCGTGGAAGAACCTCGTCGACGGCATGCGCCCGCTCCGCCTCTACGGCCACCTGGAGTACTACCCGCCGCCGTCGCCGGACAGGAGCGAGGGCATGAGCATGACCAGCAGCTACTCGTCCGCCCAGGACCTGCAGGAGCTTGTCAATGGCCATGGAAAAGAAGACGAGGAAGAAGAAAAGAGTTCTCCGGAGACGGAGGACGGTGGATGCAGCCCGAATCCGATCGACATGCAGGCCGAGGAGTTCATCGCGAAATTCTACGAGCAATTTAGGCTGCAAAAGTCGGACTCATTCAACAACCGAGCTGATTGATCGACCTCAGTGTTTTGATCTTGAAATTAGCATTCTTCTTCTCTTCCGATGAACATGGCGGATGGGGAGCAAGAAAAATCCATTGAAATGAAATCATGAAGAAAAAGTATATACCTCAATGTCGCGTCCATAATCACATTGGCTGTTTCTTCTCCATGTAATGTCCGTCCTTCAAAGAATTAATGGTATTCGCTAGATTTCAGATTCTTGAAAAGTACATAATAGAGTCGAGAAAACAGTGCGGTCAATTACATGTAAATTACTTTTTAGTTCTTACGTATTTGCTACACATCATTGTATGAACATAGGCAATAGGCCACCACATTGTTTGAGTACTGAAATGGTGACGAATAAAGTACTGAAATTGGTACTATAAAAAATATTTCTTTTGTGTTTCAAAATTTGGTAGCAGACCAAGTAGTGACAGATTACATTATAGCACCAAAATAGGATCACCTTAATTTCCTAATCAGCTTAGCTCGATCCTTTTTGTACGTGCTTTCTTCATGATTCCCATAGTCGCTGCTAATTTCGTCCCGTAGTTGCAGGTATTTTCAACGAGGAAAAAGTACACCAAAGGTCCCTCAACTTGTCATCGGGATAAAAACAGCAAAACCAGATATACGAGGTCCCTTAACTATATAAAACCGGTCACCCGAGATCCTTCGATGATTTTAACCCCGGTTTTGATCTACGTAGCGGCTGAGTCATCGTGGGATCCACATGGGCCCCACATGTCAGGGTTATCCACGTCAGCATCTTATCCCTCTTTCTCCTCTTCTCTCCCTTCCTCAGCTCTCTCTCTCTCTCTCACTTCTCTGCAAGCTGGCCGGGGCGAGGCGGGAGAGAAGGAGGGCGTCGCCGCAACGGCGGCCGGCGGAGGCGGCGTGCGAGCGCGGTGGCCAGCGAAGCGGAGTGGAGTGGAGGCGTGGAGCAGCGGTGGCGGTAGGCGGGCGAGCGCGCGGCTGGCGGATGGGGAGCGGCGGCCAGTAGGTGGCGGTGGCGGAGGCGGAGGCTGTGGAGGTGGCATGAGCCCCTTATGAAGGAAGGGCTTCCTCCCCTCAAGTGGATCGGGCAGCCCCCTAGCGGCGGGCATGGTGGTCGTCGGCATCGGCATGCCCCGCTTCTCCCTGTGGTCGTCGGCGTCGGCGTGCCCTGCACCCGCTCCTCCCGACGGGATCCTCTCCTCCTCATCGGCGTCGGCATCCCCCTCGTCCCCGTCGGATCCCGCCATGGCGCGGTTGCTGGCGTCCTCCTCCTCCTCTCCTCCTCCGCCGCTGCATCGACGGCGTGCCCCGCTTCTCTCTCCTGGCCGCCTCCACGGCATCGTCCATGCCGGGTCCATGAGCATCCGGACCCCACTAGCGAGCTCCTGCATCAGCCCCTCCTCCCCCAGCATCTTCGCCATCACCAGCAGCTTGCCGCCCTCGGCGAGCTCGGCGCACGCGTCGACACCGCCGAGGTAGCGGCCCATGACAAAGAGATGCGGCGGCACTGGGCGGGGAGGTCCGCGGCAAGCACAGCGAGGAGATCTGCAGCGAGCACGTCGTCGTGCTGGACCACGAGCCGGTGGAGGCTGCTGCGGGATTGGTTCTCGGTGCTCCCTCCCTGAGCACACGCGCCGCCTGGGGGAAGCTCGCGCTACCTCAGGAGCCGCCGTCGCCGGCCGCACCATCCTCGGGCCGCACGCGTCGCCGTGGGCACCCTAGCGCCGGCATCCCCATGCCCTGCGAGTGCAAGAGCAGAGAGCGAGAGGAAGGAAGGAGAGAAACAGAGAAACAAATAGGGGAAAGAGAGAGGGTGACGTGGATACCTGACATATGGGGCTCACGTGGGTCCCACGCTGATTCAGCCGCCACGTAGATCAAAACCAGGGTTTAAATCACTGAAGGATCTCGGGTGACCGTTTGTATAGTTAAGGGACTTCGCATATCTAGTTTTTTGGTTCGAGGATGTAGATGGAGGAAGTTTCGCCCCTAGACGAGCTGGTAATTTTGGCCCACTATTGCTTGTAATTGGGGCCGTACGCGCTAGTAGTTTGAGCTCATCGGCCGATTGGCGAGATTAAATTCGGCCTGTAGCTTCTTGTACTTTCGGCCCATAGGCTGCAGTAATTTCGGCCCACATGGCGTTGGTAATTTTGGCCCGTACGTATGCGTCAAAATACGTACGGGTCAACCGTCGAAGCCCTGTTCCGTGCCTACGCCGGAAAATGGCGGAAATACCTACCCGACCGGTCGCAACGGCGGGGATGGATGGTTCGACGCGGCGGTGCATTCATGCCGGTGGTACACTCTGTCTACGACGGATACACTACACGGATGCAGGCGGCGGTGGTGGGGCGCGATGACAGGGTTCAATTTCTCGTTTTCGGTTGTATTGGGCGGCTCCAATATGGTAAAATCTTGAAAATTTCGATCCTAAATTTGAAACAAAATTTAGTCAAATGTGAACAAATATTACCAAAATTCACGAAAAATTTAAAAAATTGAAAATTCCGGCTGAAATAATATCGTAACAGAGAGGTCCAAAATTACCGAAATTTCGAAAATTTCAGTCCGAAATGTGGAACCTTGGCGATGACCCTCAAGGGTCCCTGGGATGATGTCGTTACGACGGCGTGCACCGGCGGCAAGCTGATGCTGGCGGAGGCATAGGTCGACATGGTGCGCTTGATGTTGAGGTGGAGTCCTGAAGGTGGTGGTGGCATTCGCTGCCACCAACGCTGGAGCCCGGAGACACTGCTCACCTGTTTTACTCTAAAGATAAGACCGTGAATCTAAGGTAATCTCTTCGTTCTTTTATAATCCCTCTAGTCGCAAAAGATATAATAGGTTGGGTGCGGGAGGTCACGCTTCTCTAGATGGTCGGTCATCTAGCATGGTCGGTGAGCGACCAGCCAAAGAAAGTAATGGTACGAAGGGAGAGCGAAAGATATCCAGATCAGCAAGTACTAGAAAGGGATCCTACCAGAGGAAAGAGCAAGATAGGCTTAGCAAGTGGAGTACGACCTTGAGCTATCCCACTTCCAGAGGCAGGAGACAGGCACTCAGGCTGGCCTTCTGACAGTGTAGTGGCCTGAACCATCAGCCAAATTAAGATACTCTCTCCGTACTTGTAAATGAAGTTGTTTAAGATAATGTTTAAGTCAAACCTTGGAAATATAAATCATGAATAACTTGAACTCTCAAGTTATTGAGTTTGAAAATATAAAAATTATATGAATAGATTGGTCTTGAAAAATACATTTATAAAAGTATACACATATCACTTTTTAATAAATATTTTTATAGAAATAAGAAGTCAAAGTTATGTTTTTGTAGACCGTGTCGCTGTCCTAAACGACTTCCTTTACGAATACGGAGGGAGTATATTGTAGGATCGCATGCATCCCAACAGTGGCGAAGCCACCGGGGGTGCCGGGGTGGGCCTGGCACCCCCCATTCCCATGCGCTGCAAATTAACCCCCGGGTGATTAGCCATCTAATCTATACAATTAACTCATTAGTTAGTTGCAAGTTGAGCCTATACATAACTGACCAATAGATTTTAGTTTTACGTGATTACCTGAGTTAATTAATGTAACTCAGCGGTGTGGTTGCAAGTCTCCAAAACTAAAACTAAAACGGATGAATAGAAATGATGTCTTGTCATTCATGTATTAAGTAAATTTGGTGCTATTTAGTTGCCTAATTTTAAAAAATTATTCTTTTATGTTATATTAATGTGCATTCAGACATACACCCTCCATCCTAAAATAAGTTCAGTTTTTTACATGAATCTAGAAGAATGTGTTGAAATATATCCAAAGTCATATCAACAATCAATTTATTTACATATTAGTGCAAAATAACCGCAAAATTCAAAATATAATTATACGAGAGACGACTACACATATTAGAGTGAACAAGAGGTGAGGTGAGGCCAATCTGCCACTCAGCATGAACTGAGCTATCAAGATCCACACCATTGTCTACCGAGACGCTGGCGAGTTCTTACATCTCGTGACCAGTACCCCTATCACTAAATCCTGGCTTCGCCACTGCATCCCAAAGAACCACATGGGCAGATCCATCTGTTAGTCTGCGACCTTGAGCCTTCAGCGGACGAACCCCGGGATGCGACCATAAAGCTTGGCTGATCAGTGATCAGCGCGCGCGACTACCAAGTGTCAACTACGCG
Organism: Oryza glaberrima; assembly: GCF_000147395.1. Classification (NCBI taxonomy): domain Eukaryota; kingdom Viridiplantae; phylum Streptophyta; class Magnoliopsida; order Poales; family Poaceae; genus Oryza; species Oryza glaberrima. The sequence goes on from NC_068326.1 coordinate 12,234,765, forward strand.
GCCAACTCAACGAGTCGGTACGCAACCGGCCAGATCTCCGTTGGGGCGCATGGCATGGAGAGCGTGTACGGACTGTGTAGTACTGTAGTGCACGCCCGACGAACTGTCTCGGTAACTTCGTCACTAGGCGTCTAGGCCTCGTTTAAACCTGATAATCGGATATACATGGGATACAGATTTTTACTGGATTTTCGTTAATGCGTTTTATGATGCGTTTTCTACCTTTCGATAGGATAAAATTAACAACCGATATCTATAACTACTTAATAGTATTGGTTTTATTAAAAAACCCGATACCAATAGTCTCATTAAGTCATAAGTGCTGAATTTTATAATAAACAGGCGCTAATAGACATCATACTACCTCCGTTTTTTAATAGATGACGCCGTTGATTTTTTCTTACATGTTTGACCATTCCTCTTATTCAAAAATTTTATGCAAATATATAAGATATAAATCACACTTAAAGTACTATGAGTGATAAAACAACCCATAACAAAATAAATTACAATTACGTAAATTTTTTAAATAAGACGAATGGTCAAACATGTGAGAAAAAGTCAACGGCGTCATCTATTAAAAAACGGAGGAATTATATGTACCGGTTCTTATAATAACCGGTATCTTCTAGTACGGCCTAATTGGTGCAGTTTTTATTATGGAATGGCACGTATAGGCATCACAAATGTACCGTTTCTTAATAAAAACGGCATCTATGAGTGGTAAACCGGTACCTATGATGACATCGCTCCTATATATGTGTTTTTACCTAAATTTTCGTATCAAGTCATATGAAGATATATTTTACATCAAATTTATAGAGCTCGATGAAAACTACAACTTTGTAGGTCATAAATTTTTTATTTGAGGTTGTCTGGATTTCTGAAATTTTGTTATAAGTAATCTCAGATCTATTGGGATAAGTGAATTTTTGATATTTCTAAACACTCTCGGACGAAGATGGCATTTATATGAAAATTGTAGATCTTAATGAGATCTACAATTTTATAATTGACAAATTTTTGAAGTTATCTACGATGTTTATTATAAGTTTTGAATGATAGTATTTGCTTAAAAACAACGATTGTTACTAGGTGAGATGGTAAGTAGGCTTTGGATGCAGAGATCTCGGATTTAAACACTTGTAATCCCGAGCGCATAAAAATGGTGTTATAATTTTGTGTGTTGTGAGAATAGAAGTGTAACCATGTATTGCCTAGTAATATACAAAATATTTTTTTCGGTTTTTTTCGCACCCGTAAAAATAAAAAGGGAAAAGTCTAAAGTCCGGATCACATTCCTAAACTATTGAGTGAGTATGAATTACCCTCACATCTTTCACCCTCAACTATCGATACCGAATGACCCCCCCTCCCCTAAGCAGTTTACAAGCTGTTTAGGTCCTACGTGGCAATCCAGTTAACAATTCTTTTATTAAAAAAATCGATAGGGCCCACCTGTTAGATCTCTTTCATCTCTCTCTTTCCCCTCTCACACTTCTCTCTCTTTCGCACGCTCATCGCCCGCAACGCGAAGCAGACGGTGGCCAACATGTCCAAGGTGCTGCACATCCAGATCAAGGAGAGCATGGGCCGTGTTGAGACGGAGGTTGTCTTCGGCGAGCTACTGTAGCGCCGTTGAGACAGTGGTCGTTGACGGCGAGACATAGGGCCTCTACCCGATCCAAGACAAAATGCCCCCACCCCCATCCGTCGCTGTCCTCCGCGCCCGAGCTGCATCTACTCCCCCTCCCCCCCGCCCCGCGCCCGCCGTAGTCCTGCCAGCCTCGCCCACAACCGTCCCGTCGCCCTCACCCACCGCCGTCCCTCCTTTCCCACTCATCGCTGTCCCGCCACCCCAAGCTGCCTCTAGCCTCGCTTGCCGCCGCCCCGAGCTGCCTCCACTCCCAACCCCGCCTACCGTCATCCAGCTCTCCCTCTCGTGCTGAGAAATTGACAGAGGATTTGGGAAAGAGGGATGTAGATGAGGGGAGGGAGAAGAGAGAGAGGTATTTGGGAAAGAGAGAGATAGAGAGCGGAGGGGAAAGAGATAGAGAGGGTGAGAGACTTATAGGTAAGGCCCGCCAATTAAAAAAAAAGAATTTGTGACTGGGCTGCCAGGTAAGACCAAAACGTCTCCGGTTGGAGGACGGGCGAGGGTAATTCATCCGGTATTGATAGTTGAGTGTGAAAGAAATCTAGTTTTCAGGTTTTTTTTTTTTGGGGGGGGTGTTTAATTCGTACTCACTCAATATAGTTTAAGGGTGTAATTCAGACTTTCTCAAATAAAAAGGGATGCACCGGTTTCTAAATCTTGCGGGTTACTCCTTCCGTAAAAAAAAAAACCCCACTACCCAAAAGTGGGTTTTTTTTGAATGGAGGGAGTATAAGAGTAGAGGTGTGACCATATATTGGTAAAATAGGATGAATGAGAGTTATAATCTTTGGTTTTTGACTGGTTATGATCTTTGTAATTCCGTGTGATGCACACGGTCCGAAAACGGTATAAGGTCCATCTCATTCAAGTCACTACGTTTTCCGTCTTCGCTTTAACATAAAAATTCTGGGAATCGGGCAACCTTTCCTATTTAAGTTGCTCCCTATCTTCTAGCTACAGTACGATGGTACTGTAGCGCTGCTGCTGCCGCACTGCTTCTACTACACTTTACTGCTGCTGCTGCTGCTGTCTTGCTTGTATGGACCGGCCAAGGCCGCAAGGCCAGGCCTGCTGGCTGCTGCTGCTGGGCTGCTAGCTTTGCTGTCCGTTTTTTTTCTCTTCTTTATCCTTTTCATGCTTTGTCCTTTTGATACTGTAAATAACTACTTTTCTTCTAATATATACTCTAACTATGCTGGTAGTATTCTTGGAAAAAAATTAATTTTTTTCGCACTCGTAAAAAATGGGTGTATCCCTGTAAATGCTGATTCCAATTTAGAACCGCACCCATGACATTTTTTTAGCACTCGTAAAAAATGGGTGTATCCCTGTAAATGCTGATTCCAATTTAGAACCGCACCCATGACTATTTTGATTGGTTCCCCTATAAGTTGCAGGAGGCCTTCTCTCTGGTTTTACAGTTGGCGTCCTGTAGTTGAGGGATGTAATATAAAAAATTTCATATTATTTTGAAACTTTCTAATGAGATAAATTAACCTTATATGTCCATAAGGGTATTTTAGGTATTATTGAAAAATAAGCCCAATGACGTATTATAGAACAATTGATAAAGTCGCCGGTATATTATAGAAAGAGACAAAGTCAGTGGTAAATTGTTGAACTATGACAAACTCAGTGGTATAAAATAGATTCTCTCTAATATGAATATTTCCCCAATTTTTATAGCCCATCTATATTTTCTATATAGTTGATACCACTAACAATTATTAGAAGCTAAAACTTAACATGTAAGCATATGCCACATCATCACCCACTAGCAATTATTATTTTAACTCATTTAGAATCACATGCAAGCATACCACATCTTCACTCACTAGCAATTACTGTTCTAGCCTATTTTAAATCCCACGTAAGCATGACACATCATCAACAAGCATATATGTCAAATCATCTTCCTCACATTATTATCTCAATATTTTAACTTTTTATCATTTCGACAATATTTAACATATGCTTATTCATGAATCCCACAGTAAAGCGCAGGGTATCACCTAGTATGCGGTAGATATAGTTCGGCCACAGGGCAATTCAATTTCTCCCATATCTTAAATGCCGGTAAATTTGGCCCGTCCGTGGTCCGCCCTTTGCAATTTCGTCCATAAGTGTGCATAAACTCCGTAACTGATAGTACTCCCTCCGTATGTTTTTATTTGACGTTAGAGACAGTCTCGATACAATTAAGGAACCCACGAATTGACTATTGTGCCCTTCCCCCTTCAAGGCTTCAACCAATGGTTGGCTGGCTGACAGCTTTTTATTGGGGCAAGGAAGTAAATTTGTCTACGGGATGGAGGAGAGCTGAACTGTGAGCGTCAAATAAAAAAAGCGTTTCTGAATTGAGCTAGAGCGTCAAATAAAAAAAAATGGAGGGAGTAGTATATTTTAAAAAAGTAAAGTCTATCATCGGTCTCTAAACTTGTACCGCTGTGTCATCCCGGTCCCTAAACTCGCAAATCGATCGTTTAGGTCATCAAACTTGCAGATCATTTGTTTAGGTGCTCCAACTTATTTAGTTGTGTCCAAATTAATAGTATTGTTAATTTCGGCATGTTAGAGCTTAGCAGGTGGGCCAAATATCGCCTTGGTTTCCTCCCACCACGTTTCCTTCCAACAAACCATTCATTCGTGCCAGGAAAATCTAACATTAGCTCTGTGCCAACGCTTTCTATGAAAAGGCAATGCAATTTTCTAAAGTCGTTGAGTGCAACCAAATTACTCCAACTTCTTATGGCCCGGAACAACCTCGAGAAATTAAATTAAGGAGTCAACCCATCAGTCGGTCAAATGCAAGATGCTGATATATTGTCTCTTGTACTCTCTTAGTACTAAGGAGTAACTCGATAGAACATTCGGGTTCAGCCCAATCAGCAACTAGTGGCAATCATCTTCAACGAATGATGAGATTAAAATTAGATATAATCCCTTCGTTTTTTCTTTTCAATAGATAACTTTATGATTGACGACGCCATTGACTTTTACCGTCCTTCTTATTAAAAGTTTGTTGTGAGTTATTTTATCACTAAAATTATCATTTATTTTGTTGTGAGTTATTTTATCACTAAAAATTTGTTGTGAATTATTTTATCACTAAAAGTATTTAAGTATCATCTATATCATATATATTGGTATAAATTTTTTAATAATACGGATAATCAAATGTATCTCAAAAATCAACAACATCACTGTTAGAATAAAGAGAGGGATCATATATATTTATATATATTTGCCCTCATCCACGTCGGGTAGGACATTCATCCTAGAGTAGTCGAGTGAAGAACGGATGGTCAGAATCACAAGAGTTTTAATTTGCAACCAATAGAATGCGCTTGGCATTCTCGCGGCAAGTTCCCTGCTCTGCCTAAGGAACACCTAAAAATCATATAGAAAACCATGCATGACAAGTCAAGTCAGAGAACTATATATAGCCGCGATCTGAAAACCGACCGGCCGCAGCTAAACAAAGACAGAGTATATATATTCCTCTCTTATGTATGCAGGTTAGAACAATATTTATATGCACACATAGATACGCTCGCGTTGCAAGTTGCAACTTGTTTTTCCGTTTGGTGCTATGGCGGTGATCAAGTCTTTGTAACGACTTAATTAATTATACTGGGAAACACATAGCAATTTGATGGCTGCAGCTAATTAAGCCAGTGATTGAGATTATTATACTATCTCTATTTTCAAATAAACGGTGTGTTATTGACTTTTACACACACGACGGACCACGCACATGGACCGGCAGAACATATATAAGGATGATCGTATTGTACCTGCTGCTTGCTTCTAGATGAGTCGGGAAATGTAGTACAAACAACTCGAAATCTGAAACTATCGTTGGATTAAAATAATAAATATCTAATACTTATCCATGTCATCCAGAGTTTTAATCAGATTTGATGACGTACATAAATCTCATACATCTATTTTAGAATTCAACGATAATTTCAAGGTTTTCATTGCATATGTAGTTTGTATTATGTATTTTTCCAACTAAGGTTTCGTTTGAATCTAATTTTATGAGCTAAGTATTTCCTCGTTGTCTATAAACAAGTTTCTTGAACGGTTAAATTGTATATTTTGTGAATGTTTTATAGAAAATTTTATTTAGAAAAGCAATTAAATATATTTTTAAAATTTAATACTTAATTGATCCAATGTTAATAATTAACCTGTCTTTGATTGCGTGTCACTAATAAACTGAGACAAAACCCATTGTCGAACAAAGCCTAATCTATCTTTTAACACTATTAACTTATTAAAGTAATAGAAACATGAGTCTCCACGTTTACTCTCACGGCCTAGAAAATTCCGACGTTAATTGGAGAAAAAGAAAAAGAAGAGTCCATATAGAAATATAATTTCAAAATTGTTTAATTTCGAAATTAGAGAATAAGGAATATTGGAAGAGTAGACTAGAGTCCATATAGGAATACAATTTAGAGCTAATTAAAATTGGGAATAAAAAAGAAGTTAGAGACCTTATAGAAATAGAACTTAGAAATAACTAAGGAATATTGAAAAACCAGTCTAGAGTGCATATATGAATACAATATAGTAATAACTGAAATTCAAAATTAAAAAATAAGGAATATTGTAAGATAAGTTTAGAGTCCATATAGAAATAAATATACAATTTAGATATAATTGAAATTCTGAATTTAAAAAATAAGAAATTTAAAAGTAGAATTTAGAGTCCATATAGAAATACAACTTAGAAAAAACTAAAATTCAAAATTTTAAAATAAGAAATATTAGAAAAAAGAATATAGAGTCTATATAGAAATACAACAGAGAAGAAGCTAAAATTTGAAATGAAAAAAAAAATATTAAAAAAGAGTCTAAAGTCCATATATGAATACAATTTGGAAATAATTGAAATTCAAAATTAAAAAAGAAATATTAAAATATGAGTATAGAGTCCATATAATAAAAATAAGGATTGTTGGAAGAGGAGTCTAGAGTTTATATATAAATACAATTTAGAAATAACTGAACTTTGAGGTATTAAAATAAGAAATTGTCAGGGTTACGGGAAAGGTATACCCTCTACCCTTCGATATACGTCACATATCGACATGGTATGCTTGCGCGTATGCGGACCTTTTCTGGCATAAGTTGGGGAAATCCATTACAGAGTTCACAGATGTAAGGAGCCCTACTCGGATAGAACTAGGTCGTCATTATATCGTATCTGGTCCGATGTCTCCGAGTTCTACTTGGAGACCAGTTGATCTATGGTATAAAAGGGACCCCCCGGGAGGACCTGAGGCATCAAATCTCAGAGCCAACACATCCACCACAGCCTACAAAACCGGAGCTTACAGGAGCCCAGTCGCCGGGTGATTTAGTTGAATCAACTCGACTACGATCTCGTCAGTGTCGTCGAGTTCTACTACTCCCTTTGTGATCTTTGGTTTCCATCATATAATCCCATATCAACTGGATTAGGGCTATTACCTACCAAGGGGCCTGAACCAGTATAATCCCTGTTTCCTATTTTGCTTGATGTCGTATTATGTAGATCCTCGTACCAGCGTACCCCAATACCGTCTATATCCGGTCTACGGGTATCCCCCGTCGACAGTAGCGCGCCAGGTAGGGGGACTTGGTGCTCAAGGTTCTACTACTATGACATCCAGCTTCGTCGACAACAGCGTCAACACTAACCTCAACCAAGGAGTTCTTACTTCAACAACACTGGTGTGGACTCAAGTCGGCGAAATTGTCTTTCCGGTTTATACTACTATGCCGATCTCAGCTGGTCCGCCAATGACCGGAAACGAGAACGCAGTGGCTACAACCCGGGGTGACTCCATGTCGAAGGATCCTCCCAGCGAAGCGGAGATCGGAACGTCGACGACATCCGAGCTCGAGAAGGATCCTAGTGCGGCCAAGCCTTGTCTTTCCGACAGGAATCACGAGCCGACAAGGATTGCTTCCGAGGTCACAAGGTCCTGGTGTCCTATCCACAAAACCAGGAAACACACCCTGCAAGCCTACTGGGTCTTTCTCAACGTCCATGCTGAAATTCGTGCCTGCAAAGAGCGTGGAATTCAGCGTACCTCCCCAACTCGTGATGTCTATTGTCCTATTCACAAGACAAAGAATCACGACCTCTCGAGCTGCAAGGTCTTTCTCAGCGCCATGAAGGCACCATCTCCTAAGGTCTAGCAGTCACACATCTGCATCAGGGATAAAGACAAGGAGCAAGGAACGACGCCAATTTCAGATCGATTTGTTGGGGTAATCGACATCGATCCCCACGAACCATCAGTCTTGCACCTCCTTGAAGACTATGGATCATCGACAACGAGCACGCCGCGTGAGGTATTGGCTATCGACGATGTCGGCGCGTCAGCGCGCACCAATGCGGAAGCGGAGAATCAAGTGACTACTCCGGCCCAGCACATCAGAGCCGTTAACGCAATACTGAGGGAAACCCCCTACGATCCCGTTCTGAACGACGATCTCGCACGTTGGACAGAACGACTACGGGAATCAGTGGCCAACCTCAGTAACGCGTTCGAAGAGGCCGCTGCTGCAGCGCACCCGGAACAGCCACCAACTGGCGATGCTAATGGTGAAAACCCTGAACAGCGGGAATTGCCTCATCGAGCCACCCCCCACCTCGCGGCACCGGCGATCTCCGCGATCACCTAAATGGCCGCCGAGAGGCGCGACGCACACGAGATAACGAGAACCGTTCCCGACATCGCGTCTCTTCACGGCGTCACAATAACGAAGAACGAGGAGGCCATTCAAGCGAAGACCGAGACCGTGATAACCGCCACAACCGCCACGATCACGATCGTGAACGGCGGGTGCCGGGCGATACTGGTCGAGGACGTCGCCATAATGACGACGATGATGGAGATCGGCGCCGAGACAACAATGGGAGACGACGACAGGATTCTCGAGAACCCGGCCGACGTCCTCGTAATCGTATGCCGGAACCAAGCGACGCATTGTCATCGTCATCATCCTCGTCATCTTCATCATCAGATAGACATCCATAAAGGACGTATGATCGCCGACAACCCACCACCCCCAGCGCTGGGTGTAGAGCTTTCGGTCGTTCACTTCGGGATGTCCGATGGCCTGAAAGATTCCGACCTGGAGCAATAGAGAAATACGATGGGAGCACTGACCCGGAAGAGTTCATTCAGGTTTACTCCACGGTACTCTACGCTGCCGGAGCGGACGACAACGCGTTGGCGAATTACTTGCCAACCGCAATAAAAGGCTCTGCACGTTCATGGCTGATGCATCTCCCCCCTACTCGATCTCTTCGTGGGCAGACCTGTGGCAGCAATTCGTAGCCAACTTCCAAGGAACTTACAAGCGCCACGTGATCGAAGACGACCTACATGCGTTGACATAGAACCCGGGCGAATCCTTGAGGGATTATGTTCGGCGCTTTAATGAGTGCAGAAACACAATCCCCGAGATCACCGATGCTTCTGTAATTCGCGCTTTCAAATTCGGTGTCAGAGATCGCTATACTACTCAGGAGTTGGCAACGAGGCGCATCACGACTACTCGGAGGTTATTCGAAATTGTCGATCGATGCGTTCATGCGGATGACACATTTAGACGCAAGAACGACAAACCAAAAACCGGAGGAGAGAAGAAACCAGCCAAGGACACACTTGAGTCAAGCAAGAAGAAAAATCGCAAGAGTGGGAAAAGGAAAGCTTAAGCGGAATTTCTCACAGCAGAATACGCGAACCCTCCCAAGCGCCCAGACCCACAAAGTAGCGACGCGAAGAAAGCATGGTGCCCTATACACAAGACGGACAAACATTCTTTGGAAGATTGCCTTGTTTTCAAAAAGTCGCTCGAGAAGCACATGGCATTGGAAAAAGGCAAGAGAGTACGCGTGGTCGAGAAGGATGCGGAGGCGACTGCTCAGGAGTCAGACTCAGCATACCCAGACTCTGATCTCCACGTCTCACACATTTTCGGAGGCTCTACAGCGTACTCCTCAAAGCGAGAATACAAGAATGTGGAACGTGAAGTCTGTTCGACGTGGCAGGGAGCTGCACCCAAGATGAAGTGGTCCGAGCAGAAGATAGAATTCTCATAAGAGGACCACCCTAAGACTGCTGTCATCCCAGGGCGATATCTGATAGTGGTCGAACCCACTATTCGTAATATCAAAGTCGCACGGGTTCTCATCAACGGTGGCAACTCAATCAATCTTTTCTTCGCCAGTGCCTTGGACGCGATGGGAATCCCACGAAGCGAGTTGACACCCACCGATCAACCCTTCCATGGAATCACTCCCCAGTCTTCATCCAAACCATTGGGCAAGATCACGTTGCCTGTGACTTTCGGCCAAGCAAACAACTTCCGAACAGAGCAGATCACCTTTGATGTTGCTGAATTCGATACAGCATATAATGCCATCATCGGGAGAACTGCACTAGCAAAGTTGATGGCCGCATCTCACTACGCGTATCAAGTGCTCAAGATGCCGGGACCGAAGGGAACAATCACTATTCAAGGGAACGCAAAGCTGGCAGTGCAATGCGACAAGCAGAGCCTCGACATGGTCGAGCACACGCCTAGCCCACCCGTCACGACTGAGCCACCCAAGAAAGTGAGCAAAACAAACAAGACGCCGAAACCGGACGGCACGATCAAGACCGTTCCACTCTCTACTGCCAACCCCGACAAGACCGTCAAGATCGGGGCATCACTAGACGAGAAATAGGAACTCGTGCTCATCACCTTCCTCCGCGACAATGCTGACGTGTTCGCTTGGCAACCGTCCAACATGCCGGGGGTACCTAGGGAGGTGATTGACCACAAACTCATGGTGCGACCCGATGCCAAGCCAGTAAAGCAAAAACTGCGGAGATTTGCACCAGATCGAAAACAAGCCATACGAGAAGAGCTCGACAAGCTTCTCAAAGCTGGTTTCATCAGAGAGGTACTCCATCCAGAGTGGCTAGCCAACCCAGTCATGGTGCGGAAGGCCAATAGGAAGTAGAGAATGTGTGTCGATTTCACCGACCTCAACAAGGCGTGTCCAAAGGATCACTTTCCTCTTCCTCGAATAGACCAACTAGTGGACTCAACAGCTGGCTATGAGTTGTTGAGCTTCCTCGACGCTTACTCCGGTTACCACCAAATCAGCATGGCAAAAGAGGACAAGGAGAAGACATCATTCATCACGCCGTTCGGGGTATTCTGCTATGTTAAGATGCCGTTCGGACTAATAACCGCAGGAAACACTTTCCAGCGCACGGTCCAGGGCGCACTTAGCAACCAACTCGGAAACAATGTTGAGGCCTACGTCGATGACATTGTTGTCAAGACCAAGACAAGCGACTCATTGATTAACGATCCGCGGGAAACGTTCGACAACCTCCGACGATATCGCCTCATGCTCAATCCAGAGAAGTGCACGTTCGGAGTACCATCGGGCAAGCTACTTGGCTTCCTCGTCTCTGGCAGAGGAATAGAAGCAAATCCCGAGAAGATTAAGGCAATCGAGAACATAAAGTCGCCTACAAGACTCAAGGAAGTACAAAGGCTAATCGGATGCATGGCGGCACTAAGTAGGTTCATCGCTAGGATGGGAGAGCGAGGACAACCTTTCTTCGCTCTGCTAAAAAAGCAAGACAAATATGTATGAACACAGGAAGCGGAAGAGGCATTCATTGCACTCAAGCGGTACCTATCAAATCCACCTGTACTTGTTGCCCCCCAACCTAATGAAGAATTATTTCTCTATATTGCCGCCACGCCATATTCCGTTAGCACTGTCATTGTTGTCGAGAGAGAAAAAGTACAACGACCAGTCTACTACGTCATCGAAGCTCTCCACGACGCAAAGACAAGATATCCACAGATCCAAAAACTGCTCTACGCAGTAATCATGACATCAAGAAAGCTACGCCACTACTTCCAAGCCCACAAGGTCACAGTTGTCTCCTCCTTACCTCTCGGCGAAGTCGTGAGGAACAAAGACGTTGTCGGCCGCATTGCGAAATGGGTAGTCGAGCTAAATCAATTTTATATTCACTTCGTGCCACGAATAGCCATCAAGTCCCAGGTACTCGCCGATTTCGTAGCCGATTGGACCATGCCTGATAACAGGTCAGACAACCAAATCGACAATGAAACGTGGACAATGGCGTTCGACGGCGCACTCAACAGCCAGGGAGCAGGGGCAGGATTCATCTTGACATCACCTTCGGGAGATCAATTCAAGCATGCAATTCACCTCAACTTCAGGGCAGCCAATAACACAGCTGAATACGAAGGACTACTCGCCGGAATCAGAGCTACGGCTGCACTAGGAGTCAGGCGACTGATCGTGAAAGGGGATTCCGAACTAGTCGCAAACCAGGTGCATAAAGATTACAAGTGCTCTAGCCCCGAGTTATCCAAGTATCTCGCAGAAGTCAGGAAGCTAGAAAAAAGGTTCGATGGGATCGAGGTCCGACATGTATACCGCAAAGACAATATCGAACCGGATGATCTAGCACGACGTGCGTCTAGACGAGAACCACTCGAACCTGGCACCTTTCTGGACGTCCTTACGAGGCCATCAGTGAAAGAGGCAAGTGGCGAAAATAGCTCGGTCGCCCCCGACATCAGCTCGGGGGCTACAGAGGCAGAGCACGCCGTTGCCGATATCGAGACCACAGATGACTGGCGCACCCCACTCATTAAATTCATAAGCAGCGAAGAGTTGCCCGAGGACGACGTAGAAGCCGAGAAAATATCCCGCAAAGCAAAAGTCTACTGTATGATCGGCAACGATCTATACAAGAAGGCACCAAACGGGGTACTCCTAAAATGCGTCTCGTCCGACGACGGCTGTCACACCCTAAAAATTTCAAATATATAAATTGTTGTTTAATTGGAATTATTAGAATTGATTTTAAAAGCCTAGAAGAGAAGATCTAATTTTAAATAATAAATTCCAATATAAAATGGGGCCAGATAAAATTTTATTAAATACTTTGCTTAATTCTATAATTCCTAGATTTTTCTGGGATTTATTTGAGCTAAGGAAGTATTTTTAATAAATGGAATTGCATTTCATGAATAATTTAAATTGGCAAAAGTTTCAAAAAGTCTCTTTTGGCTTTGGGCCGAAAGTCGGCCCAAAACCTTCTCTCTCTCCTCCTCGGCCCAAGTTGGCCCAGTCCGCAGCCGCAGCCGTCGCTCGCGCGCGCGTCCGCCCGCTGACAGGTGGGGCCCACCTGTCAGACTCGTCGTCTTCCTCGCGCCGCCGCCGCCCGAAACCCTAGCGTCGCGTCGCCGCCGTCTCTTTCCAAATCCGGCCGATCCTTTCCGTTTCCGGTGAAATCAATAGAGGGGAAATGATCTTCTCGATCTCCTCTACCTTTTCCCTTTTGGAACTTCGGCTAAAATCGTTTGGAAAGCGGAGGATTCGATCTCGAATCGGATCGGTCTCTCTCCTCCGAACCCTAGACTTTCCTTCTCGTCGCCGGCCGCCGTGGGCCTTCGCCGCCGTGTTCTTGCCCCTATAAAAGGATCCCCGGTGTCTCCGCTACCCGTCGCCACCCTCGCCTTCGCCTCTCGTCGTCCGTAGAGCCCTAGCGCCGTGAGTCCTCGTGCCGCCGTCGTCGCCGCCGCTCCAGCCGTGCGCCGCCGTCGCTCCAGTCGTCGCCGTCGCTCGGGAAGGCCGCCGTCGTGGTCGCCGTCGCGTCGCCGTCCTCGTCCGCCCCTCCGTCATCGCTGTCGACCGCCGGAACTCCGTCGCCGTCATCAAGCCGAAGGTTGCCGCCGCTTCTTCCTCGTCGCCGACGTCGTCCGGTCATCGTCCGCCGTCGCTTTGGTCGCCGGTGAGTTCGCCGTGTCGCCCGCAACCCGTAGAGGCTTTCCGTTCGCGCCGCCGCGCCGTCGTTCGCCGGCGAGCTCGCGCGGTTCGGTCGCCGCCGGAGATGACGTCGTCGCCGACGTCATCGATGCCGTCCGCTGTGGTCCGGCTGTGGACCGGTCGATCTCGGCCGTTCGTTTTGGATGGATCGATCTCGGCCGTCCGTTCCCGTGAACCGTCGCCGTGCACCCGGTCCACCGCTAACCCTAGCCGCTGACGCAATAAATCCTCTTTTCCTTTTCAAAAATAATTCATTATTGCGTCATAATTCAATTAAAATCCATATAAGTGTTTTAATCTGATTTAATATTTAAAAATTCATAACTAATTCATCTTAGCTCGGATTTAGTTGGTTCAAGTCTCTAAATTTTTCTAAAATTGAGATCTACATGTTAAAAATATCCACATGTACTGTTCATGCTTGTTTATGTGCTGTTTTGGTGTTTTGCTCTTTTCTGTTTAGATTCCGATGTTTCCGGAGGGTCCGTTTTCGCAGGAGAAGAATTTGAAGAGTTCCAAGGCCAGCAAGGCAAGTCACACAGATCCCAAACAACCCCTTTGAGCATGTTGATCCCGTTTAAAGCTATTGTTTCTATTCAACTATTGCATTTATTTTCGAATGTCATTGGGTGGAATTAACCTATTGTTTGTTATAGCCCTTTTGTTCTTGATTACTTTATTCCTTGATACCTTGGGTTCTTATAAATTGACTAGTTGAGCTTTATATATTGGTTCAGCTAGATATTAGATGTGATTGCTTAGCCATGCTTAGAAACATTAGCACACTATTGGGATAACTTATGACTCCCTATTATTCAATGATGGCTTAATGATAACTCATGATGGTTAATCATGATTGGTAAATTAATTAATTTGCCAACTAAAACCTGATAATGGTGGGTTGTGAGCACATGGTTTTGATGGTCGTGCTCATGACAATTAAGGACCGGTTCACGAGTCTCGGTTGTGAAACATTAACCGTGCCAACCACAAGCCAGCGTGGGCAACGGCTTTACCTTTTGTATAGCATAGTTCATTGCGGGGCACCAGACTGAGAAGTGGCGGAGATAAGCCCACGGGGGTCGCTGGGGAGTCCATGCCTTGTTTATAAGGGGGTGATTATGATCCAGGAACGGTGCGCTGTGGTGGATTGTGTTGTGCGAGGGGTACTGTCACAGCTCCTTTCTGAGGTACCGTGGTGGTATCAAGGCGCATGGTGACATGTCGTGGGGCTGTGTCTTGTGGGTACAGTGGTACACCTCTGGTCAGAGTAAAACTATTCGAATAGCCGTGCCCGCGGTTATGGGCGGGTTTAACAATGTCTTTCGTGATTAGTCTCATACCTCTCATCATAATAAAAGATACTATGACTGGTAATAATTTGATTAGCTCCTGGTTTGGAATGGTATATTCCTGGTTTGGAGATAGAACTGTGCAGCCGGGATTGGTTGTTCAGAATGGTTGGGCCTATGCAACAGGGTATGTTGTATAGCGTTGGAATAATATTGTTTAATTATTACTCAACTGTTTTACTAAATTCTGAAATGTTTATTAAATGCTGTTTATGCAAATGAAACCCTATTATGCCATCCTTTGTTATCCTGTGCACTTGCATATTTGCTGCGTGGCTTGCTGAGTATGTCATATACTCACCTTGCAATCATTCATCAGAGGAGGAGTTATACAGTGATACTGATGGTGTGGAGGATTAGGTGTAGCCCTGGTCAAGCTGCCTGTGGAGTGGAATTGTCTGCGCCGTTTATCTTATTTTCCGCTGCTTAGATCTTTATTGATTGAGAGGAACTATCTACCTCTGTAATGACATTTTATTCGCTTATTAATTAGAGTAATAATTGTACTCTATTATCAATTTGTTATTGTGTGCCTCGGCTGATTCCTGGACGAGGGTTCGCGCACATGTAAGCGTTTGGAATTTTGGATAGAAATTCCGGGCGTGACAACGGCAGACACCTCCTCCTCGACATACATGAAGGGATCTGTGGGTCACATGCCGCTGGTCGGACATTAGTCGGAAAAGCTTTCCGACAAGGGTTTTTCTGGCCAACCGCCCTCAAAGATGCCTGCGACATGGTTCAGCGGTGTGAAGCCTGTCAATTCCACAGTAAACACACAAAGCTGCCAGCGCAAGCACTCCAGACTATCCCTCTCACTTGGCCGTTCTCGCGCTGGGGGCTAGATATACTCGGGCCATTCCCACGAGGACAGGGCGGCTACAGGTTCCTATTCGTGGCGATCGACAATTCAACAAGTGGATTGAAGCGACACCCACAGCGGAAATCAAGGCCGACAACGCCATCAAATTCATCAAAGGGATATTCTGCAGATACGAATTGCCCCACCGTATCATAACAGACAACGGCTCCCAGTTCATCAGTGCCGATTTCCAAGATTACTGCATCAGGCTGGGAGTCAAGATCTGCTTCGCCTCAGTTTCTCACCCTCAGAGCAATGGACAAGTCGAGCGGGCAAACGGCATAGTACTACAAGGAATCAAGACCCGCGTCTATTACAGGCTCATGTCACACGACAAGAAGTGGGTCGAGGAACTTCCATCGGTACTATGTGCCGTGCGTACCACACCGACAACGTCCAATAAGGAGACACCTTTCTTCCTCGCGTATGGCTCAGAGGCCATGCTCCCCACCGAGCTACGACATCAAAGTAC
This sequence comes from Oryza glaberrima, assembly GCF_000147395.1. Classification (NCBI taxonomy): domain Eukaryota; kingdom Viridiplantae; phylum Streptophyta; class Magnoliopsida; order Poales; family Poaceae; genus Oryza; species Oryza glaberrima. Next base: position 12,250,998 of record NC_068326.1, read on the forward strand.
ACGAGTACAGAAGTATTCCGATGAGGGTCAGGAGGAGTAGCGATACGATGATATGAATCTACTCGAGGAACATCATGAATGAGTTGCCGTTCGAGCAGCCAGCTACCAATAGGCCCTCCGCCGTCACCACGAGAAGCGCATACGAGCACGCACGCTTTCGATCGGCGACTACATCCTCCGACGGGTTCAAAGCCAAGCAGGGCGCAACAAGCTCTCACCCAAATGGGAAGGACCGTACACGATCACACAAGTTCTACGGCCAGGCGCATTCAAAATCGCAGACGACGATGGTTGTGAGTTGGCAAATTCCTGGAACATTGATCAACTACGTAAATTCCATGTATAAATCAATAGTATCCATACTTGTAAGACATCTTACAGCCTGAATAAAGCCTATTTTTCAGGTATATACAATCAAAGTGTTCCTTCCCGATGATCCCTTACCCATATGACACCTAGCGTTGCAACCTATCCTCATGTCCCTTTACGCCGTCTTGATAAGGCCTCCGAGGAACCTAAGGGAACTTCGGCTGGGGACGCCTAGAGCCGATAAGGCCTTGTCGGATCCTGTAGAGACAAAAGACCATGTAAGATCTGGTCGTGTAAGAGTTCTCGCCGTGCGTATTAACCAAGCCGTGTAATCGAAAATAAACTTTCCAACTTCACGGCTGGGGGCTAGGATCAGTGCTTGTTGAACCGAGGCAAGTCAAAGGTCCAAGAGCCTTATCTTCCGATAAGAATTCTCCGATGACAAGGCTGGGGGCTAGGGAGAGTGTATGACTCAAACGACTGACCGAAGTCGTGAAGTGAGAAAACACTCTCACACACTATATCCAGAGTAAGAAAGCTTGGTTAAGATAGATTCCTTTTTTATTTCACAAGTATTTCTTACAATTTCGCACAAACCCAAAACTATATTACACTTTTCCCTAAGATATCCATCACAGGGTACAAATACTACCAGGAAGGCCAACACCAGTCCATAGACTGGAAGAGTTTCTCGGCCAGTGGCGCCATCGACTTCGCCAGGTGATCTATCTCCACCGGAGTTCTCCGAGAACGAGAAAACCCCTCGTGGAGGAACTCGAGGTGCAGTTGCGGACGATGATCTCGTATGCAAGCCAACACGTGCCCTCCGGCATATCGGCTCGATCGATGGCACTCCTGCTTCAGGGCTTCATCAATACGTTTGCCGACGCCTTCGAGCTGCGTACAGGCCCCGTTCAGCCACGAGATGTACCCGTACGTTGCACGCCCCGGTGTAGATCCCGTTGGATGTCTCCTCTCTGATCCTAGCCGCATGCTTGGAGGGGATCTCCTCCATCGCCACCGCCAGCTCTGCAAGAGAAGACGTCAGCGAGAACTCATCGGGATTCGCCGGGATGGTAGACTTGATACCGCATTCCCCGGCGAGCTGGTGCAGACCAGTATAGGTGACCCGCAACGAGCCACGGATTTCCGACAAGTTGTTCTCGAGCTCCGACATACGGTGCTCGAGCCCCTACCGTTGTCGCTCATTGCCGGCCACCAGTTCCCTCATCTTCTTGAGGTCCTCACGAACCTCCACCAAGTCGTGCTCTAGCCGGTTGGCACGCTCGTTCGCTGACGACGCTGCCGCCGCTCTCGCCTCCATGATCTCGCGGCCAATGCCGCGAGCACCAGCCTCGAGGAGGCGCCCCATCTCAACCTGGAGCTCCTCCCAGGTGAGGACGGCACCCGGCGAACCACGACCAGCCACGTCGCTGGCTGGGCCGCTAGGTGTCGCCTCGCGGCTCCTGGGCACGACCACGACGTCCATCGAGGCCACGGCAGGAGACGCACCGGAGGTCCCTCCAGACCCATCTTGCGTCGCCTTCGCCCGCGCCGCCCTGCGAAAAGGCTGTGATTCAGACAGAGTTCGACGAAATCACGAAACCTCAAATTCATTCACTCACTCACTTCTCGCTGAGCGTCACAAGCCGCTGCCGTCGCGAGGGCGGGGGAGACGCGTCCAAAGCCTGGAGTACAATCGATATGATGTGAGGTGGAAGTATTCCGACTACGTGATCAAATGACAGGAGATCTTACCGAGGGGATGGGTGCCTTCTGACGATGTCCGATTACAGAGGAGAATTTCCTCCCCTTTTTTGGAACGTCGCCGCCACTCGTTGTGGCAGCGGCAGCAGCAACGTCGGACGCCTCCTTGGCGACCTTCTCCTTCAGCGACGCCGCCACCTGATGGTCCGCGAGCGGTCCGATGATATCAGTCAGAGGGAGAGCCTACGCTTTATGAAGTCATAAGGCGATCCTAGAAGAAAAATGCAGAAGGACCGCTGAGTACAATTACATTGATGGCAGCGTCGTGTTCGGCCGCCCCCTTCTCGCAAAGGGGAACGGGGACGCTGCTTGCCGTTGTCAGGCCGCTGATCATCAACTGGCCGACACAGCGCCCCACGGCTTCGCTACTTAGACCTGTGAATTGAGATCCAAAATTCGATATGTCAGGAGGAATGCGCACACAAGCAAGTCAGTGTAAATACAAGAAAAATACCCCGAGGAGAAACCCGGGTCGCGTCCTCCGGTCCAGAATAGTTAAAGGCTGGATGGGCTCGAGCCTGGAGCGGCTGGATCCGTCTACCAATGAAGTCGGCAGTGACTTCATACCCCGACAACCCTCGTACTCGAAGGTCATCAATGATATCGATGAAGGCTTGGAGAGATGGGGTCAAGGCGGGTCTTGCGGTCCAAGACGAAATCTTGTCTGGTTGTTCCTCAGAAACAACGAAGACTGGATCCGAATTTTCTATCTGAAGATAGAACCACCTCGCCCGCCATTTGCTACAGGAAGAAGGACATTGGAAGGGGATATAGCGCGATTTCAAGCCATCCCGGAGTCGGAAACCGACGCACCCGGATACCCTGTTGGGTTCCATCCAGCGCAACTAATAGTAGAAACGAAAAGGTCAAGAAAAGGCTCTACCCCAATATAGGCCTCACAAAGATGCGAAAAAATGCTGAGGAAGGTGATGGAGTTGGGGCTCAAATGGAGCAAAGAAAGGCCGTAGAAATTCAAGACCAAGAGAAGAAATTCAGAAGGCGGAAGAAGAAAACCACAGAGAATGTAGTCCTCAATCGCAACCATGCGACCCAGGACAGGCTGGGGTTCAATACCTCCTGCTTCTCTCTCCATGGTCCCGCGACCAGGAAGAGCGCCATCCGCCTGTAGCTTCTTCAACGACGCGCTGGTGGAGGTAGACTTGTCGAGATCCATCGCCGCCGGGGATCGCCGGAGAAGGAACCGCGATGAACTAGCTAGGGTTCTTGCGGGAGCGGTGAAGACGAGGAACGTTTGGAAGCTGGAGAGTTTTTTCAACAGGCGGACCTCAAATTGGATCCCCAAAACTCCCTTAAATAGACGCACCTCCGACGGTGCGAATACACGGGAAAGGAGAGAGATGGCCGCCGGGAATTTCTGGGTCTGTTACGCGCGGCAGTTTCTTGGACTTCAATTTAAATTCACTCATGACCATTGAGCTTCACCCGGCGTTGTCGATCACTCCTTGTCTCTCGGTCATCACACCGAGAACGATGACAACATCGACATCAGAAGTCGTAATCGGTTTCACGAGTTCATTTAAGCAGAAGTCAGGGGCTACTGTCAGGGTTACAGGAAAGGTATACCCTCTACCCTTCGATATACGTCACATATCGACATGGTATGCTTGCGCGTATGCGGACGTTTTCTGGCATAAGTTGGGGAAATCCATTACGGAGTTCACATATGTAAGGAGCCCTACTTGGATAGAACTAGGTCGTCATTGTATCATATCAGGTCCGATGTCTCCGAGTCCTACTTGGAGACCAATTGACCTATGGTATAAATGGGACCCCCCCGGAGGACCTGAGGCATCGAATCTCAGAGCCAACACATCCACCACAGCCTACAAAACCGGAGCTTACAGGAGCCTAGTCGCCGGGTGATTTAGTCGAATCAACTCGACTACGATCTCGTCGGTGTCGTCGAGTTCTACTACTCCCTTTGTAATCTGTGGTTTCCATCATATAGTCCCATATCAACTGGATTAGGGCTATTACCTACCAAGGGGCCTGAACCAGTATAATCCCTGTTTCCTATTTTGCTTGATGTCGTATTACGTAGATCCTCGTACCAGCGTACCCCAATACCCTCTATATCCGGTCTACGGGTATCCCCCGTTGACAGAAATATTGAAAGAAGGGTTTAGAGTCTATTGGAATAAAATTTGTAAATAACATGACTTCGGACTTGATGAGTATACAGTCTATATAGGAATACAATTTAGAATTAACAAAAAATTAAAATTTTAAAATAATTAATAAATACCACATATATACAATACAATATAAATATTACATATTAGTTATTTTGGTTAAGTTAGTACAAAATTAAAAGTTATGTTATTATAAGAAAATATAAAAATATATACGATATTATATAAGAAAAATAAAGTTACGCATAATCTGCGCGGGCCACTATGCCAGTTAAATGTATGACCAAAACTACCACTATAGGTAGAGCTACGAGCAGGAATTTCGAGGGAAATGGGCTTTTATAGAGTCACAGCTTTACACTACGACTAGACAGGAGAGCCTATTATCCTAGCAAAAGCCAACCATACGTACGTATAATAAGTACTAACATTTGGTCAAATACAATATGCTAATATTGACCTTATGATGCTAATATTATACTTACTCTTATGAGAGCATTTCAATTCACGCCAATGAACAACCCAATAATTAACCACTTGCAAATTAATTGCGGTGTCATCTTCAACGACGTCAACAAAGAAACTAAAAACCACAGAAAATGTCTCCTCTTTCACGTCAGGAGCTGTGCATCCTGGAATAAACAACTTAAGGTCATAGTCACAGAATTCATTGAACTGATGTGCTCGGCATCCTCGCAGGAAGTTCCTGCGCGCTGCGCAAATCTGCAATGTCGGCCAATAATCATAGAGAGAACCAATAAAAGTCAAGGCAGAAAACTACAGCTCCAGGCCGCAAGAAAAGTTGTTTTCTGTTTTCTGGTTAACGTTATCCACAGACGCTCGTGTTGATTACAACTTCTCTCCATTCGGCAGTCCAAGTCTTGATGACTGGAACTATGTTGGAAATCCACTCAGCATATCGGCACGGCCGAATAAAACCAGCATCATATAATCGAGTAATCTCAGCTTTGATAGCATCATACATAGCGGCCTTACATCTTCTAGGTGGTTGTTGATGTGGTTTATATCCTAGTTTGATAGGAAGCCGATGTTCAACAATCGATCGGCTGAGTCCTGACATCTCATAATATTCTTAAGCAAAGCAATCTCTGTATTCTTTTTAATAGCTCTATTAACTTGGTTCTGAATTCTGCAGATAGATTCTTACTGATGAATGTCGGCCTTGGCCTATCCCCTGGACTTATGTCAATTTCCTCCAGATCATCGGCCGACATGAAACACTGTCCTAACTTGCCATCGAGATCATCTACTGTGTCCTTGGTGTAAAAATTTGAACCCTCCACGACGCCCTCAAAGTAATAATTTGGGCTCTCCATCTTTAATTGGTTGTATATCACAATCGGGCACTTTTAGATAATCTCCTTCTCAAACTTTTCCAGACAGGCAATCAATCCCATCCATCTCCCAAAGAACTAAATCGGCACTAGCAACATTAATTGACCTGTCGGCTGGCACGATCTCAATCTTGTCACCTTGCCATTGAATCAAACACTGGTGCATGGTTGAAGGAATACAACAATTTGCATGAATCCAATCCCTTCCAAACAACAGGCTGTACGACCCCTTCCCATCGATGACCAAAAACGTGGTAGGAACAGTTTTGCTGCCGACTGTCTCAACTCCACATTTAAAACTTCTTTGGTCTCCGATGGATTGCCACCAAAATCTTTGATAATCATGTTTGTCTTGATGAGATCGTCTATATTCTTGCCCAATTTCCTGAATGTAGCATACGACATCAGATTTACAGCAGCCCCACCATCAACCATCATCTTGGGCATCGGCTTCCCGTTGACAAACCCATTAACGTACAATGGCTTGAGATGCCGATTTTCTGTCCCCTCTGGCTTCTCAAAGATTGCTTGTTCTGGTGACAAAATCAACCTAGCAGAGGCCTCCTCTACATCATCAACATCGGCTTGCTTGGCCTCAAACTCTGCAGGCTGCATAAAAACCATGTTTACCGATGAAGACGCAACAGCTTTGCCCTTAGGCAACCTCTTCGCTTTGTCGGCTTCAACCTCATCGGCTGTCGTGACCTTGCTATTAACACGCCACTCCTGCTTTGTCTTTTTTCAGCCGATGGTTGATTTCTTGTAGTACCTCCTGAAAATGTTCCCTGTTCTTCATCCTTTGGACCCTTCTCTTTTGATTCTTAGTAAAAATACCAGAAGGACACCATTGCGACTTCCTGTCTTCACCCTCTTCCTTAGAACGAGCTTGGTGCATAGGACCCAACCTCTGATGAACAAGCACTCTTTTCTGACTCAGCCGATTTCCTCTATTGTAGGATCGGCTCGAGTTCCCAGAATTGTCACCGCATCCAGGGCAATATTCAATCCACGGCAATCTCATCCCTTCGTTCCAGCAAAACCTGAAAAACTGACAATTCCAATGTGGATCAAAACCGCCATCTTTTTCTTCAAGATATCTCTCCTGCTGCTTATCATGCCTTTTCTGATATTTGTTGATAATCCTGGCTGAATTCAGTTGTGAACCCCGATGTTTTCCTTCATCGGCTGCTCTTCCAGATGTATGCATCATGTAGATAGGAAAAGGATGGCCATCCACCTTAATCGGCTTCTTTGAGTCATCAAACTTAATTTTTCCTCCCTCAATAGCAAATTGGATCTGTTGCCTGAAAACTTTGCAATCATTAGTAGCATGAGAGCTGGAGTTGTGCCACTTGCAATATTTCTTTTTCCCTAACTCTTCAGCCGATGGAATTACATGACCGGCAGGAAGTTGAATATGCTTCTCCCGAAGTAGCAAATCAAAAATCTTGTCAGCTTTGGTGATGTCAAAATCATATTTTTCTTCTTTTCCAGAATTCTTCACCCACTGACATGTCACAACCTTTTTGCTTCTTGCCCACTCGGCTGCAGCTAATTCAGAATCATCTTCTTCTTCAGAATCATACATATAAGGATAAACATGATTGACCTTTTTGAAATTTTTCTTAGCCTCTGCAAACCTTTGTTCATGCAGGGTTACCTTCTGTGTAAGGTGAGACAAGCTTTCGAAATCTTGAGACAAAAACTTCTCCTTGATCGGAGCTATCAAACCCTGAAAAGCCAGATCGGCTAACTGAGGATCGGTCAAAGCTAAACTGTAGCACCTATTCCTCATATATCTGAATCTCTGAATATAATCTTGTACAGTTTCATCATGCCTCTGTCTAACTGCTGTCAAATCATAAATTTTCATCTCATGATTTCCACTGTAAAAGTAGCTATGAAACTGTTTCTCCAGATCGGCCCAGCTATGAACGAAATTGTAAGGCAGTGAAGAAAACCATGTGAATGCTGATCCAGACAAGGACAAAGGAAACAATCTGACCCTCAATGCATCAATAGCCGACGCCTCACCACATTGAGCCAAAAATCGGCTGACATGCTCATAAGTTGAGACATTATCTTGCCCTGAGAATTTTGAAAAATCTAGGACCTTGTATTGGCCTAGCAATGGTACTCTCCCAAACCACTCAGGGTAAGGGTGCCAATACAAGTTTCCAGTATCCTTCGGCTTAAGCCCGAACTGCTCCTTCATCACATCTGCAATCATATCGGCCCAAGGCTTTTGCTGTGATACTCCTTGTATCTGCTGTTGGACTGGATCAAACTGGTTGAACTGAGGCAAAAGCTGATGTTGAGGTGATCCTCCTGTTTGATACTGAACTTGAGGCGAATGAGACTGATATTGGATGTTTAAGTTACCACCAAGATAGTTCTGAGGAGGCTGTTGCACATTATGCATCTGCTGTTCAGGAATAAATTGGGCTCCAATAGGCTGATGTTGCCGATTGATAGGTGTTCTTTGTCCAACTAGTATCGGCTGAACCGTCTGTTGCCCAATTGGCTACACTACTTGCTGCCTGATTGGTGTTGACTGAACTGGCTCGATAACCGGCTGAGGTAGCCCGAACATTGCTGCAATTTGGTCCTGAATCAGCCGATTGATGTTTTGCCCAGCATGCTGAGGTTGTTCTCTGGTCAACAAATAAGGATTAACGTCTGCCTTTGTGCCGATGATGATGCACCTGGTCCTGGAGCTGAAACCAATGCCATCGGCTAGCCCGGAGGTACATTAGAAGCATGCTGCTGGTTTCCGGTCACCAAATTCCTGTATGGTGGGAATACACCTTCTGGCAGAAAAACTAGCCCCTTATCTTGATGCTCAGCAATTATGCCACCAACCACAGATTTGATCATATTTGTCAAAGTATTGACAGGCACCCCTGATTGGTTGATTAGTGCTTGATGAACAGCATAGTCAACCCGATCCTGGAATTTATGAATTCTAAGGTCTCTTGCTCCTTAGTTTCATCTTCTTTAGGCTCCTCACCTTTGTCACCTGCATCACCTCCATCACCTTTGTCACCTTTGGCTCCTTTAGCTTTGCCACCTTTAGATGAGCTTGTTTCTGGTTCATCGGCAGAAACTACCTTCAGCTTGTACTTCTGAATAACTGCTCCTAAGCGGGTCTGTTTGAATGAATCCAGGTACTTGTTCTTCACATTGCTCAGCATCTGCCCAAATTCCTGCCTTTGTTCCGATGTCAGCTTGTCTAGGGTGACTGGGATGATGTTTCCATCGTCAACCTCAGATGGTTGACCAGGCGCTTGTTTGGTAAACCGGGGCTTGGAACCTTGCTTGCCATCCGACATGATGAAAAGCGTTCAACTCGTGTCCCACCGGGCGTGCCAAAAGCGTGTTGATGCGGAAAACACACACTGGCCTAGAAGATCTGTTTAACTCCTGTGCAGGTCCAAAATCTTGCTTTTAGGTTCGTGAGCGTGCCAGTTGATTTGATCCTGCAATCAATAAGAAAAAAAGACAAGAAAACGCGGTTAAATCCATAAACAATAGCCGATCGGCTAGTTGCCGATGACATATCATTTATCTTCGAGCCGATGTCATGTTGGAATCGATCGGTAGTAATGAATGAATAAAATAAGACTAAATCTACTTGATCGGCTGTAGATATTAACGACATATAATCTTTCCTTCGATGTATATTTAAACTAAGTGATTGGGATAGATCGGTCGCCATGCCGAGATAGTATAAATCACTTAAGTCGAAAGATACATTAAAGCAATGATTATATATACGTTTATAGCATAGCCGATCAGATAGGTCTAGCATGTATTGGCTAATACTCCGATACCACTTTATTCTAAGATATTAAAACAAGCAAAATATATCAAACAAAAAGCCTAATATACTCTAATGCAATAAGATCTTAATATAAAGGGTATATTTAGCATGAAGGTCATGCATATAAGGTATAAGATAGCTAAACCAGATAAGATCGGCTGAAACCCCGATGCTATCTTTCTCGACAATCATAAAGCAAGCCAGATATCACAATTATAGATAATAGATCAAACTCAACCGATGCAGCATTAAGCGTAAAGATAACTGTAAGATCTAAACAAGATGATGAAAATCTCTAAGAGATGATAGATACACAATATAATCTAGATTAATAACAATATCTAACTCTATCGGCTACTTTCTAACAGTAAAAACCAGCCGATTGTAAGTTACATAGCGCAACTAATAAAGATTATTAAGTATATATGATAACTCGACGAATTACATAAACAAGATTAGAGTGTCATAAAGATGGAAGCACTAATCTCGAGAACGCAAACTGCCATGACAAGTTTACCTCTAGTTGAAGATCGAAACTGATGCAGCTCAACCCGAAAGCAAGAACTTGTCAAAATAGAACGAAAGTAAAAGGGGTGGCGATGCTCCGAAAGTGTTATTGAACTGTTGTTGTTGATTACATGGGTTCGGGTTATATTTATACCCGAGATACATGATATGTCCTTGCTGGACACGACTATCATCTCTAACAAACTCTAAGATACACATAAGTCTTTACGACAGACTCTTGCCCAAGCATATCTCTAAGGAAATTACAAAATATCCTAATTAATAGATACAATTGCCTATCCAAGAGCTTATCTCTGTAGTGGCAATCCTTGTGTAGCACGTTCATCGATTCTAGAAGCAGTTTTACAACTATCCTTAACAGAATCAGTTGTATCGGCTGTATCGGCTGTCCTCTGTCTGCTCCATCTCAGCCGATGCAAATCCCAGCCGATGTCTTCGCAGCCAATGCATACTCTGTTCTTCGAATCTAGCTCTTTGCTGAATCCACTTTGATTCCAATGCCGAACCTGGTTCATACCTTACCAAATTTGGTCGTCAACAACACACATTCAAAAAGCAATCTCTTGATTCCTCATTTGTATTATTCTCTAGATTAGTAGAGTTTAGGCTTAGAATTGTTCTTCGGTTTCCTAGTCTTCTTGAAGATTCGGGTATGTCTTTAATACTTTACTCTCTTTGTAAGACTATGAACTTAGTAATGAAATTACCTTCTGTATTCATTTGTGTTCGTAGTTTATATATTGCTTTATCAATTATGACTAGTTTATACCTGTTTCATAAACTATATATGTTTAGGCTAGTTGATCTATTCCACGGCATCGGTCCAATCATACTAACTGGTTGCACAAGTTATTACTTGTCCATTCGTAGGGTGGGAGTCCCGCAGGAATTAGTGTATTAATTTGCAATGTAAGCATGGTGCTTAGATTGATAAATCGTTGGATGCGAGTATACCCCACAGAAATGTAGAGGTAGGCGACAAGTGGTGATAGCCTTGTCTGTCCTTTATAGTCCTCCACGTTTGTATATGATGTAAGAGTTCGTAAAACAGCTATCAAAAACCTCACTAGCAGACCAGCATGGAGTGGTCTCTCGGTAGTGCCTATGTACCTAGAAATAAGTCCTAGCCATGTATATGTATATGAATGTTATATCGACTAAACATGACAAAGATAGAAGTACATATGAAACCATAACTTTCTTCTGTCTTTCTCCACTAGCTAGCTAGTTTATTTATTGAGATGATTCTTCTGTGCATCACACTATCATATTATTATCATTATGATTTACTCATGTTAGATTATGGTATATTAATAGCATGATTATGAATATATCGATCCATTCTTTACACCGTCGTCTTCCTTATGGAGAAGGAATAATGATACCCTTTTTTTTGCGGGGAAATAACGATACCCTTGGAATACTTCCTGATGAAATACTATAGCGGTATCCACACACTTGCGAATTTATCTGTGATCGTATTGAATACCAACACATGTGCCTCCGGAAGGGAAGAGGTCATTGAGTGCAAGCCAAGCTTTTTCTTGGTGGTTTCTTGGCAAAGCGAGCTTCACCGAAGGAAACTGCACGATGTCTAATCTTAGGACCGAGTGGATTACTTGGAGCACGAACTCGCCCTAGGTGGTTGCTTGAGGAGTCCAATGCACCATAAGAGGTTGCTTGAAGAGGAAAAGGGTTAAAAGAGACCGGATTTTTCCTTCTTTTTTTCCATGATTGAACGACTAACGCACACGCACACACACCATTACACAAACTACACAAGCAACACCACACTCACACCCCACGAATGCCCCTGTTCAACACACGCTCTAAAAGACGGAAACCATCAACAAATCCTTGATCTCACTAAAATCCTGTTGGAAGCTCACCTGCATGTCAATAATATTCATGGGTACCAGGATTTGAACCCTAGTGAGTGGAGTCATGCACCCTCAACTCCCTCACCACACCATCGGTGTTTCCCTAAAAGAAATCCGGCTTTTCAAAGCCCATCAACAAAGACGTAGGATTGCTTAATCCAAACTTCGGTGTCTACCTTGTACTAGTTGTGTTGCTTGCATGCATGTTTAGTTCTATCCTCAACTAGCTAGATTGTGTAAGAAGTGTGCTTGAGTAGCTCCTCTAGTTTGTATCTTGGTAAATTTCTTGTTAAATTCTCCATGTGTGTCGGATTATCCTACCACAGTCAGACAATCCGAGACCCTTAGAGCTTTATTGTTTTTCACACTAACTGGATTATCCGCCACGGTCCCCGAATGTCCGACTACTCTATTGTCAGATTGTTCGACCTGGTACAAGATTGTCTGGTTAGGTTTAATTTCGCTGCAAGTTTTTGAATTTTGAGGAAACGCCCATTCACCACTATATAGGTCACATATCCGATCCTCGAGACCCTTTTAGGCGACATGTCCATCGAAAATGAGTCACCTATGTTGACTTCTTCAATCTTAAGATATATTAGTCCAGTCTTCAGAGGTGCTCATAAGAATAGGATTTGCATATGTGCATTAATATGGGTAAGTGTGGGCACGTTTATATGAGCGTCTACGTTAATACTGTGTTTTAAAAAAAATAAATCTCCGGAATATATATATGACTTCAATAGTTGTAATATGAACAAGAAAAGCCCATGCAATGCGTACTATTTGATGATTAATTTCTGCAATGCTCTTGGCTCTGTATTTTAGCTATTTACTTGGATTATTATTGTGGATTATGTGCTAAGAGCCTGAAAAATATATCTTAGCTCTAAGCTGTTTGTTAATTTTATGCCCTAAAATATCTAATTTGCATGTATAATTGTGTAGATAATCCACTATATAAAATCAAAGCGTGTTTGATTGTTATTTTGTGAAGAACAATTGGCATTTGAGATTATTGGTTTTGATATTTGGAGATTATTTGCGAAGTGGTTTTGAAGATGATTGGAATTTTCAAATGATCAACAGGAATTACTGACAGAGTGGTCCAGTCAGACCGGGCTGTGGTAGCGAGTCAGTCTGTGGAATGTGTGCGGTCAGACCGGCTGACGCAGTGTTAGTTTCGGGTTGATTCTTTCGATATCTGTGGATAATTTATGTTTATGGCTTCTAAATGGATACTATGCTTATGTAATACTGTTGTTTACTTACAATGAGTCAAGTTGGTGAAAACTTGTCCTCGGGTATGGTTTCTTGATTAATGCATGTGTAGGTGATTCTTAATGCCTCGGGAGAGTGTTGCCGGTGATGGATCGGGAGTCAACTTGAGAGAAGATGGCCTTCGGACGATTAGGATATCATGCGGAATGCTTAGGCTAAATATCAATGCACATGGTTGGTGAAGATTCCATATGGCATACGATGGAGATATTGTGTGCGTATGGGATGCGAAGTCGAATTTGGAGGGAGTCAAATTTGGTATAATTGGAGTTTGTAAAGTTCGTTTCTTGTACGGGAAGGTTTTCTAGGAGATTAAGACTTCTTGTACAAGGTTGGTTCGTGGCTTTAAGCTGCCTACCTTGGGTATAAATAGAGAGAGAGGGTGTGATTTTCCAGTATCGTTTTTGAGAGAGTTGAGTCCAGAGAAAAGTTAGCGTTTCGAGTTTAGTCGAGATTTTCGTGAGGAGTGACGATGTTGCACTTTGAGAGAAAAGTAATAAAAGTCAGACCGGTGGGAACACGACGGTCAGACCGGCGGCGGTGACAGGCGACAGCGGCTCATCGAGCGGTCAGAACGGAGCAACTCCACCAGTCAGACCGGTGGTAATCGAGAGTTCAGACCAGTGTATCTTCTCCGATTAGACAGATCGCCATCGAATTTGTGAGTAACTTTTAATTCCGCTAATATTTTGGGTTTTGGGTACTACAACCATTCACCTCCTCCTCTGGTTGGCTTAATTCTTGCTATTCGATTCTACACACTATAATAATCTGGTCAATAATATGTTTTCAACTATGCCTAATACTCTTGCTGGGTCGGTTGCAACTAATCGATCAGATTATCACAATTCATCAAATGACCTCGGACTTTCGAGAGTTACTAGCCATGAGCTCCACTTCACTATATACTCCACTTGTGTTCCTACAACTTTACTAAGCTAGCTCAGCAGCTAGTACAACTGAACGTTTATTATCGTCGTCCCACATACGGGCACCATGCTCAACCTCCTCCTCCTCCTCGTGCTAACCACCTCATGGCCACCGGCGGCGAGCGGCCAGGACGCCTCCTCCGCCACGGTGAGCCCGCTGAACACGCACTGCAACGCGACCGCCGGCACCAACCACACGGCGGGCAGCGCGTACCTCTCCAACCTGCGCGCCCTCGGCGGCGCGCTCTCCAGGCGCGCCTTCGCCACCGGCTTCGCGTCGGGGAGCTACGGCGCGGCGCCCGACGAGGTGCACGGCCTGGTGCTCTGCCGGGGCGACTTCACCGGCGGCAACTGCACCGACGGCCTCGCGTCGGCGTTCCGCGACGCTGCGGCGCAGTTCTGCCCGGGCGCCGCGGACGCCACCGTCTACTACGACCAGTACATGATCCGCTACACCAACGACGGCCGCCTCCTCTCCGACCCCGGCGACAACGAGCCGCTTTGGTCGGGCAAGAACATGAACGAGGTCACCGGGGCTGACGCGGCGGCGCGGTTCATGGCGAAGGCCACGGAGCTGATGAACAGGACGGCCGACCTCGCCGCCTTCGGGTCGCCGCCGTCATCGTCGTCGCCGAGCCGGTACGCCACCGGGGAGACGTGGTTCGACGAGCAGGGGGTGAGCGTGGTGTACGGGCTGGTGCAGTGCACGCCGGACCTCACCGGCGAGCAGTGCCGGAGCTGCCTCGCCGGCATCATCGCGCAGATGCCGAAGCTGTTCGGCGACGCTTCGTCACGGCCGGTCGGTGGGAGGATCCTCGGAGTCCGGTGTAACCTCCGCTACGAGAAGGATGTCTTCTTCAAGGAGACCAGCACCACTATCAAGCTCAACATGCCAAAAAGTATGTCGTCTTCTCGTTGATTTCAATTCATATATGCACTAGCTCCTTGCATGAGCATGTCCTTGCAAGATTAACTACAGCAATTTAATCATATTTTCAGACAACCATGCATGCATAATTGCATATATATCACCTGATTAATGTATGTAATCTAATCCAATATATCTATAAAATTCGTCCCCACTAAATTTTAAGTGTTGTTAATATTCTCTTCTCTAATTAATTAAGTCACATCATCTCAATTCATAGCTCTTGAATGATTAACTTATAGTCTAAATTATCTTTCTCATTTCTTCTCTTATAAAGTCATATCATATTTGTTTGCACACTTATCTCTTTTTCATCTAGCTAGTATCTTTTAATTGCACACTTACTTGCATCTAGAGGGACTGAGCACGATGCTGAAGATCGTCATATTTGGCGTGCCGTGCTTGGTACTGATCATATCCGTGGTGCTGCTCAGGCCTTACATCGTCAAGGAGATAAGAGGCGAGTTAACTAAAATTTCTTTGACTGTTGACCGATATGTTGTTTTCTTGCTCTCTAGTTAATATATATATATACACAAGATTATGGTCAATACTGTATTCTTCATTGTCACTTCATATTGATTTTTGCTTACAATTCTGTGGCAACGACAGAGTTATTGTTGCAGAGGGATCTAGTCATATTGGAAAGGGAAATCGTGAGTGAAAGCGATGAAAGATTTTCACTGTTCAAGTTTTCTAAGATAAAAGATGCCACGGACAATTTCTCCAGGGAAAATAAGCTAGGAGAAGGTGGATTTGGTCATGTTTACAAGGTAAATGCGTATTCTCTAAATATAGTATAAGTACTTCTGTTCTAAAATATAACGGATTTTAGTTATGCATTTAGAGTCTGGACAAATAATTGATCACCAATAATCCTCTGACATGCAACTATATAAATATATATCTATGTTTCATCATCAGGGCCATTTGACTACGAACCAAGACATTGCAGTGAAAAGACTTGCCCCAAATTCTGCACAGGGATTCAAGGAGTTCAAAAACGAAATTAAACTCATAGCATGCCTTCAGCATAGGAATCTTGTTAGGCTCCTTGGGTGCTGCATCAAAAGCAAGGAGAGGATATTAGTCTATGAATATATGCCTAATGGAAGCTTGGATGGCCTAATTTTCGGTATGCCTCTAACCCTTCAGCAAGAAAGCACGTTTTATTAATTTTTCACTCGCACTAGCTACAAAGTAATATTTGTATATATTCTCAAATTATTTTGGTTCATTAATTAATTGTATTTACTATTGTGAAAAAATATGACAGGAGAGGAAGAAGTGAAACCGAACTGGCATGTGCGTCGGCACATAATTGAAGGGATAGCAGAAGGTCTACTCTATATACATGACTATGCACATGCATGTATAGTCCACAGAGACCTGAAACCTAGCAACATACTGCTAGATCATGAAATGAATCCCAAAATTTCAGATTTTGGTATTGCTAGGATTTGCCTCTCCAGTGTGACAGAATCAAATACGACAACAGCAATAGGAACATTGTAAGTATATCTACCCTTTAATTTTATGTGAGGCACTTCCCTATCATTTTAGGATTTGTAGTTTTGTAGCTCGCTAGTCTTCAATCTGCTGAGAAGTTTGTACTTACACATTAATGAACATTTTCCTTTGAAGCCATGATAGTATATATAGCTAGAATACTCACCATTGTTTTACAACATGTAGATTCCACATTAAATTTGTATATTTTAGTACAAACTAGCATGGTGGTCTACGCAGATTGCTCGGTTAGCATCATTATATTTTCTCTCATATAATAGCATATATATTTTCTCAATGTATTATTCAAATATATTAAAATGGCAACATAATTTTAAATTTTGTACTAACTTTACAAAACTACTAATGTGTAATATTTATATTCTATTTTATATACGTATTAGTTATTAATTATTTTTAATATCAAATTTTAGTTATTTCTAAATTATATTCCTATATGGACTCTAGACTCGTATTTCAATATTTCATTTTTTTAATTCCGAATTTTCGTTATCTGTAAATTGTATTTCTATATAAACTTTAGGCTCTTCTTTCAATATTATTTATTTTTAATTCTGAATTTTTATTTTTTCTAATTATATTTCTATGTGGACTCTAAAGTCATCCTTCAATATTCTTTAATTTTTAATTTTGAATTTCAGTTACTTTTAAATTGTATTCATATATTGACTTTAGACTCTTCTTCCCATATTTTTTTATTTCTAATTTTAGTTATTTGTAAATTGTATTTTTATACGAACTCTAAACTTTACTTTTAATATTACTAGAAAAATACCCGTGCTTTGTAACGGGTGAAGTTTATGTTAATCTTATTAGTGTTATATGGTTTAGTTAAGATGAAATTCACTGTGGGAGTTTGCTTGGATATATATATTTTTAGAAAATCATGAGCTACGGTTAGGAGTCCGATCGTCTCAAGTTAGCATGCGAGCTTTTTTAAACATATTTCTTATATGATTCCTTATGTATTACCAAAAGTGAACGATTTTAAAAACCGGCTCAAATACAGATATGTATTTCCAAAAGCAAACGAACTTAGAAACCGACTCATACACGGATGACGTACCAAAATACCAGAAAAAACATCTTCAATTTTTACAATATTAGAGATTATGTTTATTCCGAATTTTAGTTAGTTTTAAATTCCTATATGGACTCTATACTCTACTTCTAATATTCCTTAGTTTTAATTCCTAATTTCTATTATTTCTTAATTATATTTCTATATGGACTCTATACTCTTCTTCTAATATTTTTATTTTTAATTCTGAATATCAGTTATTTATAAATTGTATTTCTATATGGACTTTAGTCTCCTCTTCCAATATTCCTTATTTTTTAATTCCGAATTTCAACTATTTCTAAATTGTATTTCTATATGGACTCTGTTTTTCTTTTTCTCCGATTAATATGAGAATTTCTAAGCCATGAGAGCGAACGTGGAGGCTCCTTTTTCTATTTCTTTAATAAGTTAATAGATTACACTAAGGTCGATCTTAAATCATCCCATAGAGTAAGTATATATATATATATATATATATATATATATATACACACACACTCAAGAAGTGATATTTAGTACTACAAAATGCATGTGGAATACTAGGTAGAATTGACTAGTGTAAGGAATCTTCACCCCTCCTATTCTATAATCATGACAAATCCTTATCACTTGTCAAGATCTATGTGGACTTATTCAAACAAGTGATATACTCAGGTTAAATGACTAATTTTACCATTCTCGAGAAAATATTGGAAGGTATCACATTTTTAAGCGTAAAATTTAGTACCTACGGGTACTATACCTTGAGGAACCAAATTTTTAGTATAAAATTTAGATACATTGACGTACTTTCTAAAGTACTGTAAAATTTCTTCAGGTTAAATAGGAATAACAGTTCTTTGAAAGCCCATAATTTACATGTATCCAACTAATAAAATATGTGCCAAAGAAATAAGGTAGACATACATTGACATACCCAGACTAGAAATAAAATAAATTATCTACCAAAATTGGGTCATATTGTCAATGAACATTGCTGGTATCAGAAAAACTGTGTCCATGAAGATAATCCTGGGTTCACGTCCGTTTGGTTTTGGTCAAATGAAGTTAAATTTGATCTTGAATTACCTTCTGTTGAAATGCATAAACGTCCTCGTCAGTCGTCTATCTCTAGTTTAGTTGTAAAGGGAATGTTCTACACCTAATGAGAAATTGAAAACGGAACCTGCAACTTGTTCATATACTATTTAAATTTCAGTCTATCAGCAATAAATTGGATTGATCTGTTACAATCAGAGAACTTAAGAACACGGAAAGTTCAGTGCAGATATTTCTTAATTTTAAATTTGTAAGACCATGTGCACCAATACGAGTTGGAGTATTGAATTGAACTATTTGTTGATAGTTGCTCAAGCTAGTATCATTCCGTTAACACCATATTTTTAAATTTGTTTAGTGTGGACTCTGGAGAAACCGAATAATAATTTCCTTTGGAGTCACGTTGCTTTCGTCGTCGGGAGCATTTTCCGATTAATTTGGACAGCAAAAGCTACAAAATATCACTGCACACGATTGCTCAAATTACTGTGCATTACCTGTAGTTTTTTACACAATTATTTTGCATTAAAATCTGATGGACGCACATGAAACATTTCTTTTCAGTGGATACATCGCGCCCGAGTACTGCTCCCAAAATGTTTATTCAACAAAGTCTGATGTTTTTAGCTTTGGCATTTTGGTTCTTGAGATCATAAGTGGGAAAAGAGCCGTGGGTTCATACAAATTATCTGGAAGATCATACGAGCTCAGGAGATATGTGAGTGAAAATCTCCTAAAAACTCTGCATATTCATCCTTTCCTACTGAAGCTGCATGTATCACTGTTGCTCGTTTATGTTTACCCTCTGAAACTTTATATTGTTTAATATTTGCTAATAGGCTTGGCAACTTTGGAAAGAAGAGAGATGCGACGAGTTGGTGGATCCATCTTTGGGAGAAGATTACCAAGAAATGGACATTATTAGGTGCATTCAGGTGGCACTTCTGTGTGTCCAAGACAGTGCAGAGGACAGGCCAACGATGCACGATGTAACGACGATGCTAAGCAACGGAAACAGGAGGTTGCTCATGCCTGCACAACCAGGTTCATTCAACATAGATATTGGCGATCCAGAGGAGCTCTGATGATGAAACCAGACTGACAGATCGTCCAGACAAATCAAACGTGTTTAGCCGGACGAATTCGATGTAGACAAATTAAATCAAATTTAGATCAAGCTATATATAGGACAATTATTCATGTATAAAGTGTTGTGTTCGCCACCTGTTGGAACTAAACTGATTGCAGATTAATTTCCCATGCTCTTGGCTAATTTGTACAGATTGAAAATCAAACTGCTTTGCTGTATTTTCCAACTAGAGGATTCATGAACAACACAGCCCAGCTTGGTTTGTTGACATGACCATTTTCTTCTTTTTGTTGACTTAGAGCATCTCAAACAGTCTCTCCAAATCCCACTCTCCAAATATCTATTTAGCCAACTATTCATTTAATTTGACAAGTTAAATCCGTTATTTACTCCAACAGCCTCTCCATTCATCCTCTCTATTCTGAGTCTATAACAGCGGGACCCATATATCCGCTTTCTACATCACTTTCTTCCTCATTATCCTGCTCCCCCTCTTCCCCAAGCTCTTTTTGCTTGCGGCAGTGGTGCCCGCCCGCGGCGACGGCGGGGCAGCGGTGGCAGCGCGTGGCGACGGCGGGGCGGCGGTGGCCGCGCGCGGCGACGATGGGGCGGCGGTGTTCGTGCCCGACGACGATGGGGCGACGGTGGCCGGGTGCGACGACGACGGAGCGTTCCTCCTAATGGCGACCCTACTACTTATTGCTCGTCTCCCCACTCGGCACCCCCCATCTCTCTTTGTGCCAAAGGTAATCCATCCATTCCATCCATCGAATCCTGCTTCTTTTTTGCTTGTGCCTTGTGTTGCAAAGCAGTCTTGGATTCCTTCTGTTCGCATTGCCATGAGAGTTCTAGTTCGATCCCCAACTAAGAGCGTTTTGTTTTCGTTTTTTATTCTGTTCGTTCGTTCTTTCGATCTGCAGATCCTACAAACTCGCCTCGCGAATAACGATGGCATCGTCGCTGCCGTCGTCTGACCCGTCCTTGGAGACCGCGGAGGAAGGAGAGGAAAGACGTCGGCTCCCTGTGGATGGTGGCCGCGGCGCAAGGAGACGAGAGGATGTGGTGTGGTAGCGGAGCTGGAGGGAGAGGAGAAGCTCGGGTAGAGGAGAGCTGGGGGATAGCCAGCCTAGGAGGCTGGCCAATATTAGTCAGTGGGTGGGCTTGAATGGAGAGGTAGTTGGCTTGGAGAGGTGAATGGAGAGTTTGTTGGAGGAGTGTTTTTGGTTCATTTATCAAATTTTTAGCTTGGAGAGCTTAGTAGAGAGGCTGTTGGAGATGCTTTTACTGGGTTTGGGCTTGAGCTTGAAAACTCGGCCACTATATCAACTGGTCAAGAGATATAAGCCCATATATATACGCTAGTATGGAGATTTCACCATGAACGTCCTACTACTACTCAGAAATCATACTAGTACACATAACAATCCAATTCAGTATCCAACTAGCTCAATTTATTTGTTCCAACAGCATCACATGTACTGTATATGCACAAGGATCACACAGCTAGCACCAGTTAAGCTCGTCCCAGCGCCACACGAAAATGTAACCAAGGACGGTCGCGATCCTCACTTCTAGCTACTACAACCAATATACATAGTACATACTGCAAATCTGCAATCTGCAAAGCGCTGCAACACCACACGCGACAGATACTTCATCATCAGGTGCCCTCCGCCCCGGACATCTTGCTCAGCCTGCTGGGCTGCTTGGAGTCCTTGCCGCCGGCCACCGCCTGCTGCCTCTGCCTCGCCGCGCCGCGGCACCGGCTCGTCGTTGTCGGCCCGTACAGCGCCCGCTGCGCCACCGCGCCGGCGTACAGGTCCACCCTCGACTTGCCGCCGCCACCGCCGCCGCCGCCGATGCCGTCGGAGCCCTGGCTGATGATCTTCTTCGTCGTCTGGTGGTGGTGGCCACCGTGATGATCAGCAGCTGACGCCTCCATGTCGTCCTGATGCGAAAACACTAATTGCGAGTGGTGCAAGTGAGATCTAGCTAGTAGTGTGAGATACAACGCACGATGCGTGGGAGCCGGAATTTATAGTGGCTTGGGGGTTGAAACTTCCCAAGGGGAAAGGAATCTGGCGACGTGTGGATGTGGTGTTCGCTTGCATTGGTAGGAGAAGGCACTGAGGTATGTGTGGAGACCTTTTTCTGTTTTTTGGCTTTTTTTGGGTCTTAGTCGCTTCAGGGGATGGTAAACAACACTCTAAATTTTAAGCCCAAGGTATCCACGTGTGAGCCTTAGTTCATCTTAAGCTCACGAGAACCCTCGGTGGTGGACTGGTGGTATCGTAGTAGGTCCGGCTAGATTACACCGTACGTAGTGACTTCATCTTTCATAAAATGATCAATTCTAGATTTCGGCCAGCTGGAGACCTTCCCCCGACAATCTTAAGGCAATTTTATTTTTTTTTACGAAACACTGTGATTTCGCGGTTTTGGTCATGTTCCCATCACTGTGACTTTTAAGAAATTTTGGAAAAGTTACTCTAAACATGAAAACAAGCTCATGGACACCACATCCATTAGAATATTTATTTATGATTGAATAGGAGAGAGAAACCTTGTGAAATTTCTAAAGTATCCCTGTACCCACTTGTCAGTTCTTCAATCACGGGTCTGGTTTTTATTATGGTTTGGTTACTATTTGACCTATTCAGAATTCGGCACTTTCCTCTTCGTTATCAGGTCAATCCAAAACGAGGAGTGGGGAGATGAGTGAGGGCTTGAGGAATTCGGCAAGGAACGGCCATGATGATGATGACTGAGCACGTCCCATGGTGTAACTGTTTCGTACATGGCTGAAGCAAGTATTGAGAAGAACTAAAGCGATGGGAACATGACCGACAAAGGCACTATCCCGAAGGAGAGATAAACATCGGTGGTGAGCTCCGGCGGTGAATATGACCAAGGGAGCGCATCAAAGCGTGTTATCGGACGATATATTCCATTTTTCTAGAACTTGTTGATGGATGTGGAGCAGAGGTGGTAGCGTCTATGGCGGCCATCCATGGCGAAGAAGAGGAAGGGAAAGTTGAGGGCAAACCCTCAACGAAGCGATGAGGAGGCCAGGGTGCAGGAGTGTCCCAGTGACTAGCGATGACATTTTAGAACTTAGAGGCTTACAATAATGCCCTATGTGTGAAAGAGAAAGATAGAGATAGAGAGATGGGAGACCTGATATGTGGATCTAGGGAGGCTTACAATCAGAACTTTCACACGGTTTTACTCTACTGTTCAACCAGAAACAAATATTCTAATGGTCGTGGTGTTCACGAGTTAATTTTCACGTTCATCGAGTGCCTTCACCCAGAAGTTACTTCATGCGATGTTCTACAGTTAATATCGCGAAGTCATAATGTCCTGTAGCAAAATTTTTCAAAATTCAATTGATGATTATATAACCGTATGAGCGTAAAGGGTCTTTCCCACTTGGTGATAGACTCCCCAACTTATATCTTTGGACTTTTTCCAATTCCACAACCAATTACTGTGGGACTATTTAACATTAACCATGCAATTTTTTCAAGATTCATGCTTAATTTGAGCTCCGATACACTGCTAGTGGTGGCACCAAATTGTGATAAGGCTAGTATAGCTAGGACTTGAGCCTTAGGCTAAATGCATGATGCATAATTTATCTCAAAATTTAGTAAAAGTTTTGAAGATAAATGATGCAAAATGCATCAAGTTAATTCAGCCCTCCTCTTAAAGATTTCTTGTCTCACAACTGTACGTCGTCGTAGATGCCCTTACATATGTGCAATGACATGTCGTAGAGTGTGGAGAGGCGGCCATTTTGAACCAATGACAGTTACTTGAACAGTTGTAACAGATGCGTCCATTTTATGCAGGTTGCGATGGATCCACCAGCGGCAGCCAGAGAGCAGATCTTTTTATCTTCTCATGGTCACCCCGGAGGTTTATTCTTTGGAGATCTCGAAAGGATAAGAAAATGTGGTAACGCAAGGTCGGTGGAGAAGAGAAGGAATCAGGGGTTTCTCTCTGAAAGGGAGTTTCTCAACTTTCTTGGCCTATGATGAAGAGGATCATTTCATGCCAATAGGCAGACGGCAGAAAAGGCCTCAATGATGAAAAAGGGGGCTCAGGGCTTGCTGTGGATCAAGTTGAATGTCCAAGAATATTCAAAAGCTTGCTCTGTGGGGGGTTCCAAAAGGATGGATGGATTGATACAAGACATGTGGAATTTTGCTTTGCACAAGTGTACTGGTCAATGATATATACCACATTTTTACGAAACATGATATTTTTATATAACTAAAAATGTAGCCCGCGCACATGCGCGGACACTTATTCGATGTGCTTGAAATTTTCGTATTCGATGTGCCTTTTTATTGAAATGATTTTTACTCTATTATAAACATGTTTTTTGTCAAAAATTTATTTTCTTAATTATCCTTGCAGCATATAAATTCTAAACTAAAATTAAATTACTTGGAACTTTGCGGTTTTTAATTTATGAGTTATGACGACGTATTGTCCCGTAATAACCTACTTCCTCCATTTTTAAAATTATTGATATTTTAGGCTTGTGATCTAAGGTTGCTAATTCTTGACGATCTAGGCTTAGCCTACTTATCTAAGACTTTTTTGCCCCTGCATGCATGCATCACATTAGATCAAGCCAGCCATCTCATGCGTGTGTGCACTTCGCAGCTCGCAAGCCAGCTATGTTCGGCACCCATTCTTCCCAACCCATCTCTCTCATTTTCCACGCGCACGCGTTTCAAACGGTTAAACGGTGTGTTTTTTTAAAAAAATTTTCTATACGAAAGTTATTTAAAAAATCAAATTAATCCATTTTTTTAAAAAAATAGCTAATACTTAATTAATCACGTGCTAATGGATCGCTCCGTTTTTCGTGTAGACTGTTCCTTTTGGGAACAAGGGGTGCCGAACACACCGGTGCTGCATGCATGTTTTCTCGTTGCTACTGCTTCGCCTTCTTCATCTTCATCTTGTCTTCTTATGTGTTTCTTTTTTTGAATATTCAGCATACCTAGATTTTTTTTTAGTAAATTTCATTTTGGGCTAGGTTTAATAGCCAAAATTTTACTATGGACTAGGCCTAAGCCCATATTTTTACATAACTCCAGATAAAAATTACCTTCCTTTGCACTTTGGACCGGATTGCACTGATTTGAACCGCCACGTCATCTTCGGTCCAATCCACATGAGCAATGGCTGGTGGACTCAGTCCATGGGAGAATCGTGCGGAGTCTCCTAGACTCAGTGCGTATTCCGCTCGAGAGAGAGCGCACAGCGGCACAGAAGGCCGGGCGCCACCGCCGCCGTCACTGCCGCTGCCATCGCCGTCGCCGCCGCCCCCCGGCCGTCGCTGCCGCCCCAGCCGCTGCCGTTGCCGCCTCCGTCGCTGCCGCTTGAACTTTGAAGTGTGCTCCTTGTGGGGACAACATGCAGGAGAGACGACGGTTAAACTAGATTCTTGCAGGGTTGTCTGCTCTTGTTGGGGGCACTTCAAGCACCTCAGTAATGCCATTACAAGGCAGCAGGAAAATTAAATCAGCAATTTCAGCTACTACGTTTGATTACCTTCAGAATCCATGCAAGAATCAAGAAGGATGGAGCCGCTGCTGCTTGCTAACTCCAGGCGCTCTTGATGGCTACAGCTGATGAGGGAGAGCAGTCGAGCGGACACATCGAGCAGCCGATGAAATCTTGATCAGGGCCAACCAAATCCTATTCGAGGCAGTGCCGTAGCCGGGGTAAGGGGGGCTATCATCTGCCGGGGGCGTGGTGGTGCCGCCGCCGGTGCCGTGCTTGAACCCTCACGGCGTCGGCTTCACGCCCTACACGCGTGACTTCCCGCGCGCGTAGTTCCTCTCACCGCGAATAGAGTTTTCCACGCCATCTCTTTTACCGTCAAGGTCTTGCTCACGTGGATTGGACCGAAGACGACGTGGCGGTCCAAATCAGTGCAACCCGGTCCAAAGTGTAAAGAAAGGTAATTTTACCTATAGATCGTCATATGGCCCAAGGCCCATGGCCCGGCCCGAAGCCTGCAATTTTGGCCCAGCCCAAGCTCGGCAGGGCCCGACTAGGGTCGTGCCCGTGCCGGCCCGGCCCGGTACAGCCCGATCAAATAAAAAAATATAGGGATGAAAAATAGACTTATATAATCTTATAAGGCAAGGCCCAAGACAAGAGGTATACAAAACAGACTTATTTTCGAGCCATTTAAACACATCCGCAGAGTTAAGGGACCAAAAATAGACTTTTTCTATGAGCAGGCACGATGGGCCTTCGTGCCTTCGGGCCGGCCCGGCAGGCCCAAGTAGTATTGGGCCGTGCCTAGGCCGTGGATGCCGCCCGTGGGCTGGCACAACACGGGCCGGTGCGTCGGTCGGGCTGTGCCGGCCCAACAAGCCTCAGCCCAGGCACGGCCAGGCGGCCCAAATGGCCATCTATAATTTTACCTGGTGCTATGTGAAAATATGGGTTTAGGCCTACTCCTTAGTGAAACTTTGGCTATTAAACCGGGCCCAAAGTGAAATTTACTCTCTTTTTTTTTCTAAACTAACATTTTTCTGGTATACTGTGGATGTTCTTATGGATTTTAGGATATATTAATTGAATATATTTTCTATTGAAATATGGCTAATATGACTACTTAATGTAATTTTAAACTTATATTTATTTCTACTCCCTTCAGCCTTATAAATTCAAGAATTCAAATTTTGACTCAAGATGTAAAGGATTGAGTACCACTTGTCCCATTGAAGCATGTAGTATTATTTATTGTCCAATCTTAATCCAACCACCTTCCATTCTCTACCAACCCTTTACGTAATGATGGATATCATAGTCTTTTTCCTTCTTCCTTGATTGCTGCTAAAATCTTTTTCCCTTCCTCCTTGATTGCTGCTAAAATCATTGGATCTCCCTTATTTTATAGGATATAGATGGTAATTACTAAGAGCATCATTTATGGGCATTGGCATAGCCATTTAAGTTATTAAGAATAGACACTTCGTTACTAAATCGACTCTCACCACTCCAAAATTGATTTCCATGGATCCCACCATGCCTATGGGAAAGGAGGATAAGTGACAAACGACGTCAGTGATCGGAGGTCCCTAGCACCAAGATATATAGACGATGCAATAGAGAGAGGATGATCATGTATGTCCGATGCAGTGCGATTGTCATAGTAAAGGTGGACAATTAACCTCAAATTTAGAAGTGGTGATCGGAGGTCCCTAGCACCAAGATATATAGATGATGCAATAGAGAGAGGATGATCATGTATGTCCGATGCAGTGCGATTGTCATATTAAAGGTGGACAATTAACCTCAAATTTAGAAGTGGTGATAGTTGATGATGAGGAATACTATAGCGAAGTACTTGACTACGTCAACACTTTAATTATGTCATTTGAATTTTAGATGTCAGGTGCTATATTAAAATAAGATTATGGATATAAATGTGCATTTTATAAATTTATAGACATAGATAACACACATTTGAGAAGAAAAGAGAGAGGAAGAAGCACGGGATGGTGGAGGCTAAAGGGAGAGCTAGCAATGACTCTATACTTCGGCTTTTTAACAGCCCATAAATATAACTCTGGTTTTATAGTTGTCATAGAGAGAAAACAAAAGGAAAGAAGTGTGTGTAGCGGAAGGGCGCACGCTGCATGGGGGAGGGTGGGGAGGAGATAAATATTAGTTGTTGAAAGGATTGGTCCACCAATTTGATTTAAAATTAAGAGTCAGATGTTGTTTTTTCCAGAATTTGTATGATCGTCTCTAATCTTTACGGCTCTGGCACTACAGGGCATTCTTGTTTTTATGAAAGTCGTTGTACAAAAATGTTGATTAATAATTAAACTAACAATGCACGTGGTTAGTTTCATGTTTATGATATCCTTATATTAAACTTATATATGTTAATTTGCTACTCAATACGTGTCTTTAATTGTTCATTTAATTAATAAAATGGTTGAAACCGATTATAAATTGGATGTACAACTAAAAGTTGTGGTAAAAGAATCAAATCATCATCGAGAGAGGGTTTATGAATTAGTCTATGGCTCTTGGTGATCTGATCTGAGTCACCACGTAACTATAGAGAGACAGGTTTGGTGGACATATTTTGTGTGTGTGTATTATGGGCTACGGACCGAAGGAGGTAGCCAGGTTGACACTGGGTGTTTGTGGACTATGTACGTGAACTTGTTGAGAGAGGGGTGGGTTCAAGCGGTTGATCGTGGAAGGTGAAGCCCGTAGTCTGAGACCAGTCCTTTGTGGACCAAGATTATGAAAGTGGGATATAGTAGGAGTGTGTGAACCGAGATCTCATTCATTTCTTGTTAGCTAGGGCCATCATATTATTGTGAGCATGTTAATTTCCCAAGCTTACAAATAGGTATGAGTTTTACGGAAAACTTCCTCATCAGCATCTCTTTAAAAAATCAAAATAATTAACTCATAAACGTTTTTATTTAATTTGTTTACTTGTGTCCTCTAATACTTGTCATAAACATAGGCTACCAATTATTCGTCAGCACTGTTAAACAGGCATGAGTTCACGTGCTTGGGTTGATGGACTTTGGTCACACATGAAAACAACTGGCGGCATATATTTGGCCTGGCGAACAGCAGCGATGTGGAGCAAAAGGTTGGCACTGACAGCTAAAGGATGAAACGGGAAGTACTATCTCCGTTTTAAAATAACTTTATTTTTAACCCATCTCATATATAATAATACGAAGACAAAAAATAAAATAAAACGCCCTATATTTTATCGAGTTGCAATAAAAATATCTCTTCTTTGTCTAATTCGAAAACATTTATCTTCCTTCTAGTTTCACGAACTCTAATGTAATTGCTTGAAACATAAAGTTATTTTAGAATGACAAGCCAGATGCTTAAAAATGAAGTTATTTTGAGACGGAGAGAGTAGGAATCACCGAATCAATATGGCTCAGATCGGACTGCAGGCGACCGAGGTACGCTATGTGGTTCGTTGCGCGAAGTTAATTATGGGTTATCGGCACCTAGAGGAGCAAGGATCAATTGGTCACAACAGCCACGATCTATCGATTGACGGCGCGCACGCGGCGGCCGAGAAGCTAGCTAGGGTAAGTGCCCGACCGCGGCCGTCGTTGGCAGAGAAACGCCGGCTCGGCTACGGGACTGATCGAGGTCAAAGAATGCGAATTTGGTCAATAGTGTGTGGTCAGGCAAAGAACTAGCATCAAGTCTCATCAAAATATGTAGGGTTGGGCTAGCTTCAAATTGTATTGCACGCCCGCACGTGTAATAGACTAATTGCCAACATAATGCAGTATTTTGATTAAGATCACTCGTTGCAACAGACAATAATATCCTCTCTTTTTCTTTTTCTTTTCCCTGACTATTTTCTCCTTTCGAGAGCGTGCAGTTTCTGAATTGTTAGGTACGTTATGTTTTGATAAATTTCATCAAAATTATTTTCTTTATAGGAGAAATAAACCCTCACCGGCTGCTGGGGCGACTCTGCTGCCTCTTGCTCCTCTTCAACAATTCTTGGAGCATCTAATTAAATTAATCGATTTCGGATCACAGTTCAACAAACATAGCTTTGGCTATTCTTCCTTGAAACTACTATATAGGGCACATGCAACACACATGCTTGTTTAGTCGTAGATCATGTCTAAGGTACGACCATACATAATTCCAAATGAGAAAACATATGGAAATAATGCCCTGATCCGTTCTTACCTGACTTGGTAGGTAAGAGGTAACTTCAAATTAAAATGTATCGATATCAACTGCGACCATATATGCATCAGCAATGTTATAATATATGCATGGATATTCCAGATGATAGAAGTCGATCCATAATGAAGATTCAGACCCGCTGACACTCTTGTCAAGCAGGCCGGAAAAAACACTATTCAGGCTATAATTAAGTACTAATGAACTTAATTATCATGGTGTGATTTGGTACATGCATGTTCTACTAAGTCTGTTTCTAATCCTGTACTAACTGTCGACGATGTCAAAATTTTTAAGGGGTGAGTATTTTTTTACCCGACCTATATATACATCCAACCGTATATATAAAGCCATCGAAATAGGGAACTTAGTCTCGCAAACAATCCAATCTGAAATTCGCTCCTATGAAGATTTGAACTCAGAACCTTGGGGTACTACCTAGGTCACTGTAACCACTAGGCTACATGCCCTTTCGTACCGTTGACGATGTCATGGGGTACAAAATTTTCACATTGCACCTCGTGGAAGCTTCGGATCAGAACAAAAATACTAAGCTGAGAAGAATGGACGGAGTCAAGTGCATGTCAAAGAAACTGGTCAGGCCCAAGCATGCATGCATAGGCCGAATGCACAGGCGCGCGACACATTTTGCATTGATGACATAGTTAACTATACGACAATTAGAAGTAAAATTTATCTTTACGACCATATAATGTCAATGTCTCCAGGGCACGTAAGTGACAATTACTTAGTCCTCACCTACCGTCGACCTCACACGTAATTCTCTATCGCTATATTCTGCAACACACAGTTTGCTCCCGGTCGACGAAACCCACGAATTGAGGAGGAAATCCTATATACATATGCAAGCAAGTAATTAAGCAGAGTGTGAGAGAGTCCTTTTCTGAGAGAGAGATTATTATACGTTTTTGCTAGCTTAGTAGTACTACCTTACTTAGTACGAGGTATAGTAATAATCAGGCCAACAATTAATATGGCGAGAGAGATCCACAAGATCGCGAGCCTGAGGCGGGAGAGCTCGCTGTGGAGGCGGGGCGACGACGGCGTGTATTTCTCGCGGTCGTCGACGGGGGCGTCGTCGTCGAGGTTCAGGGATGAGGAGGACGACGAGGAGGCGCTGCGGTGGGCGGCGCTGGAGCGGCTGCCGACGCGGGACCGGGTGCGGCGGGGCATCCTGCTGCAGGCGGCGGAGGGGAACGGCGAGAAGGTGGAGGTGGACGTCGGCAGGATGGGCGCCCGCGAGAGCCGCGCGCTCATCGCCCGCCTCATCCGCGCCGCCGACGACGACCACGCCCTCTTCCTGCTAAAGCTCAAGGAGCGCATGGACAGGTAAATATCACTGCTGGATTTTTCCAAACGGCCACAACAGATTTTTGCATGTGGGCCTCTGGTCCGTCTGTAATCAAGTGTCTATAAAAATCGTCATTTTTTCATACGGGTATACTGCATGTGAAAATTAGCGGTCACCTAAACCAAATGCATGCGAAAATAGTTTTGACCAAAAAACTAAAATTCGCGGGAGAGGGCAGCCACCGCCGGCCGTTCCCGCCAGCCGCTTGGGAGGAGAGGTGAGGGAAAGAGAGAAGGTGAGAAATGAGAGGAGAGGAAGTGAGAAAAGATAATGATGAGTTGACAATATTTTTGAAGATGGTGAGAGGAAAACAGCTAGACTTGTAGGCGGGTCTTAAAGGACCGTCTACGAAAATCAATTTTCGCATAGGGACGCTTAAGAGATTTGTCTACGAAAATAGTCTTATTTTTACATGCGGACTTGTTAAGAGACCGTGATCGATTACGATCCTTCTGCATTCTATGGGGACCCTTTATAGAAAAATCCATTTTTAAGTAGTGTGTATAGTTATATACACGTAGAGAATATGCATGCATGCATATATTGTTAATTATTTTGCAAAAATGAAACAATAAAACGATCTCTAAGCTAGATTTGATCGCTTGATAACCTGGATACCACACCGTACCTCTGGTTCACTTAGCTTACCTGTTGCTTGCATGCACACATTGGTTATTGATATTGTAAACATATATAGTAGTATATACTTTTTATATCCTTTGAGTACACACCGAATTAACCTTGGCTGCATGAGACAAGTGGTTCCCATGGGTGAAACTTGACCATACAGAACTCGTCATGCTTTATGCTTACGGCAAGTATATATTGATGTTAAACTCTGAGAGTACCATGTAGGTTTCGATAATGATGTGGAGAGGATAGAGGACAATCGAGCTGCCTCTTATACAAGAGAAACTGAAAACACGAGCTCTAATAAAACTAGAAAGAGACAGGATGTCAGCAAGAGGAAACTAGTTAGTAAAATAAAATTAGTGTATAGCATTAGGTTAGTGTAATATATCTGGTAATATATTGTTAAGATACATATCATATCATATAGTCGATCGAAGTTATAAAATTTTGATTTTAATGATATTAAAATGTCTGGAATTATGAAACTGGAGAGAGTAATTGGTTATTACTCCTGAAGAGATATGGACAGAATTAGAAATAGTAGTAGATATATATATTAACTTGCTCTTAGTCATGCAACTAAAATAGAGATTAGCTTACATAGACTGCGGTTCATTTAATTGTACTTAAACAAAACTCATTTAAAATATGAGAACACTTGAAACTCGATTCGATCTCCTAAGTTGCCCATGTCATGTGTCATGAAGAGTCAATTCTCTAAAAAATATGTTACACAACAGTACTAAAATATACACATTGATGTTCTCTCTTCTTACTCTCCCTTCTCACCTCAAACCTCTGCAGATTGGCCCAACTGGCAATGTTATGGATCACCTACTAATTATTATTGTACCTGTACTTGCAGAGTGGGGATAGATTATCCAACTATTGAGGTACGGTTTGAAAAACTAGAGGTGGAGGCAGAGGTGCACGTTGGCAACAGGGGCCTGCCCACGCTCCTCAACTCCATCATCAACACAGTGCAGGTAATACAATATACAGTCAACCACTAGTGCTCTAATTTTTTAAGACGGCAATGCTCCTACCAGAGCTTAGGTTTTTTAGGAGCTTCTTCCAGTTATACAGCTACTCTAAACAGTTCATAATTTCATTCAGATTCCGAGAAACTTATATAGTTGTAGAATCTAGAAAAATAAACTAAGTCAGGACTTAAATAACTCATTTTTTTTTCATATTCTCATCGACTACTAGCTTTTTACCAGTGCTTCTGAGTACCTTCAATCTTAAACTCTCGTAAACAGGATCATAGAGGATCCAGGAAGATATGATAACCCTTTTACATTTTGTGATTACAAAATGGTCCCTACGAACAAGGAAAATCTATTATATTATTAAAATAGCTTTGAAAGGAGGCACCATGTTCGCCGTGGGGGCTAGAAATTCCCACATTAACCAGAGAAAAAGAAAAGAAGAGTCCAAAATTTAAAAATATCTGAAATTCGGAATTAAAAATAAGTAATATTCAGAGAAGAGTCCATATAAAAATCCAATATGAGATCAATCAAAATTCGAAATAAAAATAAAATAAAATAAAATCCACAATTAGAAAAGGAAAGAAAAGTCCAAGTAGGAATACAATTTAAAAATAACTTAAATTCGAAATTAAAAATAAGGAATATTGAGAGAAGAGTCGATATAAGAACCCAATACGAGATTAATTAATATTCAGAATAAAAATAAAAATAAAATCTAAAATTAGCAAAAAGAAAAGAAGAGTTCAAGTAGGAATACAATTTAAAATTAACTAAAATTCGAAATTAAAAATAAGCAATATTGAAAGAAGAATCCATATAAGAACCGAGATTAATTAAAATTCAGAATGAAAAATGAAATAATATCCAAAATTAGAAAAATTGAAAGAGAGTTCAAGTAGGAATATAATTTTGAAACAACTTAAATTCAAAAATAAAAAATAAATTCTGAAATTAGAAAAAGAAAAAAAAGATTTCAATTAGGAATACAATTTTATAAATAACTAAAATTAGTGATAAAAAATAAAGACTATTGAAAAAAAAGACCATCTAAAACACATGACGAGATAACATAAGTAACAGAGCTATAAAGGAGTAGAGTAGTGGCGCTTGATACAACATATAAATACTATTAATAAAACACCAAATAGAATCCTAATGACGATTAAAAGGAGGGACGGCAGGCAGGCCATAAAGCTAAGGGCAAGGCGGTTGCTGGGACTTCTAGAAAGTTAAAAAAATAGACCCAATTGATAATTATATTCGATTTTTAAAATCTCAATGATAATAAAAAGGAGAAGCAGCAGGTGGGGTGTATAGGAGTGTAGTTGCAGAGCCGCCGATGGTTGGCGGGACTTCTAGAAAATAAAAAATAAATTCCAACAAAAGTTACGTTCGATTTTTAGAATCTCAATCACAATAAAGAGTAGGCGGCGAATGGGCCGTAGAGGAGTATAGTGGTATCGTTTGACGTGACTTTTAAAAATTATAAAAAATAAAACCCCACAAGACAATAAACTCTAAAAACTACAAGGACCAATTTTTAAAGGTTCGGAACTTCTAAAAAGTAAAGAAAAACCAATGATAATCATGTTTGATTTTAAAATCTTAGTGACAATAAAGAAGGGAGGCAGAGGGCGAACCACGAAGGAGTACAATGGCAAAGCCGCTGACGATTTGGCGGGACTTCTATAAAGTAAAAAATGAATCCGAACAATAATTATGTTTGATTTTTAAAATCCTAATGACAATAAAGAGAAAAGACAGTGAACGGGCCGTAGAGGAGTATAATGGTAGCGTTTGACGAGACTTCTAGAAATTATAAAAACAAAACCCAATGAAACAATAAACTCTAAAAACTACAAGATTTAATTTTTAAAGGTTTTAAGAAGAATGAATAGAAATAGTGGTAGATCGAGCAAGCAAATAAAGAAGCATATGACAAGTAAGGGGTAGCTGCTGGTGTGAGTTTTAAAAACTAGATAATTAGAAATACGGGGATGATAAGGTATAGTCTTTCAAAGTCTAAGACAACGATATAGCTATTTAATAAATTTTAAATACAATACAACTAAAATATATATGATTTTATTTGGGTGCTAACCGCGCAATTGCGCGGGCCACCCAGTTAGTTACAAGTATATCAAAGAAACAAGAAAAGCAACCGGATCCTTATGGTGACATCGCAAACAAAATCAAGGTAGTTGATACCATCAAACCGCCATGCATAGATACATTGGGTGACCTTACCGCGCTGCGTTAACCTTGCATACCACAATTCTTGGCCTCGTGGGAGTAGGGTTTGATCTATCAGAAAGAGGGAAAATTTCGGGGGTCAGCGAAATTACGAAATTTCGGAATTTTTTTGAAATTTTCAAACAAAATTTGAATTTAAACATCAAAATTGGGGAAAATTGACCTACACCTCAATGGAGTAGCAGAACATGAAAGGGGACACAGGAGAATGAAACAGCGAGATGCATGCGAGGTCCCCACAGCTTGGACTGCCGTTGTCGTCGATGCAATGCGCCGGAGAGTGCATCCGCCGCTGTTCAAGCCAACGGGCGGTAGAGCGCCGTTGCTGCATGTTGCCAGATCGAGAGCCGCTGCTGTCTCCATGAGTTCGTGACCACGTCGAGCCGGAGAGCTCGCTCACCGATCCGCATCGCCTCGGTCAGAAACGAGCGGCCGCGTCTGCATGTCAACTGGACTTCGCCGGAGACCGCTGTGCCACATCGCAGAGGACTTGGGGGAGATGCTGAGCCACTGCGCCGCTTCGGTCGGAAACGAGTTGTTGCGTCTGCTCATCGCTTTGGCCTCGCCGGAGAGCCGCCGCACCACCACTTCACCACCGTCGGCGTCGAGAAATCGGGGGAGACACCCGCGCCGCCGCACCGCCTCGATAGGGAAGCTGTCCGTGACTCTGCGCGTCGTACGAAGAGATGGGGATTGGAAAGAGGCGTGAAAAAGGGATCTGATGAGGGATTTGGACTGATTTTGACCGCGCTGACCGAAATCTACCTTATATCGGTACCCACCGAAAGAACCGAAATTTCCAAAATTTCAAACCCACGTCCGATCAATGAAGGTTTGGTTGTGGCTTTGCGAAAACGACCATCTTAACCTTTTACCTTTTAGATGAAGTCGTCATAGGTGAGAAAAATGATTGGCATTGGCCTTGTAAAGCATGCATCAAAGTTTTGTCAATTGGTGCAACCTATAGCCAATATCTTCAACAAGGCGAAACGCTACCGGGTAAAACCAACTAAAGCTAGTTCTAGAGATTTAACCTTAAAGTCCAAGGAACTGATACATGGGCATCACCTAATCAAAGTCCCACAGTAATATTGTTCCTCTATTCCAAGCCAGTTCCTCCATATCTCCCACTCTTAGCCCCATTACAATTGGCTATAAACTCTACAACTGCAACCTTTTTAGATGTGTTACTCAGCTATTGTAGTGTTGCGAGCAAGTACACGCCCAACATCCATGAGATACATCTAAAGAGCAGATGAGTTGTCGATGTAAATGATATCATTAAAGCTAAAATGTGGCATTGCTCTACATGATACCAAAGTAATTGTGAGTGACAATTTAACCAGACTTAAATCATTTACCAGATTACGAAACGGATTTTTTTTCTTCACGCTTCAAAAACTACAAAAAAAAATACAATTCTCATAAAACTTTTTTATATTGTTCACACCACTTGTTTTAAATTATTTTTAAGTTTATTTATTAAAATATTTAATTTATCCGTATAATTAAATAGATAATCTGCACCAGCAATCAGTTCCCATTTATATTTATGAAAACATAAGCCAATTTTATTTTCAAAATCTAGCTTCACGTAAAATTACGTGGGAATATTCGCTAGCTAGTTGTGGTTAGTAGGAGTGTGTAGGAAGCCCACATTTGCACATCACGCATCAGAACGAACAAGGCCCACGGTGAAACTGACCAATTCTCACCAAAGCCGAAAGCCGTCCTCTCTTCCCTCTCTCTCCCGAGCTCTCAAAGCAATTGTAATCTTCTTGCTCCATCGATGCGATAATGCGATACTTCTTCATTTCGAGGCATAATAATATGTAATTTTCCATGTTAAGTTGTTTCGAAATCGTTCTCTTGGTGCAGGCGATCGGGAACGCGCTCCACATCTCCCCCACCAGGAAGCAGCCGATGACCGTCCTCCATGACGTCAGCGGAATAATCAAGCCCCGAAGGTAAAACCACGAGCTAGACACTGATATAGCACAAATTTGCGTAAACACTAACACATTTTCTTTGTCGAGATGTCATGCTGCTAATTATCAACCCATGTCTTGATTTAATTTCAGGATGACATTACTTCTAGGACCTCCTGGGTCAGGCAAGACAACACTGCTCCTGGCATTGGCTGGGAAGCTTGAAGACAATCTCAAGGTCCAGAATTGAACCTAGCTATGTGCATTTTCACTATTATATAATATTATGCTCAAATTTTGTAGCATGGCCGTGTCGCTTTGCGGTTCTTCCGTATGAGGGGGCAAAAAAAAGAAAATTATTTTGTGTTTGACTTGCTGAATGCGCAGGTTTCTGGGAAGGTTACCTACAATGGCCATGGGATGGATGAGTTTGTGCCTCAAAGGACAGCTGCTTACATCAGCCAGCATGATCTCCACATTGGAGAGATGACGGTGAGGGAGACCTTGGCCTTCTCGGCACGGTGCCAAGGTGTTGGATCTCGATATGGTATGTGTTCCAGAAATATTGGCTTGTTCTTGACCATATTATGGTGGGATACTGAGCTAGGTTGTTTTCCCAGACATGCTTACAGAGTTGTCAAGGAGGGAAAAAGCAGAGAACATCAAACCAGATCAAGATATTGATGTCTATATGAAGGTGAGCTGGTGTCATGTGTTGCTTAGATTTATTTCTTTTTTTTTTGTCGCAATGAACAGAAGAACTTTCAAGCGTACTTCTCAAATGTAATATATTTGCATAATAGAATAACAGTTGTTTTTTCCTGCTCCTTTAGGCGTCAGCTATTGGAGGACAAGAGTCCAGCGTTGTTACTGAGTACATATTGAAGGTACAGGCTGCCAACACATAGAACAAATTGTAGAACTATGTAAATTAGTTTTTACTGAATGTTTGTTTGTCTGTTACATATCTGCAGATTTTAGGATTAGACATTTGTGCAGACACAGTGGTAGGGAATGATATGTTAAGGGGTGTATCTGGTGGACAACGGAAGCGTGTGACTACAGGTATGGTTCATAGTTTTAAGCAATATGGAGGCTAAGTGGAGAATGGTTCATTTTTCGATCTTTATCACATACATATGAGTTTATAAAATTTCCTGGGCACATTAGCATAATTGTAGTTGTCTTCTTAGGAAATCTCTTTAAACCTTCTCTTTGTAGGTGAGATGCTTGTTGGTCCAGCAAGAGCTCTGTTCATGGATGAGATATCGACTGGACTGGATAGTTCGACAACATACCAGATTGTTAATTCCATTGGGCAGACCATCCGCATCCTTGGTGGAACTGCTGTCATCTCCTTGCTACAGCCGGCACCTGAAACATACAACTTATTTGATGACATTATACTCCTCTCAGACGGGCATATTGTGTACCAGGGCGCCCGCGAACATGTGCTCGAGTTCTTCGAGTTGACGGGCTTCAGATGCCCCCAAAGAAAAGGAGTTGCTGACTTCTTGCAGGAAGTATGTGTAATTATCTACAAGTTACCATGCCAATTAGTGATTCTGATTTGCAAAGATGAAATTACTGTTATCTGAACCTCTGTATACGTTGAACAGGTGACATCAAAGAAAGACCAGGAACAGTATTGGTATAGGAATGACATGCCATACTCTTTCGTGCCTGTGAAGCAATTCGCAGATGCATTCCGTTCCTTCCACGTGGGACAGTCTATCCAGAATGAACTTTCAGAGCCATTTGATAGGAGCAGGAGCCACCCTGCTTCTCTTGCTACCTCCAAGTTTGGAGTTAGCTGGATGGCGTTGCTCAAAGCCAATATTGATAGAGAGCTTCTACTCATGAAGAGGAACTCGTTTGTGTACATCTTTAAAGCTGCCAATGTAAGTTCAGACCTTTGGCTTGGTCTTCTTTTTAATATTCAGATGAAGATTACCTGACACCAATCTGAATTTTACATCATCACAGTTAACTCTTACCGCGTTCCTCGTAATGACCACATTTCTTCGTACCAAAATGCGCCATGATACAACTTATGGAACGATCTATATGGGGGCTTTGTACTTTGCCCTTGACACAATCATGTTCAATGGGTTCGCGGAGCTTGGCATGACTGTCATGAAGCTTCCTGTCTTCTTCAAGCAGAGGGATCTTCTATTCTTCCCTGCATGGACCTACACCATACCATCATGGATTCTTCAGATCCCCGTCACATTTTTTGAGGTTGGAGTTTATGTTTTCACAACATACTATGTTGTTGGCTTTGATCCCAGTGTGAGCAGGTAAGATGCACTGCAGCACATACTTTCATGTCCTAAGAATGCATAAAAGAGATAACTCTTTTATCTGTACTGTACGCTGGTAGAAAGAAATTAAGCAGAATGTTCAACATAGTACTGATTTTGCTCTGTGCTGAATAATTTATATCTTTCTCAGGTTCTTTAAGCAGTATCTGCTACTTGTTGCACTTAATCAGATGTCATCTTCACTGTTTCGATTTATTGCTGGCATCGGTAGAGATATGGTTGTGTCTCAAACCTTCGGACCCTTATCATTGTTGGCTTTCACAGCACTGGGTGGCTTTATTCTTGCAAGACGTAAGTTACTCAATATGCAATTATAAAATTAAAATGAATTTTATTCTTAAATCGTATTGACGGTGCTAATCCTTAACTGTTCTTGACTAATTTCCATCTCAATCTTTCTTTGCCTTTCCAGCTGATGTGAAGAAATGGTGGATTTGGGGTTACTGGATTTCTCCCTTATCATATGCACAGAATGCTATTTCAACAAACGAATTTCTAGGGCGCAGTTGGAACAAAGTAAGTAAAGATCGCATTAGTCACTTAGAAAAATGTGAAAGAAAAATCAACTTATTGTATTCCCATGTTGTAGAGTTTTCCTGGACAAAATGACACTGTCGGAATAAGCATTCTGAAATCTCGAGGCATATTTACTGAAGCTAAGTGGTATTGGATTGGTTTTGGTGCTTTGATTGGATATACACTCTTGTTCAACCTCCTTTACACTGTGGCACTTTCATTTTTGAAACGTAAGTGGACTGATGAGACTGTTTTTATATGGATAATTCCAAGAATTTAGCAAACCAGCATTTTGTGGGTTAACAGTTGATGCTCACTGTTACTGCTTTGCTAACTTTTGGCAGCACTTGGTGACTCTTACCCATCAGTGCCTGAAGATGCACTGAAGGAAAAGCGTGCCAACCAAACTGGTGAAATTCTAGATAGCTGTGAGGAAAAGAAATCTAGGAAGAAGAAACAGTCCCGCAATGTCAACCAAAAGCATTGGAATAACACTGCAGAATCTAGTCAGAACAGGCAGGGAATTCTCCCCTTTGCACAACTGTCACTTAGTTTTAATGACATAAAATACTCAGTGGACATGCCTGAGGTAAAAATTTTCAGTGAACTATGCATTGCAACATTTTTACAGCTACACACTTGCATACCCAAGATCCCTTGCCCAATAGTACTGTTCAACATTTACAGGCAATGACAGCACAAGGAGTAACGGAAGAGCGCTTGTTACTTTTAAAGGGTGTTAGTGGTTCGTTTAGGCCAGGAGTACTTACTGCACTGATGGGTGTGAGTGGTGCTGGAAAGACTACTCTGATGGATGTATTAGCAGGGAGGAAAACTGGAGGATACATAGAGGGAGATATCACCATCTCAGGCTATCCAAAGAAGCAAGAGACCTTTGCGCGCATATCAGGATACTGTGAACAAAATGATATTCATTCTCCACATGTAACAGTTTATGAGTCACTCGTATTTTCTGCTTGGATGCGGCTTCCTTCAGAGGTTGATTCAGAAACAAGAAAGGTTAGCTGGGTTGTAGGTATTGATTAATTTAAATAGGCAAATAAGCAGGCTTTGAAATTCATGGTTTTTGACTGATTGGGATTTTATTTTTTACTGAATTCTGATAACAGATGTTCATAGAGGAGGTCATGGAGCTTGTAGAGCTCACATCACTGAGAGGTGCACTCGTTGGGCTTCCTGGAGTGAATGGATTGTCAACTGAGCAAAGGAAGAGGCTAACTGTTGCTGTGGAGCTTGTTGCTAACCCTTCGATCATTTTTATGGATGAGCCTACATCTGGTCTTGATGCACGGGCTGCTGCAATTGTGATGAGGACCGTAAGGAAGACCGTTGACACTGGTAGGACTGTTGTTTGCACGATTCACCAGCCAAGTATTGACATATTTGAAGCATTTGATGAGGTGGACAATTCTTTATTGTCAATATGGATAAAGGTCCTTAGGTTTATTAAGATAAGTTCACATATTGACAATGTTATCATTTATGTATGACTTACAGCTTTTCCTAATGAAAAGAGGAGGAGAAGAGATATATGTTGGTCCATTGGGCCAGAATTCCTCAAAACTGATTGAGTACTTTGAGGTAAGAAGATTAGTAAAATAAAGTATTATTCATTGCAGGTTGTAGAACTTAGTGCCAGCAAAACTATATGAAGGTGGATACTTTTTATTTGATCTGTTCAGGGAATTGAAGGCATTAGTAAGATAAAAGATGGCTACAATCCAGCAACATGGATGTTGGAAGTAACCTCTACTGCACAAGAGGAGATGCTTGGGATTGATTTCAGTGAAATCTACAAACGATCAGAACTATATCAGTTTGTCTCCTTTCATGCTGTTTTAGTGTAGTATATAGTGCAACATGTAATTCCTGATTGGGTGACAACATAATAAATTTTCCCCTTTTCACAATTTCAGAAGGAACAAGGAACTTATACAAGACCTAAGCACACCTACTCCTGGTTCTACCGATCTCCATTTCCCTACACAGTACTCTAGGTCGTTCTTCACACAATGCATAGCTTGCTTGTGGAAGCACAAATTATCATATTGGAGGAATCCATCCTACACAGCAGTGAGGTTACTCTTCACCATCATCATTGCACTACTGTTTGGAACAATGTTTTGGGACCTCGGAAGGAAAACGTACGTCTTCTAAGTTTATTCTCCTATCTTTCTGATTGATAGAACCTACTTTGCATGTGATATATTATGATACCTTACTCATACCATGGCAGAAAAAAAGAACAGG
The DNA here is from genome assembly GCF_000147395.1 of Oryza glaberrima. Taxonomy (NCBI): domain Eukaryota; kingdom Viridiplantae; phylum Streptophyta; class Magnoliopsida; order Poales; family Poaceae; genus Oryza; species Oryza glaberrima. The sequence continues at coordinate 12,292,708 of NC_068326.1, forward strand.
ATCTGTTCAATGCTGTGGGATCAATGTATGCTGCAGTTCTTTACATTGGAATACAAAATTCTGGTTGTGTTCAACCTGTGGTGGTGGTGGAGAGAACAGTCTTTTACCGAGAAAGAGCTGCCGGCATGTATTCAGGTTTCCCGTATGCATTTGGACAGGTGATTTCTAATTGGAATAAATCTATTTTATTATCCCTCAACTCTTTCTGGGGTCCAAATTTCACTTTGAACTATGAAATCGTCCAAGTTGTATACCTGAACTTTCAAAATATGATACGTTGCCTAGACATGCTACCATAATACACCATTTCCCGAAAACATCGATATGTCAATACATCTTAGTATCTTACAAAAAACAACAATTAGAAATACAGCAATTAATCAAGAATGAAGGAAGAAAGCAACCAAAGGTTGACTCAAAGTTTCAAATCTTCTAGAGGATCTCATCATAGAGTTCCACAGGACAGACTAGAAGCATCGGAACATAAGTGTGTTCCCCGTAACGGCAATGTTGTTCCAACTTCCAATGGATGACCAACAAGACCACCAGCTGCTTGGATGTCAGCAGATTGAAGAGAAACAAGAGGGAGATAGAACAGATTTTCCTGTATTATGTTCTTGCAGTAACAGTTAAGAATTACCTGACCTTGTAGATGGAATAAGGCTGAAACCACCATTGTATTAGATATTGGGTTATTCTTCTTTTCTTTTTCTTTTTTTTTAGGGTGGATATTGGGTTATTCTGATTCAGTTTTGAAGGTTAAGTGAGTTTATTTTTACCCCGTAGAGTAGAGGCATAAAATAAATTCTTTCCTTTATAATTCATCTTAGACTCTAGTTTATCTAGTTTCAAATGTATGGATGAAGAAATACAATGGCTTTGAAATCAAACTGAAGTTTGTAGTTCAATGAAAAGAACAGTTCACTACTGTTCATAAAACTTAAAAATCATAAGTTCTTTTGGGCTCCAACCCTAACTTCACTTCCTTGTCTCTTTTGTAGGTTGCGATCGAATTGCCATACATCCTAGTTCAGACACTGGTATATGGTGTACTAGTCTACTCAATGATTGGGTTTGAATGGACTGTTGCTAAGTTCATTTGGTACCTGTTCTTCATGTACTTCACATTGCTGTATTTCACGTTCTTCGGAATGATGGCAGTAGGATTGACACCAAACGAGAGCATTGCAGCTATCATTTCACCAGCAATCTACAATGCATGGAACCTCTTCTCAGGATATCTTATACCTCGACCTGTAGGTTACTTTCCTGCCGCTTATGGTTTTATTTTCATTTAGATTTCATTACTATATTGTTGTAATGTGACTCATACAATTAACTCTCGTAAATTCAGAAAATTCCTGTCTGGTGGAGGTGGTACTGTTGGATTTGCCCTGTTGCATGGACATTGTATGGATTGGTAGCCTCCCAGTTTGGAAATATCCAAACTAAACTTGATGGCAAAGACCAAACCGTGGCTCAGTTCATTACGGAATACTATGGTTTCCATCATGATTTATTATGGCTTGTTGCAGTTGTGCATGTTGTTTTCACTGTTATGTTCGCTTTCCTGTTCAGTTTTGCAATCATGAAGTTCAACTTCCAGAGGAGATGAAGAAGATGCCATTCTTAGATGTATTCACAGATGATGGTGTAGTCTCATATATAGAGTTTATTTTCAATCGGTACATAGAAAAGGTAAAAAGTTCCTTGTAAGCTGTAACCAGCTCATACTAGGCAGAGCAGAGGCACTAACTTCATCTCAAGAAATGCTGCTGTATTTGACAATTAAATAAATGCAGAATTTTTTGTTCATTCAATCTACACAGATCTCCACTGGAGAGACTTTTTGGTTAAATTGTGTGATCTGTTAAATAGCATTCTATGCAAAGCAATTGTGTGAGAAAATTTTAGATTCACAAAGGAAAACTCTCTTTTCGCTTGGTTCTTTTTGCTGAGACACATCTTGGATGAATTGTGACAGCATTGTGTCTTCCTGAATTTACTTTGATTTTGAGTTTGATCAATTTAGATTTAAACATGAGAGGTTTCAGTTTGTTTTCAGGTTTCCATGATGGTGCCCTTTTATTGATGTGAATGCTAATCTCAAATCCCGTTCTACGTTTAGTGTCCGCTCCAGTAACCAATGGCTCAACTCATCACAAGAAATATGGTTTGCCAGTAGTTTTAGTTCGTTTTGTTTGGTTTTGTTTTGTATTCACACAGCACACTCTTCACAAAAGTATTTCTATCTCAAAATCATTTGAAGTTCTTAGGCAATTTAACATCTAGATTTGACCAACAAAATTTGCAAAGTGTGTTTGCTTGGTTATCCCACAGTTAAACACACAATTTGCTAATCCCGGCAAATTGAGTTCAACACCAACTGAAACAGGCAGGCGGCAGCAGGGATCAAACTAAAATACGGTGTGCAGAAGCAGAGTATTCAACTTATTCCCCACACATTTTTATCAACTATCAACTAAACTGTTGCATCAAACAAGAAGCACAAATGCCCACAATGCAACCGCTAGCAAGGCAAATAAAAACAACGGGGTAGAGCTAACTGACGCTGGCATGACACGGCGAAGCATTTCGTCGAACACCTCGCACGCGCGTGGACAGGCAGAGTGACCCTCATGCTCCACCCTCGGCGCCGCACACCTCCTTGAGCCGCCCCGCCGCCGCATCCGCGTCGATCGAGTACTGCAAGGCAGCAAAGAGCCGTAAGCCAGCACGCCAAGGCGGTGGAAGGTGCGCGCGCGCGCGCTCCGCTCAAGCGGCGGGCGTGTTCGTAGGAAAGTACCGTACTACTACCCACCTTGGAGAGGACCCAGGAGGAGTGGCCGTAGGCGCGGCGGAGGAGGGCGGCGAGGTCGTCGTCAGCGGAGAGGTCGCGGTAGTTGACGAAGTTCTCGCGGGCGTACTTGGCGTAGTACGGCCGCGCGTCCGCCGGCAGCCGCCGCACCAGCCGCAGCACCTCCCGGTACGCGCGCAGCCCCGCGTTCGCCATATTTTCGCTTCCCCTGGGGCCTGGGCTGGGCTCGACTACTTATTACTAAGTGATGAACATTTAATTATTATTTTACTACTAGTATTAGGGTTAATTGGATCCAATCATTGCAAATTTGCTATATTAGAAAAATACTATTATTATTTGCGAATCACGATATCGGCTAGGTGTCATTCAAATTTTACAAAATTGGATCCATACCATCGTCGTCATATTTTCCGTCACGCTCTCCTTATTATCTCTTCTTTTATTCTCCTCTCCTTCTTCCTCATCGGCCAGGCACTCTTCTCCTCTCCAGGCATGGATGTGTGGGGGCGGTGAGAGGGAAAGGAAGCAACAGCGGGTGGCAAGCCACAGCCGTCCGCAGGCAGCGCGTGGGCAAGGTGACTCCGATGGTAGCAGGCGGGCATGGATGTGTGAGGGCGGCAAGAGGGAAAGACAGCGATGGCGGGCGGCGAGCCATGGATGTCCTCATGCAGTGAGAGGGCAAGATGATGCCGGTGATGCGGGCCATGGCTATGCGTGGGCTGCGGCGATAGGGTGAGGCGGCCATGGCATTTCCTTCTCTCGTCGTCAATGAGCTCTTCCACTAGATGTCGTTCCTACTCATCAGCGATGCCCATGAAATCAACAAGGAGCAACTTAGGCTCGCCGGCGGGATGGGAGAGTGTACTTGGGGAGATTGGGCTTGCCGATGACTTCATGCCCACGAGGCTACTGATTCGCTTCCCAACTAGATCTAATGGGGGGAGACCGCTGTGGTCGTAGCCTCCTCCCCGCGCGCCGCCGCTGAGGGCAGTCGTTTCCATCGGAGAGAGGCGGCAGGAGGCTCGTCATGCCCTCCGGAAGAGAGGAGGATGGAGGAAGAAGATGAAACTGATGTGTAGGTCCCACGTTCAGGGTTATTTTGGTCCATGTGAAAAATGGAAACTGTGACGGCGATGACATTGATCCAATTTTACAAAATTCTAGTGGCACTCAACTGATATCACGAATAGGGGTGGCATTTTTCTAATATGGTAAATTTGTTATGGCATGGATCCAACCATACATGTAAACGCATGATGTGATAATTGTCGTTATTAGCCTTGCTGAGTCAGTTTGCATTGATAAACTTAGGGCCCGTTCTTCTGGTCAAGAACAAATTCTACCTTAATTTCAATTAACATGTTTCTAAGACTAGAAAGAAAGCCCGCTTAGATGCGCAGGCATCTTATTGAATGTTTTATAAAAGTAATGCTAAAAGAAGTTACATCTCACTATTTCTACTTAAATGTTATAAAATAATAAGAATATATCTCAGATTAAAAATACACTTTGATCGAGTGACATATAAATTCTCATATTGTCACCACTAAATTATGCTTTAAAACCAATTAACCCTGTTGGAGGTACACCACAAAGGGCCTTCGGCCAGATCTACCGAAACCAAGAACTTAGGCGACAGGCTCAAACCGGAGGCAAGTGGCGAAGGTCGAAAATGGAACCATATGGGCGAAAGCCACATGGCGAAAGCCGTGGCTCGGAACACGCGGGCTTCGCCAGGCAAAGACCTCGCCAGAAGGCCGCATGGGCGAAGATGGTGAGGTAAAAGCCTTGGCACGAAGGCACAGGCTTCGCCAAGTACCGAACCCACCGTAAGGAGGCCCAGTGGGCCATTGCACTTTCGGGGGATTTCGCCAAATAAATTGGCCGAGCTATTTAGCCCAATAGGGGGCCATACATGTAAAGGACACTGTGTGCCTCTAATAATGTCCCTATCATAAGGGTAACCGTGTAAATTCCCCTGTAAAACCTAAACCCTAAAGGGGGAACCTGTAATAGGGCTATAAATAGCCCCCTAAGGCCATGTAATAGGGGGATTCAAAAAATTTCACTAAGTAATACAATTGTCTTTACTTCCAACTACTATTAAGAGAACCACGCCTTTCGACGTGACGCAGTTGTTGGTTCGACAACAAACCCTAAAACCTAATACATTATTAATACACTAAATTATCCACTACTTACGTTTTATGTCTCATTTTTTTTCTAAATCCATTTATAAATATTGTAAAAATACAACCACTTCTATCCATTAATGGAATAGCACCATTAAAGTTAAACACGAATACTACTCTCATGTAATGACGCTCTCTCTCGTGGCCCGATCTTCTGGTGAGGGGATAACTCTCGCTTTGATCGAGTGCGACGTGGCTACCAACCAGAATAAGTCCAGGACGCCGTGCAATCGCTACACCACAAACGATGTCGTACCAACCGTGACGCGCGGTTGATGATCCCTGCAATGCAAACGAGAGAATACTGCAAGAACAAGATAAGATGCAATCTATATATTGCGAATAGGTGATTAAGCACAAAGGAATAGTTACGATTGAAGTGGTAGATCTAATCGACCCGGCAAATCAACACACCAACTATTGGGGGCTCTGAATCAATAGTCACCGACTAATCGAGCGAGGACTAGAGACAGAGTGAATGGCACTTGGCAAAATTCAACTAAACAAAACCCAATTGTTTTTTTAGGATGTACAAAGCTATTTATAGAGGAAAACAAAGCTAGGGTTAAGTGCTAATTCGTGGAGGTGGAGGGAGACACTTCTGAGATGGGCCTAGTCTATTACAAAGCCCAAGGCCCAAGTTCGGTTTCAGCAACAGCACTGTCTTGTTTTTGGTGATTCCCATTGACTCGAGATGAATTTGACATGAGACCAGATGCGTTTGAAAGGTAGAGAGATAAGCTTTCCAGAAGTCTAAGATCACCCAAATCGGAGTTGGCATGAAGGCGCTAGGTCCATTTGAAGTCAGTGCTGTCTCCGGAGGCCGAACTGGATTCCAAAACTCGTTGGATTTTAATATCTTGTAGATCCTCCATTCACTCGATGTATTCTTTAGCCATGTTTTATATTTCTCGTGCTTGGATGTATGCATATACTTGATGGTCACATCATCATGGGTAAAGTCGATCATAGCCACCAAAACTTCCTTTCTCCATTGCCTTGAAACATGGGTCCCGCATCGATATAGCCATGCTCCTGAAGACCAGCTTGGAGCATAATTTTAATGTACTCTCCCTCCTTCCAAAAGTCTAAGTCATATTTCTTTTTCACTAAGATCAAGGTGTAGTCAACTCATTCATCATGTGACAAAACCAATGAACATGCAAGCAATAAGTATTAAAATGACTTTTTTGGTTCCGATAAAAAATTTAATAGCACATAGTGACTACAAAAGAATGAAATAGGACTCATGGAGTTTTGCATTGGTAAGTAGAAAGTTGAGTACTATTAGCGATGGTAGCCTCCACTGGGATTGGCTTAACTTAGCCGTATATTCCATCCTATACTTGCGACACTATAATAAACTTTGTTGTCTATGTTTGGTGTCTTTTAGGGAAGAACAAAGAGAAGATGGAGGTGACCAAAATAGTTTTTTAAAATGTTTTGAGTAGATTTGTGGTGTAGTGTAGACACGATTTGTTTATGTTGTTGATCATTACAACTCATTTTTTTATTATATAGATAGAATACTCTCTTTTGAATATGACTGAGGTTAATCGTTCGACAATATTTTTAAAAAATTATAGCTAATGAGACATACCACCACGATAATAACCAGAGCATCATGTTATTATTTATATTTTGTCAAATATGTATAGTCAAATAGTTCTAAAAGTATAAAACTACTTTGAGAATCTTAATCTCAAATAAATTATAATTTAATCAGACCTACTTGAAAAACACAACTATGTTTTTATTTTTTACATATGCAGATTTAAATTAATGTTGTATATTTGTGAAGTGATATTTCCCTCCCTAAAATATGATGTATTTTTTTGAAAAATTATCATACATATGTCAGCCTCATGTGCCATGGTGTATTTGGGACTATAATATAACTTCTATAATTTAATTAAAGAAATACAACATGATCACAAATTGGATATATAATTTCAAAATAATTTAGAAGATTGTTTAAAGAACATTTATTGGGTATTCTATGTTTTTATTATATATCTAGTTTAACTATATATATTTATATTATATTTGTGTAGTAGTATGGTTTTTTTCCCTTCCGTGAACAGTTGAAATTTAAATTGCACCTACTACTCGTACGTGGTACGTACGAGATCTGAGAACGGTAGTAGCGTTTCTATATTTCGCAGTAATAGGTCTAACCTAATGGTGTAGAATAACGGGTCCATCAATTTAAGTGAAAATCAACGGAGAGATTAGATAGTGCCACATGGCGGCTTAGAAACGTTTATAGGAGTGCCACATGGCGGTTTAAGACGGTTTAAGAGTGATTGTAGGAAATTTAATGTACTTTTAATATATAATAGATAGATAGATAGCTAAATGGTACGTTTTGTACGAAAATTTTCTATATAAACGCTACTATGAAATATTGAATAAATATATTTTTAAGTTTATAATAACTAAAACTTAATTAATCATGCACTTATAGCATTTTTTGTTTAAACGTGTAATGAGTTCTCATTTTCATCAGTTGCAGACACCATGTTAGTAAATCAGCCAATTTATATATTCAAACTAAAAATCAATTTCTTTATAAAATTTATATGAATTCCACCATTTTTTTTGTTAACCGTGAATTATCGACCTGTTAGCAACAATTGTCGACTTTCACATTTTGAAACCCCGGTTAAGGTATATTCATGTCACACGAAGAGACATTTCATTATAATTATATTTAAGCTTATTATATATTACTCCCAAAGGTCATAAATATTTGATATTTAGAGTAAAAAAATAAAGCTATATGTAGATTTATCCTGAAAAGGTACTGTCATATATAATATTATATGTACTTAATAGATTTTGTAAACTAATCTTCAAGTTTTAAAACTTTCAAATCTTGTCTTGAACATAAAAATGTTTATGAACAGAGGGAATATGTTGATTTTTTTTGCCCATCTGAAACAAAAAGTATTTTTTTTCCATACGGTCAAATTAGATTTTTGCAGGAGGCTGGGTAACCCGCACGCACCTAGGGGGCTACAAAAATCGTTATTTTTGTGTACGTGACGCACCTGTACATGAAAATCAGATTTTTGCGTATGGGTGCTTATGTCATCCACATGCAAAAATAAAAGTCTGAAAACAATAAAATCTCAAAAATTCAAAAGTTGAAACCCTAGCTCTCTGATTCATTCCCAAACCCTAGCCCGCTGCTGCCAGATGTTGTTGTCACCGCCGGAGTCATCCCAAACCCTAATTCACCGCCCACCGCCAAATCCACGTGGGGGAGGGCAGTGGCTGCCAGATCAGTGCAGGGGAGGATGCAGCCGACGGATCCGCGTGGGGCCGCTCCTGCACTGGCCTCCCGCTTGAGCCCACCGCCGGATCCATGTGAGGGAGGGTGAGGGCCGTTGCTGTCGCCCTTGCCCTCGCCCACCGCTGACGTTGCTGCTGGTGCCTGCCGTCGGGAGGGATTCGAGGGAAGAGGAGTCGTCCGGAGTAAGGAGGAGTAGGGGAGAGGAGGAGTCAGACAGAGGGAGGAGGAGGAGTGGAGAATAAAAAAGAGGTGATTTTTCCATGCAGATCACTTAATAGGTTCGCATGCGAAAATATCTGATTTGTTAAAAGACCCGCTTGCAAAAATTGTTTTTTACATGCGAGCCTGGATATGTGAAAATGGAGGTTGATTTTTGCAGACGTGAACACTTATGGCCCACCTGCCTGCAACCTATCGGGGTGTTTGGCCAGAAAAAAATCATTTGTTTAATAATGACAACATTTGTTATTTTAAATCATTCATTCATAAATAAAATGGATATACTATTATGCTATTATTATGCTATTAGAATAAGGTAGACATCAACCCCGTGAGTTACATATATTGTTGTTCGCTAATCCAAACTATAACGATTTATATGATTCAAATTTTGTGTCACAATATAAGCATTCTTACGCTAATTCCCATCACTGTTTCAATGGGTCCAAAGCCAATCACATGCTAGGAAAAAGATCTAAGCAATTCAAAATTACAACTTCCAACTGAAATAACTAAACAACCAAACCTTAGTATTTGTTAAATAATCTAAAAATCTTTATATTGAAAAACGAAGGGAGTATGTTATAAATATGCTAGATGTATTGGTTATTTTTAAAATGTACTGGCTTGGATTTAAGAGCATTTCACATAAATTAGAACTTCTTAACCAATAATATCAATTTTTTTTAATATACTAACAATATACTAAGTTGAGAGTTTTATGATTTTTATGCAACAACTTCATGTTTATTATGTCCAAGGTTTTGAAAAAAAAAATCTAATTGCATGTCATGTTTAATACTCCCTCCGTCCTATTTTAAGTGCAGCCATGAGTTTCCGTGCCCAACTTTGAACGTCCGTCTTATTTAAACTTTTTTTGAAAAAAATTAAAAACGTAAGTCACGCATAAAGTAATATTCATGTTTTGTCATCTCATAACAATAAAATACTAATTAATTTTTTTTAAATAAGACGAACGATTAAAGTTGGACGTGAAAACTCATTATTACATTTAAAATGAGACGGAGGGAGTATGAACTTTCAATATGATATACGGTTATAATAAAAGTATAGTACATATCAACGGTAACATGACATTTAAAATATCCCATAATTAATATAGGGAGAGAGATTCTAGAACAACTTTTCTAAACAAACTTTTCTAAGGGGGACATGCCTGAATGCACTGATTCTCTTTTTTGTTTTATGTCCCCTCGGCAGAGTGGTGGATGGATTTGACGGGACAGAGCTGCACAACGTTTCTTTTATTGTTTGCTTATCTATTTATCGGTTGCAATTAAAATTTGAATTTTGAAGATAATTTTAGTGCTGATTTTAAAATTTTTATACCGTAGTTTATTTTTCAATATTATTTTTTAAACATTTAATGATACAAATGAAAGTAGTTTTCCTCATAAACTTTTTTTAATTATTTTGATTATTTTATCATGACTTATCGGTTGTAGGCGTAGCTCAGTGCTTATGTCAGCAGGGTCTGAATAGGACGGGCGCTAATGTCGGATCTCGGATGAGAAGATCCACGGTCAAGCTGGATGACCATTCACAGGGTGAGCTATGTGCGAAACTGATGACACTTCACCAACTTTATTACCAGTAGTTTTATATGATATGATACCTGAAATCTGGCTTCCAATGCTGTCATGTAACCTAAGATGGATAATAAAGCTATACTACTAGTAACCCCTCGGCTCCTAAGTGCAGTTATAAATTTCCGTATCCAACGTTTTATTGTCTGTCTTATTTAAAATTTTTTTAAAATTACTATTTATATTATTATTGAATGATAAAATATGAATAATACTTTATATGTAACTTATTTATTTTATTTATTTTATAAATTTTTGAAATAAGACAGATCAAACGCCATACATGTCAACTGTAACCGTACTTAAAAGATAAAAGATAGGAGTGAGGGAGTAGTTTACAGGTATCGAAATTGGAATCTAATTCTAACCCTCATTGTGCCGGTGCTGTGCTAGTGTGCTTTGGCGGGCGGCCGCGCCGCTGAATGAATCAGAAAACTAACCAACGCGGCCCAATGATTCTGCGCACTCTGCGGCTTGCATTCCAACCTCCCCCCACCCACCACCTCACTACCCTACCCTAGCCTGCAGCGGCTGCCGTGCTATAAATAGGCAGCCATGCACAGACTCCATGGCTGCCTCTCTCGAGCTCCAGACTCCAGTAGCAGCAGCAGCAGCTCTCCTCCTCTCCACTGCTAGTTCGACGATATCGATGGAGGGCACGGTGCTCTGCTCCGCCAACCACGCGCCGCTCACGCCCATCAGCTTCCTCGAGCGCACCGCGCTCGTGTACCCCGACCGTCTCGCTATTGTCGCCACGGATGGCAGCGCCGGCGTGGCCGTGTCGCGCACCTGGCGGGACACTCGGGCCCGCTGCCTCCGCCTCGCCGCCGCCCTCACCGGCCGCCTCGGCGTCCAGCGCCACGACGTGGTACGTATGAACAGGCGCCACGCCACTGTAACAGTAACATTAATTTCACCCCTCAAAATCGCTGTGAATTCGCATGCCAAATGCTGTAATTTAATCGCGGTGATTCACATTTTGGTTCATGCGCAGGTTGCGGTGTTCGCGCAGAACATTCCTGCTGTTTGCGAGCTCCACTTCGGCGTCCCCATGGCCGGCGCCGTCATCTGCACGCTCAACTCGCGCCTCGACGCCGCCATGGCGGCCGTCCTGCTGCGCCACTCCGAGGCCAAGGTCGTCTTCGTCGACCGCGCTCTGCTCGGCGTCGCCCAGAAAGCCCTCGTGCTCGTCGCCGAAGCCGGAGCCAGGCGTCCCGTCTTGGTTCTCATCAGCGAGCTCCTCGACGAAAACGAACGATCACCTCCTGATGCCAAGATCAAGGTCACCCGAGTCGATTACGAGTACGAGCACCTCCTGAGCGCCGCCGCCGCCGGATCGTCTCCGGACTTCGCGATCCGGTGGCCGGCCGACGAGAACGAGCCAATCGCCCTGAACTACACCTCCGGGACGACGTCGAGGCCCAAGGGCGTGATCTACAGCCACCGCGGCGCGTACCTGAGCAGCCTCGCCGCCGTGATCGTGAACGCCATGGGGGAGACGCCGGTGTACCTGTGGACCGTGCCGATGTTCCACTGCAACGGGTGGTGCCAGGTGTGGGGCGTGGCGGCGCAGGGCGGCACGAACGTGTGCGTCCGCAGGGTGACCGCGGCGGCCATCTTCGACAGCGTGGCGCGGCACGGCGTGACGCACATGGGCGGCGCGCCGACGGTGCTGAGCATGATCGTGAACGCGACGGCGGACGAGCGGCGGCGGCAGCCGGGCGGGAGGAGGAGGAGGGTGACGGTGATGACCGGCGGCGCGCCGCCGCCGCCGCAGGTGCTGTTCCGGATGGAGGAGCAGGGGTTCCTGGTGATCCACTCGTACGGGCTGACGGAGACGTACGGGCCGGCGACGGTGTGCACGTGGAAGCCGGAGTGGGACGCGCTGCCGGCGGAGGAGCGCGCCCGGATCAAGTCGCGGCAGGGGCTCCACCACGTCGGGCTGGAGGCGGCGGACGTGAAGGACCCGGCGACGATGCGGAGCGTGCCGGCGGACGGGCGGACGGTCGGGGAGGTGATGCTCCGGGGGAACACGGTGATGAGCGGGTACTACAAGGACGGCGGCGCGACGGCGGAGGCGCTCGCCGGCGGGTGGCTCCGGTCGGGCGACCTGGCGGTGCGGGAGGAGGACGGGTACATCAAGATCCTGGACCGGTCCAAGGACATCATCATCTCCGGCGGGGAGAACATCAGCACGGTCGAGGTGGAGGCGGCGCTGTTCGGGCACCCGGCGGTGGAGGAGGCGGCGGTGGTGGGGCGGCCGGACGAGTACTGGGGCGAGACGCCGTGCGCGTTTGTGAAGCTGAGAGGAGGAGGAGGAGGAGGAGGCGGCGGCGCGGCGGTGGAGGAGGAGCTGATGGCGTTCTGCCGCGCGCGGCTGCCGCGATACATGGCGCCGCGGACGGTGGTGGTGGTGGAGGAGGAGCTTCCGAAGACGGCGACGGGGAAGGTGCAGAAGGTGGCGCTGCGGGAGCGGGCCAAGGCCATGGGCAGCCTCCCCGCCGCCGCCTCTTCCTCCTCCAGGCGCGCACCCACAGGGACAGCTGGGTCTGGGAGAAGCAAGCTCTGAACCGAGTTACTCAATCGTAACTGCTGCTGCGAGCCTGCGACTACGATGTTGCAACCAGTTAACGCAATATTGGCAGTCGATTCTAATCAGGGTGGATGTAAATCCATTTATTACATGACAAATAAATAATTATGAAAAAATTTGTCATATATTATTGACAAGATCACCTCTACAAACTACTTGTAGTTTAAATTTGATTTCTACATGTTATATCAAATTCAACTGTTAATATACGTATAATAATTAAAGTTAAATTTATTATTTTTGTTAAAATATTGTAGAGTTGAATTTATACCTGCACGTTGTTAGAGTGACATATTATATATCAATCTATATTGTCATTTTTTTAAAAAAAAATTGATAGTCATTTAGTTAAACATGTAAATAAATGTGTAGATGTCTATCTAAGTTATTAGAATTATTTCCTGTCAGACCTACCTTCCTTTGGAAGAGTGTATACCAACAAGTACTACTCTCTTTATTGTAAAATATAACAATTTTTAGCTATAGGATTTGTCCTAAAATATAACAACTTCTCCACCAATATTCTCTTCCCAACCAATCACATTTCTCCACCATTCACTTTTTCTACCTACCTGCAGTACTCATCCAATAACAACCCTCCACCGTTTACTTCTACCTATTTTCTTAATAACCGTTTCCAACTCTAAAACTTCTTATATTCTAGGACGGAGGGAGTACTACTATTACTATATAATATAAAAGTATATTCAAAATAGAGTAAATTGCATCTTAAACAATTTTTCGTGCTATTGTTGTAACTTGGATTATGAGAAAACAAACATTTTCACTTTAAACCACCTATCTTTACTAGTTCATTCAGTTTAGGCTAGTTCTTCTACCTTCTGCTCTGTTCTCTCCCTCCAAGGTCTTATCTGTCTCTTCTCGTTTCACCGAAGACAGCGAGTGGTGACCACATCACGAACTGCGCCGCTGTGGCCAACTCCTATTTGAGGGGTTGCTGCCGTTGAGATGAACACATTACTGCATCGCCCCCAATCAGTCCATGGTCTGATCCTCGTAGGGGATGATGCAGGACAAGCCCAACCACGGTGAGAGCCATCTTGTGGCTGTTGCACAAATCGGACGATGCCACCCAAATCCATCGCAATGATGGTTTCCTTGCAATGGAGGTGCTCCAGCAACATCACATATTCACATCTAAATTCATGTCGTGGTAGTTGAGCTCGAGCTTTACCTCCACTTGGCAATGGGGAATTTCTTCTGCCCTTATCTTCTTTATTTCTGTCAAGTGCAACCAAGGTCCTTAGGCCATTTTTCAATCACATGGCGTTGATGCTGGTGCTGGCGGAGCTCCAGCTCAAGCACGGCACTGGCAGGTGGCTGCTCAACCTGCTCACTTGTAGTGGTGGTTCTGGTTGGAATTAATGGATGGGCCTTAGCCCACTCGAAGATTAATTCTTTGGAAAATCACAAAAGCCCACCTCATGGGATGGCATGCATGTGGAGTTTCGTACCACCTTGCTTATTCTAGGAGAGGGGGACCTCCTTAAAAGGGAGGATGCCCTCCTAGCCACTTGAAGCATGTGTGGTGGAGAGAAGAGGGGGAACACGCGCTCGCTCGCCTCGCCTGGCAGGGCAGGGCAGGGCAGGCGGCGCGCGTGCATGACGTATGCGTCGAATTCGGTTACGCGCAGTGGAGATCGTGCGGGCGCACTGATCAAGCGACCCTTCTTTATATAAACCGACCCGTCGTCTTCACGCAACACACGCGAAATCAATCTAGGGTTTGCCTCCTACTCTGTGCTGCGCTGTCGCTCATAGATTACTCTGTGCTCCGGAACCTCTGCCTTCGACGTCCTGCACCTTCGACGTCCCTGCACGCCGGCGATCGGGAGAGCAGGTCTCCGGAACCTCTGCCTTCGACGTCCTGCACTGGGAGAAGGCGGCAATAAGGTTTTTGGGAAGTGCTTAGCGCGACTGCTCCCTGTTCGTCCGTGACGGCTCGTCTTCCTCTCCGCTCACGTGCTGCGCGCCTTCGTAGACGCCTGCAATCGCGAAAAGTTCCTGCCGAGCAGCCGGTCTTTCTACCACCTCGATACATGTTTAATATGTTGCGCATATTTGATCTGTTCATGTTTTACTGCTTAGTTTACATGTGTAGATCTAATGATGCGTTAATGCTAGTATACATCTGCAATGCCATGATTTATTTATGGAATATATTAAATCATTATATGCCTTTAATCTCAACAATCCAAAATCCTTATTATAGGCACTGTGATTTTACTATGGCTAGTTTTGCCGATGCACTGAGGCCGGATAAATTCACCGGTGTGCACTTTAAGAGATGGCAGATCAGGGTCACTCTGTGGCTGACAGCTATGAAATGTTTGTGGGTGAGTACTGGCAAACCTGAAGGAGTTCTTACTGCTGAACAGCAGAAGCAATTCGAGGAAGCCACTACTCTCTTTGTGGGATGCATTCTTAGCGTTCTTGGCGATCGTCTGGTCGAGGTGTATATGCATATGACCGACGCTAAGGAGTTGTGGGATGCACTGAATACTAACTTCGGTGCTACTGATGCTAGCAATGATTTGTATATCATGGAGCAGTTTCATGACTACAAGATGGCTGACAACCGTTCTGTAGTCGAACAAGCTCATGAGATACAAACCATGGCTAAAGAACTCGAACTCCTAAAGTGTGTCTTACCCGACAAATTTGTGGCTGGGTGCATTATTGCGAAACTTCCTCCATCTTGGAGAAGTTTCGGTACTGCACTCAAACACAAGAGACAGGAATACTCTGTTGAGGGGTTGATAGCGTCTCTTGATGTTGAGGAGAAAGCTCGGGAAAAAGATGCTGCATCTAAGGGCGATGGTGGGCAGTCCAGTGCCAATGTTGTGCACAAGGCCCAGAACAAGAGCAAGGGGAAATACAAAGCTCAGCAGATCACCAACTTCAAGAAGCAGAAGAAGAACAACAACAATCCTAATCAGGATGAGAGGACTTGCTTTGTGTGTGGCCAACCTGGTCATCTGGCTAGGAAGTGTCCACAACGCAAGGGGATGAAGGCACCTGCAGGGCAGACTTCTAAGTCTGCTATTGTGACCATTGGCAACACTGGAGATGGAAGTGGGTATGGTAATTTACCTACTATTTTTTCAGTTAATCAGTCTACTAATTGGTGGGTTGATACTGGGGCCAATGTACATGTTTGTGCTGACATCTTATTGTTTTCTTCTTATCAGGTCGCACGGGGTTCCACCGTCCTAATGGGGAATGAGTCACATGCTTCTGTTCATGGTGTTGGCACGGTAGATCTGAAGTTTACTTCGGGAAAGATCGTGCAGCTGAAGAATGTGCAGCATGTCCCTTCTATCGACAGGAATCTTGTTAGTGGCTCCCGTCTGACTAGAGACGGATTTAAGTTGGTTTTTGAGTCTAATAAAGTAGTCGTGTCTAAACATGGATATTTTATTGATAAAGGTTATGAGTGCGGAGGCCTGTTCCGCTTTTCCCTTTCTGATTTCTGCAATAAGTCTGTGAACCATATTTGTGGCAGTGTGGATGATGAGGCTAATGTCTGGCACTCACGTTTATGTCATATTAATTTTGGCTTGATGTCTCGGCTTTCCAGCATGTGTTTAATTCCTAAGTTTTCCATTGTCAAAGGTTCTAAGTGCCATACTTCTGTGCAATCAAAGCAACCTCGCAAGCCTCACAAGGCTACTGAGGAGTGAAACTTGGCACCTCTAGAACCCCTACATTCAGATCTTTGTGAAATGAATGGGGTGTTGACGAAGGGTGGAAAACGATATTTCATGACGTTAATTGATGATGCTACTAGATTTTGCTATGTGTACTTGTTGAAAACGAAAGACGAGGCTCTAGACTATTTTAAAATTTATAAGGCAGAAGTTGAAAATCAACTTGACAGAAAGATAAAAAGACTTAGGTCTGATCGTGGTGGAGAGTTTTTCTCAAACGAGTTTGACTTATTCTGTGAGGAACATGGCATTATACATGAGAGGATGCCTCCCTATTCTCCCGAGTCTAATGGGATTGCCAAAAGGAAGAACCGCACACTGACTGACTTGGTGAATGCCATGTTGGACATTGCGGGACTACCTAAGGCATGGTGGGGGGAGGCATTGCTGACCTCAAATCATGTGTTAAATAGAGTTCCTAATAGAAATAAGGACAAAACACCATATGAGATATGGATTGGGAGAAAACCATCACTTTCTTACTTGTGCACATGGGGGTGCTTGGCGAAAGTCAATGTACCAATAACGAAGAAGCGCAAACTTGGACCTAAGACTGTGGACTGTGTCTTTCTGGGATATGCTCACCACAGCATTGCCTATAGATTTTTAATAGTTAAATCTGAGGTACCTGACATGCATGTTGGTACAATTATGGAGTCTCGTGATGCTACCTTCTTTGAGAGCTTTTTCCCAATGAAGGATACACATAGTAGTTCTAGTCAACCTTCTGAAATAATTCCCAGTTCAATCACACCACCAGAACAAACTGAACATACACATGAACATGTCACTGAGGAGGATGACAGTGAAGCTCCTCAAAGGAGTAAAAGACAAAGGACGGCTAAGTCCTTTGGTGATGATTTCATTGTGTACCTCATGGACGACACTCCTAAGTCAATTTCAGAAGCATATGCATCTCCTGATGCAGACTACTGGAAGGAGGCTGTCCGTAGTGAAATGGATTCTATTATCGCTAACGGGACTTGGGAAGTGACAGAGCGACCCTATGGATGTAAACCTGTGGGGTGCAAGTGGGTGTTCAAGAAGAAGCTTTGGCCTAACGGTACTATTAAAAAGTACAAGGCTCGACTTGTTGCTAAGGGCTATACTTAGAAAGAAGGCGAAGATTTCTTTGACGCTTACTCACCTGTTGCTAGATTGACCACAATTCGTGTGCTACTTTCCCTAGCAGCCTCACATGGTCTTCTCGTTCATCAAATGGACGTTAAGACAACTTTTCTTAATGGAGAGCTGGATGAGGAGATCTATATGGATCAACCTGATGGGTTTGTAGTTGAAGGTCAAGAAGGCAAAGTGTGCAAATTGTTGAAGTCTTTGTATGGTCTGAAACAAGCTCCTAAGCAATGGCATGAAAAATTTGATAGAACATTGACATCTGCAGGCTTCGCAGTCAATGAGGCAGATAAATGTGTATACTATCGCCATGGTGGGGGTGAGGGAGTTATTCTGTGCTTGTATGTTGATGACATACTGATATTTGGGACAAATCTTGAGGTAATAAATGAGGTTAAATTATTCTTGTCTCAAAAATTTGATATGAAGGATTTGGGAGTAGCTGATGTTATCCTAAAAATCAAGCTAATTAGAGGTGAGAATGTGATTACACTCTTGCAGTCCCATTATGTGGAGAAGATCTTGAATCGCTTTGGCTACATTGATAGTAAGCCTTCTCCAACACCTTATGATCCTAGCTTGTTGCTTCGCAAGAACAAGAGAATTGCTAGGAATCAACTGGAATACTCCCAAATCATTGGCTCGCTGATGTACCTGGCTAGTGCAACTAGGCCTGATATCTCCTTTGCTGTGAGCAAGTTGAGCCGATTTACCTCTAATCCAGGAGATGATCACTGGCGTGCGCTTGAGCGAGTAATGCGCTATCTGAAAGGTACTATGGAATTGGGGCTTCACTATTCTGGGTATCCTGCGGTACTGGAAGGATATAGTGATTCTAACTAGATCTCTGATGTGGATGAGATCAAAGCCACTAGTGGATATGTCTTCACACTAGGTGGTGGTGCTGTTTCGTGGAGGTCTTGCAAACAGACCATTTTGACGAGGTCAGCCATGGAAGCAGAGTTGACGGCACTGGATACTGCTACAGTTGAGGCAGAATGGCTGCGTGATCTATTAATGGATCTGCCTATTGTTGAAAAACCGGTGCCGGCTATCCTTATGAACTGTGAGAATCAAACGGTAATTGTCAAAGTGAATAGTTCTAAGGATAATATGAAATCGTCTAGACATGTGAAAAGATGATTGAAGTTTGTCAGGAAATTGAGAAACTCCGGAGTTATAATGTTGGATTACAACCAAACAACTAGAAACCTGGCAGATCCCTTCACGAAGGGACTATCATGAAATGTGATAGACAATGCATCGAAGGAGATGGGTTTGAGACCCATGTGAGTTATACTATGGTGGTAACCCAGTCTATGTGATCGGAGATCCCGTGAATTAGATCCTGGGAAGAACAAACCATTAGTAAACTAGAGGAGAGTACCAATATATACCCTCTCTAAGTGAAGATGCATGTACTCTCGTGAGCTGCAAGGCAGGTTGGCTATGCCTTAATGAGTTCTATTGGCTTTAATTAGCGAAGATGCTGTCCTGCAGAGCATTCTTGAAAGAACTCACCTTTGTGAGCTTGACTGTTGGTCGCAGTCTATGAAAATTTTGGGTGAATCTTCTAGGAAGCTTACTAAAGACCTAGGAGTATGACTTATACGCTCCACCCGAGGGGTAGTGTACAGACGGTCTAGTACCAGATAAGACTTTGAGTGAAACTTGTTTGCACAAGACTTGCAATTCAAGGCGTAGTCCATTGTTCAAGTTGTGAGTAAGTATAGCTTGGAGTTCTAGATGGATGTTCAACCTTAATCGGTCTCCATCGAACCGCTGGTATATAAACAGTACATTGGAAAAGGCAAATCTCAGTGGGATTTTGAGATTTGGTGGGGGATTGTTGGAATTAATGGATGGACCTTAGCCCACTCGAAGATTAATTCTTTGGAAAATCACAAAAGCCCACCTCATAGGATGGCATGCATGTGGAGTTTAGTACCACCTTGCTTATTCTAGGAGAGGGGGACCTCCTTAAAAAGGAGGATGCCCTCCTAGCCACTTGAAGCATGTGTGGTGGAGAGAAGAAAGGGAACACACGCGCGCGCTCGCGTCGCGTCGCCTGGCAGGGCAGGCGGCGCGCGTGCACGACGTACGCGTCGAATGGTCCGCCAAAATTGATTCCTCACCTTGCGCAGATGCAGCCTCCTTTTGCAGTTTTGTTTTGCTGCAAATTTGGATTCGTTTCTATTTTGGAAACGTTTCGAAAAATCCAGTGCGTGAAAATGGCGTGGAGTCTGGATAAGTTACGCGCGACTTATCCGGTTCGGTTACGCGCAGTGGAGATCGTGCGGGCGCCCTGATCAAGCGACCCTTCTCTATATAAACCGACCCGCCGTCTTCACGCAACACACGCGAAATCAATTTAGGGTTTGCCTCCTACTCTGTGCTACGCCATCGCTCGTAGATTACTCCATCCCGCTCGCCGGCGTGCACCAGCGATCGGGAGACCAGGTCTCCGGAACCTCTGCCTTCGACGTCCTGCACCGGGAGAAGGCGGCAATAAGGTTTTTGGAAGCGCTTAGCGCGACTGCTCCCTGTTTGTCCGTGACGGCTCGTCTTCCTCTTCGCTCGCGTGCTGCGCGCCTTCGTAGACGCCTGCAATCGCGAAAAGTTCCTGCCGAGCAGCCGGTCTTTCTATCACCTCGGTACGTGTTTAATATGTTGCGCATATTTGATCTGTTCATGTTTTACTGCTTAGTTTACATGTGTAGTTTACATGTGTAGATCTAATGATACGTTAATGCTAGTATACATCTGCAATGCCATAATTTATTTATGGAATATATTAAATCATTATATGCCTATAATCTCAACAGTTCTTCCTGCCCATGAGTAAAGAGAGAAAGAGAGGAGAGAGGGGGAGCTAGAGGTAGAAGAAATAGTCCAAACTTAAACGACTAGTAAAGACGATATGTGGTCTAAGGTGAAAAAGTTTGTTTACCCTTAATCCAAATTGCAACAATGGTAAAAAAGAGTGACCCAAGATTCAATTTACTCTTAAATATATATTCCTCTACAGAACTCCTATGCCACCCTATATATGTCATCAATATTAGAAAATGGAAATTTAGATGGGCTTATTGTAGTCCACTGATCTGGTAAAAATATTGAAGTGCGTTTCGTTGTCTATTACGCTTTATTGGTTCATGGATTATTATTTTTGCACTTCCTAGAAAAAGTTGGTAAACTGGTGTATCCTATTTTTTGCGATATGGCCATAAGGGAGAAATATAATTAACTTGTTTTAAACTAAAACATTTTACATTCGAAAACAGGAGGAGTATTTACGATATAACATTCTTACTTCTAATGCCTTTGTAGACAGTTTGGGCTGAATTTCTTAATCTCCACTGCTAATAATAAGTCACTAGCACTAATGCCATCAGGCCAGGTTCAGTTACTGAACAACTACGCTTATGTAAAGAAAAGAGAATAGCAGGCAACTTTTAGTTAGCATATCAGAGTGAGGGTTTTATTCAAGGACGGCCCTGACTTTTTTGTGGCCTGGTGCAGAAAAAAAAAAGACCCCCATTCACCAAAAAATACAAGATAATATTTAAAAACTCATTATCATTAACGAATTTCACACTAATAAGTTTAAAATACAATCAAGCAGTCACGATATGCTCGATTGCCAATTGGTCTTCTGTTTTTTCTCTAAGCCTGTTAGGCTTGATACCATGGTATATATATTTTGGAGGCCCCTAATTTTTAGAGGCCCAGTACAGTCGCACCGTCCGTATTGCCCCATAGCTGGCTCTGATTTTATTAGAAGATAATGACACTTGCTAATAAAAAAAATCCCCTGAATGACGACTGCATCATCCCATCCTCCTTTGCCCTCCACGAGGAACGCCGCGAATGGGAGGCCACGGCGGCGGGGATCAAACCCAGGGGCATATACTTTCTCTGGTTTCGTAATTCTTAATGTTTTAGAAAATAATATGGTCTCTAAAATATATCTTTAATCTTATTTTTTATTATAATATACACAATAAATAAATGCATGTTTACTTTTACTCCGTATTACAGTTCTTGGAAAGACAAATCTATACATGTTGTTTTTAACCTTTTAAACTAAGTATTTTTAAAGTTATTGATAAGCAAAGTTTGATCTCAATCTTATCCGAAACGTTAAGAATTATGCAACCGGAGGAGTCCTCGGTAGTAGTTCTAAGTCTTTAATTACCAAGTAAACGCTAGTCTTCCTGGTTTGTAGGGTCGCGATGGTGTGAACTTACCCAAATGCATCAGCAAATGTATGATGACCCCAAAGTTGCCACCTTTTTCCAGATAAAGTGGCCCAAAGGTACCTGCAGACGAAATTGGTTAATTTCCCTCATGAGTATATGCCTGAAATTTTGGATATATATATATAAATTTTACAAGACTAGTCCTACAATATATGTAAAGTTGGTGTAAACAGAACAGCACACCAAAGCTGGCTTCGTATGGAATATGCTTGGTTGCCATCGCACTCAGATATATAGTACCATTACACGGGTCTCTTTACATGTTAAATAAATTTTACTCCCAATTAGTTACGCGAGTGGCGAATGCACCCGCATTAGGGCATTCTTAACCCTCCACTTAGGATGGTGTCTATGGCATTAACTACATTGCCATGTAGGACTTTTAGCTTATATAACACTATATTAATTAAGAGAGAGTGAAGAGAGGAAGAAACTGGGTCTCATGCAAGACACAGCTTCAACACGAGAACCTATGCACTAGACACTATCAAGTTTTGCATTTGGAGAGAATAGTGTCTTCATAATAGATGAAGAATAAATAAGATTGGTAGAGAAGAGAGATGATGCATTTTTTAATGGCTAACTTTAAGAAACCATAGATTATAGAGTGTAGTTTATATTGTGATGTCTTATTGATATGACACCATAGATACTGCTTATGAGTACTATGGGTTGTGACTGCCCTTAGTTGTGAGGTCCCCACACGATCGACCACGGCCCTAGAAACCAGGAAGACTAGCGTTTACTTGGTACTCCCAGACCCCAGTAGCAAGTTGCATATGCCTGCCTGCGTTCTTCTATTTAAGGTGAAGCCAGGCAGGCAAGAGGCAGGTCCGGGAACATATGCAAGAGGAGGCTGAGGAAGCAGCAAGTTTGCACATCCAGGTCCAACATGACGACTCCATCCATCGGTAAGTATATGTGTGTGTTTTCTTTATCCCCATAAACAGTTTTTCCTCAGTAACAAATGCTCGTCGGTTTGAGATATGACTCCAATTAAACTTTATATTTTAAATATTTGGTCCAGACTAGTATGCATCACATCGAATTTTAATTTTACTAGCGAAATGCCCATATTTTGCTATGGATAAAATAATATATAATAATATGGCATAGATAATTATTGTTTTATCAAATATGCTATTATTGTTTGTTTGCTCATTTGAATATATAGTATTTACTTGAAACAAATATTAGATTATTGTATAATATTATAAAATATGATGGACTAATTTAGAAAAATTGCTAAAGTAGTGGTAGAGAGGTTATTATAACCACCACCATTAGTTGTATTTTATAGTAGTATATATAGATAGGACCATCACCGACACAGAAAGACCAATCTCTACCGTTTCAAAAACCGGCATCTAGACCACCAGTGTTACTCATTTTGGGGACAAAGTAAGATAGATGGTTACATCAACATATTACTCCAATCCATAATACAATTTCAATCCAGATATCAAATTACATAAAGATCAACTCACAACAGTAAACTAAACAATCTTACAATAAAATCTTGAGATCAAGTTGATTTAAAAAGCACACACATTCACTTCAAGCCATCGGCCCCACCAGCCTCAGGTACAATTGATCCGTCGGCCGCTAGCTTTCCTGATGCCCAATCCGTTGGCCTTTCCCTCGCAATGTCGGATCTGTCAGCCATCCTAAGTTGCCGCCGTCATCACTTCCTCCCCAGCACGCTAGAGGCGGCATCGTGGGACAGTGGGGATCCCATCCGCAAACCAGGCTCTAGGGTTGTTGGATAAGGGAGTTTACAGTGCGTTGATTTAACGTTGGCATTCAGTCACATCATTCCCCCAACGAATATTTCGTGCCACGTTCGCTTCTACCACATCCACCTAAAATCGCTGTATCCAACTTTGATCACTCGTTCTTCAGCCTAATCCTAGGTGAGTAGCGTGGGGAGAGAGCCCCGTGGAGGTCCTGACCCCTGCTCAGCTTGCACACGTGTATCTTGCTTTTTTTCCTTGAGTCATGGCATGGGGTCCGGACGCACTATGAATCCTATCTTACTATAAAGTTATAACCTACTAATTCTAAAGCTCAAACATACAAACATGGCACCTCATCATCCACTAGCAATTAACTTATGCAAGCATGCAATATCATATATAATTCATTGAATTCTACAAATCAACATCCAATCATTTTTTTCACATTATTTTTCACAATATTTTTAACATATATATCCATCATTTTTATAATACTTAACATAAATTCATCCATATAATCAAAGTGCGGGATATCATATTTCATCTACAATCTGATACAGAGTCTATTAAATTTATTTCTCTCTGAATATATATAGTTTGCCAAACTATTTTTATTTGTTGTAAATAACTAATATAATTTTTACTTTTAGCTTGAATATTAAAAAAAATATTACAAGTCACTTAGTAATTGTCCTTCTCCTCCTAGTGGTCTAGGATCCGGTGCCACCAAATCCGTCAACTGATGCCACCCTCTAGCACGCTAGGAGAAGGACAATGGTGCAGCTGGGTATGGAGGCAGCAGCGGCATGGTTAGGAGAGGGGGTGACGTGGGTAGGGTTGTTGAGGATGAGGAAGAGTCGCAGTCGGGCATGGGGACTTACAATTTTCTCGTGTGGGATTGCCTTTAATACGGTTGGCCAGCTAGCTTTATTGCCAGGTCATAAAAGATAAAAACTGATATTTAAGGATTTAGGGCCTGTTTAGATGCTGGTAAAATTTTTCACCCTATCATATCGAATGTTTTGACACATGCATGGAGTATTAAATATAGAAAAAAACCTAATTACACAGTGGCGTGTAAATTGCGAGGCGAATCTTTTAAACCTAATTGCTCCATGATCTGACATTAATGTGGTGCTACAGTAAAAGATTGTAAATAACGGATTAATTAGGCTTAATAAATTCGTCTCGCGGTTTATAGGCGGAATCTATTATTAGTCTACGTTTAATACTTCAAATATGTGTCTGTATACCGATGTGACACGCTAAAACTTTTCACCCCTGATCTAAACACAGCCTTAATCATATATAAAATTAAGGCACTACAAACATCACACAAATTGCTATTTAAACCCATTCATACATAGAAGATCTCTTCTCTGGTAACCTAGCTACCATCGGTACAATCACCAAGTCTGTTCGTATCGTCTGCCTTTGAGGCAAACGGCAAAATTTGCCGTTGATAACATCCAAAGCGTTCATCACTCAATCAACCGTAACCGTTGCATGTTTAGGCTCACCTCATAGACTAATTAACAGACAACTAATTAATAGAATCTGATGTGCTAATAAATCACTTTAACAACCCACTAATGGATATAATCAACTTAGCCATTTTTTTCCTGTATTCACAGTAAACAAAACAGAAATTCTCATACAATTAAACATTTTTTCTGCATACCACTATGTCCATTTTTTATCCATTATTTTAGACGCTTACATAATCTTCAATAAACATGTTTCACCATTTATCTTTTCTAAATAAATTAGAAAAGATAAATGATGAAACACGTTTATTGAAGACAATGCAAATGTTCACGTCAAAAAAAAATATTCATTCAATTACACTCATCTGTATAAATTTATAGGCTAGTGTAAGATAATGACATCTAAAATTTATAGTCAATGCAATATAAACATACTTGTAATTACAAAATCTTCTAAGAATTTTACTATAAAAAGGTAATTAACGACATAATAAAATAAATTATTATCTTAGTTTAGAGGCCAGATAAATAAAATCAAAGTAAGATATTTATTAATCTCCATGAACTTCATCAATCATGTCAAGAATAAGACGCAATCAGTAAGCTAAACATCTTGAATTCAACCTCAATTTTCAACCATCCAACTATATTATAAAAATATGCATGGGACGACATTGTTTCACTTGGCGGAAGAGTGGATCAGTCATTTGAGCTGGTATGGATGGCAATGTTGGGATACGCGTAGGCCACGATAGTATAAATCAAAATTTTCTATCGCGTAAACCAGGAACCATGCAAGTATTAGATCATAGATCGTTACCACTCGACGCGCTGTGCAGCGGAAGAAGACGCTGAGAAGTCGAAGGAACTCCGCAAAGTAGTGCGCGTCGATGTAGAGGAAGTAGTCGATCGCACCGGCTCGACCTTCTCCTCCTCGTGCGTTCTCCTCGCCGTACTCCCACGCCGATCAGCACCGCAAACCAGCGGCGCCTCTACCGGTATCCACACGTACAGGGACGGAACGCCACGCGCAGATGTGCTAGCACCCGTGCGCGGCTAGGGTTTTGCTCGGGGAGGGAAGTGACGGCTAGGGTTTCTCACGTGATGCAATACCTCCGCCGGTCACACCCCTCACGAATATATAGGATCCATCACTCGGGCCTCCAAGGCCCGTAGGACTCCTATTCGGATCCCTATCCGAAGTAAGCTCATATTGGATCTCCATCCAATCCCCTTATTCCGGCCCATTAAGCGTGTGACCCTGTAGGTTCATATATACTCAGGTGTAACCCGAAAACTCCTTTTCGGTCCACGCGTCAACAGCGGCCCCTAGCAGAACGTATTGACCCACCGGGCATACATAAAGATCATATCGGCTGAACCTGTAGTGTATACTTGTATGAACCCCTTTCCCGTAAAATGTGTTTGGACTTTTGATGCGATACCGCCGTAAAATGTGTTTGGACTTTTGATGCGATCTAGGCTCCTTGGCTTGTGCAATGGCACCACTATTATTGCAATAGAGGTCCATAGGGCTAGAAGCACTAGTCATCACACCTAGTTGAGAAATGAATTTCTTTATCCAAACAACCTCCTTTGCTGCTTCAGAAGCGGCAATATATTCGGCTTCTGTTGTAGAATCAGCCACTGTATCTTGCTTGGAACTCTTCCAACTCACAGCGCCTCCATTTAGGCAGAACACAAATCCAGACTGCGATCTAAAATCATCTTTGTCGGTTTGGAAGCTTGCGTCAGTGTAACCATTTACAACGAGCTCTTCCTGTCCTCCATAGACTAGGAACATATCCTTAGTTCTTCTCAAGTACTTCAGGATATTCTTTACAGCTATCCAGTGACTCTCACCTGGATCTGATTGGTATCGGCTTGTTGTACTAAGTGCTTATGAAACATCTGGACGTGTACATAGCATAGCATACATGATGGATCCGATTGCCGAGGCATATGGAATCACACTCATCTTGTTTCGCTCATCAGTCGTTTAAGGACACTGATTCTTGCCAAGATTAATGCCATGTGACATCGGTCAGAAACCTTTCTTAGAATCTTGCATGTTGAACCTCTTCAACACCTTGTCAATGTATGTACTCTGGCTTAATCCAATTAGCCTCTTTGATCTATCTCTATAGATCCTTATGCCCAGAATATATGCTGCTTCCCCTAAGTCCTTCATTGAAAAACTATTTTTCAACGATGTCTTAACGGATTCAAGCATAGGAATATCGTTCCCAATCAATAATATGTCATCTACATATAGGATTAGAAACACCAGTGCGCACCCACTAATCTTCTTGTATACACAAGGCTCCTCTTCATTTTTGACAAAGCCCAACGCCTTGACTACTTCGTCAAAATGAATATTCCAACTCCGAGATGCTTGCTTCAACCCATAAATGGATTTCTGCAATTTGCATATCTTTTTAGCTGATTGTGGATCAACAAATCCCTTGGGTTGTGTCATGAACACATCCTCATCGAGATTTGCATTGAGGAAAGCTGTTTTGACATCCATTTGCCATATCTCATAATCGAAATAGGCAGCAATCGCTAAAACAATCCGAATAGATTTTAGCATGGCGACTGGTGAGAAAGTTTCATCATAATCAACACCTTGAATTTGTCTGAAACCTTTCGCCACCAATCGTGCCTTGTAGATGTGAACATTTCCATCTACATCTGTCTTTCTCTTAAAGACCCATTTGCACTCAATGGCTTTTACACCATCAGGTGGATCAACCAAGTTCCAAACTTGATTGACATGCATAGATTCTATTTCGGATTTCATGGCTTCAATCCATTTCTCAGAGTCTGGTCCCACCATTGCTTCCTCATAGGTAGTAGGTTCATCATTGTCTAACAACAATATATCACGTTGTCCTGTAGTTAACAACGCATACCTCGCAGGTGTACGCTGTATCCTATCGGACCTCGTGAAGCCGGTGCTTCCACAACTGGTTCAACAACAACTTGTTCAACCTGTTGAACAACATTTTGCTCAGCTTGTGGTTGTGTGGATGTTGAAGCGTTTTCCGGTGTTTCCTGAATTTCTTCAAGTCGCACCATGCTCCCACTATCCTTTCTTGAAATAAACTCTTTTTCCAAGAAAACACCGTGTCGAGCGACAAACACTTTGCCCTCTTCCCGATTATAAAAATAATATCCTTTTGTTTCCTTAGGATACCCCAAAAGAAGCATTTATCTGATTTAGGTGTGAGTTTGTCCGATTGCAAACGTTTTACATAGACCTTACAGCCCCAAATCTTTAGGAAACATAAACTGGGACGCTTCCCAGTCCATATCTCATATGGTGTCTTATCCACTGATTTTGATGGAACCCTGTTTAGTGTGAACGTAGCTGTCTCTAGAGCGTAACCCCAAAAGCTTAGCGGCAGATCAGTTTGGCTCATCATTGATCGCACCATGTCCAACAATGTACGATTTATCCGTTCAGACACCCCATTCCACTGAGGCGTTCCTGGCAGAGTGAGTTGTGGAACAATTCCACATTCCTTTAGATAATTGCCAAATTCTAGGCTCAAGTACTCTCCACCACGATTAGATCGTAGATACTTGATTGTCTTGCCCAAATGATTTTGTACCTCATTCTGAAATTCCTTGAACTTTTCAAAGGACTCAGACTTATGCCTCATTAAGTAGACATAACCATATCTACTAAAGTATCAGTAAAGGTAATAAAGTACCCAAAACCACCTCTGGCAGTTGAGCTCATTGGTCCACATACATCAGTATGTACTAGTCCCAATAGTTCACTTGCCCTTTCACTTTGATCCATGAAAGGTGCCTTTGTCATTTTGCCAAGTAAACAAGATTCACATGTCTCAAATGATTCAAAATCAAACGAGTGTAGAAGTCCATCTCTATGAAGTTTCTCCATGCGTTTCTCATTTATATGACCCAAGCGACAATGCCAAATAAAAGTGGGATTCAAATCATTAGGACGTTGCCTTTTTGCATTAATGTTATAGACTGAACATCCATCAAGATTCACAATGTATAAACCATTCATCATGGGTGCATGGAAATAGAAAATGTTATTATAATAGACTGAACAACCATTGTCCACAGATCTAAAACCATAACCCTCTGCTTGCAAACAAGAAGCAGAGATAACGTTCTTACACAAAGCTGGAATGCAATAACAATTATTTAACTCCAAAACTAATCCTGATAGTAAAGATAATGGCATAGTGCCGACCGCAACAGCAGCAACTCTTGCTCCATTGCCCACGCGAATGTCCACTTCGCCTCTTGCTAAGCTCCTACTTCTTTTCAGCCCCTGCAATGATTTGCATATGTGAGCAACTAACCCGGTATCAAATACCCAAGAATCAGTAGAGGAAGTAGTTAGATTAATTTCTATAACATTAATACCTGAGGTGGAACTCTTTCCATCCTGCTGCTTCTGCTTGAGCTGCTCTAGGTATTTCTTACAGTTTCTCTTCCAATGCCCTGTCTCCTTGCAAAAGAAGCGCTCTGCATCCTTAGCGAGCCCTGTCTTTTGAACCTTGGTCTTAGAGTTGCTAGTACTTGTGATCTCATCAGAGTTTAGCTTTCTCTTTTGACCACTCTTCTTGTTGTTGGGCTTGCGCTTATGCATAACCATCACATGGTTGGAGTTTTTCTTAATGCTTTCCTCGGCAGTCTTTCGCATCCCATGCAATTCTGCCAAGGTCCTGTTCAGGTTGTTTATGTTGAAATTCATTATGAACGGCTCAAAGCTGGGAGGGAGCGACTAGAGAATCAAATCAGTAGCCAACTCTCGGCTAAGGGGAAAGCCAAGCTTATCAAGACTCTCAGTGTAACCAATCATTTTGATCACATGTGGGCTCATTGGATTACCTTCTGCAAGCCTGCACGCAAACAAGGACTTTGAGGTATTAAACCTCTCAGCTCTTGCTTGGTCCTCAAACATGTTACGTAGTCCCGCGATTATCGTATGAGCATCCAATGCCTCATATTGCCTTTGAAGTTCAGGGGACATAGTAGCAAGCATGAGACAGCTTATATCAAGATAATCATTGCATCGCTTTTCATGCTCCCTTCGTTGAGCAGCAGGAGCATTGTTGGGCAAGTTAGCTGGAAAAGGCTCTGTAAGCACAAACTCTTTGTGCTCTGGCCTGAGAACAATTCTCAGGTTGCGATACCAATCCATGAAGTTTGTTCCAGTCAACTTCTCTTTCTCAAGAATAGACCGCAAGTTAAAATTGGATGGTGCAGGAGCTGCCATGATCTACAATAGAAATATATGTATGCAAAATCAGCACCATGTTTACATTTTACCTTTCATTTAACAATTTAACAAAAGATACTCCCACTATGTATTGTGAAACAAAATTCCCTCTAGTAACATAGTGAGTCAAGATCCTCATTTTATTTGTGTCTAGTGAGCTTTGGCATCACAGCTAGACAACTACCAAAATATGTAAGCAACACCTTGCTAATCACATCATATGTGACTCTTGTGCTGTTGGGGTGACATCTCCATGTCCAACCCAACCAATGCCCCAAGGTCCAAAACTGTTTTGATAACCTTGTCAAGTAAACCAATAATCTCCGCATATAGATGTCCGACATCTATCCTATTTTATCATGATAAAAAGTGACACTATGCTATGGCAAACCCATCACTTATGATCACAACCGTAATAGGTGCAATTATTGGAAGAGCATGAATTACACTTAATTTTTCTGAGGGAATCTATCCTACCATGTCATATCAAATATACAACAACAATAAAGTAAGATAGATATAAAAACCCCAAGCGAAATCTAAGGGGCAACGCACACGGCTTGTTTTTTTTCATTGGCGTGCGGTTCCAGTGGACATCAGACTATCCGATGAACACAATCGCGCTCGGCCTTGGTGAGTACTAGACATTCCAGTGAAGTCACCAACACACATACCGATTGATCTCATCAACCCATGCGGCTATCGGTTCATCTCATGTTCCAATCACCTAAGAACTCATATACAACATAATAGATCTCATCTACTACACCCGCATATCAACTATATGCAATGATCTAGATCATAAACTATACAAGGTAGCTCTGATACCACTGTTGGGATACGCGTAGGCTACGATAGCATAAATCAAAATTTTCTATCGCGTAAACCAGGAACCATGCAAGTATTAGATCATAGATCGTTACCACTCGACGCGCTGTGCAGCGGAAGAAGACGCTGAGAAGTCGAAGGAACTCCGCGAAGTAGCGCGCGTTGATGTAGAGGAAGTAGTCAATCGCATCGGCTCGACCTTCTCCTCCTCGTGCGTTCTCCTCGCCGTACTCCCACGCCGATCAGCACCGCAAACCAGCGGCGCCTCTACCGGTATCTACACGTACAGGGACGGAACGCTACGCGCAGATGTGCTAGCACCCGCGCGCGGCTAGGGTTTTGCTCGGGGAGGGAAGTGACGGCTAGGGTTTCTCACGTGATGCAATACCTCCGCCGGTCACACCCCTCACGAATATATAGGATCCATCACTCGAGCCTCCAAGGCCCGTAGGACTCCTATTCTGATCCCTATCCGAAGTAAGCTCATATTGGATCTCCATCCAATCCCCTTATTCCGGCCCATTAAGCGTGTGACCCTGTAGGTTCATATATACTCAGGTGTAACCCGAAAACTCCTTTTCGGTCCACGCGTCAACAGCGGCCCCTAGCAGAACGTATTGACCCACCGGGCATACATAAAGATCATATCGGCTGAACCTCTAGTGTATACTTGTATGAACCCCTTTGCCTCACGATATCGATTAAGCTCAAGGCTAGATATGTGCCATCCTCTAATAGCTCAATCATTCACTCGAACCTGTTGATAGATTATATAACTTGTGATTGACTCCTCAATCACCTTTGGCATGGCCATGCACTTCCATAATCTACAACATCGAGGGGCCCAGAGATATCTCTCCATAGGAGGGGCAAATCCCATCTTGATTATTCATATCCCACTACATGTTTCATAGCATACCCGAAAACTACTTTTATAGCTACCCATTTACGGAGTAGCGTTTAGCAGTCCCTAAGTAAGCTACTACACATGTTGAGAACCATGATAATCTCAGGTCTAAGGATTCAACACCAACACTAAATGAGATCACTGATGACACAACACATATGGCTCTTGCAGTGTCTCATGTTGGGTCTATCCAATAACATGTTCACCAACATGTGTCCACATTATTAATTTAGTATCTCTATACCATGATCCATGAGACATGATCATCAATTAATACATGTGCTGATCATATAAACATATTTGTTCCACATATGATATTTGATCAGGGATCCTTTAGAAATAGTAACAAACAACATAAAGAGTCTCATGAAAGAATCACATATTCATTAACCAATAATGAGTTATCTATTTCAAGGAATAATGTCGGATAAATATGTAAACATAGTATGTGACACAATCATCTCTATGATTGCCTCTAGGGCATATCAGTAACAGGCAACAGATGAACTACACAACATCTATGGACGGTCCGTGGGTTAGAGGCGTTCAATATATAAAAGATGGTAACCAGGAAGGCTCCTGAGTGGTCGTGGGGCTGAGGTCGCCAGCAGCATGGATTTGATCCCAAGGGCTGGCACCTAGTGGAATTTCCACTCTAAAGCAAGAAGTACGATGGGTTAGGAGGTAGATGGAGGCAGGCGGTGTTGTAGATTCATGGGAGGAAGGGATGCCATGGCAATGGTCTATGCAGATGGAGAAAGGAGCATTGTAGAGAATCAAGAGCACACAAGCGGGTGGGAAACAGAGGTAATGACTTAGAGAGAGAAAGAGAGGGGGGAGGGGAGATATGATGGATCAGAGAGAGGAAAGTGCATGAGTTATGGCTTTGTGTTGAGAGATGTTTATAAATTAGATGGGGACCCACCATTTCTTGTTTTATCCAAGTGTTCTAACGATGACTTATTTAGAGAAAATCCATGAGGTGATCTATATTTCTTATATAAGAGAACCATTGACATCCTGACCTCAGCATCAAGACGAATGTCCATAGATAAAAAAAAATCCAGGTTATCAATCTATTTGGCACTTTGTCTATTTCCTTCCAACTTTCTCTAGATACCCTTGTTAATTACCTAATGTGGTGGGTATATTATTTGTATTTTGTAAGAGAAAATACTTTTACTGGTAGTGACTACATTCGTGTACATAAGGCTAAAACATAATATATATATTTGAACCAAATAGTATATGATCGACTAGATAATTCGCTATGTTGTCCAAGAGCAACTTTACGGTGATACAATATTCTATACCAATATTATTATAAGGAGATATTAACTGTTGATTTATGAATTCTACTACCATAGTACAAAAATTAATCTACTATGAGTGGTTTGGTAGTATAAATAGATATGAAGATTTGGATTATAAAGGATGAATGGTATGGATTGATTGTGCTGCCATTTATAAAGCATTGCTTCTTCCAATTGCCGAAGTCACACTGAATGATATTGTATGCTATTCTAATCAACAGGTGCTATGAGATACGAAATGGAGAAATATGTGCCTGTGCTCTTGAGCTTCACAATGCAAGTGGTCCTATTCTTTGCGGGTTGATTTCACGTGCACATCACTGACAAGTTCACTAGGGTCTTAATCTCATCAACTTATCTAGGGGCAGATATCATAGCAATCTATGCCCTCGGTGGCCTCTCACGACAAGAGGGTAACCCCCAATCAATTGCTTTCTTTTGGGCGCCATTTCTTCTTATTCATCTTGGTGGGCAGGACACGATTACTGCTTTTAAAATGGAGGCCAAGAATGCATGGTTGACATGTTCAGGGAAACTTCTGTTCTATGCTGTTCTGGCTATTTTTGTTTTCTTCAATTCTATTGGAAGACACAAGGAGCTTCTACTTGCAGGAATATTTATGTTTGCTACTGGATTTATCAAGTATTTCACTAGGTCATGGTCTCTCAAGTGGGGGAGCTTTGAAAGCATTGAGAACTCCACTATTCGACACATGTATGAGATACAATTGCCAGAAGCGAGCAACAGGTCGAATATGACCTATTACGATTATGTTCTCACTGCTTTAAATTCCATGTTACAAATCCATGATATCTTTGCTGCACGCAGTCTCAGGTCTACTGCTAACTCTGAGAGTGAAGATGAAGAAATAGTAGAATCGGAGGAAGCTGCTAGATCCGTGAGAGAAGATGAAGAAGCAGTAGAATTGGAGGAAGCCACTAGGTCTGTGGATATAAATCAAGAAATAGTAGAGCAGAAGGAATATAAAATATATTAATTAAAGATGATGAAGTAGTAGAACCGAAGGAAGATAAAATCTCAACTGAGAATGATGAAGCTATACAATCCACAGGAAATAACACACCAATTGAAGGTGATGAAGAAGTACAATTGGAGGGAGATGAAATATCAATCGAAAATAGAAAAGCAGAATTGGAGAAAATTATAATTGAAACTATAATAAAGCCCAAATTAAGTTTGGTGCAACTTCAGCTCGGCATGATGTATGATGACCTCTACACAAAGGCACTTCTTCTTAGAAAAAAGGGAGGTATTGCACTTCGATTCATTGCTATATCTACCTCAATTGTTGCTTTTGCTCTCTTTCTTTCAACAGAGAAACGGCGGTATAGTAAAGCTGATATTGCGGTCACCATGTCACTATTCATTGGAGAACTTCTCCTTGAAGTTTGCGCAGTGCTTATTTTCATGATGTCTCCATGGACGTGGGCATGGTTGAAGGTTCGGAAGTACAACTGGCTTGCCTGTTTTTCATGGCATCTTTTTTCCAGTCGCATTGGATGGCCAGAGAATAGGCCACGGTGGTCTAATTCAATGGGACAGTACAATTGCGTGAAGAGGTTGGTAGGCATCAGCCCGCCAACACCATGCACACCCAAAATTATGACCTATTTGAGAAACATAGCAAACAAAATTGGTGCTAAGGAGATATCTTGGATAAACAAGCTGATACACACTGGGTATGTCAAGGCGGATAGAGATACTATGGAACGAGTTGTGTTTGGCCTTTATGGCTTAATGAATGAAGTCGATGGTCAGGATACAGATATTGGCTCATTCCTGGAACAGATACAAGATGTTCTCACCGCAGACTTTGGTACTGCTCTTCTCATGATGCATATGGTCACAGAGGTTTTCCTCAGGCAATACCCTGGGAATCATTCCTTGGTGGATGTCTGCAGAAAACTGTCAAACTATATGATATATCTTTTGGTTAACCACCCTTCCATGCTTCCACTCAATACCAGTGCAATATCCTCGATTAAAACTGTGGAACGTATGTTCCGGAGGAGGACTAATGACATCTCTGATGTTGAGCATCACAAAAATATCCATGACTCGTTACTAGTGGGTGACCAGCCTGAAGGAGATGGGGTACTCGACAAACTGGTCGAAATGTGGGTGAGAGTCCTCCTCTATTCTGCCGGCAAGTCGAGGGCAGAGCTTCATGTGGAACAACTGGCCAGTGGAGGGGAGCTCATCACCTTTGCTTGGTTACTCATGGACAAAAATGACTACGGTGACTCCAGGATGAAAAGGATTCAAATCACAAATTTTAGGCCTCGTGATGAATCTTACGATTGCTATGATCTCCCTATGAAGGAAGGCCACGCTTTCCATATCGTCCATCGTAGTGAAGTCGATATTCAGCGTGATTAATGTTGTTTTGTTGATTAACTAGTACATGGATGGAATCAAGTGAGCTAGCTAGCTGCAGGTAACTTATGTTTGTTTTCTCATGTCACAGGGAGTATATTAATGTCTTTGCTTCAGTCTGAATGTGCTAGCTAGCTAGCTAGTCTATGTGTGTGATGAAATAATTTACATTGTTGTGTGCATGTATGTGTACTAGACTATAATGAGCTAGTACCTTTATTTTCCTCTTTTTTGTTCTTAGAGTCATAGAGTGAGGGCCTATTTTGATGTTTTGTGTTTTTTTTTCTCACTTGTAATAAAATGTTTCCCCTTGTAATGTTCTAGCACCAAGAATAAAACCAGGTTTTCTTACCCTTCTCGAGGTCTACTTGGATGTTGACCACTGGATTAGAACTTGAAGTTGAAGTGGATGATGCAGCAGCAAAAGCGATGGAGGAGATCCTAGGCATGGTGAGAACGCTGGAAACACGAACCGAGGATAGGATGACGCCATTGACATGGAATAGAATGGCTTATCCCTTGTCTTCTCTATTCCATCGCGACACGTGCTCCCATCACCTGTCTTAGTGTGCCTACGGGACAAGCGCGGCTTGCAGGGTCATCCCCATGTCCGCTATTGTCACCCACACTTGGCCTTTCCTCAACTCTCATGCTCATGTTCGGTACCATCAACTTTAAAAGACGAAATCTCTCGCTATAATTGATATATTTTTCTATCGGTTTTCGATTGTCTTGTTCTAAAAAGCAGTAAAAAAGATGTGACCAATGGTAAAAAGAAGATGTGTTTTGAAACACAGGAGAAAAATATAGGAGCCCTTTGGTAGTGTCATACTGCCTCCATCCTAGAAAGACTGTTGTTTTACACTGCTTATGTTCAATGTTTAACCGTCCGTCTTATTTGAAAAATTTTTATGATTAGTATTTTTATTGTTATTAGATGATAAAACATGAATAATACTTTATGTGTGACTAATTTTTTTAAAAAAAAATTATATTTTTTTCAAATAACATGGACGGTCAAACGTTGGACACGAAAACCCAAAACTGCACTTAAAATGGAACGGAGTAGTAGGAAAAACATTGGAAAGTTTTACAAAGAGGTAAGAACTCTTGGTGATTTTGCTGTGAAAGTGAAGCATAGAAATACAACCATATATGGAAAGTTTCTTTCGTTTTCTTATGAATTACAAAGGGACATGCAAGAAACACTTCATAGGAATTCGAATTCTATGTAAATCTTTTTTGCCAATCCTATAATCAAAGGGGCCTTTTTTAAGGAATCGCTGTAGGAATCAAAGGGGGCTTTGCTGCGAAAATACTGCAAACACTAAGCATATAGATCAGTTTTCATGGAGATGAACAAAGGAATGGAAGGAGGCTCTGTTGGGAGAAGGGCCAGACGATGTTCACCTTATCTGACCGAGTCTACAAATGGGTTTTTGAACTATGGGAGACAGGGCGTACAATAGCTGCTCTACATTAAATAGTCTTACTCTCGAGAGTATTACTATTCTCCCTCACATGTCACACACACACACATAATTCTAAGTCATCCAAACGTAATTCTAATTTATCAATACTAGGTGAAACCCCACGCGTTGCTGCGGAAGTTTAGTATGATAATAAGAAATAGAAATAATGTGTAACATATCTAGACGATAGAAACTTGTATAAGTTGATGTTCTTTATCATAATTTAAATAGTGTATAGAATGATGACCCAAATTTAAAAGTAATATGATATGGCTTTATGAGAGAAGAAAATGAGGGAGATAATTCCAACCATAGATTAATCATTTGAGAGCTTGAAACAATTGAGGTGATATGGCTAAATGAGAGAAGATAGAAATAACATTAACTAAGTGAGAATGAATTGTATAGGTATATAGATACAGAGTATTATACATAATGATGGAGAGATATATTGAAATATTTTGAGAATTACGTGGAATGATGATTTAATATGCTTGGATTTTTTAAAGCTCTCAAATTTAAGTGAGGATGAACTATATAGGCATATAAGATATTATAAAAAGTGATGGAGAGATATATTGAAATATTATGTGAATTATGTGGGGTGATAATTTAATTAACATGCTTGTATTTTAAAGCTCTAAAACTTAATAAATTAGCATGCTTGCATGAGATTTGAGATGTAGTAAATGTTAGTAGATGATGTGGCATCTTTATATATATGTTAAACTTTAGGATGTAGTAGGCTTAATTTTATAGAAAGATAGGATTACATCATGAGGTTCAAATTATCCATCCGTATACGGTTAGTGGTAGCGCACACATACAATTTCAGCCTAAGCATGACGCCTATTATAGCAAGTTTAGCCTGTGCTCTTTAGATAGTGTTGGAAACCAATCTCTCACGCACATAAAACGATTCATTAACGTATGAGTAATTAAGTATTAGTTTTCTAAAAAAATGAAAAAAATGATTTTTAAAGTAATTTTTCTATAAAAAAACTTTTGTAAAAAACACATAGTTTAGGACAAGTTTGCGAAAAAAGAAGCGAGATGAGTTGGGAAAGTAAAAAAAAAACAGATTGAGCATTAAAGTATAAAGTTAAACAGATTTCCGGTACATTTATATAGGTGGTGTTTGGAAAGAAGGGACTAAACTTTAGTCTCTCTCATAAAAGTATAAGTCCCTATGGGAGGGACTAAAATTTTTGTGAGAGGGACTAAAGTTTAGATCCTCCTTCCCAAACACCACCATATAAAACCTCTTTTAAAAATTATATATACCTAGCTTAGGCTGCGTTCGGTAGTTTGAGTTCCCACCTCTACCTCCTTCGTTTTCCGTGCGCATGCTTCCCAAACTGCTAAACAGTATGTTTTTTAAAAAAGTTTCTATATGAAATTTGGTTTAAAAATTAAATCATATTAATCCATTTTTCAAGAAGAAAATAGCTAATACTGAATTAATCATGTGATAATGAACCACTTCGTTTTGCGTGTTTGGAGGGAAAGTCCCCAACTTAACCTACCACGAACACAGCCTTAGAAGCTCAAGAAGCTTTCACGTTAATCCCATCAGCAATTGAAGCTCAGTGCCTATCTGCCAAGTGAGAAATCATCAGGACAAGTAAGGGTTTGTTTGACACAGTTTCAGCTCCAGCTCCATTTCTCCTGTAGTTGGAGCTCAGCCAAACAGTTTCAGCTTCATCTAAAATAAAAGTGGAAATGTGTAAAGCGCTCTCATAAAATGATTTAGCTCCACATAAAATAAGTGTGGAGATAGGTAAAACGCTCTCATAAAATGAGAGATTTGAAGATGAGTTTAAGGGGTAATTTGGATACCAAGGATTAAGCTTTAGTCCCTATCACATCGGATGTTTGAATAAAACAGATTATACAAATGGGGGCTAATTTGCGAGACGAATATATTAAGCCTAATTACTCTATTATTTTATAATATAGTGGTATAATGAATATGTGTTAATTATGGATTAATTAGTTTTAATATATTGGTCGCAAATTAGCCTTGATCTGTGTAAACTTGTTTTGTAATTAGTCTTTTAATACTCGCAAAAAGAGGGGATTGAGCGAGGGAAAAAGGAAGACAGATTTTCCGCCCGTTGCGTCAAAAGGAAGTCGATCGTTCTACGCGCGTCAATAAAAATCCATGGCACCCAACAGCAACCGCCTCCTCTCCCCTGTTTCGAAGGCCCCCCCCCCCCCCCCCCCCCCCCAACACGGGAACCCCGAATCTCCCCACCTCTCCCCTCCCATTCGACTAGGGTTTTTCTCTAGGGCTTGGGGAACCTCGGCGAGGCGCGTCGGCGATGTCGCTCCGGCCGAGCGAGCGGATGGGGATCCGCCAGAAGGGCTACAAGGCGTCGATGGACGCGGAGGAGGGGCGGCGGCGGCGGGAGGACATCACCGTGATACTCCGCAAGGCCGACCGCGATCGCGCCCTCAAGGAGAAGAGGCGGCGCCCCACGGCCGCCGCCGCCGCCGAGGGGTTGCCGCAGGCGGCGCACTCGTCGGCCATCGAGAAGAAGGTTAGGTTCGGGGTGGGGGTCCGGGGCCTCGGTGCGTGGGTGGGAGCCTTCCGTTGGGGCATTTTCTCGTGGTTTTTCCTGATCATTTTTGCTGTTTGTGTCTGCGAAGTTGGACAGCCTGCCGATGATGGTGCAGGGGTTGTACTCGGATGACAGCAGCATGCAGTTGGAGTCGACCACGCAGTTCAGGAAGCTGCTCTCTGTCGGTGCGTGTTGCTATTTGCCGCCCCCCCCCACACCCCCCACCCCACCAAAATCCCCGCCCCAATTTGAATTGCTCCTTTTTGTTTTGACGAAATTGTAGCGAAACTATCATGCTTTTGTAAAATCGTACTGCAATCGATCATCGTGGCTCATGGAATTTTTGTTCAATGTTCATGCTGATTGACTTCATTGCTGAGGTTGCGCTTAAAACAAAATTGTAGCGAAACTCTCCTGGTTTTGTAAACTTATTATTGTGCAATTAATCATCGTGGCTCATGGAATTTTTGTCCAATGTTCATGCTGATTAGTTTCATTGCTGAAGCTGTGCTTAAACAAAACAACTTTGCTATACGCCCGACGCATGTGTCCGACGCATGTACGACTGAAACGGCGGAAAAAACGAGCAATGACGGTGTCAGATATGACTACGCGTCACTGGGCCTCGTTGTTGTTTGCTTGCGTACTGCGCTTTCTGTACACTGAGGCCAGAGGCTAGTCTGGCTGAGACATGTATCGATATAGCTTAGGTTGCTATTAAAATGATTCACTCCAGATGTTAGATTAGTTTAGGCCTTCAGGATGTGAAACCAATATATTTTCACAGCCATAACATGCAAGTCCTCTAAAAAAAGCCATAACATGCAAGCAAAAAATGATTGACCAGACTTGATAGAAAAGCAAGGCACCACGGCTTCAATTTCCAAATTCATGGCCAAAATCAGTTGAAAAATCAAATATGGCCATGTATATGTTTGCAAGCATGGAAAAACAAGAGATGTTGAAAAACGAATTTGAGATAAAAGATTAATAGAATTGTTCATGGGGCCTAGAAAATCAGAGCCTAAAATACCTTCTGTTAGCTTCAACCTGAATACTCTGTTGTGGTTGCCGCAAAAAAAATTTTCTGATTAATCTTAACTGATTGGTATGGATAGGAGACAAAGGGGATTAGAATGAGGGTTTAGGGTGAGAAAGCAAATGTAGAAGATGAAAAGTCACGGCTGTGTATAGAGTAATATCGAGAAGAGGAATCGACGCCGGAATATGGAGCTTCGGCTGGAGTTGGGCTTTTAAAAGGCCCAACAATCACAGCCCACTAAGTTAAACAGCTCACGCTCACAGATGACGGCGTCGACTAGTTGTACGATAGTCGTACAAATCTGTCGTGTGTATAGCATTTTTGTAAACAAAATTATAGCAAAACTCCCTTGGTTTTGTAAACTCCTACTGCAATTAATCATTGTGGCTCAGGAATCTTTGTTTAATTTTATATGCTATTTGATTTCAATGCTGAAGCTGCACTTGAAATTTATGTTAACTATTCCCGTGAGCTGCTATAGTTTATGAGTAAATAAATGTTTCAGACCATTGTCCTCCAATTGATGAGGTGATTAGATCTGGAGTGCTCCCTCGCTTTGTGGAATTCCTCACCAGGGAGGAGTACCCCCAGCTCCAGGTTTGTAGCTATTACAGCATATCAACAGTTCCATTACAGCTAAGAACATAGTATAAGTCACGAGTGAGCAAAGCAAATTGATTGCTT
This sequence comes from Oryza glaberrima, assembly GCF_000147395.1. Taxonomy (NCBI): domain Eukaryota; kingdom Viridiplantae; phylum Streptophyta; class Magnoliopsida; order Poales; family Poaceae; genus Oryza; species Oryza glaberrima. The sequence goes on from NC_068326.1 coordinate 12,334,264, forward strand.
GTTGGAAAACTGAAAACTACATTACCGTTGCTCCTCAAACCTAACAATGCAGGCATGCCACTTTATATTATTATTACTTACTATGTTAATCACTAGCTGTTCTCTGAGTCTTATCTTTTTTCTGTGGCTTCAGTTTGAGGCAGCATGGGCTCTCACCAATATTGCTTCAGGAACAGCAGCCAACACAATGGCAGTTATTGAACATGGTGCTGTGCCCATCTTTGTGAAGCTCCTCAGCTCACCTAGAGAGGATGTCCGTGAACAGGCATGGAAGCAATTGATAATCTAAGTTTGAACATCTGAATTCTTATACCTATCATATGGTTGGTATCATATAGGGAAGTTTAACAGAGTTATTTTGTTTTGAATTTTCAGGCTGTCTGGGCCCTGGGAAATGTGGCTGGGGATTCCACAAAATGCCGTAACCTGGTTCTTATGCATGGTGCAATGTTACCGCTACTGCAGCAGCTCAATGAGCATGCTAAACTCTCGATGCTGAGGAACAGTGCCTGGACCCTTTCTAACTTCTGCCGTGGCAAGCCGCAGCCTGACTTCAAGCATGTATGATGGTGCCTCTAATGTAGTACTGATTTCATATGTTGTTTCCTTTTTCTGATTGATTTTTTGGTCTGAAAATTTATTAGGTTGAACCTGCGCTTCCAGTGCTGCGGGAGCTCATCCTCTCTCAAGATGAGGAGATCCTAACGGACTCATGTTGGGCACTCTCTTACCTGTCAGATGGTTCTAATGACAATATACAAGCTGTGATTGAAACTGGCGTGTGTGATCGGCTTGTTGAGCTCCTTAGGTAAGTTTGTTTTCTTTTTTGTTCTGTTTTTTCATTTCATAGATCTAAATTCGAGGACTGATACATGAACAACTACATATTGATTCAGCCATCCTTCACCTGTGGTGCTCATTCCTGCTCTCCGCACGGTTGGCAACATTGTAACTGGGGATGATGCGCAGACCCAGGTTCTTTTTTCTCTTTTCTAACTGGGGTTTTATCTTTTGTGAATCTTTGTTGAGCTGCTAACTACTTCATTCTTAAGTTCTCAAAAACAGCATACGAAATATATGGTCAGATGTGTTTATATTTGAACCTTTGGCTGATTTTCAGTTAACTTGTTAACTTTTATGAAAAACATCATACTCTGTGTTGCATGATTAAATAGCATTTTACCTTAGAATTGTATTAACCATATCTCCTGATACATTTGTTGTCTATCTACTGTGTCATTTCTCCTGTCAGAGTAAATTAACCAAAACTGCAGATACTGGACAAAATTATTTGCAAAACTACGGATTTAATCCACAATACTATGGAACCACAGATTTAGTGCTGACTTTAAGCATGGTATCATGAAATTATAGATTTAGCATTCAATTTACTTCAAAATGCTGAATTAAGGAGTTAGATCTTATGATGTTGTCCTAATGGGACTTTGAAATGAAATCTGTAGTTTTGGTATACCATGCTTAAATTTCTGTTTTTATAGCTCTCATTCTAAATTGCTAGTGTTGCAATATTGTGCCTTACATATGTGGTTTTGCGAAAATTTTGCCAAAATATCTGTAGGTTTTCTACATCTACTCTTTCTGTTATGCTGTAGGAACTAGTCCTTCTGGTTATTAGCCCCTCCATGCACTGCTTTAAGGCATATTTTGATTTTGTATAAAATTTATACCAATAGATACATAGTTAAAAAATTCTTTATGAGAAAACTGATGCTCAAATTGGTGTTAACTATCTGAGCACAGAGGAGCATTTATTTTTCATTTGGTTGTATCCTCATTTTTTAAATTCGTAACATGTTCATTTTCACTATGATCCAATGTTTCATCTGGTAATTCCAGACTTTAATATTGCTGATGTGCATCCCTGAAATTTGAGAAAATCATATTTCCCTTGCAAACTGCTTGCCTTGTCAAACCTATCATAAATACTCACAAACTTGAGTGCTTAAATTGCAATGGTAAATGGGGAATTTATTCTTTTTTAAATGTCATAATTCTCTTTGTTCATACAAGAACATTTTTAGTGCAATTGTGCATACAAGAACATTTATTAATGGTAATGATGTCATTGGTGTTTGGTTGAATTCTGCTGTGAAAAATCTGCTTTTAAGTCCTTCTCACTAGGTTACTCCATTACTACTGATGTTTGATCAAAGTAGTAGTCCTTTGAGTAGAGAAATCTGTACAGTACACTGAGAGGTTAACGTTAGTTTGCCCAACACATGCATCCCTGCCATCCATATGCTTGCACATAGTAGCGGTGTCTGTTACTAGGAAATAATGTCCACATTTTTCTGTTTATATTTGCAGTGCTCAGTTTACAATATTAATGTTAATACTACTGCAGCAGCCTTGCCTGTATATACTCTTTCGAGTTATTTGTGATAGCTCTTCAGTTTTCTTTGTTTTTTACTACTTTTTCTAAAGCATCCCATATTGTGTCATGTTATGCACATCTACTACTGATTAATTAGTTTTTGTTTTATCCTTCCTTAATGTTTCTTCTCCCTACCACAGTGTATTGTTGGTCATCCCCAAGCACTTCCCTGTCTTTTCAATCTTTTGACAACAACTCAAAAGAAAAGCGTCAAGAGAGAAGCTTGCTGGACAATCTCCAACATCACAGCTGGAACTAAAGAGCAGATTCAGGTTTGTAGCTTCACCAATGAAAAAAACATGAGAAATATGCTTATAGTAATCGTGTCATTTGCAGCTCTAGAATATATCCCCTTGTTGGGAAGCCTTCATTTTTTGAAAAGCACTAAGTAGTATCTTGAAAGGTATACCTATCCATTAGTAACATTCAGAAATTTGCTTGTAGGCTGTGATCGATTCAAACATAATTGCTCCTCTATTGCATCTGTTACAACATGCTGAGTTTGATGTCAAAAAGGAGGCTGTTTGGGCAATTTCTAATGCCACATCTGGTGGGACATTCAATCAGATAGAGTATGAAAAGCTTGATGACAATTATTTATATGTGCTTTTGCTCATTTCTGTGCAACTAAATTAGCAACTTCTTTTAACGACACATCATTTGTTTACCAGGTATCTTGTTAGTCAGGGTTGTATCAAGCTGCTTTGTGATTTACTTGTTCACCAAGATTCCAAAACAGTGTTAACTTGTTTGGAGGCCCTTGATAATATCTTGAGGGTTGGGGAGGCTAAGAAGAACTTGGGGGCTTGTAATATGAACATATTTGTGCCGATGGTTGATGAAGCTGATGGCTTGGACAAAATTGAGGATCTCCAGAACCATGACAATGTTGAGATATATAATAAGGCAGTTTATGTGCTTGAGTCATACTGGGTGCAGGAGGATGACCAACAGCCCTTTCTTATTCCATCTGTATCTGAATCTGAATCTGACAATGAAATGTTTCAGTTTGGCAGTTTCGGTAAAGGTAAATTTCTATTCACTAATGGTCGGAACTGTGAATCTGAATCTGACAATGAAATGTTTCAGTTTGGCAGTTTCGGTGAAGGTAAATTTCTTTCTATTCACTAATGGTCGGAACTGGTCAGTCATTGACTCATTGGAGTTCTTATGACTTTATTTTTTTCTTTTTGAACAGTGCCCGATTTGGATGGAAATGCACCGTAGCTGTCTGTTCAGGGGGCTTTCCAGAATCGGAGAGTCAAGTTATCCGAGTCATGGTTTGGTCCTGCTAACTTGTTATGAGGCAGCAGTCAGGGTTCGTCCGATAAGAGCAAGGTCAGGGTATGGCAATTAGGTACATTGCTTTTGTGTGGTTCGGGTGTCTTGTGTATAGCGGTTGGTTCATATGGATTATGGTTCTCCACACAAGGGGGTGGGTACTGGAAATTGGTCGGTCGGGGAAGGGCATACTCTTGCTTGTGTTGTCGGGTTAGCTATTACTTTTACCTTCCTTTCAGTAGCGTAAGCTGGTATGTCTGTGGAGGTAAAAAAAAAAGGAAAAGACAAAAATACTTGGAAGCTGTAAAGCCATAGTTTACATTGTTGTTAATCATGAGAACCCAGTGGGTTTTGGAATTCTTACGAGTCCCGTCGCTGGAACACAATTTTGTCTGCACTGTTGTTTTTTCTTACTCACCACTATCTATCTGGCGATCTACCACATCTGAATGTGGGTTCTGACTTCTGAGATGCTTGGGAAGTTAATCCTGGTTCTTTTGCTAAGCATTGACCTTTATGTGGATTGGGTTGGAACTGATAGTACAGAATCGACTGGCCTGATTATGCCTGTGCCGATGCCTCGAGGCCCTCGATTGGAAGTTAGAAACAAGAATGTTGTTCGATACAAGTCTGAAGTGTGACTGCTTTCTGCTGTTCTGCAATTCTTTTTCTGTGCCTGCCACTCTGTTAGAAATCACTGCAGCGCTCGCTTAATAGCCTCGTGTAAGGGAGAAGAGAAGCTGCCGTCTCAGAGCAAGTACTATGCACACCTAAACACTTGCCTCAAAATAGCACATTGATGAGGTGGAGAGAAGAGGAGAGAGAGAGAGAGAGGAGTTAGACAATCTTCACACAAACTTAAAAATAGAGAAAGGGGGAGACAAGATTGAGCAAACAAATAAAATAAAACTATTGGGATTAGTGCACTAAGAATTAGCATAGATGTAATTTATTATACATGTTACCTCTTCATTAATAAATACTCCCTCTGTTTTACAATGTAAGTCATTCTAGCATTTCTCACATTCATATTAATGTTAATGAATCTAGATATATATCTATCTAGATTCATTAGCATCAATATAAATGTGAGAAATACTAAAATGAAACGGAGGAAGTAGCTAAAATTAGATGTGACATTTGTCTCTTTTACTACTACCATATTTTTAATTCATTGCAGCAATCATGATTCATGCCTGGCTCCCTAGCCGAAGATTCTTGTGCGCCAAGGGGGGCAATTGTTCGGCTGTTCATGATGCGCATGCAATTGTCAATTGTGTGCTAGCTCCAGGTCCAGTTTGGAGTACTTTGTCTGTGCTGCCCTACTGCGTTTGGTACGGTGCCCCCATTATTGGCCTTCATCTCATAACCCTCTTCTCCCTAACCAATCATCACAGAATTTACAAAGTTGAAACCCATCATACACAAATCATTAGTGCACAACACATATCTATGCATGAGCAGCTGGTCGACAGCTGGGTGAGCCTTGGATTGCAGTGGATTTTCCCTCTCAAAAGGCCGTACCACCACCAGAACAACTTTTCAGCTTTTTTTCTCGCATATTTTACACCTGAGAGTTGAGAGTTCTAGTGGGCCTGGTGGTCCTGATGGAGCTTGTTGTTTAGCCTTTGTTTAGTTTATGGTTAAGCTTCACTCTAATGTGGATGTTTACCTATCCCCTTATCCTCTGGGACACTAGCTGCTTCTATGCAAATATCTGGCTGAGAGCTAATCTCATGTACAACCTTTGTTTGGCTATCTGTGAAGTTGACAACACAATCTTCTTCCTTTTTTTTTTACTTTTTGGTGGATGATTGTTTTGCCAGGAAAGTGAGTACTTATAGTACAATTTTATTCTTTTTTGGATGATTATTGTTGGGAAGAATTTGTGCCGCAAAACATTGGAAAACATTGAAGGGATGCTTACATAAGCTTTTGTGGTCTTCATGGAATGTGATGCAACGGAGTTGGTGCAGTAGTTGACTAGTGAGTATAACGTTGATGAAAAAGCGAGGAAGCATGCTCTCGTGAAAAAAGAAGTGTACTATACAGTTTTAAGCTCTTGTATTTTTCATGGAACAGTCAAGGAAATAGTAGTTGAGTTGACTAAAACCCAACTTAGCACACAAGAAATGGAAGAGATATAAATAAATAATTAAATAAATAGAAGTGGAGAATATTCGAGCGCCACATCGTACTACAGGTGGTACAAATGATAGAGAAGTCTAGATGTCCAGCCATGAGCTTTACAAATGAAAGATACAATTTTGTCGACGATTTTATAGTTTGATGGGAAATATACATACCTTTTTTGGTTGATTACCTTTTCAAGGGCTTCAACGCAAAGTTTCTTTTTTTTTTTGTTCTTTTTAAACTGAATGTAAAGTTTCTTTTGAAGCATGATAGATTGATTAATAGCCTATTTGGAGCGCACTATATATTCTTAACCTTACCACGAGATATCGATCAACTTGTCAGCGATATCTTGATCATATAGACACCTTTGGATTATTTCTTCTCATAAGTGACCCCTAAAGACGGTCTTGCAAAGTTATGTGAATGCATCTAGCCGTTTTTAGTTGTTGGTTGCTTTGGATAATTTCCGAGTTGTAAACTAGTAGGATGAAATAGAAAACGTCAAGTTAATAATTTCTGAGTTGAATATCTGAATTAATACCCTTCAGAATTCAAGACGAATCAGCATTCACTCCACAAATAAATACTACGTTGGATGAAGCATGCCACTGTTAATTTCAGCACAAAACCATTTTGAGGAACAAAGTGACGTTTTGCTTTGTTCCTGACGGCGATTTTGACCTCTGTACACTGCAGGAGAAAAAGGTTGCCCGTGAATCGTGATACACAAAGCCGCTGTGATGACGGGTAAGCCATGACGTCATCTTTGATTTATCCATTTCGGTGGCTGCTTATGTGTTGCTCTACACTTTATGACCACTTCGATTTTGTAAGAAAAGTAGTTAGTACTAGATTAACTGAGAAGCAGAAAGAGTTGGTTTTGATGACAGCAAACGAGAAACAAATAAGCTAGGGACTTGAACTCGTGCTTTAATTTTCCTTTTTACTGCTTGTCATCTCTGATTCTCTGCTTATGTGAACGTGAGTGCTAATCTTACGTCATCATTGGTTATGGAGGCACTCGATGCTTTGTTATTATAAACGTCATCAATTAATTGATCAAGTAACCATTTGAGCATCCACAAGAGATGCTTACATAACAGAAGGGAGTTTATTTTTTCTTTTCTTTTGCAAAGGTTCCCGATCACGTGGCAATATTCTGCTAGTGTCTTTAATTGTTGCTGTAAGCATTTAGCATTGAATAACATTACCAACATCAAAATCTTGATCCTTTATTCCAAAGTTGACTCGTTCATGGGCCCAAATGTGACCTATATATTTAACACTGGTAAAACATTATCTTTAAGTAAAGAAACATGTCTATATAATTATATACTTAGGACGGATCCAAAATAGGCCCTCTTACGCTTCCTTCTCTCCCTTTTCTTTCGTCTCCCCTCTCTCCTGTTCTCATGTTCTCAGTGGTAATCCAGAGGGACTTAACTTCCTCTAGCACCCACTGCGTTCGTTCCTATATGTATTGTGTTTAAAAAGTTAAATTTAAACTTTAATGGCTAAAATTTAGCTTGAAAATCCAGCAGAAAGTGCTCCCGAGATTTGCCGAGAAAGCGGCCTCCCTCCGCCGCCAATCTTACAAAATCTTTTTATTACCATCCAAACCGAAACGAAACCAGAATCGCAGCCATATCTTCCCTTGTCCATCCGCCAACGCCACGTCACCTCCTCCGCTATCCCGCGCGCCGCGCGGCGTACATACGTCTTCCTCACCTCGCCTCTCCACCGCCTAAGCCTACCCCTTTCTCCTTCTCCTTCTCTCGTCTTCTTCCTCCACAACTACTCTCTCCTCCTCCTCCTCTACTACACGCTTCATCAACAACACAGAGCAAGAACTAGAGAAAAATACGAGCAAATTCTCTTCTCCAACCAACGCCCGTGTTAATCCTGATGGGCTCCACCGATCGGAAGGTGCGTGCGTGCGGCTCTCTCCGTTAATCTGAGCTTTGGGGTTTGTGTGTTCTGGGCTCAATTTCTGGTTCAATTCTTTTTGCTTGGTGATCATGTAGGTGGTGGCGATCGGCGTGGCGGAGGAAGGGAGGAGGAGCTGCGTCGAATGCCGCGCCACCACCACGCCCATGTGGCGCAGCGGCCCGACCGGCCCCAGGGTGAGTTCTTGATCGATCGATCGATCGCTTCCCTTGGCTTTGCTCTTCGGTTACTGTTCATCATCGTTATGATCAGGCTCAGGCAGATTGATTGATTGGGGATTAATTCTGGACTGCCGATCGATTACATGATCATGATGTACTAGTTGTACTTGTATATACATGCATATTAATTTTATCTCTGCTCTTGTGCTGCAAATGATTGTTCCGTTTGTTCGTGTCATGCTGTCAATCTGTGCTAGCTACATGGTCGATCACCTCATCTACTAGTAACTTTTACTTTGTCCTAGCGAAGTTTTGATCCATTAAATATGGATGTTTAGGGACGTCATGATCTTTATTTTGTGGATTTTTATCAGGTATTTATTTATTTATTTATTTTTTTGACTAACAGGTATTTATTTTCTTTAGTGCAATCTGTTCTAATCGGGAAATGCTAATCTTTTTTCTGTATTTTGGTAAAAAATAATTAGCAGATGCTTTTAGAGAATGCTAAACTGATTTTTTGTGCATTTGAGTAGTACCGCTAAGATTCTAATGTTGGATGATCCAATGGAGACATATATGAGCTGCAAAGACCGAGTCAAAGAGGCTATCTTGTGCCCTTCACTTTAATCATAGACAGCTAGAGAACTAAGTACATTGCATTAGGAGAAAGTTCCTACCACATTCCACCATATGTCCATATCTAACCTGCCCCTGGCCTTCAGTTTGTTTAGCTTCTTAATCAATGCGCTGTCAACAAGATCATTAGCGCAAACACGCTTTCGAAAGTTTCCTCAAGTCTCCTTTTAGTGGCACAATGATATATATACTTGAAATAGACTCCGAGAAAATATCAAGTTTTCTATTGACAGTCTGTGCTTACTTGATGTCTTGTTGGATTTAGGCATTTAGCACAGGGGGTGGTGGTGACCTCTTGTTTTGGTCCAATCTATAATGACTAATCTTGTTGACATTTCTCTCCATTCAGCTGGGTTGCAACTTGTTGGTTAGTTGAGCTGTTCCTTGCAACAGAGCTAACCACCAAACCAATTGTGTACATGGAGAGAGAGAGAGAGAGAGAGATGCTTTATCCATTTCGATTCTCTAATTGGAATATTTTTCATTTCCACCCTTAATGTTTTCCTCAATGCCATCCCGTAGCAACATTAGGCACAAAAGCACGTGTAACACTAAGGAAATAAAGTAACTAGATAGCCAATAATTGGCAGAAAGGTGATTCTTAATGTTATCCCTTTTGCAATAATAAATTCAGATGCGTCGATCCGTTGATCCTTATTTTTCAATTTCTTATCGCAGTCTCTATGCAACGCTTGCGGAATCCGGTACCGGAAGAAGAGGAGGCAGGATCTTGGGCTGGACCTGAACCAGCCACAGAAGCAGGAGCATGGTGAGGTAATACCTGAAGTAAAAGACAGTAACAGCAACAGCAACAGTGGGAGTGGAAATAGCAGCAGCAACTTGCAGGTTGTTCCGAAAAGGAGGCTTCTGATGGGTGTGGAGGAGGCTGCCTTGTTGCTAATGACATTGTCATCCCCATCTGCATCCACATTGCTACATGGCTGACAATATCCTGCTCACCCCCAATCACCAAATGTACATAGTACATACTACATACAAAGCACACACCACCAATGGTTCCAGATCATACAGGTTTCTTGGTTTTATCAGGATGAGATAGGGGAGGGGCCCTATCTGAAGAAGATGATGATGATGATGGGATAATGTGAGGGATGGATTTGTGGCGATCTGATGACTCCGTCTGCTCCTTCTCCGTGCCACTGTATCGTAGATATAAATTGATCATGTCGACCTTATCTGTTTGTGATTGTGGTAGGATCCATATGATCAGAGGTCCGTTGATCTCACTCACACCCTTTTTTTGTCCTTTTATTTTTTATTTCCTTCTTTTTTTGTTCTTCGAATATGTATATCGATGTTGCCCCCTGTGAGAGAATGATGGTCAGAAGGAGACATCGTTCCTCTTCATTCTGAAATAAAAGGTGAAAGTAATAAAGAATTTATTTGTTCATCACACCTAGACTTCGTTTGGCACTGGTTTATTCCTACTTTGAATTCAAAACTTTTATGAAAGCATTTCTAAGGTCAGTAAAGATTCTCAATTCTCGTAACTGATTAGATCCTGCATCACAAATGCAGAATAGCCTAAGTGCACGAATTTCATAGGAAAAAGTTCAATTCTGGAAAAAAAAAAGGAGGGGGGGGGGGGGGGCTGAGAACGGACCAAAACCGACGTCGTTTGAGTGTTCTTTTATTCACTTTTCACGTCAGGGCAGATGTTGCTCAAGGTAGTAAGAGCAGAATTCCAACAGATACAAGCAAGATTCAACATCTCCAAAGCCATCGGGTAAAACTGCAAATGGATCGACCGACCAATTCACTTATAGCATAAATATAAGCGGGTAACCTGCGCACGTCAACCTACTTAATTATTCTATAAGTGGATTCATGGGTTGACCCACTTACATCCTTATAATCAAAGAGTAATATAAATTTCCTATTCAGCCTCACCACAACAGCAAAACACTAATGTACTCTCGTGAGGATGATTGTGACCACAATTGTTGAGATTCTTCATGGCCACAGCTTGAGCTTCGTACTTAACGTACAATTGTGGACGGCCAAAAAGGGACATATATGGATGGTCCCCGAAAGGAAAAAGGATTGATTGGCAAAGGATGTTCGTTCGAATAGATTTTTTTTTTTCATGTGAGTTCCTTCGAATAGATGGACCCCTTTGTTCAAATATCGACGGTCGCGGTTACTGAAAATACCGGCGCAGTCAAGTATGCAAAAAACCCTGAAAAGAAAATCTAACTTTAAATTTTTGACAAAATTTATTCAACTTCACTGGTTTTTGTTGGTTTTGGAGTCTCCACCACATTTGTAAGCCCTGGGTGGCGCATGCAGCTACTTATAATTGGTTGTGTTCGATAGTTGTGGTTTGCAGTGCCCTGTGTGGTTACAAACCCAAAATACTGTTGTACTACTGTAGGTCACTGTTGATGGCACTGTTCACGCCGAACGGACACATAGGCTGTGTTATTTCCTAACTAACCACTCTCTTTTTCCGCGCGCACGTTTTTAAAAATATTAAACGGTACGTCTTTTTACAAAAGTTTTCTATAGAAAAATTGCTTTAAAATTATATTAATCCATTTTTCAACTTTTAGACTAATAATTGATTAATCATGCGTTAATGGATAACACCGTTTTTTTCCGACCCAAACCCAGCCATAAGTTGGATGGTATGTGGACACCAAACCAAAGCAAGTAGATTGATTTAATTTGAGTATTTGGATGATGGGTTGTGGATTCAGGTAGGGCTTCGTTTTCGGCACTGTTCCCTCGAGTCTGGGGGCCCATGATAATATTCGTCGGCATCCCCGGTGATCCACTGTGTTGGGGCTGCAAACGGGACCGCTCGAACCGGCCGACGTTGGTTCCTGTCGTCGTCGTCGTGGTGAGGCCGATAGAAACACATGCTCGATGGCCGATCGATCTTCAACTGTCCCGAGTTAATAAACCAATCAAATGAGACTTTGATCACTCCGCATGCGCAGCTAGGATCTCACTGTCACGTGTCAGCTCCAAAATTTAGGATTTGATCGCTTGGATCCGGAGCTTGTAACCTGAACTACGTCCGTGTTCGTTTGGGTTTAACCCTTTTCTCTGGTATGGAAAAATAAACGATGAATTAGCGTATGATTAATTAAGTATCAGCTTAAAAACTTAAAAATAGATTAAATATGAATTTTTTAAAAGAATTTTGTATAGATTTTTTTAAACGCACTGTTTAATGACTCGGAAAATATGTGCTCGAAAAATGAGGGAATAGAAGTTGGAAAAGTGTAGTAGATTACACCCTAGGAGCAACTACAATAACATGCTATATGTGAGCTATAAGCATGTGTGGAGGAAAGAGTAAAGGAGAGAGAAGAAAAATATGCTATAGATTTGTAACTAACTACAGCATGGCTTCTAAAATATGTGTATGAGAGGTGTGCATGTATTATATATTTATGTAGAACTACTTGGTGAAACCCCGAGTGTTGCTGTAGGAGTTTAATATGATAATAATAAGTAAAAAATAGTGTGTAAGATAGCTTTAAACAACATAAGCTTACATAAACATAAGTTTACATAAGTTGATGCGATTTAAGTTAAAATAGTACGTAGAATGATGATTCAAATGTAAAAGTAAGATGATGTGACTTTATGAGAAAATAAAAGAATAAAGATAATTTAGACCATACATCTAATGGCTAAAAAAAAATAGAGATTAATGATGATTCAAATGTAAAAGTAAGATGATGTAACTTTTTAAGAGAACAAAAAAAAAGAAAGAAAATTTACACTATACATATAAGGGCTAAACAATTGAGATTATATGGTTTAATGAGAGAAGAAAAAAATTGCGATAATTTGAACCATATATTAATCATCTAAGGACTACAAACAATTAATGTGATCTGACTTAATGAGACAAAAGAAAAATAACATAAACTAAGTGAGGATGAACTATATAGGTATATGAGATATTATAAAGAAATAGTGGAGAGATATATTGAAATATTATGTGAATTATGTGAGATGATTTAACATGCTTATATTTTAAATCTCTAAAATTTAATAAATTATTAAATTATAGATAGTATAGCATACTTGCATGATGCTTAAATGTAATAATTATTAGTGGATGATGATATGGCATATTTGCATGTCTTTAGAAATTAGTGAGCTATAACTTTGTACTAAGAGAGGATTGTATGGGTAAGCTATTAAAGTGGTTGTATATGGTGTGTCAATTTTTCAGCTAGTAGCTGGTTATACTATTAAATTTGCTCTAAGGTTGTGTTTTAAGTCTATGTTCCCAACATCACCTCTCTTGTTTTCTGTCTCTCCCGCCGGCCACCTCCCCCCTTCTTCCAAAGCTTGGGAAGAAAGAGAAGAAAGAAGAGGATGCTAACACGTGCGCCCTACTTTTTTTCTTCTCACTTACATGTGTGTCGACGGGTGATACCTGTAGACCAGATGCCTACCCCTACTTGGCACGCCACTGTCGACGTTTGATGTCGCAATTCTGGTATTTGCATAGTATGGGGATCGTCGGTGCTAGGATATATGCGAGACTGAGGTAAAAGAGACAAGGACGATGATTTTTATACAGGTTCGGGCCCCTGAGTTGTTAGGTAATAACCCTACATCCTGTTGGCCGAAGCCGGTATTGCTCTTATTCATGATAATCACACCAGTACAATATTTAGGGTAGCCTATCTAACTGTTGTCGACATGGCGGTCTGACGATCTGACTCGTAGTCGACAACAAGGTAGCCTTCCTCCTCGAATCCGTGCCTGGCGAGATCAGAGACAACGCTTTCGTCTTTCCTGACAGTATCCGGAGACACCGTAGGGGACTAGCCGTGCTTATCCCTGAAGTCGATATCCGGCGGCGTGTCTTGGCGTATGTAGGCTTCTATGTTGTGGCTCCTATCTTGATTGTGTTGGGTGTTGATTCTCTCTCCTCTTCTCTTAGGGGGCTTGTATTTATACCCATAGATGTCCCCTTGTCCAAGTAGAACTAGGGAAACCAATATGGATACAATCCGAGTAGTCCTTGTCGTTTCTATGTAGAACTCTGGTTGTCTTTCCTTATTCAGAACTCCCTCCATATCCGAAGTCAGTTTCCGTATAAGACATGATATGTGGTGGGTCCTGCCGAGATTTAGTCAACTACTATTAGGTATGTGGTATCTATAACCCTGACAATGTGGACCCCATATTTTTTTTAATTTTTTGTTGACTAGGATGCCACGTCAGCGAAACTAGGTATCCATACTACTACGAGACCCAATTGCACGGTTTTATATAGGTTAGAGGTGAAGATTTGTGGTATTGGAGAAAAGCTCGACATAGAGTTGAGGGATGGCAAGTGGACTTATTCCTTATTAAAAATAGGCTAACCATTATCCGTGTGTTGACTTGTGCGCATCCTTGGTTTTGTTTGATAAGGCCGAAATGCCTCATGCACTCCGATATTTTAGGTCGGCCCATTCCAGGGGAAGGCCTGTGAATTCGGTCTTGCCGATGGATCGCTGTGAATCCAACGGAAACATGCTTCAAACTGTAGTGAGTTAATGAGCCAATAATCAGATGGACCTGGCGCGTACGTGCCTTTGTTTGTTCCTATGGAGTATGGACTACGGATCATGGCAGCAAAACAAGTTTTGAACAGAATATATACTTTGATCACTTCGCCGCGATGTCATTGTCAACTCGAAAATTTTGTGAATTGAGCACCTACAGCCAAATTCGGCCGCTCTGCTAGTGGCAAACAGATACACATAGCGAGCACATAAAGGGCATGCAAATCCATCTCGGGCTTTCTGTCGCACAAAACCACATAATTAAATTTGAAAATATACTGTTAATTTAATTTTTTTCAGGAATATTCGGCATGCAAAATCTTTTATAGAAATATATTGTCGATCTCGTACAACCGTTACGTGAAAATAACATAGACGTGACGTCGTGAACGGTATCACGCAGTCTCGTGGAACGGAAGAGTGAGACCGGATGGTCTCGCTGAACCAGGGAGCGATTTCAAATTGATTAATTATTCATATTAGCGTTTAATTAATTATTAATTAATTGCTAATCAAGATAACTAATCACTAATTGTTGTTAGTTAATAGTTAATTAATTAATTAATCACTAATCAAATGGAGCCGTTGGGATGGTGTCGCTGATTGGTTTAGCGAGACCGTTCAAGCTCGCTCTTTTACTCCGCGGTCTCGTACTTTTCTCACGTGATTGGCATCACTACGTTATTTTCGTATAACGGTTGTGCGGGTGGTATTTCTCTTAAAATTTTTTTCGCATCCCGAATATTTCTGAAAAAAAGTCAGTATATTTTCAAATTTAATTCCAAAACCACATGGCTGGCCCGTCTTACCCACCGTTGACTTTTATCAATGTTACACTTTCTGTTTCTCTCCGTGTGTACCGGCAAGTTGTCCTATATCTCTCTCTCTCTCTCTCTTGAAATAGAGGCAAGTTTGATTGGTCTATTGGCCTAATTAAGATATTGATGCACGCGATTACTTGGAAGATGGACATACAGGGGCCAAGCTGTTTCTTTGCTTGTTCAAACGGGTGTACGGAATGAGACGGCCAGCCTGCTGAACTTTGTATTCAGGAAGCACCCACAGGGTCACAGAGGCCACCTTGAGGAGTTGAGGTGTTGATAGTACGGAACTGTTGTAGCATAACAGGGGGACCGATCGAAGAGAGCAAACAAAATGTGTATAATACTCCAAGTCGAGATAAGATAACCGTAGCATACGCTTGCAGTTGCCGCGTACTACGTTATTACTTCCTTGCCTTGATCGATAGCCTTGACCTTGCCGAATGATCTTGTGGATCCTTTGTCCTGATGAAGCGATGATTCAAGTGATCCGTTGAACTGCATGCAGGTAGGTATACGTACGTTCGTTCTTAATTTCTCTTCTCATAACCTTCCGATTAATTAATTGCTTGGATATATAACACCTCTGTAAGGTGAAAACGACGACATTGATCGATCTATGGTGTTCTAGTTCAGTGATAAATTGCTAATTAGATTTGATTGGCTAATCTGAGCCGACTAGCTAAAAGCCTAAGACTGTCTACCTCAAACTGTTAATTCTTGCTCTTGCATTACTCGTTTATTAGTTTGTACACTACTTCTCATTCGGTTTCTGGCCAAATATAGTAGTTTTTGAGGCAACTCTTGAATGAATCATGTATATGCAGATCTAACAGATAAAGAAACAACAGCTCAACGATGGCAATGTCAGGGCCTCGAGAAGCATGCGACGTCACAGGGTTGGATGAGTTCTACAAGCGCATGCAGGCGCGAGTGTGGCGCACACGAAGTCTTTTGGTCTTCGCTGCCGCCGTGGTGACAATCCTTGTAGGGTCAGGCGTCTACAGCCGTCGCCACCGGCGCGATGGTTTCGCCCGCTTCATCTTCCTCGGAGCCTCTACCCTGTACCTGCCTGTAGTCTCCTACCTCGTCTCCGACATCAGCGGTGAGAACTGCGGCCTGCCAAAAGACGTCAAGGAATGCAAGGACATGAGTGCGTTCTTCCTGGAAGCATGGGCGATCCTTGTGCTGATTTTCGGAGCAAACAGCTTCGTGATAGCTGCTGCTGATGACCATGGAGGTCAAAATGTTCATCGTCCCATCGTGGAGCTGCTTGTTCGTGCGATCTGGACCTCTTATATTTCAGTTCACCAATCACCACTTCAGAATTATTTTTCCACTTGACCGTGTCTTCATTTCGATGTCGTGTGGCTTCGTTCTTGTCAGGATTGTTGTCAAGTTATATGCTTTCTTGAAGGCGCAACGCTCGTTCGCGCATGGACGCAACCCTCGTCTGATTGCTGGATACATGGATCAACTGAAACAGGATATCATGAGCAGCAGCAGCAGCAGCCACCACGCGCAAGCTGTAAATGTTGCGTTGCCACTCTTAGTCATGGGGGAGGATGAGCAGCAGGTGGAGGAAGGCCCTCATGGCTATCGATTTAGAGACAGGAAGGGGAATGAAAGCCTGGTCACCATCGGTAAAGTTCAGATCATGTCATCAACGGATGGTGTTTTGAGCTCATGGCCGCCACTCAAAGATCTGTGTTTATCATTCTCGCTGTTCAAGCTGCTGCGGCGAAGATTTGCGAGGTGCGTAGTTGTGGAAGAAGGATCTGAGATTGGCCCAAACATGGTGTGCATATTATTTGACAGTGACCCAGAACCTGAAAGAATTGTCAGTATTGTCGCGGATGAGCTATCTTTTGCATGTGATTTTTACCATTCATCGCTCCCAGTATCCTGTTCAGCCTTCTGGTTACTCGTATTAAACATCTTGTTCTCCCTCGCTGGGACAGTATACTGCTTATTCATTGCAATACGCACGATTCAACATGTGGTTTCGGTAGCACAGGTTGGGCCAATGTCATCAGATCCATTCTACCATCAGATAACCTGTGTGTTGATGTGCGGTAAGAATGATCAAACCAAACAGTTCGGATCGATTTTGTTTTTCATGGTGCTGTCATTCTTCTTTGCGATAGGACTAATTTTTGATGAGGCATGGGAGATCGTCTCATACATGTGCTCAAATTGGACCAAAGTTACCTTGATTAGCTACTACATAACCAAACCCACTTGGCAGCAATCCCCTCGCATGCGAAGATTGATTCATCGCGTACTACAATTTCGATGCAATCTCTTGGGCTACTGGAGTGATAGAATGGGCCAAACCTCCATAATGGATACCAACATGAATAAAGGTACAATTGTTAGCATTAAACAACTACTCAGATTGCCAGTCCAAAGTAAGCAAGTGAAGATACCAACAGAGGTGAAGGCTGCAATTGTTAACACTCTCAAAAGCCAAAACTGGAGACCAACTGATTGTATTTCATCACTCCAACATAGCCATATCGGCAAGAGTTTTTCATGGGCTTGCAAAGGAGATGGCACATCTGATGTTATTCTTGTATGGCACATAGCAACTTGTATCTTCGAGATCAGGCATTCGACTGAGCCTTCGACTACACACTCAATTAGAAATAAGATCACCGCCACTTATCTGTCACAATACTGTGCATACTTGCTATCATCTGCTTCTGAGCTGTTGCCAGATGACAAAGGCATGGTCGAAGAAATCATATGAATCTGTCAAGAAGATTGTCGATCCCATTTTCAGGTGTTGGAATGATAAACCTTTGGAATATGAGTACATGTTACTATTGTTGGTTGAAAAATCCAAGAGCAATATGATATTGAACAAAGGTTTAACTCTTGGAAAGCAACTTGTGGAGGGAATTGAGGATGAAGAAATGGGATGGAGGGTTCTTGCTGGGTTTTGGTCAGAGATGAGATTGTACATTGCCCCCTCTAACAATATCGATGCTCATAGAAGGGCCATTGCCAGAGGAGGTGAGCTCATAACAATTATGTGGGCTTTGCTTACTCATGCTGGGATCCTCACTAGGGCCAGTCCTAGCAGTCGTGTTTAATTGATTTCATTATGCTCCTTTCACAATGATATATTGTCCCCCGAAAAAAAAATGATATATTGTCTATTGCCTTGTTGTATGCTATTAATCATTCTTGCTTATTGGGGCTAGGATCTGTTTTTCAAATTATATATTAGAATTATATTTACGTTTTATTTTCACTATGCCTAGCTTAGTACTACTAGCATATCATGATGCCATGAAATGTAACCGAGACGAGTGTTTATTTTATATTTGCATTACATTAATTGTTCTGATATGGTTTATTGGCATTATGTCAGTTTTACATTGCACCCCTAATTCATACTCACATGTGACTGAATTGATGTTACGCGGACCAACTCATAGCTTAATTTATGCGGACCAAACCTAAATGCTGGGATTTTATATATACATTCATGGTTCTGTCTATATATAGATGACCGAATGAAAAAAAAAAGAAAAGAGAGAGAGAGCAGGAGTGGGGGAGGAAGATGGATTGTTCACTTGTATGTACCGCTTGGGCGAGCCTAGCTATTGCTCTCTTGTTTTCTTTTGTAGCATAGCTAGCAAAGATCGATCTTTCCATGCGGTTGGAATGAGAACGATCGGAAAAAAAAATGCTCAAATTTCCATTACAATATTTTTTCTCAGAGACAGTATTGGAACGGCAGAGCCGGACACACTAATAATATCGGAACATCGAAAAATACAGAATGTTGTTACTCAAGCCCCACAACTACACCAAAAAAGATTGATAGAGGCCAATACCAAAGCTATATGTGATCATACCCCAAAAAATCAAGTGGATTTTTTTTACCGGTGTTAATCTTACCTCTACTAGAGAGATTCAAGTGTTCATGTCAAATCTAATACTCCATCTATTTCATATTATAAGTCGTTTGACTTCTTTTCTAGTCAAACTTCTTTATGTTTGACCAAATTTTTTTTAAAAAATATAGTAGTATTTTCAACATAAAATAAACATATTATGAAAATATATTAAATATTATGTTTAATGATACTAATTTCATATTTTATAAGTTGTTAACTTTTTTTATAAACTTGGTGACTAGGAAAAAATTCAAACATCTTATGATATGAACAAGGAAGTACTTCCTCTGTTTCATATTATAAGACTTTCTAGCATTGCCCACATTATGTTAATGAATCTAGACATATATGTGTGCCTAGATTCATTGACATCTATATAAATGTGGACAATGCTAGAAAGTCTTATAACCTAAAACATAGGTAGTAGAAAACATATGTCCTGTAAATTGCTCTTTTTTTTATTGATGTCTTAAAATCATTGGCATCAACCCACAAATAATGTATTTGAAAATATATAGATTCTGTTTGTGAAAGTGACATCATTAGATTTGTCACTAGAAATGATTTCATCTAATTATAATTTTATTTAAATTTAGGAGTAAGGCAAATGCCTTTAAAATTGAAAAATACTTGTTTTTTTAACATTTCTTTTTAGTGGTGCTCTTTGAGTCTTTGTGACGGAAATCCTAACGCGCGGGTGATCGCCCCCATGCTGCCCTGGCGATCACCCCGCGCCTCCCCCTGTGGTCCTCTCTCTTCTCCCCCTTCCTCCTCCCCTTCTTCTCTTCCTATTACAGTACACCACAAAATTTTTTTAAAAAAACAAAAAGTTAGAAAAATTTATGTATAAAAAATTTGAATTCAAATTCAAATTTGAATCGGGTATGTAAACTTTTGACTTATAAAATTTGGGTCTATAAACTTTAAGTGTATAAACTTTAGATGTATAGAAATACTATATATAGAAAATATTTGAATTCAAATTGAAATTTGAATCGGGTATATAAACTTTAGGTATATAAACTTTAGATGTATAGAAATACTATATATGAAAAATATTTGAATTCAAATTCAAATTTGAATCGGATATAATTCAAATTCAAATTTGAATCGGATATATAAACTTTAGGTCTATAAATTTTACATTTATAAAATTTAGATGTATAGAAATACTATATATAAAAAAATATTTGAATTTAAATTCAAATTTGAATCGGATATATAAACTTTTGGTCTCTAAACTTTAGATGTGTAAACTTGAGGTGTATAATCTTTAGTTGCATAAATTTACTAAAATAGGAAAGTAATGCGGTGCCAAAAAAGGAAACCAGGTGGAGGGAGGGAGGAAGGGGGAGGGGGGGGGGGGGGGGGCGAATTGATCGCTGCCCCCATCTCCAGGCGAGCGATCGCCCATTAGGGGGCCCCTCTTTGTAATGGGCCGGCTAGGGGTCTAAAAAATGTGAGCTAAAAAGGTGACAAAACAACTTGCGTGCAAAAGAAGACAAAACAACAAACTTTTCATTTTCTAATCCAACGTTAAATAGATTCTAGATTCATTGGCACACTTGTTCGACACGTGCTAAAGGTTTCCTTGGTGCAACCTCAGGCGCTACGAAAATAGCAATGCATTATCGGTGAGGACAATCGGAGTGATAAAGAGAGAGTGTGGGGCCAAAGGCCGTCCACCAGGAAGATGAAAGATATGTGCAGAAATTATAAGAGCATATTATCCAAAAAAAGATTCCTCATCATCCATATTCCTTCCTACTCCAACAGATCATCCATATCCCATCATTCTATATTTTAGTAATATCTTCCAACTAACCTTACATTTTTATTTTAAGGGATATATTTTGAACGACTTAATTTTAATGGTGTTATTAATCGCGATAATATTTCGAAATGAGTAAATTTTAATGGATATATTTTTAATGGGTAATTTTTAATTGATATATTTAAAATGAGTGAAGCATTTTTTTAATGCGTTGAGCTACTGCATTTCCAAGTGCTACATTTCCAACGGCTAGCTAGCTCATTCAAATTGTCCAACGGCTAGCACATACATGTAAAGTTCAGCTCTATATATACCACTACCTTGCTTGCTATCTTTTTGCACCATCCATATTATTGTGCATAGTTCTTCCATCACTCAATAAGCTTCCTTTTGAGACATGTTTTGTTGGATGAATCATCGTCATCCAATGATGAAATCATCGTTGGTGCAGCAATAGTCGCGCAAGATGAATATGAGCGGTCGAATGCTCCATCTCGCCGGTGAGGTGGTTCTGTTCCAGGTCATATCACAATTAATCATAGCATTCTTGCAGTCAACATAAAGGCCACAAACCATTAAGTTCTAACAATAACTAGTACATAATACAACAAAGCCTATATGGCATACAACATAAAAGTTCACAACCCATACATTTCTTACAAGCAATAATACATAATTCATCAAAGTCTACACGGCACACAACATAAAAGTTCACAACCCATTAGGAAATAGTAATAAATAGTACATATCCATACATCATGAACTCAATCCATATGAGCCTTTATGATCACGAGCTGCAAACGCAAGTAATATACTCTTCTTGGCCCATCCATAGCACTAAGATCCATGTTCATAATTCTTTCTTCTCTTTTATTGGTTTCTAAATCTAACTTTCATTTTTCTACTTTCAACCTCTTTCTCTAGTGAAATAACTTCACCCAACCGATCATTTCTTTCCTCCCTAGATTATGCATTAATCTCTTTTTTCTCTGACCACATGTTATTTAATGCAATAACTACATGACTACTCTCACTTGAGCATGAAGAAGTATTACCTCGCGCGCGTTTTGTCTTTTCCTCCTTCTTCCATGTGGTCTCACCAAAGGATCAGATGCATTAATGCCGGGGTAGCAATGAAATTCACTAGAGTTTGTGCTTGCAGATGGTCTCACCAAAGGATTGACATGAGCCTTCAGCTTTTTCTAGGACAACCTATCATTCCACTTTGAATGATGATGCAAAATCTACTAACAGTGCATTAAAGAAAATGTCTTCTTCTCTTCTGACTTGTACAAAGTAGTGGCCTGAGTTATTTGCAATAATTGGCAAGGTCAATAATTGGAAAAAAAAATTCTTTAAAGCAACATGCTAGCTGAATTAGATGCTTATATAATGTTGAATAGTCATTCCACTTTGAGGTCTATTAAGAATCTGCTCATAATACCCACAAAACTTGTTAACTTGTTCTTGAATGGTACCCAACGGTTGTTAAGTGAATTTTGGTTACGATCTGAGGGGAAATCTTTGTTTTCATGGAAGTATTGATAAATCCTTGCCCAATAAGAGTCACGGTGTTGCTCAGCTCCTATGATTGCATCTAAAGTTGTATTGAGCCAAGCTGACACCAACATTTGATCTTCCGTAATGCTGAATTTTTTTATCTCTTATTGTTGGGTATAGAGGACCCCCCAACTTCAGCACTTAGCTGTTCACCAACCATAGGACTGTGTTATGGCTACTATCCAGTTGGGAAAAGTTTTTATTAGGATCCCAAGTTTCTACATCAATGTTTGAAACCCAACAAATTAACATAGCTGTCCATGGTTTCACCTAGCAAGAAAAATCATAGCAACATAAATAAAATGAACATAAAAACAAGCAATATAGCAACATAAATCTAGTTTATACTCAATTCCTATGGTATTTTCTCTGCTGAATGAACATAAAAGCACAAAAATGAACATACTATATTTCTCTGCGGCTGTTGCGAAATAGCGTGAGGAGAGAGTTACACTATTTTTGCCTTTTCTCTTTTCTAGTTTGACGCATCCACCACTATTGGAGGGCCGGTTAACGCATCTGTTGGAGGTAGTTTTTTTTCCCTTCTATACGCCAAATGATGGATGGAGGGCGGTTAGCGTATCTGCTGGCTATGCTCTAAAAGATGTAGAAACTAGAAAGAGATGGTAAAAAAACACATGTACGTGCAATATGGTACTATATAGAAAGTTTTGTAAAAATTACACCGTTTAATAACTACGTAAGTATATGGAAGAAGGGGAGAAAAAAATGAAAAGTGTACACAATGCAGTTACGAATTAAAGAATTAATGTGAGCTGAGCTTAGGTCAAGATAAAACAAAAGAAAAATGAAAATATATTTCAAAATTTGTCCAAAGTACTCAATGCAGTTATTAAAGAATGTTTTTTTAATTTGAAGTGAATTTCACAAATCCCTATATATTTTGGATCAAAGGTACAGAAAACCACTAGAGTTTTACCATGCTGCATATATTCACAGGTGTTGTGGTTCTATTGTTTCACAAAATTACAAGGTAACCATTTTTTACTTGATCTACTATGCATATAAATTATAAACTTATAACTGATTTTTTTTTCAGTTCATTTAATTGATCGTATACATGTTGTAGCCATCTAAGATAATTATTTTTATTACGGCACAACATTAATTTAAGTCAGTTAATGGTGTGTTTCTTAAAAACTTTAAATCCAAAAATACCTAGGACTATGTGCCATATGATAAAACTGTTGTGTTTTTTGCATCTCAAAATATAATATCTAGTGTTTTACGGAATTTACGCTTTAGATTTATGTCATGTTCTGAAAAGTTGTCTTATTGATTTTTTGTAACAACATGCGTACAGTCACCCCTATGAACACACACATACCCTACCCCTATGAGCACATCCAAAAAATTGGATCGGCATTTCTTAAGATTAACGAAGTTATATCTTATTGATTCCTTTTTTTTAACAACATTGGTATTTCTTGAGATTGACGAGGTCGAAAACTTGGACAGGTATTTCTTGAGATTTACGAAGTTATATCTTACCGATTCCTTTTTATTTAACAACACGCGTACAATCACCCATTTGAACGCACATCTTACCCCTATGAGCACCTTTGAAAGACTGAACCAGTATTTCTAGAGATTGACAAAGTCCTTGAGATTGACGAGGTCGAAAAACTGGATAGGTATTTCTTGAGATTGACGAAGTTATATCTTACCGATTCCTTTTTATTTAACAACATGCGTACAATCATATGAACGCACATCTTACCTCTATGAGCATATTCGAAAGACTGAACCAGCATTTCTAGAGATTGACAAAGTCACCACAGACGCCTCGCCGTCGACGCGTACATCGTCTACCACTAAAAGAATAATTAGCCGTAAATGCGAGCACCCGTGTCAAATATAGTATTTGAAGCCGAGTCGGCTGGTTCCAACATAAGAAATCTAACTAATTGAGCTACACTTACTTCGCTTATGTCTTACTGATTCTGAAACATCTAAAATGATATTTTATTTTTGTGACAGGAGGAAGGGGTAGCATTTTTTACACTAACGGCAGCTAATGGAGTAGCACTTTATTAATCAAGTTAATTTGACTACTTTCAAAATGACCCTCCAAATTATCTCCCAGTACAAAAAAAAATGATATTTTATTTTTTTGACAGGAGGAAAGGGTAGCATTTTTTACACTAACCGCAGCTAATGGAGTAGCACTTTATTAATCAAGTTAATTTGACTACTTTCAAAATGACCCTCCAATTATCCCCCAGTACAAAAAAAAAAAAGTGAATTCATAGCAGAGCCTTTCCAGCCATCAGTGTGAATGGCACGGTTGCGATGGCAATGTACAAATGGGTACAGAAGGAAGCGAAACTGGCACTCGTCTCCATCTTGGCGTGCGTCAGGAGCCTCCAAGCGAAGCCTGAAACAATGGCCGACGCCGCCAAGATGAGGAACCACTCGGTGAAGCTGCAGACCGAACCGCTGCTTATGGCTGGTATCGACACGGCCAGGAACCCGGTGAACGTGACCTTGGCCAGCTCCAACGACGCCGGCTCTGCACCCTCTCCTCCTCCGCTGCTGCGGCGGACAACGGCGACATCGAATGCGTGCACCGGCAATATGAGGAAGAGCGGAGACAACAACGACAGCAGCGCCCGCAGTTTCACGAGCACGTGTTGAGTTGTGATCCAAATTCATTTGCACTTAATAAAGGCCAGCTTCTGCCGTAGTGGAGCGGAGGCCCATCGCTGGGAGGCTTGGGCCGGAGCGTAGCGGCGATGTAACCTCACCCTAGATATAGTGAAGATATTTTGCTGGCTGGCGCCCGTGGTTTTTTCTCTCCTGTTTTGTGAGGGTTTTCCACGTTAAAATCTCGTGTCTTCTGTGATTGATCTGTTGTACTTTATCGTTTATTTGTCTATCGTTTCCTAACAAGTGGTATCAGAGCTTGTTCCCACATTAGGGTTTCGCGATGGTGTCGATGAAGTATGATCTACCGCTGCTAGACTACAAGACGAGATTCTCGCTGTGGCAAGTCAAGATGCGGGCTGTTCTGGTGCTAACTTCGGATCTTGATGAGGCGCTGGAAAGCTTCGGGAAGAAGAAATCGACTGAATGGACCGCTGAGGAGAAGCGGAAAGATCGTAAGGCTCTGTCGCTGATCCAACTTCATCTATCTAATGATATTTTGCAAGAAGTGTTGCAGGAAAAGACTGCTGCAGAACTTTGGCTCAAACTGGAATCGATCTGCATGTCTAAAGTTCTAACCAGTAAGATGAATATGAAGATGAAGTTGTTTTTGCACAAGTTGCAGGAGAGTGGTTCTGTGTTGAACCACATATCGGTCTTCAAGGAGATCGTTGCCGACCTAGTGTCAATAGAGGTACAGTTTGATGATGAAGATTTAGGTCTTTTACTGTTATGCTCACTGCCTAGTTCGTATGCAAATTTTTGTGACACCATACTTTTAAGCCGTGATGAACTAACCCTAGCGGAAGTTTATGATGCGCTCCAAAACAGGGAGAAGATAAAAGGTATGGTTCAGTCTGATACGTCGTCCTCTAAGAGTGAAGCATTGCAGGTTAGAGGCAGATCTGAGCAGAGAACCTACAACGACAACAATGATCATGACAAGAGCCAGAGTAGAGGCCGTTCTAAGTCCAGAGGTAAAAAGTTGTGTAAGCATTGCAAAAAGAAAAATCACTTCATTGAAGAATGTTGGAAGCTGTAGAATAAGGAGAAAAGGAAATCTGATGGTAAGGCCTCTGTTGTTACCAGTGCTGAAAACTCTGATTCAGGAGATTGTCTTGTCGTTTTTGCTGGTTGTGTTGCTAGTCATGATGAATGGATTCTTGATACTGCATGTTCGTTTCATATCTGCATTAACAGAGATTGGTTTAGTTCTCACAAGTCTGTGGAGAATGGAGATGTTGTGCGCATGGGAGATGATAACCCACGTGAGATTGTGGGCATTGGCTCCGTACAGATCAAGACACATGATGGCATGACACGCACGCTGAAAGATGTGAGACACATACCAGGGATGGTGAGAAATCTCATCTCTCTCAGCACACTTGATGCAGAAAGATACAAATACTCCGGTTCAGGTGGAGTTGTAAAGGTATCAAAAGGTTCTCTCGTTTATATGATTGGTGATATGAATTCTGCAAACTTATATGTCCTTAGAGGAAGTACATTACATGGTTCTGTTAGCGCTGCTGCTGTTTCTAAAGATGAACCTAGTAAGACTAACCTGTGGCATATGCGTCTTGGACATATGAGTGAACTTGGTATGGCAGAATTGATGAAGAGGAACCTGCTGGATGGCTGCACTCAGGGTAACATGAAGTTCTGTGAGCACTGTGTTTTTGGTAAGCATAAGAGGGTAAAATTCAATACCTCAGTTCATCGTACCAAAGATATACTTGATTATGTACATGCTGATTTGTGGGGGCCTTCTCGTAAGCCCTCTCTTGGTGGTGCTCGTTATATGCTTACCATTATTGATGATTACTCTAGAAAAGTGTGGCCTTATTTCCTGAAACATAAAGATGATACATTTGCTGCTTTTAAAGATTGGAAAGTCATGATAGAAAGACAAACTGAAAAGGAGGTAAAAGTAATTCACACTGATAATGGTGGTGAATTTTGTTCGGATGCTTTTGATGATTACTGTAGGAAGGAAGGCATCGTTAGGCATCACACCATCCCGTACACTCCACAGCAGAATGGTGTGGCTGAGCGTATGAATAGAACCATCATCTCCAAGGCTCGTTGTATGCTGTCCAACGCTCGCATGAACAAGCGTTTTTGGGCAGAGGCTGCTAACACCGCCTGCTACTTGATCAACAGGTCGCCTTCTATCCCACTTAATAAGAAAACTCCCATTGAGGTATGGTCTGGTATGCCTGCTGATTATTTACAATTGAGAGTTTTTGGATGCACTGCTTATGCTCATGTTGATAATAGAAAATTAGAGCCTACAGCTATTAAGTGTCTGTTTCTTGGTTATGGTTCAGGAGTAAAAGGATATAAGTTATGGAATCCTGAAACTAATAAGACCTTCATGAGCAGGAGTGTTGTTTTCAATGAATCTGTTATGTTTAATGACAGCTTGCCCACACTAGTCATACCAGGTGATTCTGATGAGGAGCAGCAATATGTCAGCGTGCAGGTGGAGCACGTGGATGATCAGGAAACTGAAATTGTTGGTAATGATGTTAATGATACTGTCTAGCACTCACCTCCTGTTTTGCACATTGCAGAACAAAGAGGAGTTGTGGAGCTCCAGTCCGCCTTATTGAGGAATGTGATATGGTTTATTATGCTTTTAGTTGTGCTGAACAGGTGGAGAATACTCTAGAGGCAGCCACATACACTGAAGCTGTTGTTTCTAGAGATTGTGAGAAGTGGATCTCAGCTATCTCATCTATGCAGGAGGAGATGCAGTCTCTTGAGAAGAATGGCATATGGGAGCTTGTGCACTTGCCAAAATAGAAGAAGCATGTCCATTGTAAATGGATCTTCAAGAGAAAGGAGGGTTTATCTCCCAGTGAGCCTCCAAGGTTTAAGGCAATGTTAGTAGCAAAAGGTTTTAGTCAAATTGCTGGTGTTGATTATAATAATGTGTACTCTCCAGTTGTAAAGCATAGTTCAATTCACACATTCTTCATTATTGTTGCTATGCATGATATTGAGCTTGAGCAGTTAGATGTGAAGACAACATTTTTACATGGAGAGCCTGAGGAGGAGATATACATGGACCAGCCAGAAGGGTTCATAGTACCTGGTAAGGAGGATTATGTTTGCAAGTTGAAAAGATCCTTGTATGGTTTGAAACAGTCTCCTCATCAATGGTATAAAAGGTTTGATTCATTTATGTTGTCGCATGGCTTTAAGATGTCTGAATTTGATAGCTGTGTGTATATTAAATTTGTTAATGGATCACCTATATACTTGCTGTTATATGTTGATGATATGCTGATTGCTGCCATGAGCAAGGAACAAATCACTACATTGAAGAAACAGTTGAGTAGTGAGTTTGATATGAAGGATCTTGGTGCTGCTAAGAAAATTCTAGGTATGGAAATCACTAGAGACAGAAATTCTGGTTTGTTATTTCTTAGTCAGCAAAGTTACATTAAGAAGGTTCTTCAGCGTTTTAACATGCATGATGCAAAACCTGCTAGTACTCCTATTACACCTCATTTTAAATTATCAGCTTTACAATTTGCTAGTACTAATGAGAATGTAGAATACATGTCTCGAGTTCCATATTCTAGTGCTGTTGGTTCTTTGATGTATGCCATGGTTTGCTCCCGTCCAGATTTATCTCATGCTATGAATTTGGTTAGTAGATACATGGCTAATCCTGGTAAAGAACACTGGAAAGCTATTCAGTGGATTTTCAGGTACCTCAGAGGCACAGCTGATGCTTGCTCGAAGTTCGGCAGGACTGATAAGGGGCTTGTTGGATGTGGATTCAGATTTTGCTGCAGATTTGGATAAGAGAAGGTCACTCACAGGTTATGTGTTTACCATTGGTAGTTGTGCTGTGAGTTGGAAGGCAACATTGCAGCCTGTTGTTGCCCAGTCTACCACTGAAGCAGAATACATTGCTATTGTTGAAGCATGTAAAGAATCAGTTTGGCTAAAAGGATTGTTTGCTGAGCTTTGTGGAGTTGATTCTTGCATTAACTTGTTTTGTGACAGTTAAAGTGCTATATGCCTCACTAAAGATCAGATGTTTAATGAGAGGACAAAGCACATTGATATCAAGTACCATTATGTTCGCGATGTAGTCGTGCAAGATAAGCTAAAGGTATACAAGATAAGTCTGTTCCTGTTGCTAAGTTTGAGCTTTGCTCAAGCTTAGTTGGTATAGTAGTTTAGCCCAAGAGGCTATTTGGCGCCGAAAGCGTTTTTTGTTTTTGTTGTGTTCAGGGTGAAGGATTGTTTCATGCTACAAGAAGGAATTTGTCTCAAGGTGGAGTTTGTTGAGTTGTGATCTAAATTTATTTGCACTTAATAAAGGCCAGCTTTTGCCGTTGTGGAGCGGAGGCCCATCGCCGGGAGGCTTGGGCCGGAGCGTAGCGGCGATGTAACCTCACTCCAGATATAGTGAAGATATTTTGCTAGCTGGCGCCCATGGTTTTTTCTCTCCTATTTTGGGAGAGTCCTTCCACGTTAAAATCTCGTGTCTTCTGTGATTGATCTGTTGTTCTTTATCGTTTGTTTGCCTATCGTTTTTTAACAGCGCGAACATGATCGACGACATGACCGCGGCGATGGCGGAGAGCCATGGACATGTCGCATATCCTGGTGAGATTTCTCAATTCTCACGATGGTGGCGCGGCCACCCGTGTCGTTCCTGCTCTCGGTGCTGGAGGCGGGATCGTCTCGACGAGCATGAAGCAGACGCCGAACAAGCAAGCGAAGAAGCATATGACCATGGGCGAGGCGAGACGACGCTGGTCGCCGTTGTTCTGTCCCTCGAGCGCCAGCCCTTCCAGCCCCAGGAACAGCAGCGCCGTGACGCCGGACAACAACTCCAGTGACTCGTCCAGCTTGCATTCCATGGCGATCCGTGACGAAGCAGGTGCTACGGTATTGACAGGTAGCTCGTCGGCAGGTACGAGATTAGCTGGGTCTCACCGCGTGCAAGCCAGTAGCTGACGGAAACGTGCCACGATGCAGAGCACGAACACGGCTCCAATGGCGGGGAAGGTGTAAGCCCAGCACTCGGAAAGGATGAGGTGCGTGATCCAGCAAGTGAGGACGACGAGGCACGCGCAGGAGGAAGGGGTCAGCAAGGTGGTCACCGTGGCAGGGAGCCTGGATGCGCCATTATTGGAGAACCTCTTGGATAAGCGGAGAGCGAGTAAGGGGAGGGTCCCGGATGTCAGGGTGATGGCGGCCACGACGAGCATGGCGACCGGGACGGCGCGGCGCCCGTGCTCCTCCTTCTTCAGGTCAACCTTGTTGAGCGCGATCGCGAGAATCACCGGGCACACCATGATCAGTTGATCACCACCGTCTCCGCGAACGCGTGGGAATGGTTCATCAGAGCATCCTGAGACAGGAAAAAAAAAGTATTGTGAGAACTCAAGTGTAAATAGCAGCCCTGAAACAATCAACTCAGAGGATTCTGAAGAAAGATAGTTTTTTGAAATTGCGTGGAACATTCCTGAGTTTTTTTGTCATCACTGGTTCCTGAACTTTGTAGATTCTAAATTATATGGCTTATGTCACTCTTTGTTTTTTTTTGGCCTTAGCTAAAAGCTATTGCCATGTAAATAACGACAAGAGTTCTGCATCTGCATTATGCTATTGAAGTCTCGCATGAAATAGAGGGGGAAAAGATGAATGAGGTGAATTTTGGTAACTTAATTAGAACTCGATCGGCCTGCTTACCATCTCAAAACCTCGGGAATTAATTGAACAGTAATTGAAAGTGTGATATGCTCAACACGATGGATTGCATTATCTATATGACAGAGTACATATAGGCCCAAGCCTTTCATATCTACCGCAACCGATTTATAGAACAATATTGGAGGGGATAAGGAAGGGAGGGAAACAGATAAACACAATCACAATCTAACACCCCCCGCAGTCGCAACGTCGATGGAGCAGACACACGGACCGAACCAGCGGACCGGAACTCCGAGACTGGACCGGAACTCCGAGAAGATCGTGCTGGGAAGACCTTTGGTAAAGATGTTGGCAAACTGGGACGTTGTGGGAACATGCAACACACGAACCGAACCAGCGGTGACACGATCACGAACAAAGTGTAGATTAATCTCCACATGTTTAGTGCGCTGATGCTACACCGGGTTAGTGGAGAGATAAACAACACTCACATTGCTGCAGTAGACTAGTGTAGAACGACTCGGAGGGGTATGGAGCTCATGAAGAAGCTGTCGCGGCCAGGTAGTCTCAGCCACTGCGTTGGCCACAGCCCGGTATTCCGCCTCGGCACTAGAGCGGGACACGGTGTGCTGGCGCTTTGACGACCATGAGACAAGATTGTCACCGAGAAAAATAACATAACCCGAGGTGGATTTTCTGGTGTCGGGACAACCTGCCCAGTCAGCGTCGGAGTAGGCGATCAGGTCGACCGTAGCGGAATGCTGAATGTGGACACCGAGGTCAATCATGCCATGGACATAGCGCAAGATGCGCTTGAGGGCGGCAAGATGCGGCTCGCGCGGGTCATCCATGTGAAGACACACCTGCTTACGTACCTACATGCGCAGGAAAATGAGGAGAGGTAGGACCCATAGTATTTGGTTTGTTTTAGGATCAACTTCATCTAATGGTATATAATATTGGACCCACCAATTTAAGTAAAAATTAAGGAGTAGATGTTTTGCTTTTTTCTTAGAATTTATAGGATTTCTCTAATTTATTAGAACGCCACGTGACGGCTTCAGAGCGTTTGTAGGAAGTTTAATGGACTTTTAGTATATAATAGATTTCATCTAACGGTATATAATATTGGATCCACCAATTTAAGTAAAAATTAAGGGATAGATGTTTTGCTTTTTTCTTAGAATTTCTAAGATTTCTCTAATTTATTAGAGCGCCACGTGACAGCTTCAGAGCGTTTGTAGGAAGTTTAATGGACTTTTAGTATATAACTAGGAAGGTAGCCCGCGCATTCGCGCGGGCATACGTGTACGCTAATTTTGAGGTATTTATAAAAGCGAGATATTAACCGGAGAACATCTACCACGATTTCTCCATAAATTGTTTTTTGTCAGCATTAATTAATTGTTTAATAATATTTTAACCTATTACCTTTATATATATCATATATAAGTAATATCTATAAGCTATTATTTATAATCTTCTTCATCATTTGAAAAGAAGGTAGATTTATTTTCTTTAGAAAATATGTCAACAAAAGAAAAATAAGTGTAAAATAAAAATAAGGTGTTTTTCTTTTTTTAATTGTATAATATATTATCATAATATGTTAAAAGATGTATTGGGTGGGACATGAAGCTCCACGAAATAC
Organism: Oryza glaberrima; assembly: GCF_000147395.1. Lineage (NCBI taxonomy): Eukaryota > Viridiplantae > Streptophyta > Magnoliopsida > Poales > Poaceae > Oryza > Oryza glaberrima. The sequence continues at coordinate 12,366,438 of NC_068326.1, forward strand.
ATGGGTTTAATTATATAGCCTAATATGATTGATATATTTTGAGAGGCGATCTATTTATTAACATTTCATGTAGTGTGGATGAGAGACTCCACGCAACCTAGTAGGAATACTATAACAACGAAGTATCATTGCACATTAATATTTTTGAAATTTCATGTACTATGAATAAACACTTTATTATATATAAGATAGATCTAACGGTTAGAAATAGTGGTTCTACCGGTTTAAAAGGCATATGAGTACTTAAAAAATATAGCTTAAAAATTATGGTTGTTTTTATGTCCAACATAATAAAGTGAGCGTAGTTCAACTGGTTAGGTTTCTTGTTGTGAAACTTGCCACCCATGTTATTAATCAGAAGGTATAAAATCTATTATGATTTTTTCTTAAAAATATATGGATTAGTGAACAAAAGCTATAGTTCGTAGAATATATATGACTAGAACAATAAATTTCTTTAATAATATAGTTAATTTGGATTTTTAATTTTAAATTTTATAGTAAATAATCTAATAGTGTGCGCAAATAAAAATTATCTATATGATTTAGATAATATAATTGTTTAAAATTTGTTATCATAAAATATTTTTTTTCTATGTAACTAAAAGAGGAAAACAATATCTGGGAGAGGTAAGTACACACATGTATACTGGACAGGCAGAGAGGGTAAACGCGCCTTTTTTTATCATTTTGTATTTGTATAAATCATAAAATATTTTTTTCTATCTAACTAAAAAGGAAAATAGAAGAGAAAGGAAATATATAGGGGAGGTACATACGTACGCAAGCATACCTACTGGACGGGAGGGGTGGGATATGTGTGTCTTTTTATCCCTTTCTATTTGGATAAATAAATCTAATGGTAGAAAATAATGGGTCCACAGTATATTAGTGAAAATTGACGGCTAGATGATTAAATGCTGTCACGCCCAGAAATTCCTGAATAGAATTCCAAGCAGAATGTTCATTAAAATCCCCGTCCAGGACCGGCCGGGGTACACAAACGACAATGTTGACATTCAGATCCACGTCTTGCAAACATCATAAAAAGTCTTACATAAATGCAGTGGAAAAACGAGAGATAACAAGAGCTAAGCCTGGACTTGAACTCCAGTGGGAACATCACACCACACGCATCCTCGACGGCACGGACGAAGCCTACTCCTCGGAGAAACCACCATCTGACGCAAACTCAAACTCTGGGGTTGGGGAAAATAGAGCAAGACTGAGTACTATCCACTGTACTCAGCAAGTCATACCGGATAGGGGTATGATGCAGGGATTTATCAAGGGATAGCTATAAAGGTTCATTTGCATAATACTGGCATTTATAAACAGAGGTAGAATGCGAAAACAGTTGTAATAATTAATCAATATTAACCATCCACTGTCCAACGCTACACCACGTTGCAACAGTGTCACGACCGGAAATAGCCCAACGGGCGTTCCTTACGTGCGTGTATTATTCCTTGTCCCAGGAGGCAAGGTACACCAGAAGTTGATACAATTCAGAGTTTAATAAGCGGAAGCGTAAATAGTTAATTATTACATGGGCAGCGACGGCCCAGCACACTCAAAGACAACGAAAAACAGCGGAAGACTAAGGCGACGACCACAGGCGCTTGACGGCAGGCACTAGCTAGACACCAAAGCCTTCATCATCCAGGGGCTCCTCTTCTGGGTTTGGGAAAAAATTGAGCAAGACTGAGTACAACCACCGTACTCAACAAGACACACCCACAAGTGCAGCATAAATGCAAAGGAGTACAATGGAGTTATAGTATAAGGGTTAGGTTTTGTAATAAACAGCATTTAAAAGACCCTTAGTTGCTCAAAGCTAAATTTAAAACACGATCCTAGAACTATTTAATATTATTAAACAAGGCCGTGAACCCACACGAACCTGCCTTAACCCAAGGCCTACGATGATTCAGACCGAACTGGCAACCCGACCCTGGGTCCCAGCTCGTCCCAAGCCAACCCAGGCCAACCATTCCACATTTTAGTTATTAAGCCGCTTTTAAGAATTAAAAACACTAACTTGGGTACATTGCTAGGCTTGCCCATAACCGAGGGCGCGGCTATTCGAATAGGTTTTACTCTGATCAGAAGTGTACATCTTTACCCACAAGACACGTCTTCCTCACGTGCAACCACGTGCCACATACCACCACGGCATATGGACGGAAGACATGACATAGTTTCCAACCCATCCTAGCCATAGACAAGAGTACCGACCCAACCCACCTACGGCCGGAACCCCCGGGACAGGTAGGCAGGACTGAGCCCCTAGCAGCAGGACACCGGCCCTATGCCATGACATCTCGACTACCGGGCCGCAGCTCGTGTAGCCTTCATTTGCCCTAGAGATGTCCATCGACCCCTGACTTCGTCCATCTCCATCCGTGTACTCTTGTTTATAACCAGACTGAGCCACAAACTAAGCCTTACCCATTAGACATGTGGAAGTACGGTAGTGCTTTGCAACAGAGGCCCGAAGACCGGTCCTTATATGGCCGAGGTGCTACCATCAAAACCATGCACCCCGAGCCCAGCCTAAAACCATTTTGAGGGTTTTGAATAGAGGGAGAGGTGTGAATCCAATTCCACAATAATCCAACCATTCCATGGTGTCCAAGTGATATGAATATTCCCAAGGTCTAGAGTTATAAAACCACCCTATGTTGTCCTATTAAACAGCGAAGCATCTACCTAAATCCATACTGGTGGAACCATGAATAAAATGTCCACTAGTTGGGGTTTTGTTTATCCTAGGGTGAACAAGGTAATAATAACAATAACAATAATAAGTTCGTAACAAAGGCTATTCCTAGTCCAAAGTCTATTCATGTTATAACCCAAGCTAACAAGGAGCATGGTACCAAAATAGCATGGCTGTAACGATAGGTAAACATCCCATAGTATTGTTGCAAAGTGATGCAGTCTTTGAAAGAAAACATTAGAACATTTAAAATATAGGATCAACATGATCAAGTGACAGGCATGACTTGCCTTGCTCTGCAGCTGGAGGAACCTCGGCGACTAACTCGAAGTACACCGGAGCGTCAGAAGAACCGGAATCTAAGCGACAAACAAAGCAAACAATACAAACAGGCTATGAGACTACTGAAACAAAGAACAAAACCATTTTTAATGGATTCTACACATTTTTCTTGATTTACTGAGACTTGAATGGGCTTAAACGGAGCACGGATGAATTAGTTATGAATTTTAGAAGATTCACTGTGTTTATTACTATAACAAAAAATCCTTAAATCATTTATTGCGCAATAAGTCCTAGGGCTGACGTCATCAAAAGGGGGGGGGGGGGGCGGCGCCGACAGGCGGGACCCGTACGGGTGGTCCACCGCCGGTCCAAGGGATCGACGGCCCGGATCGGCCCTGGGCCGATCAGACGGTGCAGCGGCGGCCTGGCTCGGCTCGGCTCGGCACAAAGCCGGCCGGCCGGCTATGGCAAGGGCGGCAGCGCGCGCGCGTCGCCTGCGACGGCAACCGGCGGCGGGAGACGGCGGCGCACGACCGGGGCGGCGGCTCGACCCGGCGCGGCTAGGAGGGAGAGGGAGGGGAATAGAGGAGGAGGGATGCCTCACCGAGAGTGGCTGGCGCGGAGGAGGACAATGGCGAGCCACGGGAGGACAACGGCGACGGGCAGACGAGCTCCGAGATGCCCGGAGTGCGAGGCGATGCGGGCTTCGGCGACGGACCTCGACGGAGGAGGTGCGGATGGGGTGGACCTCGGCCACGCGAACCCAATGTCGGCGACGGCGCGGTGCGGCGGCGAGCCTAGCGGCGGCTAGAGGCGGCCGGAGTGGCGGGAAAGGCGGCGGCGGGTGGATGCACGGTGCGGGAGCGATGGAGAGCTCAGGAGAGACCGGCGGCAAAAGGAAAAGTGAGGACGAGGATGCGGGGGTGGATTTTATAGGGGCGGAGAGGTCGGGAACGGCCCGGGGTGGCCCGATTTCGCCGGCTGACGTGGGGGAGGTGGAGGTGGAGAGAGAGGCAGGATTCGAATTTCGAATCCCGGCCATCTTGGGCACGGGCGCGGGCGAGAGGGAGGAGGAGTGGGTGCGGGAGGCGCGGTGCAGGCGCAGGCGTGGCCGACGTGGCCCGGAGGAGGCGGGGACGTGGGCGCGGCGGCGGTTGCGGGCACGGCGGCGCGGCTGGGAGATGGGAGACGAGCCCGACAGGTGGGCCCCACCTGTCAGCGACCCCGGGTGAGAGGAGGCGGGCGGCCGGCTCGCGCGGCTTAGCTGGGCCTCGGCCTTCGGCCGGCCCAGCGGGAGGAGGGGGAGAAAAAGAAGAATGGGCCGGCGGCCCATTCAAAGGAAAAAAAGAGAAAAGAAAAAGAAAGAAAAAGGAAAAAGAAGGAAAAAAGATTTTCCTGGGATTAAATATTGCTTGTGCTCAATTTTAATTGGTTAAAATTATTTCTAGAGCTCTAAAAATTCCACTAAAAATCTTGTTAGCGTATTTCGACATGTAGAACTCAAGAAAAATTCCACATGCCAATTCCGATTATTGTTTGCATTAATTTATTAAGGTTTACTCTTGCTTTACACTGGTATTTTCTTGAGACCATTTAAAACTCCAATTTAGGCTTGGGAAAGAACTTCGGGGTGTGACAAACCTACCCCCCTTAAACGGAATCTCAGCACCGAGATTCTGGGGAGCTAGTGAAGAGGTGCGGATGGGTGGCCTTTAACTCATCTTCCCTTTCCCAGGTTGCTTCTTCTTCTGAGTGGTGACTCCACTGAACCCGACAAAACCTGGTGACCTTGTTTCTAGTCCTCCTTTCGCTGGTCTCAAGGGTACGAACTGGCTTCTCCACATACGTCTGATCCTCCTGGAGATCGATGTGCTCTGAATCGGCCTGTTCTTCAGGTACCCTCAAGCACTTCTTTAATTGGGATACGTGGAACACGTCATGGATTCCGATCATATTGGATGGAAGTTCTAGCTGATATGCAACTTCCCTCTTCGTTCCAAGATTTTGTATGGTCCCACGAAGCGTGGTGCCAACTTGCCTTTGGTTTGAAAACGGTGTACCTCCCGGAGCGGAGTAACACGGAGATACACGTAGTCCCCTGCTTCAAACATGAGCTCTCGTCGGCGGTTGTCCGCGTAGCTTTTCTGTCGAGACAGGGCAATCCTCAGCCTCTCTCTGACAGTCCTGACTTTCTCTTCTGCTTCCGTTAACACTTCCGTTCCGAACAGTTGACGTTCGCCTGTTTGATCCCAGAAGAGAGGTGTGCAGCACTTCCGGCCATACAACGCTTCGAACGGTGCCATTTGTAGACTGGCCTGATAGCTGTTGTTGTACGAGAATTCGGCATAAGGCAGACTTTTATCCCATGCTCCACCAAAGTCGAGCGCACACGCTCGTAGCATATCTTCCAAGATCTGGTTGACCCTTTCGGTCTGACCATCTGTCTGCGGATGGTAGGCTGTGCTGAAATTCAGCTGGGTTCCCAATTCCTCTTGCAATTTCTGCCAGAACTTTGAAGTGAATTGGCTCCCTCGATCAGATAGTATCTTTTTGGGTACTCCATGTAGACACATGATTCTCGAGAGGTAGAGCTCTGCCAACCTTTTGCCCGTATACGTGGTATGTACTGGTATGAAGTGAGCAACCTTAGTGAGTCGATCCACAACTACCTAGATTGAATCGTGACCCGATGATGTCCGGGGCAGTCCTGTTATAAAGTCCATTCCAATCTCCTCCCATTTCCACTCCGGGATTTGAAGAGGTTGGAGTAAACCTGCTGGCCTTTGGTGCTCTGCCTTCACTCGTTGGCAAACGTCGTAGAGTGTGACGAATTCAGCTATTTCCCTTCTCATGCTGACCCACCAGAACTTTTCTTTATGGTCTTGGTACATTTTGGTGCTGCCTAGATGGATGGAGTACTGAGTCTGATGAGCCTCGGTGAGTATTAGATCCTTTAGTTCCTTGTCGTCAGGTACACACAATCTTTCTCCCATCGAGATTGTGCCATGTTCATCCTCAAGGAAGTCCCGGGTTTTTCCCACCCTCATATTCTTTTTCAGTTCAGCTATTTCGGGGTCATTTACTTGAGCTGCTCTGACTTGATCCACGAGCGTAGGCCGTGCTTCCAGAGCGGCTACGAACCCGTGTTCAACAATTCCCACGTTGAGACGCTCAAGCTCCTGCTGCAATTCTCCACACATGCCCTCGATGCATAAGGAATTGCAGTAGCTTTTCCTGCTTAGCGCATCTGCCACCACATTGGCTTTACCCGGGTGGTAGTGAATGCTCATGTCATAGTCTTTGATTAGTTCCAATCATATTTGTTGTCGGAGATTTAGGTCCGGTTGGGTGAAGATGTATTTCAGACTCTTGTGGTCCGTATATACTTCGCAACGGTTGCCAATCAGATAGTGCCTCCAGATCTTCAAAGCATGAACCACTGCTGCCAATTCCAGGTCATGAGTTGGATAATTCCCTTCATGTGGACGCAACTGCCGTGAGGCATATGCGACCACTCTGCCCTCTTGCATTAGAGCACATCCAAGCCCGTGGTGGGATGCGTCGCAATAGACTTGGAAGTCTTTCATTTGGTCGGGCAGAATCAGAACTGGGGCAGATACTAATTTCTTCTTGAGCTCCTCAAAACTCTTGTCACACTCAGCTGTCCATTTAAACTTCTCATCTTTCTTAAGCAACTGAGTCATGGGTCGGGCGATCCTGGAGAAGTTTTCAATGAATCGGCGGTATAACCTGTAAGTCCAAGAAAACTCCGAATTTGCGACACGGTCTTAGCTGGGGTCCACTTGGTAACTGACTCCACATTCGACGGATCGATTGCCACGCCCTGAGCTGTGATGACGTGACCCAGAAATTTGACTTCCAACAACCAGAAGTCACACTTGCTGAACTTGGCATATAACTGGTGCTCCTTCAACTTCTCGAGTACCAGACGGAGATGTTGCTCATGTTCTTCAGATTTTGAATAGATGAGTATGTCGTCAATGAATACCACCACAAACTTATCCAGAAATTCCATGAACACTTTGTTCATCAAGTTCATGAAGAATGCGGGTGCATTGGTAAGTCTAAAAGACATCACCATGCACTCGTACAACCCATACCGAGTGGTGAAGGCTGTCTTTGGAATATCCTCTTCCCGAATTCTCAACTGGTGGTAGCCTGATCGCAGGTCTATCTTAGAAAACACTTTAGCTCCTTTCAGCTGATCAAACAAATCGTCGATCCACGATAAAGGATATTTGTTCTTGATTGTGACCTCATTGAGTGCGCGATAGTCGACACACATTCTCTTCGTCTTGTCCTTCTTCTCCACAAAAATGACCGGAGCACCCCAAGGTGAGGTACTTGATCGGATGTACCCTTTCTGTAGCTGCTCATCAACCTGCTTCTTGACCTCTGCTAGCTCGTTGGCCGCCATTCTGTATGGTCTCTTGTAAATAGGGGCAGTTCCTGGTGCCAAATCAATCCGGAATTCAATTTCTCTCTTGGGTGGCATGGTAGTGAGGTCTTCAGCGAACACTCCTGGATACTCGCAGACTATGGGGATATCCTCCAATTTCCGCGAACTCTTCTCCTCTGTGGTCACCGGGTTTTCCACCTTAATCTGATTTAAGGGGATTCCTTGCTTCGGTGAGACTGGTGACTTGTACACCACGGTTTCTCCCTTCTCATTGGTCAAGGTGACTGTGCGATTCGCACAATCAATGACTCCCTTGAACTTGGTTAGCCAATCCATCCCAAGAATGACATCTAGGTCTTTGGATTCCAGAAGAATGAGGTTGGCTAGAAATGGTGATCTTTGAATTTCTATCGTAACCGAGGGGCTGAATTGAACCGAAGTGGAGCTATTCCCTGGGGTATGAACCCGCATTGGTGTACTAAGTTCTTCTCTTATTAACCCATGTATCCCAACAAACTTCTTTGAAATAAAAGAATGCATTGCACCCGAATCGAAAAGTACTGTAGCGGGGACTGAGTTAATAGGAAACGTACCCAGTACGACCTCTGGTGCTGCTTGTGCCTCCTCCGCAGACGCGTGGTTGACACGGGCCTAGACAAACCTTGGCCCGGCACGCCTAGGCTTCGGGCATTTGTTAGCGAAGTGACCAAGCACGCCACAGTTGAAGCAGGACCCTGGCTTTGTCCCAGTCTCCTTCTTGGCTTGCACGGATGGAGCTGACTGTGTTGGTGCCATTGGTGGGCGTGGAGCTGCACTGCGGTTGGGCTGACCTCCATGGTGGTTCTGGCTGCCACTGGCGCCCTGATGGAAGCTGCTTGGGTTGAAAGGGCGGTGCTGGCGGACAATCATGGTGGTAGGTCCACCCTGCTGTCCGGGAGTGAAGCGCGGTCGCTGGTGGCTCCCTTGGTTGGACCGGAACTGCGCCGCCTTTCTCTTCCTGTCCATTTTGTTGCGCTGATCCTCCTGACGGATTGCCTTGTCAACCAGCCTCTCAAAGTCGGCGTAATCTCCAGATATCAACTGGTTGGTTAGCTCATCATCCAGACCTGCTAGGAATTTCTCCTACTTCTCGGCGTCAGTACGGACATCCTCCGGTGCATATCACGCGAGGCGATTGAACTCATGAAGATACTCCGTCACTGTCCTGTTGCCCTGGTGGAGTGCCCGGAATTCCCTCTTCTTTTGTGCCACAACCTCGTCTAGCACCTGCGCCTTCCTAAAACTGCGACAGAACTCTGCCCAAGTGACTTCAGTGCCTGGCGGGCGGGTGGCCATGAGATTGTCCCACCACGCTGACGCGGGACCTTGGAGCTGGTGTGTGGCGAAGGCGACCTTCTGCTGATCATTGCACTGCAGGAGATTTAGCTTCTTCTCTATGGCATGGAGCTAATCATTCGCCTCCATGGGGTTGGTGGTGCTGGAGAAGGTGGGTGGCCTGACGTGTAGAAACTCCGGCAGTTTGGACTGAGGGGGAGGGGGACCAAACTGCCGCTGATGCTGCTCGGCTTGCTGCTGCATCCTCTGGTGCATCTTCTGGTGCTGGTGCTGCATCTGCTGCATCATGGCTGCCATCATCTGAGTCTGATGAGCCATTACTTGGCAAGGGTCGGATTTTCGGGGAGTGGTGGCGGACCATTGCCGGAATCACTGTTGGGATGCACACCATTAGTGCGCTCTTCACCGTTGCTGCCCTCGCCCGTGGTGCGGGTGCCATTCCTGGTGTAGACCATCTGGAGGAAAAGCAGACGGGGGAAAAGAAAATCCTTATTAAGACTGCCATATCATAGGCACATGATATCGACCGTCAACTGACCCACAAGCGAGCAGACCTAAACACACAAACTAACAGGCAAATGCTAGACAGACGATAAACTAATGGAAAGCGAGCCTAATGTTTGGAACGGCTCCTGCGGTCGGTGGAGTCGAAGGCGTCCTCCTGCTCGTCACCAGGTCCCTCTGAGCGGCTCCTGGAATCTAGCAGATATGTCTCGCCACTGCCTGGCTCTGTGCCACTGGAACTGCTGCTGCTGTGGTCGCGACTGCCACTGGGAGTAGCAGGCAACCAACCCCCATTGCCACTGGCGGGGCCCCTGACGGCTGATGCTGGCGTGAAGGAGAGAGCGGATGCAGGAGCTGACACGGGAACGGGAGCTGCGGGCGGAACTGGAGGAGCTGCGGGAGCTGCTGGCGGAGGTGGGTTCCTAGGTGCAAGCTGAACGCGCACGGGTGCAGTCGTCGACTTGCGGGGCTTGGTGCGGATCCGAACTCCTCCTAGCGCTGGGAGACCCTTCAACTGAGCACTCTCCTTCTTCAGGCGTGCTATCTCATCCTTCAGAGCTATGATCCTCACTAGCTTCCCATCATTCAAGGCCTTGGACGCCTTGTGCAGGTCTGAGTGCATCCTATCCATTCCCCTCATCACGGCGCACATGTGGCTGAAGGTGGTATCGTTCTCGCCAGCTGTCGGGTGGAAGGTGCTGACATCATCGCCACTTGCTCGACAAGGGTGGAAACGGTACGCCGTGTTGTGGAAGATGTAGTTGTGGCGCTCACGAAGCCTGGCCATCATCAGATATGCTGCCTCCTGACAAGCGTGGTTTGCGGTGCCTCCAGATGCCTCAACCACCATGTTAGCGAGACAGGTACCCACATAGCCATGAACCTCCAGACGCACACGAGGAGGAAGCTCGCCACTGAGCGGCGGAACAGTCGAGTACTCCGGCGCATTGGGGTAGCCCACCACCAGCGTCATGCGTGCCAATTCGGCCACAAAGTCATCCATGCCTTCTCTGCGGTGGTTGGGTGGGTGGTCGGCCATCTAGAGAAGACAAAGGAGTAGGATCAATGCATTCTCAAATCCAAATTTAAATAAAGCAGTAAAGGACTCAAATAAGAGAAACAAATAAAAGCAGAATTTTATGCATAGATCATTTTGCATGAGAGCGAATAAATAAGACAGACGTACATAGCGATAAAATAATGGGGAAATTAGATACATACTAGTGATAACAATAAGAGCATAAATACCTTGCAACCCATATTCCTGAGCTAGGACCTAATGCATTCCTCCCATCAAATCCCGACTGACTGACGAATAAATCTCAAATAATTTTACTAAAACCCTAGACTGACTTGTTTTGATAAATCTCACTTAAACGAGCGAGCAAGATTTTTCCCTTGAACCACAAGAACAGATCCCAATTTTCCCGGAACAAATCCAATTGCAAAGAACATATGCAATGAAAAGGATTCAAAGGGCTATTAGGTTTTCCCATTTGGCTTGTCCTACGGTCAAGGTCGGCTCTGATACCAACTTGTCACGCCCAGAAATTCCCGAATAGAATTCCAAGCAGAATGTGCATTAAAATCCCCGTCCAGGACCGGCCAGGGTACACAAACAATAATGTTGACATTCAGATCCACGTCTTACAAACATCATAAAAAGTCTTACATAAATGCAGCGGAAAAACGAGAGATAACAGGAGCTAAGCCTTGACTTAAACTGCAGCGGGAACACCACTCCACAGGCATCCTCGACGGCACGGACGAAGCCTACTCCTCGGAGAAACCACTATCTGACGCAAACTCAAACTCTGGGGTTGGGGAAAATAGAGCAAGACTGAGTACTATCCACTGTACTCAGCAAGTCATACCGGAATAGGGGTATGATGCAGGGATTTATCAAGGGATAGCTATAAAGGTTCATTTGCATAATACTGGCATTTATAAACAGAGGTAGAATGCGAAAACAGTTGTAATAATTAATCAATATTAACCATCCACTGTCCAACGCTACACCACGTTGCAACAGGCCCAACCATCCACCTATATTATCCAATTTCATAAGACTAAACTAGGGTGAGTCTAATCACGGTGAATCTGGTTGACCGCCCATAACCGCAGGCACGGTTATTCGAATAGTTTTACTCTGATCAGAGGTGTACAACTATACCCATAAGACACAGCCCCACGACACGTTTCCGTGCGCCGACATGCCACCACGACATACCGGAAAGAGGCCGTGACAGGACCTTTCGCATAACCCTCTCTAACCAAGCACACCACACCTCAGGTTTCACCCCCACTCCTCGCAAGGCAGCGGGCAGTCCCCTCTCGTGCCTAGGTGAATCCGGAAGCGACAGAGGCCATCGCAGGGCCCGCCCCGCTCCATCACGCCCACCCTTGCCTGGATGCTTTAGCCAGAGGAAAGCTACACTACAAGCCTAGCCGTTGCCCACGCTGGCTTGTGGTAAGTACGAGAAATTCTTCCAGGGTTTCCCGCGAACCGGTCCTTAAGTGCCATGGGCGCGACTAGAAAAACCATGCACCCACAGCCCACCATGTGATTCATTTTAATTAAGCAACACCAGAGGGGTGGCACTAATCCAACATTACCATTAGAACCTGCAGTCTATACTTCAATAGGATTTTTCCCCAATGTGTGCTAGTTGAACTAAGCATGGCTAAGCAATTCCTAGTCTAAATTCTATTCATGTTATAACCCAAGCTAACAAGGAGCATGGTACCAAAATAGCATGGCTATAACGATAGGTAAACATCCCACAGTATTGTTGCAAAGCGATGCAGTATTTGAAAGAAAATATTAGAACATTTACAATATAGGATCAACATGATCAAGTGATAGGCATGACTTGCCTTGCTCTGCAGCTGGAGGAACCTCGGCGACTAACTCGAAGTACACCGGAGCGTCGGAAGAACCGGAATCTAAGCGACAAACAAAGCAAACAATACAAATAGGCTATAAGACTACTGAAACAGAGAACAAAACCATTTTTAATGGATTCTACACATTTTTCTTGATTTACTGAGACTTGAATGGGCTTAAACAGAGCACGGATGAATTAGTTATGAATTTTAGAAGATTCACTGTGTTTATTACTATAACAAAAAGTCCTTAAATCATTTATTGCGCAATAAGTCCTAGGGCTGACGTCATAAAAAGGTGGGGGGGCGGCGCCGACAGGCAGGACCCGCATGTCAGGGGCGCACGGGTGGCCGGTCTACCGTGGACCGGGACCACGCGGGTGGTCCACCGCCGGTCCACGGGATCGACGGCCCGGATCGGCCCGGGGCCGATCGGACGGTGCGGCGGCGGCCTGGCTCAGCTCGGCTCGGCACAAAGCCGGCCGGCCGGCCATGGCAAGGGCGGCGGCGCGCGCGTCGCCGGCGACGGCAACCGGCGGCGGGAGACGGCGGCACAAAGGCGGCGGCGCACGACCGGGGCGGCGGCTCGACCCGGCGTGGCTAGGAGGGAGAGGGAGGGGAATAGAGGAGGAGGGATGCCTCACCGAGAGTGGCCGGCGCGGAGGAGGACGACGGCGAACGGCGACGGCGAGCCACGGGAGGACAACGGCGGCGGGTGGACGAGCTCCGAGATGCCCGGAGTGCGAGGGGATGCGGGCTCCGGCGATGGACCTCGACGGAGGAGGTGCGGACGGGATGGACCTCGGCCACGCGAACCCAACGGCGGCGACGGCGCGGTGCGGCGGCGAGCCTAGCGGCGGCTAGAGGCGGCCGGAGTGGCGGGAAAGGCAGCGGCGGGTGGATGCACGGTGCGGGAGCGATGGAGAGCTCGGGTGAGACCGGCGGCAAAAGGAAAAGTGAGGAGGAGGATGCGGGGGTGGATTTTATAGGGGCGGAGAGGTCGGGAACGGCCCGGGGTGGCCCGATTTCACTGGCCGACGTGAGGGAGGTGGAAGTGGAGAGAGAGGCGGGATTCAAATTTCGAATCTCGGCCATCTCGGGCGCGGGCGCGGGCGAGAGGGAGGAGGAGTGGGTGCGGGAGGCGCGGCGCATGCGCGGGCGTGGCCGACGTGGTCCGGAGGAGGCGGGGACGTGGGCGCGGCGGCGGTTGCGGGTGCGGCGGCGCGGGCGCGAGGTGGGAGACGGGCTCGACAGGTGGGCCCCACCTGTCGGCGACCCCGGGTGAGAGGAGGCGGGCGGCCGGCTCGCGCGGCTTAGCTGGGCCTCGGCCTTCGGCCGGCCCAGCGGGAGGAGGGGGAGAAAAAGAAGAATGGGCCGGCGGCCCATTCAAAGGAAAAAAGAGAAAAGAAAAAGAAAGAAAAAGGAAAAAGAAGGAAAAAGGATTTTCCTGGGATTAAATATTGCTTATGCTCAATTTTAATTGGTTAAAATTATTTCTAGAGCTCTGAAAATTCCACTAAAAATCTTGTTAGCGTATTTCGACATGTATAACTCAAGAAAAATTCCACATGCCAATTCCGATTATTATTTGCATTAATTTATTAAGGTTTACTTTTGCTTTATACTGGTATTTTCTTGAGACCATTTAAAACTCCAATTTAGGCTTGGGAAAAAACTTTGGGGTGTGATAAATGCCACGTGGCAGCGTAGGAGCAATTGTAGAAGTACTATGTGGCGGTGTATAAATCATTAATTATTTTTTTCCATCTAACTAAAAAGGAAAATAGAAGAGAAATAAAATATATGGGGGAGGCACATACGTACGCAAGCACAAGTACTGGACGGGAGGGGTGGGATATGCGGGCTGAGATGGCTGTTGCGCGAACATGTGCAAGAAGGAGTTTGCACGAACGGACACGTGGGCTGGGCTCATTCTAGAAGAGTGCATGCAAGTCTATCTGATCTGAAAAAATATGATATATACATGTCCCTTTCTTTCAAGCTGGAAATACATGCATGTTTCGGTATATAAAATAATTTTGCATGCGCATGTAGTCATAATTATAATTTCTACTTATTGATTGATTTTATCATATAATAAAATGGTGCATTTTGTGTATAATTTTTAAAGTCCTATTAATAAATATTTAATTGCTGTAGAAAGTTTCCTAAAGTTTATGAATATAAACATTTTCCGTAGAAATTTTGTGAATGGATTTTTTTAATCTTACATTTTTTATTTTTTGAATCCCATAAGTTGATTTTTTTTAATTACCGAAGAAAGTTTCCTAATAGAAATTTTTTGCCATGTAAAGTTTATGGATACAAAGGATATCATTTTTGTACAAAGTTTATGAGCAGAGATTTTTTTTAAAACTTTTGAATAGGGCTTTAATATGAATGGCATGTTTAAAATTTAGGATATAAATTATTGAATATAATGTGTTGCTATTAAATACTGAAAAATAATACCACACTAAATATGGTGGGCTTGCTACTTTTGTATGCATGGAGCTGAAATTTCTTAATAACACCTACGTATGCTAATTACACAGTACTAATTAACTGACGAGTGCTAATTACACGCTAATTATGTAACGGGGATTCGACGGATCGGAGACGTTCGCAACAGGCGAATGCTACGCGGGCCCTTCTTTTTATCTCTTTCTTATTTACGTAAATAAATCTAATGGTAGAAAATAATGGGTCCACGGTATATTAGTGAAAATCGACGGCTACATGATTAAATGCCACGTGGCGATGTAGGAGCAATTATAGGAGTGCTATGTGGCGGCTTGAAAACGTTTATATAGGATGTTTAATGGACTTTTTAGTACATAATATAATAGATAGATCATAATAGATAATAGGTAGATAGATAGATAATAGATTCATCATCCGCATAGTTTCTACGGTGGTTATCCCGTCCCTAAGCGTCCTCTCCTACATTGCTCTTTTTTTTTTTTGGGGAGAACCCTACATTGCTCTTGATCTGCCATGCCACCTTTTAAGTCGCCATTCCTGGAGTACCCCATCGTCAGGGTCTACCTCGACACGGCCATCGTCGTGGTGATATCCTACGCAACCCTTCTCGTGATCGACGTGAGGTTCATCGTCCTCGCCGTCTTCCCCTTCATCGCCACTCTGGGCGCGCTGGTGCTGATGCTGACGAGGCTCAGGCTGCACGACGGCGTCGGATCTCTGCTCCGCAAGGCCTCGCTCGTGGTGCTGCTGGTGACCGTGCACGCCATGGCCGACGAGCTGCTCGGCGAAAACGTTGTGCTGCTCTGCGTGCTGGAGCTTGTCCCGGAGCTCCTCTGGTCCAGCCTTCGCCTCGACCGGAGCAGCACGGTTATCACCGTGGACACGATCAAATCGAACAGAAATGGGCTCGTCTCCCTCGGCGCAGGGGCGGTGGCCGGGTTCAGCTACCTGGCGGCCTCCATGGAGTGTCCAGGTGTGCGATGACTACGGTGTCTTGTGGAGTTTCAGGGCTTCTTGTCGAGTACTATGGCTGTGTTTAGTTTCTGAGATTGGGGAGAAGTTTGGAGAAAGTTGGTAGTTTGGAAAAAAAGTTAGGAGTTTATGTGTGTAAAAAAGTTTTAGATGTGATGTGATGTGATGGAAAGTTGAAAGTTTGGAGAAAGTTTGGTGCGAACTAAACAGAGCTATGGCTGTGTTTAGTTCAGCGCAAAGTTTAGATTTTGGTTAAAATTGAAGATGATGTGACTGAAAAGTTGTGTGTATATGACAGGTTGATGTGATGGAAAAGGACTGAAGTTTAGATCCAAACTTTGGATCTAAACACAGCCTATGTTATGTTCATGCTGCGTCAGTGGCCGTCACATGCGTCAGTCCGTCCAGCAACTCAAGTTCTGGGCAGATGCTCTACTGCTAGTAGCTGCTGCGCTGCTGGTACCAGCATCCCTGTCTGCAGTCCGGCTTCTGCATGAACAAGCGCGGGTTCGGCACTGAAAAATGTCTGATGTGCCAAATAAATGAATCGTAGGACGTGTTTAGTCCGTGTGCTAAAATTGTTTTTTTAAGTATATGGACATATATTTAAAGTATTAAACGTAGACTAATAACAAAACAAATTACAGATTCTATCTATAAACTGTGAGACGAATTTATTAATCCTAATTAATCCGTCATTAGCAAATGTTTACTGTAGCATCACATTATCAAATCATGACGTAATTATGCTCAAAAGATTCGTCTTGCAATTTACGTACAAACTGTGTAATTGGTTTTTTTTCCATATTTAATGCTCCATGCGCATGTGTCTAAACATTTGATGTAACGAAATTTTTGGAAGTTTGAAGGGAACCAAACACTGCCGTAGTGTGGTTTAAATGTCAAGAAAGTATACTGCTTTTAGACTTCCAAAACAGTACATGCATGAATTAAAAAAAAGAATGGCTTAGACTTTCAGACTTGTTTTACTATACTGGTGATTCACTCACTCTGTTCTTCGGGACGAAGAACCATCGATCAACTGATTATAAGTTGCCTATTTTGTGGAAAAATTAATCAACAAGCATGGAAAAAATTATGAAAATAAACTCTCATTCAATGGGCATCTCAAGGCTTGATTTGGTTTCATTTCTTATCTTTCCAAGAGGTTGAAATATTAAAAATGCTTCCACCGTGTTTGATCAGCCGTTTCAGCCTCGTTAAAAGGGGGGAAAAAAGGAAGAGTCCAGATCACGCTGGCATTCTAGTAGTTACAACATCATGTATCTAGTTGAATTATTCTTTTTGATAAAGCTATCAAGTCGTCTTGCCCCTCATGATAAAGCGCATCCTTGTATGAGTTCATCAATTTTCTTAACACTGATTCACTGAAAATACATCAGTACCTGAACAAGTTTAATATTATAAACTGTTCCAGCTGCAAGTACTGAGAGGATGTGCTACTTACCAAATCCACAAATAATTGAAACCAAGAAGTCCAGTTAAATACAGTGAGCCATCGGAAGAACATACCCAAGATGCTTCCTATATGTTGGCTTCAACAAGAATGATTAGGTCCACTTGTTTGTAAAATACTTCTGTCACTCCAGAGTCCAGTTGCGGCATTGACAGTGAACTAATGCGAGTGAAGCCATGTAATCACCGGACCTAAACAGAGAATTATCCTGTTAATTCAGTATGGCTGAAGGCTGCATAGTTAGTGAAATATATCTGTACTCTGAACAGTGGGGATGGAAGACCTTGATCCATATGGTGACCTGCATGCAGCAACAATGTGGGACTTTGCCAACTCTGCATTCTTCTGTTCAGTACAGAATGGAAGTAGTAATAGTTCAATGTTCTGAATGTTCATTAAGTAAAGAGACTTTTTTAATTTTAATTGTGATTGCCATGGATAAGAAAAGAACAGGACACTACCTAGTACCTATTTGCAAGATGTGTCAACTGCACATGTTTACAAGTACGGATACAGAACTACTCAGTATGCTCATGCTTCCGGTATATAAATTTCATCCAAGTGGCTATGCAGCAATTATAATCTACATATATGAGTGATCCAAGGACTACAATGGATATTTTTACAAAATGAACATTCCACAAAGCAAAAAGAAAATACAGTGTCAATGAAAACCTGTTAACTGTTGTACTGGGGGAAGTTCAGTTAAAAAAAACTATGAGAAAATATGTAAATAATCTAATAAGAATGCAAATGTCCACAAGAAAGGTTTGTGATTTAATTGTACCTGAGATTCATAGTAAAGTCCAATGTATAATGATGAATAGAAAATTTCACCTTCAGAACCACTAGAGAAATTTGAGGCTAACTGAAGATGAAAAAGAAAAGTGGCGTAAACATTTCTCATAAATTTGTAAGAACAGGCGAGATATGTTCATTTATCTTCAAATGAAACAACCTTTTCAGGGTCCCCACCATCTTTGAACAGTGCATAAGCTTCGCGCATTACAGACCTTGAGTCTAAACCAACCTGAAAGTGAAGTGCAATAAAGTTTACATTTACTAGCAATTAGTGTGGGCTGTTTACACATAGCGGCTGCAGCCCATTTATATTTGGGAGAGATTTGTCAAGAAGAATAATGGAAATTTGTACATGTAAGACGTGTTATGTCGTATGCATAGCAAATTTTAAGAAATTCGTAAATGTGGTACGGACGCCCAATAGCACTGTATTCGTTTAGTACTCTGCCAGCTGATTGAGAGCTCAAGACTCTTTTGGTCAATTGATAAATTGGATTTGTTATGTTCTGCAGTCACCATGGAGGCATAGATGTTTCCACATCATATATTATGAACGATTCATTAGATTTGAAAGCTTCAGTTTTGATTGCCCGAATGAAGTACAATGCAAAGATAGTGTACAATAGACTGTAAAACACCATTTAGGAAGATGGTTCATGCCAACAAGCTAAATTGATAAGACCATGAAAGTCTACAGAAGTGGCAAAGATTTTGCATCTTACTTGAGGACATAAGTTATGTACTTTTTCACGCACCATGCCTCATTAGCAAGAAGTAGAACACATCTAGTAATCTAGCATTCAATTATGTTCCTAGAAAACATATCATATTAGCTGGAAAACTTGCCTGCAGGAAGCGTTTCCTTGCTTCGTCTACCCCATACAGCTGAGCTTCACAGAGAAAGCACCATATCGACTCCTCAGTGTCATTCGGGTTGGCAGCAACATCCAGCCTGAACTGCTCTGCACCTTCTTCGAACCTATCCCAGAATTTCGATCAATTAAACCAAGGATAAAAGAGATGGTTACACATGGTTTAATTTCAGTCCATGGCTTGAAATTATTTGGTTCAGTTTCCAGAATCTATGAACCTAGTTACTATCATGATAATGCACCTGTCCATGTAGTAGAGTGAAAGCCCCCTTTGCCAGAGATCTGAAACAAAGCACAATTGCAGCCAGTTGTACATTGCTGACTCAACACAATGAAGTCTGAACTCTGAAGTGTTACAAATACGTACATTGCTTCTGCCGCTGATCCAACTCAATTGCCCGATCGAACTCTGCTACTGAGCCAGCCACATCTCCCTGTAATGCAAAGATAGGACGAACAAAAAAAAAAATTCAAGAACCCTCACGCAATTCAAAAACAACTTCGCCGCGCAGCACCACGGAAGCAGATATTAGCTGAGACGAGGGGTTTATCTGTAATTACAGAAAGTAAGTGGGAAAAGAACGTGAAAGAAAAATCCCCTTATCCTCTCACACCTGCCTGAAGAGCTGCATGCCTCGCCGGACGACGAGCGACGCGGCCGCTGCGCCGCCTGCTCCGCCACCGGAAAGGAAGTCCCAAATGCCGGCAGCCACCGGAAAGAGGAGCCGCCGAGGCACCGCGGGCGTGGCCGCCGGCGGAAGTGGCGAGGAGAGAGGCTTGGGGCCCACCGGCTGCGCCGACCCGGCGCGGCCACGGGCTCCGGCGGCCGTGGGGAAGGGGAAGGACGCCGGAGAACGGACAGACATGGAAGTGGATGCCATTTTGGAGGGAAGCGAACTCCGTTCACCAAATGCCCAATTGGGATAGGAAAAAAAAAAGGGAAATACGCTTTTCAAAGCATTGGGTAGAACGTGTGGTGACTGGTGAGTAATAATCACGATATCTTCAGGAACTCGGCCTGGCCAATCGAAAAGGAAAAGGCCGTAGACAAATAAAATTGAACTACAAAATGGATTGTTGCCATTTGTGCCTTACCGAAAAATTGGCAATTTTGAGAATACAACTTATGACGTACTACTCTGTCAAAAAAAAAAAGCAACTACTAACTACAAACGGATGGGGTATTTGCTTGCCCTTGCCAAAACGTTAGCAACACCATTTTCTCTCCAAACAAACCAATGCATACCCCATAAGGCCATGCCCTTGCCCTTGCCAATATTTTTGTGTTCCAAACACACATACTCTCCTTAAGAAGTATTTGTGTTCCAAAAACACCCAGTAATTAGCAATAGAGCTCAACTAGCATAACTAGCATACTTACTGATACAACCATCCTTGAGAAGTATTTGGGTAGTATTTGGGGATATGCAATCAAACCGGTTTTAAACCGGTTAAGCCGGCCGGTTTTTATGGAAAACAGCTTTAGAACCGGAGGAGGAAAAACCATTGCTGAACCGGCCTCAGGCGCGCATGTGCGAGGGGGTAGGTGTTTGTAAGGGAGCAGTGTGGGGGAAAATGAAGGAAAAATGCGCTTTTGGGGGGGATTCGAACAAAGGACCACGAGGGAGGGAGGAAGCTAACCAACCACTGCGGTATCATCGTCGTTGTGTTAGAAAGGAATAAGTAATATATTTACTATCTACTGAACCGGGTTAAACCACTAGTTCAACCGGTTGACCAATGAACCATGGAACCAAGAGCATCACCGGTTCAATTACCGGTCCGGTCTTAATAACTATGACCGCTGGTGTCTCGGCGGTTAGACCGCCGAACCCGAGCGAACAAAAATTGAAGATTTGTCAAAGTACATGTGTCACGCCCTGAAGTTTCTCCTTTTTTCTTGCTTAAAAAATTTGTAAAATAAATCGTCCGAAGAAATGGTTTAACATAACCTATAATTGAATCCCTAATTAATAAATGCAACTAATAATCGGAAATGGCGTGGTGGAATTTTTCATTTTTCTTGAGTTCCCCATGCCCTAATGCATTGATAGAATTTTTAGTGGAATTTTCAGAGCCTTAAAAGTAATTTTAATCAATTAAAAATGAGCATGTGCAATATTTAATCCTAGGAAATCCCTTTTTCCTTTTCTTCTTTTTATTTTTTCCCTTTTTCCTTTGTTGGGCCGTCAGCCCAATCTCCCTCCCGCGCTCACCTTTCTCTTGGCCGGGCCGGCCCGTTTTCCCTCCCTCCTCTCCGGGACGCCGACAGGTGGGACCCACCTATCAGGTCGTCCCTATCCTCCGGCCAGCCGCGCCCAAGCCGGCAACCGCCGTTGCTGCCCCACCTCCTCCGCTCCTCCCGCGTCCAAGCCGCGCAGCTCCCGCGTCCTCCCCACGTCGCCGCCCTCTCCCCCGCGTCTCCCGCCCCCCGCGCGCGCACGAAATGGGTGGGATTCATTTTGAATACCTCCCTCTCTCTCTCTCTTCCCCACCTCCCCACGCCGTCGCCGGCCAAACCGGGTGGGTTCCCGGCCATGTCCGCCTCCCCTCACCTATAAATTGCTCCCGCGTCCCCCTCTCTCGTTTTTCGCTCTCGCCGCTCTCCCGTGCCTCCTACCACTGCCCCGCCCGTCCACCGCTAGCGCCTCCACCTACCACTGCCTCTGGTCACCGCTCGTCGCCGCTAGGGCCGTCGCCGCACCATGCCGTCGCCACCGCCGGGTTCGCAAGCTTGTGCGCTACCCCGTCCGTCGTTTCCCCGGTCAATCCCGCCGCCGGAGCTTGCTTCTCCTCGCGCGCCGGTGAGCATAACCACTGTCGCCGCCTTCGGCCTTGATTTCCGATCGCCGTGTGTAACACCCTGAAAATTTGACCAACAAAAATCTAAACTCCAAAAATATGGGCCTTCAAAAACATTTTAAACAAATTGCATCATGCCGATTTTATTCGCCTATTTCATTGGATTTTGATTTCGGAGTTCATAGATCACGAATAAAGAATAATTAATTAGGAATAAAACCCAAAAATTAGATTGGCAAAGGAAATAATTAAGATATAATTTAAAATAAAGATTAGGTGAGGATAGAAATAAGTAAAATATTATCGCGACCATATTTGTATCAATTAAATTTAAATGCGATAGAATAAGAATTAACTCTAATTAAATTCAAGTAAATTATATAAAAATAAAATATGGGTAAAAATAATCAAGAGTGGATCCATTGGTTGGAATAATACAAATATTGAGTAAACTTCATTGATGCAAAATTTAGAATTTATAGAATCAAATTTATATAAGAAATAGGCTAAAAAGGGGATTAATAGAAAAAAGTCACTATTCATCAGCCGCCAGGTGTTCGATCGCGTTCCCTAGCCCTAACCCCTCCTCTGCCGCGCGTCGCCTTGCGCCCCGTGCGCCGCGCGCTGACGCCGTCGCGTCTTGTCGCCGCTGCCGCGCCGCGCGCCGTCGCCCGTCCCGTCGCTGCGCCGTGCGCCGTCGCCCGTCCCGTCGCCGCGCCGTCGTCCCGTAGCCGTCGCGTCGCCGTCCCATCGCCGCGCGCCGCCCTCTCGCCGCCTCGCGCCCCACGCCCGCGCGCCGCTCGCCCGTCGCGTCGCCGCCTCGCGCCCCGCGCCCTGCCGCGCCGCTCGCCCGTCGCGTCGCCGCCTCGCGCCCCGCGCCCTGCCGCGCCGCTCGCCCGTCGTGTCGCCGCCTCGCGCCCCGCGCTGCTGCCACGCCGCGTCGTCGTCGCATCGCCGTCGCCGTCGCACCGAGCCCCGTGCCGCGCCGCGCCGAGCCCCGCGCCACGCCGCCCGCTCGTCGCCATCGCCGCCTGCCGCGCCACACGCCGCCCGTCGCGTCGCCATAAGGCCGCCCGCCCCTCTCCCGCGCCCTATAAAGCCCCGACCCCTCCTCTTCTCCACCCCACACCCATCCCCTCCATCTTTCCCCTCTCCCCCTTCTCCATGCGCCGCCGCCTTCAAGCCGCCGCGCCGTCGCCACGAAGCCGCCGCGCCACGCCGGGTGCCGCGCCGGGACTTGCGCCGCCGTCGCCGTCGTCGCCGCCGCCGCCGCCGCTGTCCGTAAGCCGCCGCCTCCCCCCCCCCTTGCGTCCACCGCCGTCGCCGCGCTCGGGTGGGCAAGAAGCCGAGAGAGAGGGAGGGAGAAAGGAGCCGAGAGGGAGAGAAGAGAGAGAAGAAGAAAGAGAGGAGAGGAAAAAGAAAGAAAAGAAAAGAGAAAAGGAAGAAAAGAAAAAAGGGAAAAGAAAAAGAAAGAAAAATAAAATAAATAGGCATTTGAGTAAAATTTAGAAGTTTAGAAAATTTAAAATAATTAGAATTTAATAGTAGATTAATTATAGTCGTAAAGTTGCGAAATTTAATTATATTTTGGTAGTCTCTATGAGTAATCAATTTGCGTTAGGAATTTAGATTTATTGAAGAACTAAATAAATTTGTTGAATTCTTAGGAATTTACTTAGGAGACACAAAAAAATCTTAGGATGAGGAATAGTCCTATTTCGTGAATAACATAGTTGATATAAAATTTGCCTCTCGCGCTCGCTTTTCGATTTGGTCTTTATTTGGATTTTATTTTAATTCTAATGGAATTCAAATCAATTCTTCGCACGTACTTGTGGAGCCCGAGGGAGTTGCGGATCCGAGTGAAGGTCAAGACCCGCAGGACTGCGAGCAAGGCAAGTCATCACTATTCTTTGAGCATATTGATCCCAATTGCGAAATTTATTTTGTTTACAAATAAGATTGCATGCAATGATGAACATCCCACTTGTGAAATATGCCATGCCTTGATTATTGTTCACCTTTAAATCTTTGTAACCATAAATACGTATGAGTCCTTAGTCAACTATGACACTTGCTTAGAAATGCTACTCTAGATTTATGCATACTCATACTTTATTAAATGCTATATGCTTGGGCAATTACCTTTGGGAAGGTAATTGAGATGCGGCATGTGGAGACATGAGCGCTACATTGCCATGATATGATGACATGAATTGTGAAAGTAGGAATGAAATTAAACACTTGTTTTAGACTGGGGCGGACGGTGAAATTGGGTGGTATCTGGGAAAGGCTAGTACCGTCCCCGGTCAATTAAGGACCGAGCCATGAAGTTAAGCATGAAACGACCCCCGTACAACCGCACTTCTCGTATGGGTATAGACCTAGCGGAGTAGATAGCTGAGTGGAGGCAGTATCCATGCATAGTGGTTTCTTGATGTGTGAGGCAGGGGCTCTACGGTGGGGCAGCCATTGGTAGGACCGCGAGGCGGGTGTCTACAGTGGTGTCGCCATCGGTAGGACTGCCATGTGAGAATCTAAACATAATTATAACTTAATGCATGTGTGAGTCTTCCCTTCCCGGGTGCGCCAGAACTCCTCTCACTACTAGAAACCATGTACGCTTAGAGTGCATGAGGATGTAAAGTTCATGGAGCAGGTACTGCCAATGCGAGGTTACCGAAAAGCTTTGCCGTGACGCGTCTCATGTGTTGGGACGAGGCTCATGTGTTGGGCAGTCGCGGAGTGCGGGTAAAGTGTACGTCCACTGCAGTGTGAGTAAAACAAATCTATTCGAAAAGCCGTGCTTGCGGTTATTGAGCACCGGGACATGTATTACACTTGGCTAGACTCTAAATTCTTAACTTGTGTGGGATGGGTTATTGCATGATGATTTTTATGCTGTTGGAGCCACTTCCTGAGAGGAGGAAGGTGGACGTCCTCAGAAAACCATGACGACTCAATGGCGGGAAGCTATCCTTGGGATCACAATGGATGGTGGACAGAACCGTCATTGTTTAACTATAAACATTGATACTAAAATTTGATCAGTCAATGCTAGGTCTTACGCTTGTGAAAAGAATTACAAAACTTGCTTTGCGCAAAAAGAACCATAGCCATCCCTTGAAATACCCCTATCATGTGCATTGTTAATGTGGTGGCTTGCTGAGTACAGTTGGTACTCACCCTTGCAAATATAAACTTAATCAGAGGCCGGAGATGGAGCTTCGGAGGATCCCTATGCCTTTACCAGGAGGGTGATGAAGATGATGGCGCTCAGTAGGTCT
Organism: Oryza glaberrima; assembly: GCF_000147395.1. NCBI lineage: Eukaryota > Viridiplantae > Streptophyta > Magnoliopsida > Poales > Poaceae > Oryza > Oryza glaberrima. The sequence goes on from NC_068326.1 coordinate 12,391,285, forward strand.
TAGTTACGGTCGTTGCCTGTGGCAATGGCGTGCCGCTGCCTTAACTCCACTGCCTTATCTACTTCTGCTTTTGGAATGTATTCCGGACCGCTCGGTTCGATGATTTGAGACTATGCCTGCGGGCTTATGATGTAATAATTCGCACTAGACTCTCGTGTATGTGCATTTGGTATTTCAGCTATGAACTCGTGTGTATCAGACTACTTGATCCAGGGAAATGGTACTGTTTACACGATAGATTCTTGTTATAAAAATGGGGGTCCACACCGTGGACCACCCTGCTCCCCCTAACCCCTCCCATTTTGTCCCCTAGGGGGTCCCGGAGCTTGTCCGCCCGTCGCCGTCGTTCCCGGTCACTCGCTGTCGCTGTTTGCCGTCGTCTTCCCCCATGCCGGCCAACTCACGGTGAGGCGCCTCCTCCCCCTCCTCTCCCCTTCCTCTCCCCCTAGCGCCAAGCCGCCGCCGCCGTCTCCCACGCCGTCGGTCAACGCCGGTGACCGCGCACGCCGCCGCTGCTCTCCATGACCGGCCGGCTGGCTTGAAGCCGAGCCGAGCCCGGCCGGCACCTCCCTCGCCTCCCTCGCCTCTCTCACCTCGCAACAGTGAGCAGCAAAGCCTCAACCCGACTCCAAGTCCACTAATGATTCCAGCTTAGTCAATTCCGCCATTTTTGCCAGAACAGCCCAAGAAGTTTGGAGAAAAGCCCGAATTCTGCTTCAATTGTAACAAACCCGGACACATGGTTGGTAAGTGCCCGAAGCCAAGACGTGCTGGACCCAAGTTCGTTCAGGCCCGTGTCAATCATGCACCTGTAGAGGAGGCACAGTCAGCACCAGAGGTTATATTAGGCACATTTCCCGTCAGCTCGACACCGGCAGTAATATTGTTTGATTCGGGTGCAACCCATTCCTTCATTTCCAAGCGTTTTGCTGGTGCACATGGGTTATTTTTAGTGAAGCTTAAGATACCAATGCAAGTTCATACTCCCTCTAACTCCTCCCATTTTGTCCCCATGATGGTCCCGGAGCTTGTCCGCCCGTCGCCGTCGTTCCCGGTCACTCGCCGTCGTCGTTCGCCGTCGTCTTCCCCCACGCCGGCCAACTCACGGTGAGGCGCCTCCTCCCCCTCCTTTCCCCATCCTCTCCCCTAGCGCCAAGCCGCCGCCGCCGGTCATTGCCGGTAACCGCGCACGCTGTCGCTGCTCGCCATGACCGGCCGGCCGGCGCCTCCCTCGCCTCCCCTTTGAGCCACCGCCTGGTGGGGCCCACCCGTCAGGCGCCACCTCCCCTCCTTCAGAGCCGCTGACCCGTGGGGCCCGCATGTCGGCGCCACACCTCCCCTTGCTGATGTCAGCATTGGGCAATATTGCGCAATAGATAATTAAGGACTTTTCTTTATTAGTAAAAATATAGATTATCTTCTAAAATTCATAAGTAATTCATCCGAGCTCCGTTTATGTCCATTCAAGTCTCAGTAAATTCATAAAAATCCCTAGAATCCATTAAAAATGGTTTTGCTTCCTGTTTCAGTAGTCTTATAGCATGTTTTGCTTGTGTGCTTTGTTTGTCGCGTAGATTTCGGCCGCTTCGTTGATCCGCAGTTTCTCGAAGACGTTGCTGTGGTCTCATCAGTGCGAGAGAAAGGCAAGTCATGCATTACAATTGATCATATTGTACCCAATTTACAAATATCCCGCATTTCTATTAAATGTTGCATTCTTTTACAATGTCATGTGGGATGGGTCCTATTACTCAGCCATATATTGTTTACCTTATGCCATTGATAACTTGGGTATCAAAATGATTATATGTTGGTTTAGGAAATGCTTAGCCATGCTTGGCTAAACTAGTACACAAACGGGGATCACATTATTATTACATAGACTTTGACTACGAGCATAGCTTTGGATTAGTGCCACCGCAATGGTGTTAGTTAATTAAAATACACATAATGGTGGGCTATGGGTGCATGGTTTTGCTGGTCGCACCCATGGAAGTTAAGGACCAGTTCACGGGAAACCCTGGGAGACTTACCATGCTTACCACAAGCGAGAGTGGGTAACTGCTTGATCTGAAGTATAGCTCGACCCTTTCCTAGGCACCAGTGGGGAGGGTGGGCGTGATGGAGTTGGGTCGGCCGGGGTGTCCGGTTGTCCAGCTGCCGGATTCACCGCGGCGCAAGAGGGGACGGCCCTCTGCCTTTTGAGGGGTGGAGGTGAAACCTTAGCGTGGTGTGAATGGTTAGGGGAGGGTTATGTGGAGGGTCTTGTCACGATTTCCCCCTTTGCAGTATCATGATGATACTTCGGGGCATGGCGACATGTGTGGAATCGTGTCTTGTGGGTACAGTTGTACACCTCTGGTCAGAGTAAAACTATACGAATAGCCGTGCCCGCGGTTATGGGCGATCAACCAGATTCACCGTGATTAGTCTCACCCCTAGTTTAGCTTAATGAACTGGTGTAGTTCAGGTAGTTGGTTGGGCTTGTTGCAATGTGGTGTAGCGTTGGACAGTGATTTGTTAATATTGATTAATTACTATAATTGTTTTTACCGCTTTCAACTACTGCTTTTAAATGCTAGCTTTATGCAAATGAACCCTTAGCCTCCTTTGGATATATCCTGCATCATACCTCCTCTTCCGGTATGACTTGCTGAGTACAGTGGGTAGTACTCAGTCTTGCTCTCTTTTCCCCCACACCAGATCTGAAGATTTTCCTAGTTGGAGCTGTCTCGTTGAAGTTGGTTTCGTCGCTGCCGTCAAGGATTGCCTGTGGAGTGGTGTCGCCCCGCTGCAGGAGTCAAGCTTTCCAGTTTAGCTTGTTTTATCTTTTCCGCTGCATTTGTAATCTTTTATATTTTTGTAAGACGTGGATCTGTATGTCAACAATTGTCGTTTGTGTACCCTGGCTGGTCCTGGACAGGGATTTAATGCACATTCAACTTAGAAATTCTGGTTCGAGAATTTCTGGGCGTGACAACATGACAACTTTTTTACTTCTCTCTGTGTTTACAAAGTGCAATAACAACACTCCTCATGAAAATCTCGACTAAACTCGAAACCCTAACTATTCTCTCAACTCAATGCTCTCTAAAGCGATACCGGGAGGCCACACCCTCTTTCTCTATTTATACATGAGGTAGGTAGCCTAAAGCCACGAACCAAACTCATACAAGCAGTCCTAATCCACCTAGGAAACCTTCCCGTACAAGAAATCAACTTTACAAACTCCAATCATACCAAATTTGGACTCCTTCCAAATTCGACTCCGCATCCCATATGCACACAATATCTCTATCGTATGCCGTATGGAATCTTCACCAACCACGTGCATTGATCTTTAGCCTAAGTATCCCGCATGATATCTGACCGTCCGGACGTCACCTTATCTCCAAGTTGACTTTTGATCTATCACCGGCAATACTCTCCCGAGGCATCAAGTCACTTACACATGAATCAAACAAAGAAACCATATTATGATCCCAATCTATGTCCAACTTTACTCATTGTTAGCAAACAACGGTATTACATACGCATAGTATCCATCTAGAAGCCATAAACACGAAACATCCACGAATATCCAAACAACAGCCCGAAACCGAAACCGACACAGAGTCAGCCGGTCAGACCGTGGGCTGGCCGGTCTGACTGCGCGATATACACCGGTCTGACCGGCAACCTATGCACGGTCTAACCGGACCAAAACTCCAGCAGTCCCTGTTTAACACCTGCAAATTCAATCATCTTCAAAACCATTTCGCCAATAATCTTCAAATATCAAAACCAACAAACACAAATACCAATTAAAACAATTTGAGTTTACAGTGGTCTGGTGGATACAGGAAGAGATACTAGAGGATATAGGCTGCTAGCAAGAGAGGAAGGTGGAAGATGGGGAGAGAGAGAGAGAGAGATTTACGAGGAGCCAAGTCGGCCTCCAGGTCGCCGCTGTTCGTCCAGCTGCGGAAGCCAGCCGCCGCCGTTCGTGTTCTGATCCGTTCCCCCGCAACGATGCTGCAGCTGTTGCTTTTGTTGATCTCCAGCTGGGCTTTTCTTGGGCTGTCTTGGGCCCACTGCTCGGGTGAGAACCAGCCCATTGGTTGGCCCATACCGAGTCCCTGACACTTTGATTAAATCATTTTTGGCAGTGGGCTGATAAAATCAAGCAACAGTCCATGCACACGGATCGGCAACCAGTATATTGATTAGGGAAAATATGTAGTGCAAACTATATATATTGTGAAAACTTGGAAACTACCGTTGGATCGAGAAATGGACGTCCGAGATTCGTCCACGTCGCCATGAGTTAAAATTTAACTCGCGGACGAGTTAAATTTTAACTTATGGTGACGTGGACGAATCTCGGACGTCCATTTCTCGATCCAACGGTAGTTTCCAAGTTTCCACTACATATGTGGTTTGCACTATATATTTTTCCGATTGATTAAATCCCCATTCCAAATCTCCTGTCAATATAGCCTCCGACAGACTCAATGGTAGGTCCAGAAAAACCCGATGACAGAGCTTCTTTTGAAATCCTCTTCAATGATGGATTATGATCCGCCAGCACAGACGTGGCAAGGTCCCTCCTAGATCTACCAACATTGCATGGTTGCTCTGACTTAATATACATGGTTACAGAAAGCACAAATCCCAGCAACGCTGAAACAATGGCTATAAAGGTGGCAACTGGCTTTCGGCGAACCCATCCACCGATTAACATCAAAGCCAGCACAAGTGTTGCACTGAAGCAAATTTTGCTGCAAAACTTGAATACCTTCAGCAACTCTCCTGAGTGAAACGTGCTTTCCGGCCACTGCTGAAGCATCCACACATTGAGGTAGGATAGAACAGAGGAGGAGCTACACATGAGCAAGCTCCACCTGCACCAGGAATCTACAGTTTCTCTCTCATACGCATATGAGCCAGTCAGGTATGCGAGAAGCCCTACAGCCGAGCTGAGAATGACCATGACTTCTGATCTGTAAGACAACACATTCTCGATGTAAACTGCAGTTCCATGGCTGTCATGGCTGTCAAAATGTACAGTGAACCACAAGAGCACTGCAATGAGCCCTGGCATGCAGGTTACTATGACATCCTCTCCCAACCATTCTGCAGCCATGGTGTGAGCTGTTATCAGTAGCAGAACGATGCAGGCCTTTTGGAGGACTGGCAGAACCTGAGCTGAACCACCTACTTCAGCAGGCAATGTTCCAACCATCAGTGCTATCGCGCCGAGCGCCGAACTGAAGAACAGGAGGAACTCTGAGACAACAAGAGTGTCGTCTTCCTGTCCCTTGCGTGAATTCAGTATTATGAAGGACAACAACTGTAACCAACACGGCAGCGTTGCCAACTTCAGAAGCTGATCACTGTTAGCAACATTTAGCAGAGATACGGGCTTGTTGCTTCTGTCATGCTGCTGAAAGTGGTGACTTGACTTCTCCCATAATTTTCCGCAGAGTGCTGCGATGAAGCCAAGCAGGATCAACGGAATGATGAATATTCCGATGTACCTTGCGTTGATTAGAAGTAGGACTGCATAATCTGCCATTACTAGTGCAGCAGCGATGATGTAGATCTCCAAGCCGAGGAATTTTCTCATGTTAGAGTGCAGCATCCGTAAGTACAGGCTTATAGCAAGCAAGAACATGCTGAAATTTGCAAGCACCATCAGAATCATACGAGCTGCAGTTTCATCAGAGCGTTTTGTTAACTGTGGAGGTGCTTGTAAAATTATACAGTTAACGATCACTGATATCAACAGTTGCTGATAGTCATGCAATTGTTTGGCCGGACTGTCGAAGGCAACAGGTGATGGTATAAGCTGCTGTTTGAACAGAAGGAAACCAAATTATAGAGTTAAACATCTTGGTTGCAAAATTTCTTGTCTTGAAAAATTCAGTAAAACAAAAGTTAGTGCTGAAGTTCAGTGGAAAATTAGCACAAAAATATGTATGAATTTTGGCTATACAACGAGTGGTAAACACTGGTAAAACGTAACATGAAAAACAGAAAGCTCGATGGCTGATTGCAAGTTGTAGCCTTTTCTAGTTGTGCTCTAAAATTTGTCCGTTGCACAGTTTCTTTTTCCTAAGAAATGAAGCATAGCTCCCGGCCGAGTTCATATCAAGCAAGAATTAATAGAAAGTTTGTGTCACAATTTTTCTTGCTGGCCTGGCTAAAAAGCTAAAATATGAAAGGGAATTCTTTTGGGAGATCATTCAGTAGCCAACATCTGACACAAACATAGATTTAACATTCAAAGTTCAATTTGGCATATGTTTCAGTGTTTACCGTGTTGGAGCCCTGCCCCCGATCGAGTTCTTCAGGATAATCGCCGGGAATTGGTGAAATTTCCATCTATTCCTTTGGCAAGAACACTCTCCTCCTCTAAGGACACGGAATAGATACATGTACAGACTAATTCGAGACTGGAAGAAGCATCTGAAGGAAAGGGGTGGGGAAATTAATTTGATTCCACCTACTCCTGTCCATCATTAGTGGTACAATGGTACTAAATATTTCTGTTCGCTCATGTCTTACCTTTTGACTTTCCCTTGGTAGGCTTGCTTATGCGTGTTGTACATAGATACTTGCTTAGGCTGTGTTTAGATCGTGAGACGAAAAGTTTTAGCATATCGCATCGGATATATGGACACATATTTGTATTATTAAACGTAGACTAATAACAAAACAAATTATAGATTCTGCCTGTAAACTGCGAAACGAATTTATTAAGCCAAATTAATCCGTCATTAGTAAATATTTACTGTAGCACCACATTGTCAAATCATAGAGCAATTAGGCTTAAAAGATTCGTCTCGCAATTTGCATGCAATCTATGTAATAAGTTTTTTTCTATATTTAATACTCCATGTATGTGTCCAAACATTCGATATGACAGGGTGAAAAGTTTTTCATGGGAACTAAAGATGGCCTTCTTGCCTTTCAACAGAAAAAAAGATCATATATAAACCCCCCTCAGCTACCACCAAATTATGAATCGACCACTCACTGAAAGAATAATGGCTATCTACTTGGCCTCCTCATCAACCATAGTATACTAATCTCCTTCCAACATAGCACTTGCTTTTTTGGATGATGTCTCAGGCGTGTATATCCAGGTGACGGAACATATTCGTTCTTTTTTTCGTTTCATAGATAATGGTTTTTCCTTTAAAATGAGACACATTCTAATATTACATGTATGTGTATGTATGTATGTATTCCCTCCATCCTAAAATATAAGAGATTTTAATTAAATGAGACACATTCTAATATTATGAATCTGAACAGTCAGATTCATAGTACTAGATATATCCCATACAACTAAAATCTCTTTTTTTTTTGGGACGGACGGTTACATGTTCATGTATGTTTGCACGAATAAAACTTTCAAGGTTTTTACTAGTTGCGGGAGGGGGAGGTGGGGGGGGGGGGGGTTGTAAAAGTACCTAATAAATTGTTGAGTGGTCTAAGGACATTCTTGGTCACACTTATTTGCCAAAGCTTGCCAAATGGGTCATATCTTAGGTTTTCACAACGAAATGGGTCTATGACAGTGGGTTCAAAACTGCATCAATGCATAGTTGTACTACTGAAACAAATACTTGCCGAAGAAATTGTGTCATGTTTAACGTTTGGCGTGGCAAAGAATGGCATCCACGAAACAGGCCTTTAACTACCTTGTAGCATAATTTTTCGTTATGTTAGCTGTTCATGCGTAGCTTATTCCTACGACATTTTTAATAGGCTTTGTCTCCGTCAGGACATTGATGTATACATATATATATATACTACAACGACTCTATAGTTTAGTTTACTATATTGGGTTGATGTGCCAGCTGAACCAACAGCGTTTAGTAAATCTCCTACTTGAATTTGTCTTCTTTTTTTTTTGCAGCGTATTTCCTACTACATTTCGTTTAGCAATGAATGGTCAACAAGCAACCTAATTTTATATTTACATCCTAAGTTTGTTGTTGATCACAGGGACTCAGGGAGTCGAGGACTAACCAGTGTGCCAGTGTATATACGAGTAATTTAATCAGGAGTCGCAAGTTAACCATGAGAAGTCAATTTGATGCACTTGCGTCAATTTGATGCACGCTCTGTATAGGCCCTGTTTAGTTTCTAAAAATGTTTTCTCAAAAACATCACATCGAATCTTTCGACACATGCATAAAACATTAAATATAGATAAAAACAAAAACTAATTGCACAGTTAAGGGAGAAATTGCGAGACGAATCTTTGAAGTCTAATTAGTCCATAATTAGCCATAAGTGCTACAGTAACCCGCATGTTCTAATGACCGATTAATTAGGCTCAAAAGATTCGTCTCGCGGTTTCCAGGCGAGTTATGAAATTAGTTTTTTCATTCGTATCTGAAAAACCCTTCCGACATCCAGTCAAACGTCCGATGTGACACCCAAAAATTTTTATTTCGCGAACTAAACGGGGCCATAGTCTTGCTGGCCTAAAGCAGAGCGGAATCATTTTTTCGTTCCTGATACGAGGCCAATTCCATCTTCAGATTCATCCAATCCGGTCAGAGTACTTGATATGTGTACATTTTTTTGGTGTGATTTGCTATAAGCCTATAACTAGGGTAAATTAAAGGAAATCAACTGATACTCCTCATTCCTCAATAGCGAATTAGATCGACTAGTTCCTTGATATAAACATACGCGTGCATACATCATCTTTTGTCAGGACAGGAGTTCAGGACGCCATGAAGAAGCGAGTGCAAGCTTTCACAGAAGGCGTCGTGCTAATGGTGTGTCCAGTTCTTCTCGCTGTCGCACTCAAGAGAGCAGACTTGAAAGGCAAGGGGAACGGATCGCTTGTTGTAGGCAGCATCACCCCTCTCGCCGCCACCACTCTCGAAGCCGGTCTACTCCCGTTCCTCTGCCTCTGCGTCTCCAAGAACCTGCCGCTGCCGGTGGGTGACGGCGTCGCGGGGCTCCTGTACCGCGCGTCGAAGCTCCTCGTCCACCTCTGCGCTGTTCTGCTCATGGCCCTCGCCTACGGCATCCTCCTCCTCATCGACATGAACAGGTACATGTACTACCTTGCCGGCCTTGTTCTTGCGCCGCTGGTGCCACTCACCCTGTTGCGCTGCTACCGGAGCACGCGCGACGGCGCTGGAGATCACGAATCGGCGGTGCACGCGGCGGGATATGGCGCCGCGCTCGAGGACTCCGTGGATTTCTCGGCCGCCGTCACGACGCTTCTGTTCCTGGGGCTTGAAGGGCTGGCGTTAGAGGGGCAGAGCACCGCTGCGTGCCACGGGCTGGAGCGCCTGTTCACCGCCTCCCTCGGCTTCACGTACCTCACCTGTGCGCTCGGCGTGTTCGTCATGCTGCGAGGGACTGTGCCTCCTCCGGTGATCACCGGCAACAGCGCCGAGATGCGCAACGTCGTCGAGTTACTGAACATTGTGCTGGCTGTCGCCATCGCCCTGGTCGTCGTCCTGATATCGGCCGCGCCGATGAGGGAGCAGGCGTGGCTGGTATTTGCTCCGCTGATACTGTCGTTCGTGACATGGATGTACATAGCTCTAATCGGCGGTGATGGTGGCCAAGTCGAAGGGCTTAAGCAGCCGGCGTCGCTGGAGCTGACCAAGGTCACGTTCACAGGGTTCCTGGCCGTCGCGGTGCCGACCTTCAGTAATACTCCGGTTGACATCTCCACGCGCGGCTTCGTTGTGCTCAGTGCTGCGGCCGTAATGTCGGGCCTTGGATGGAGGCTCCTGGCGCACCGGATGGCACCGTCTCCGGCGATGGCAGCCGCCGCCAACGTTGCCTCTTTCTTTGCTCACCTGTGCGTCGCTGCTGCTGTCATCCCATTTGCAATGCTGGCTGTCAACGCCATCAATTCAAAGTGAGGCAGGCACCGGTAACCGGTTGTTACTAATCATGCATAGAAGGGTGTCCCACTGCTGGTCAAACATGTACCCCAAAGGCTAGACAACATGTACATGATTAAGTCTCGAGGGGTTGTGATATATTATCTAAAGTTGAAATTTAACTGGTACAAGTTAAAAAAAACAAATTTAACTCTCGATATACGTAAACTAGGTAAAGTTTAACTCGTTTTCTTGAGTAAATTGCGCCTGCGGTGCATCAACTTGGTAGGTGGGTGCAATTTGGTGAAAAAACTTGAGAAATGAGCATTCTAATGCAACAACTTGGTAGGTAGATGCAATTTAGTTTAAGACCTTTATAAGCGATCATATAAATGCAACAACTTGCGAGGTAGATACGATGTTGATACAATAAACTAAGAAGCTATGCGGCAACTTAATTATTTGGAGATTTTTTTATATAGATCCAATTTTTAAGTATTTATTTTGACAATATACTAGCATGTATTTGTATAACCATATTCATATTTGTATCCTAATAACTAATAACTGAAAGTCAATTAAACTGGATGTAGAAATTATTATATTTCGGTTGATATTTGAGAAGGTGAAAAAAACAAAAAAAATTCTTAAAAGGTAATTAGATGTAAATTGTATATGCAGTATAATTCTTAAGATTAAATTCAATATTATAAGGTAATATCCATAGAATTACTATGTGTTAACGACCAAATTTGGTAATCCAGGGATCGGAGATGAAGAAGAAACCGAGATGGAAATCCTCCCGAGAACAGAGTGAAGATCGGCTGAAGTCCGAATCGGCTGCGGTTAGATCGGCAGGGTTCGAGTCGGACTAGGTAAGCCGATTGAGCCGAATCCGACAATATGACATAACATATGTTGTCGGTTTAGGTTGATGTGCTTCATGATGATTGCCACGCATGGATAGAGTACTGAGAAGGCAATTGTATCTATTAATTAGGATATTTTATGTAATTTCCTTAGAGATATGTTTGGGCAAAAGTCTGCCGCAAAGACTTATAGTATCTTAGAATTTGTTAGAGATAAGAGTCGTGTCCGATATGGACATGTTTTGTAATTCTCGGATATAAATAGACCCCGAACCCCATGTAATCAAACTAACACGTTCAATACAATCTTAGCGCATCGCCACCCTTTTACTTTCGTTTCGTTTCGACGAGTTCTTGCTTTTGGGTTGAGCTGCATCGGTTTCGATCTTCAACAAGAGGTAAAACTTGTTATGGTGGCTTGCGTTCTCGGGATTAGTGCTTCCATCTTTATGATACTCTAATCTTGTTTATGTAATTCGTCGAGTTATCATATATCTTCCATAATCTTTGACTATATCGTTATCTAACCTACAATCGGCTAACATCTGCTAAGAGAGGGCAGCCGATTAGGTTAAATACCGACGTTGACTTAGATTATATAAGATATCCACCACTCTATGAAACATCTAACGGCTTGATTGTCTAGATATTGTCCTTCTTTTCATACTTATAGCTGCATCAGTTGAGTTTGATCTTATGAGTCATGATTAGAATCTCAATCTCTAGCCTGCCTTTTGGCTGCCGATTAGGGTAGTATCGGGGTTTCAGCCGATCTTACCTGGTTTAACTATCTTTTTCTCATATGATTGATTGACATATTAAATCTGCCCTTTATATTAAGATCTTGTTGCATTTGAATATATTAGGCTTTCATTTGGTATATTTTACTTGCTTTAATATCTTAATATAGAGTGGTATTGGAGTATTAGCCGATACATGCTAGATCTATCTCATCAGCTATGCTATGAGCATATATAGCCCCGTTATTAATATATATTTCGATCTAAGTGATTTATACTGTCTCGGCATGGCGACCGATCTATCCCAATCACTTGATTTAAATATATATCGATATAGGGATTATATATTGTTAATATCTACAGCCGATCGAGTAGATTTAGTTCTTTCATGCTTATTAATGACTGTCGATCAATGCACATATGACATCGACTCAAAGATAAATGATATGTCATCGGCATCTAGCCGATCGGCTATCATTTATGGATTTAACCACGGTTTCTTTGTCTTTGTTTCTTGTTGATTGCAGGATAAAATCAACTGGCATGCTAGCATACCCGAAGGCAAGTTTTGGACCTGCAATGGAGTTAAGCAGATCTCCCATGCCTCGTGTTTTCACATCAACACGCTTTTGGCATGCCTGGTAGGATCGATTAGAAGTCAGAATCACAACTGCTTTTCCTCATGGCTGAGAAACCGCCAGCATCACCGTCTTCGGTTGGTAAAGATGGTTCTGCTAAGTCTAAGTTTCCAAAGCTTGGTCTATCTAAGATTGATGAAGGCAACATCATGACCATCACTCCAGACAAGTTGACACCTGAGCAGCAGAAGGAACTTGAAGCAATGATGCAGCAAGCACAGAGCCAATTCTTGAATTCATTCATGGAGACCCGCAAGGGAACAATTGTTCAGAAGTATAAAGTAAAAGTAATTGCTGATGTTCCTAGGACAGTGTAGACCCCCGATTTTGGAAATCGGAAATCTTCTGTGTTTATCCGTACCAATCCCTGGATCAGTAGTTGGTACACACATACATAGTTGGATCACAACATATCATGAATGAATTTAGGCTAAAAGAGTTAAATACTTACATTAGGGCCAGGTAGGCCAACAACTATCAGAGAACAACAGCGGAAGACAAAATAATAGAAGGGCCCAGTTAACATGCCACAGGCAGTCGACTGGGGAATGAGACCTAGAACAAGACCGCACTCCGATCATCTTGTTGGATACGCAAGCGTACCGACAAGGGCTTCTCTTCAACACTCTCCTAAAAGATATATAAATAGCAAGGGTGAGTACCAACCGTACTCAGCAAGCCACCACAGCAACAATGCACATGATAGGGGTATTCAAAGGATGGCTATGGTTCTTTTGCGCAAAGCAAGTTTTGTAATTCTTTTCACAAGCCTAAGACCTAGCATAGACTGATCAAATTTTAGTACCAGTATTCACATTAAACAACGATGGTTCTGTCCACCATCCATTGTGATCCCAAGGATAGCTTCCCGCCATTGAGTCGTCATGGTTTTCTGAGGACGTCCACCTTCCCTCCTCTCAGGAAGTGGCTCCATCAGCATAAAAATCATCATGCAATAATCCATCCCACACAAGTTAAGAATTTAGAGTCTAGCCAAGTGTAATACACGTCCCGGTGCCCAATAACCGCGAGCACGGCTATTCGAATAGATTTGGTTTACTCACACTGTAGTGGATGTACACTTTACCCGTACTCTGCGACTACCCAACACATGAGCCTCGTCCCAACACATGAGACGCGTCACGGCAAAGCCTTTCAATAACCTCACATCGGCAGTACCCGCTCCATGAACTTAAATCCTCATGCACTCTAGGCGTCCATGTTTCTAGCAGTGAGAGGAGTTTTGGCGCTCCCGGGGAGGGAAAACTCACACATGTATTCCTAACATTGCATCCGGTAGTTGAACCCAGTCCATTTCAGCTGTCCTCTTTTGGGTTCCTTCTTGTAGTCTCATCAAGTCAGTCTCTGGCCATCCGTAACGGGCATCCGCCAGCAAACTACAAGTCAGTCTCTGGCCCTCCTGACAGGGCATCCGTCAGGAGACTGCAAGTCAGTCTCTGGCCATCCTGACAAGGCATCCGCCAGCAGACTGCTTGTCGATTCACACACCTAAAAGGAAACCACTATGCAGGGATACTGCCTCCGCTCGGCTATTTACTCCGCTAGGTCTATACCCATTCGAGAAGTACGGTTGTACTGGGGTTGTTTCATGCTTAACTTCATGGCTCAGTCCTTAATTGACCAGGGATGGCACTAGCCTTTACCGGATACCATCCAAATCCTCCAGCCGCCCCAGTCGAAAACAGTTGTTCAATTTTATTTTCCTTTCACAAATCATGTCATCAATATCATGGCAATGTGGCGCTCATGTCTCCACATGCCGCATCTCAATTACCTTCCGCAAGGTAATTGCCCAAGCATAAAGCATTTTGATAAATATGAGTATGCATGATTCTAGAGTAGCATTGCTAAGCATCTGTCATAGTTGACTAGGGACTCATACGTAAATCATGGTTTCAAGGATTTAAGGGTAGACAATAATCAAGGCATGGCATAATCACAAGTAGGATGTTCATCATTGCATGCAATTTTATTTGTAAACAAAATAATTTCGCAATTGGGATCAACATGTTCAAGGAATAGTGATGACTTGCCTGCTTAGGATAATCCTTATTATTGATATAATCTTGATCAATCTTCACCTCCTGGAAGTTGCGGACGTTGCCTCCCGACTAACGATACACAAGGTCTATAATACGCAAGAAAAACCAATATTCAAACAACAATCAAATATGCGCAACAAAATGTACTATTCGTGTTTGCTAATGGATTCCAATCATGCTAAGGACTAAAGTTTCTTAATCTTTCTATTGTCATCGTGATCTATTTAGGAGTTAACCAACATAGCATTTATGGGATACATATATATTTGGCTAATCGGTGGTTTAGTCTATCAAATGACTATGGAAGGAATATGGTTACACATGCATTTATCTAAATAAAGTGGTCATATACTAGAGGTTCTGTTGTCGGATGGATTCAGGATCAATCAAATAATTATAGTGAATCATTTGTATTATTATTATTCTATTGATGGGGCTTTATTTTAATTATGAAAATATTTTACTTGTCACAATAAATTAGAAAAGGTTAATAATTATCCATGCTTTGTATGTTAGAATTGTTTAGGTTAATCATATTATGGTTATAGTTTATCCCATCACATAATTTTACAATGAATAATCCTAATTTACAATTGAACTATAATTATATGAGATCAAGATTTATAACTAGTATTTATCTAATATTCATGTTTGTCATATAGTCCCTCTAATTTAATATATGCAACAAGCAAATTAATACTATACCGTATAGCTATAATGGGATGTACAGTATAGGTGTGTGCACAATATCTTAATATTGAATCATTTATTTGAATAGTTGCTATTTACTACGAGCTACACAGTACATGTGATTTTAAGTGGATTTATGAGTGAGTCACCGTCTATACAACTTAACGGTCGATTTCCAACCTAAACATATACTATTGTATAGGAAATGCCGTTAATTAATTTCGTGCGGGTGATTTTAGTCACACTAGCTCTATTATTATCTCTCATAAACAAGTTAAAGACTCATCTATGTGTGTTCAACTTTTAGTCACAAAGTATGAGGCTAAACATTATTTATACAATTTGGACGTCATGAGTATAGTTATATATTGACATATATTAATAAATGGCACTAGTATTTCCTATGCTTTACTTAATTTGAAACAATGCACCTAATTAGTTTACATAGGTTTTACAGTGAGGAAGCATGTTAAGGACAATTATTTGACATCTACTTTACAGTACAATATCAATTTTATTTATTAGCACATTTTTAAGTTAACTATTATACATCATCTTGATATTAATTATTTAATATTTATAAATATATTTTATCAAATAGTGAATTATATACCATTGGAAAGCTTATGAATTTAGATGAATTTAGGTTCAAGTTTCACTCAAATCCGAGTTAAAATGAGAGAGTTATGCTAGTTTAAAGATTCAAATTTGAATAATTGCGAAACAGTACTGTTCCAAACTCATTTATTTTTGTTCCATAATTTACATTGACTGACCTGTGGGACCGGCCAGCCATGGACACAACATATATAAGTGAATTTTCATAGATTTTAATCATAGGGACCCCACATGTAAGGGACTTAACTAATAAAGATCAAGGGAAGGATTACTATTTACTAATCACGTGGGGCCCACTCTAACCTCTCTCCTCCATTATCTTTTCTCTCTCTCTTCTCTGTTTTCTCTCTTCTCTCCCACTCTCACGGCCGAGCGGCGCGGCGCGTCTACCAGCGACGAAGGGAGGAGGGAGGGCTTACCAGACCGGCGGCGACGGCGGCGGGGACACGGCGGCGGGGTGCGGCGCGGCGGCGGCGAGACGCCGGGGCACGGCAGCGGCGGCGCGGTGGCGGAATGTGGCGTCGGTGGAGGGGAAGAAAGGGGAAAAAGGGGAGAAGAGGGGGCAATGGCGTGGGGAGGGAAGGAAAAGGGGAGGGGTATTTATACGGCTCGGGGGAGGGGTGGCCGGCTTTAAACGACGACGGGACGGCGCGGGGGCGTGGGGCTCGGGGCGACTGCGACGCGCGGCGACGGGACGGCGTGGCGCGACGGTGACAGTGCGCGGCGCGGGCGGGGCTCGAGGCGGTGATGGCGACGGCGGTGACGCGATGGCGCAGCAGCGGCATGGTGCTCAAGGGCGACGGCGTCGCGATGGAGCGCGGCGCAGCGACAGAACGGGCGACGCGGGGCAACGGCGCGCGGCGGCTCACGGCGCGCGGCGATGGCGACGCGACGGCGGCGTGACAGGCGCGAGGCGGTGCAGCACGGGGCGCGAGGCCGACGGAACAGGTGCGCGGCAACGAGACGTCGCACGGTGATGGACGGCACAACAGCAGCGGCGACGCGACGTTGGCGCGACGCGGCGTGGTGATGGCGACGGTGCAGCAATGGGCGGCAGCAGCGCGGCGCGCGCTAGGGCGTGGGGCGCGGGGCGGCGCTGCACGGGGCGCGACGCGGGGGCAACGGCCACAGCGCGCGCGGAGGGGAGGGGCTTGAGACGTGCGACCGACGACGGCGACAGCGGAATGGAGACGGCGCGGCGACGGCGACTTGACGCGGCGGCGCGGCAGGGCGACCGGACGGCGACGGCGACGTCGGCGCGAGGCTCGGGGCGGCTAGGGGCGCGCGGCAGAGGAGTGGCAGGGCTATGGAACCACATCGAGCACCTAGGCCATAATGAACAGTGACGTTTTCCTATTTATCCACTTTTGGGGCCTATTTCCTATTAAAACTTGTCCCATAAATTTTAGATTTCACACAAATGGAGTTTACCCAGTATATGTTTTAATTTAGATGAAGGTTTACCAAATTTTAATATTACCCATATTTTATTCTTATATATATTTTTCTATTGCATTATTTAAATGAGGTCCAATTCTAAAATTAAACTAGATAATTTTGGAGGCTTTGCGGGTTCTAAAATTAATGAAAATATCCTAATGTGGCCATTATTATTACAATAGCACATTGAATGAACTTATTTGTATAACAATGCATTTTACGTGGGTCTATTCATTCTATAAATATAGATTGAGACTCAGTACAACATTAATCCAATTGTTTAATTAAACACTCACATATTCTTATAAAGCTTAATTTATTTATATGACTATTATTTTATATGAGTGATTTTCATGTCATGAGGAACTCGGCGAAATGTTCTAAGTATCAATCTATATATCCTGGTGAATTACTTATTTATAAACACGATCATTATAGTGGTGATCATCATTTCATGTGTTCTTATATTTCATGTGAGATTGGATTCAAATGAATTAGATTTGATTTTACTATTTCTTTTAGCTAATCATGGCATCAAGCCATCAGCATGGTTCGAATATTTAATATTTGATTTGTAATTTATAATAGAAATTAATATTTGGCTTTACTATCTTGTGCATAAATATCGGTAGGGTTAACAATAATATATTCTCGTAAATTATATCTATTGCTTAAATGTCGATCTTTTCTTTACTTTCTTTGTGATCATTTATGGTTTGGCAAGTAATAACAATCATAACAACCAGCATGATGCAAAAGTTTTTAAAAAGTTCAAAATTTTAGTGATTTTTATTATTGGGATTTTTTAGGGTGTTACAGACAGGTTCTTCCAAGGATGGAGAAGTAAAACAAGCTCCAGATGGTGCAGCTCAAACAAGTGATAAAGGTGCTGCAGATGGTTTTCAAGGGGTTCAAGGTGATGGCTCTCAAGGGGTTCAAGGTGTTGGCTCTCAAGGGGTTCAAGGTGTTGGTTCTCAAGGAATTCAAGGTGATGGTTCTCAGGGTTTTCAAGGTGAAAATCTTAACCAAGATGGCAACATGGCGCAGCTATAGTTTAACAACTTCCAAGATCGGATTGACTATGCCGTGCAATATGCTTTAATTAATCAATCTGGGGTATTGGTCAACACACTATCAAACACGGTGAAGTCGATGGTTGATGGCTCAATAGCTGAATATCAGGCTACAGGACCGTTATATTTGCCAGGAGGGGTTTTTCCAAATTATCGGCCCCTTAATCACTAACAATCAGCCGACTATTCAGCCAGTTCCTCCCAATGCACCACCAGCTCAACCGATAGCACCAGTATCGGCCCCTGCACCTGCTGCACCATCATCGGCACCAGGTCAACTGGTTAATCCGCGATTGCTGGTGAGAGAGCAGCCACAACATAGCGGGCAGAATGTGAATCGGCTAACTCAAGATCAAGTTGTAGCTATGTTCTTACCACCTCAATCTACTGTTGACACAGTCCAGCAACAGCCGATCCAACTGACACCACAAAGGCAGCAAGTTGTGCAGCCAATCCAACAGACACCGCCAAGGCAGCAGGTGGTACAGCCGATTTAGCAAACGCCACTGAGACAACAGGTTGTTTAGCCGATTCGGCAACAAGGTCTGATGAATGCATCGGCTGGGTTTGGAACACCTGACAATCGGCTAGGGCAGCATGCTGCGAATCAAGTTGTCCCAGAGCATTTAGTTCATAATGTGCAACCAGATCAAACGGTGGTACCTCAAGTTGTTCCCGAACATTTGATTCGCAATATACAGCCGAATTTTCAGAATTACCAGGGGGGCAATTTGAATTATCAGTATCAGCCTCCATCACCGCAAGTTCAATATCAGCAAGGAGGACCAGCTCAGCCCCAGTTTGTTCCTCAATACAATTAATTCGAGCCCGTGCCACAACAAACACAAGGAGCGCCTCAGCAACGACCATGAGCCGATATGATTGCAGATGTAATGAGGGAACAGTTTTGGGCTTAAGCTAAAAGATGCTGGAAATTTGTATCAGCATCCTTAAGCCAAGTGGTTTGAGAGAGTTCCTCTGCCTAACCGATTCAAGGTTCCAGACTTTTCAAAATTCTCAGGGCAAGATAGTGTTTAAACCTATGAACACGTTAGCCGATTTTTAGCTCAGTGTGGTGAAGCATCGGCTGTGGATGCCTTGAGGGTTAGGTTGTTTCCATTGTCTTTGTCCGGATCGGCTTTCACTTGGTTTTCTTCTTTGCCATGTGGATCTATTAACAGTTGGGCCGATTTGGAGAAGCATTTTCATAGCTATTTCTATAGTGGGATTCATGAGATGAAACTATCCGATTTAACAGCAATTAAGCAAAGGCATGATGAGCCTGTGCAAGAGTACATTCAGAGGTTCAGGGAGATGAGGAATAAATGCTACAGCTTGGCCTTGATTGATGCCCAGTTAGCCGATTTGGCTTTTCAGGGTATGATAGCTCCGATCAGGGAAAAGTTCTCGTCTCAAGACTTTGATAGTTTATCACACCTTGCGCAGAAGGTAACCTTGAATGAACAGAGGTTTGCAGAGGCCAGGAAGAACTTTAAAAAGGTTAATCATGTTTGTCCTTACATATATGGATCGGATGATGATGATGATGATGATTCCGAAATAGCAGTAGTCGAATGGGTTAGAAGCAAGAAGGTTATACCTTGCCAATCGGTAAAGAGTCCTGGAAAAGAGGAGCGGTATGACTTTGATATCACCAAGGCTGATGAGATTTTTGATTTGCTACTTCGGGAGAAACAGATTCAACTTCCTGCTGGTCATACAATCCCATCGGCTGAAGAATTGGGCAAGAGAAAGTATTACAAACGGCATAATTCTGGGTCTCATTCTACCAGTGATTGCAAAGTCTTCAGGCAGCAGATCCAGGCGGCTATTGAGGGAGGCAAAATCAAATTTGATGATTCCATGAGGCCGATGAAGGTTGATGGCAATCCTTTTCCTGTTAATATGGTACACACAGCTGGCCGAACAATCGATGGAGGAAGAGCGAGGGGTTTTCAGCTGAATTCAGCTAAAATTATTAATAAGTATCAGAAGAAATATGACAAACAGCAGGAGAGGCATTATGAGGAAGATGATGGTGGCTTTGATCCTCATTGGTGTTGTGAGTTCTTTAGGTTTTGCTGGAATGAGGATATGAGGTTGCCATCTATTGAAGACTATCCTGGGTGCAACAATGTTGTAGAAAGTTTGAGCCGATCATATAATAGAAGCAATCGGCTAAGGCAAGCTAGAGTTCCTGTTCATCAAAGGTTGGGCCCGGTGAACCAAGATTGCAACCAAGAGGACAATGAAGATAGGAAGACTTAGTGGTGTCCTTCTGGTATTTGTACAAAGAGTCAGAAAAGAAGGGTTCAAAGGTTGAGGAACAGGGAGCGCTTTCAGGAGGTTGAGCAAGAAATTAATCATTGGCTAAAGAAACAGAAGCCGAAGCAGGAGTGGCGTGTTAAGAATCAAGTTCCTGTAGCTGATGAAGTCGCAGCCGATGAAGCAAAGAGATTGGCTAAAGGGAAAAGTGTTGTGACTGCATCGGTTAACATGGTTTTCACGTTGCCTGCTGAATTTGGGGTCAAGCAAGCCGATGCCAATGAAGTTGAAGAAGAATCGGCTAAGTTGATTTTATCACCAGAACAAGCAGTCTTCGAGAAGCGGGAGGGGTCAGAGAATCGGCATCTTAAGCCGTTGTATATAAATGGCTATGTCAATGGGAAGCCGATGTCCAAGATGATGGTCGATGGTGGGGCTGCAGTGAATTTGATGCCTTATGCTACATTTAGGAAGTTCGACAGAAATGCTGAGGATCTCATCAAGACAAACATGGTGCTCAAAGATTTTGGTGGCAATCCATCGGAAACCAAAGGAGTTTTAAATGTGGAACTGATAGTCGGTAGCAAAACTATTCCTACAACATTCTTTGTCATCGACGGGAAGGGTTCCTACAGCTTGTTACTTGGAAGGGATTGGATTCATGCCAATTGTTGTATTCCTTCAACCATGCATCAATGCTTGATTCAGTGGCAAGGCGACAAGATTGAAATTGTGCCAGCCGACAGGTCAGTTAATGTTGCTAGTGCCGATTTAGCTCTTTCGGAGATGGATGGTCTCGACTGCTTATCTGGAAAAGTTTGGGATGGAGATTTTCTAAAAGTGTCCGATTTTGACATACAGCCAATTGCAGACGGAGAGCCCAAGCTATTATTTTATGTCAGCCGTGGAGGGTTCAAACGTCTATGCCAAGGACACGGTAGATGATCCCGATGACAAGCAAGGACAGGGTTTTATGTCAGCCGATGATTTGGAGGAGATTGACATAGGTCCAGGTGATCGACCAAGGCCAACATTTATTAGTAAGAATTTATCTTCATAATTTAGAACCAAGTTGATAGAGTTGTTAAAGGAATTTAGAGATTGCTTCGCTTGGGAGTATTATGAGATGCCAGGACTCAGCCGATCGATTGTTGAACATCGGCTACCTATCAAACCAGGGGTTAGACCACATCAACAACCTCCGAGAAGATGCAAAGCCGATATGCTCGAACCTGTCAAGGCTGAGATTAAACGTTTATATGATGCTGGTTTTATTCGTCCCTGCCGATATGCTGAGTGGGTTTCTAGTATAGTTCCTGTTATCAAGAAAGACGGCAAGGTGAGGGTGTGCATTGACTTCAGGGATTTAAATAAAGCTACCCCAAAGGATAAGTATCCAATGCCAGTAGCCGATCAACTGGTTGATGCTACTTCAGGGCTCAAGATATTGAGTTTTATGGATGGAAATTGTCACGCCCTGAAGTTCTTCTCCCTAGAAAAAATTCAATTAATAAATTGTTGCGAGAAATTATTTGTTTAAAGGCAAGAGAGAAACCCCTAATTAAATTAATGCAAATAATAATCGGAATCGGCATGTGGAATTTTTCTTGGATTCTACATGTCAAAATACGCTAATAGGATTTTTAGTGGAATTTTCAGAGCCTTGGAAATAATTTTAACCAATTCAAAAGGAGCATGTGCAATATTTAAATCCCTGGAAAATCCCTTTTTTTCCTTTTCTCTTCTTTTTCTTCCATTTTCCTCCCTTTTTCCTCTAGTTGGGCCCTCGGCCCACTTCCTCCCGCGCCCTTCCTCCTTGTTGGGCCGGCCCACTCCCTCCCTCCTCTCTCCGGGTCACCGACAGGTGGGGCCCACCTGTCGGCCCCTTCTTCCACCTCCAGCCGACGGTGGCAACCGCCGTTGAAACTGCCACGCCGCCGCCGCTTTCCCCGCTCCTCCCGCTCCCACTCCGCGCCCCACGTCTCTCCCCACGTTGCCGCCCATGTCCCGCCGTTTCCCGCCCTTGCACGCACCCGAGAATGGGCTAGATTCGATTCGAATCCTCTCCCCACTCTCTCTCCCCACCTCCCCCACGTCGGCGAGAAATCCGGCCGCTTCCCGGCATCGTCCGCCCCTCCCGAGCCCATATAAACCATCCCCGCATTCTCCAACTCCTTTTTCCTTTTTCCATCGGCCGCTCCCGAGCTCTCCACCGCGCCCGCACCGTGCGCCCACTCGCCGCCGCCATCTCCACCGCTCCGGCCACCTCTAGCAGCCGCTAGGGCCGCCGCCACACCACGCCGCCGCCGTCGTCGGGTTCGCACGGCCGAGGTCCGCCTCGTCCACCCCTCGCCTGTCGCAATCCATCTCCGGAGATCGCTGTCCACCTCGCGCCGGTGAGCACCACCACTACCGCCGCCTTCGGCCATGATTTCCGCCTGCCGTGAACCACCCCTCTCCCTCTAATCCCTCCCATCTTGTTCCCTAGGAGGTCTCGGAGCTCGTCTGCCCATCGTCGCCGTTCCCCGGTCGCTCGCCGTCGCCGTTCGCCGTCGTCTTCCCCCACGCCGGCCAACTCGTGGTGAGGCACTCCTCCCCTCTTTTCCCCTTCCTCTCCCTCCTAGCGCCGAGCCGAGCCGAGCCGCCGCTTCGGTCGTGCGCCGTCGCCTTCGGCCGCCGCCGCCGCCTCCCGCGCCGCCGGTTGCCGTCGCCGGCGATCGCATGCCGCCGCTTCTAGCCATGGCCGCCGGTCGGCTTTGGAGCCGAGCCGCGCCCGGCGACCGCTTCTCCCACCACCGCCCGATCGGCTCGGGGCCGATCTGGGCCGACGGTCCCATGGACCGGCGGTGGACCACCCGCGTGGTCCCGGTCCATGGTGGACCGGCCCCTTGAGCCGCTGCCGAGTGGGGCCCGCTTGTCGGCGCCCCCCCCCCTCTTTGCTGACGTCATCCAGGATCCTTTATTGCGCAATAAATGATTTAAGGACTTTTTGTTATAGTAATAAACACAGAGAATCTTCTAAAAATGATATCTAATTCATCCGAGCTCTGATTAAGTCCATTCAAGTCTCAGTAAATTCATAAAAATGCGTAGAATCCATTAAAAATGGTTTTGTTTCCTGTTTCAGTAGTCTTATAGCCTATTTTGCTTGTGTGCTTTGTTTGTCGCATAGATTTCGGTCATTTCGTCGATCCGCGGTTTCTCGAAGACGTTGTTGTGGTCTCATCAGTGCGAGAGCAAGGCAAGTCATGCATTACAATTGATCATATTGTACCCAATTTACAAATGTCCCGTATTTCTATTAAATACTGCATTGTTTTACAATATCATGTGGGATGGGTCCTACTACTCAGCCATATATTGTTTACCTTATGCCATTGACAACTTGGGTATTAAAATGACTAGATGTTGGTTTAGGAAATGCTTAGCCATGCTTAGTTCAACTAGTATACAAAGGGGGATCACATTAAAGCATAGACTTTGATTATTGGCATAGCTTTGGTTTAGTGCCACCGCAATGGTGTTTGTTAATTAAAATACACTACATGGTGGGCTGTGGGTGCATGGTTTTGTTAGTCGTGCCCATGGTGATTAAGGACCGGTTCGCGGGATGCCCTGGAACAACTTATCGTACTTACCACAAGCCAGCGTGGGCAACAGCTGGGCTTGTAGTGTAGCTTTCCTCTAGCCGACGTACCCAGGTGAGGGTGGGCGTGATAGAGTTGGGTCGGCCAGGGTGTCCGGTCGATTGGCTTCCGGATTCACCGTGGCACGAAAGGGGGGCTGCCCGTTGCCTGCTGGGGATAGGGGCGAACCCTAAGGTGTGGTGCGATCGGTTAGAGGGGGTTATGCGATGGGTCCTGTTACGGCCTCTTTCCGGTATGTCGTGGTGGCATGTCGGAGCACGGAAACGTGTCATGGGGCTGTGTCTTGTGGGTACAGTTGTACACCTCTGATCAGAGTAAAACTATTCGAATAGCCGTGCCCGCGGTTATGGGCGTTCGACCAGATTCACCGTGATTAGTCTCACCCTAGTTAGCTAATGAACTGGTGTAGTTCAGGTGGTGTAGCGTTGAACAGTGATTGGTTAATATTGATTAATTACTGCAACTGTTTTAATGCTTTCGACAACTGCTTTTAAATGCTAGCTTTATGCAAAAGAACCTTTAGCCTCCCTTGGTTATATCCTGCATTATACCTCCTCTTCCGGTATGACTTGCTGAGTACAGTGGGTAGTACTCAGTCGCCCGCTGCAAGAGTCAAGTCTTCAGGCTTAGCTCGCTTTTATCTTTTTCCGCTGCATTTGTAATCTTTTATATTTTTGTAAGACATGGATCTGTATGTCAACAATTATCGTTTGTGTACCCTGGCTGGTCTTGGACAGGGGTTTAATACACATTCAGCTTAGAAATTCTGGTTCGTGAATTTCTGGGCGTGACAGAAATGCAGGATAATCAGATTTTCATGGCCGAAGAAGATATCCATTAGACGGCTTTTAGGTGTCCTGGTGCAATCGGTTCGTTTGAGTGGGTTGTAATGACTTTTGGGTTGAAAAGCGCCGGAGCTACATATCAAAGAGCTATGAATTATACTCCCTCCATCTATTTTTGATAGTCATATTTCCAAATCTGAAAAATTTATTTTTGATAGGCATATTTCAATCCAACAACTTATCATCTCAATAACTTTCTCAGATTCAATGCATGACTCTTCATTCTTCTACACATGATTGGCTACATGGACATTGAGAAATGTAAATATTAATGAATCGCTTGTTTACGAGGAATGACTAGTAGCATGTTTAAATGGATGATAAGTAGAATTACTTATCCTTGGTCTATGTGTCAAGATGAAATATGACTATCAAAAGTAGATGGAGGGAGTATATATCATGATCTGATCAACTGGTTGGTTGAAGTCTATATTGATGATGTGGTTGTTAAGTCTAAAGAGATAGAGGATCCCATAGCCGATTTGAGGAAGGTTTTTGAGAGAACAAGGAAATATGGCCGGAAGATGAACCCAACAAAATGTGCTTTTCGTGTTTTGGCTGGCCAATTTTTGGGATTTCTTGTTCATGAGAGGGGGATTGAGATAACTCAAAGGAGTGTTAGTGCAATTAAGAAAATTCAGCCTCCGGAGAACAAGACAGATTTACAGGAGATGATCGGCAAGATAAATTTTGTCCGAAGATTTATTTCTAATTTTCTGGAAGATTGGAGCCTTTTACACCATTGTTACGGTTGAAGGCCGATCAAAAGTTTACTTGGGAGGCAGAGCAACAGAAGGCTTTGGATAGTATTAAGGAATATCTTAGCCCTCCTCCAGTGTTGATTCCTCCACAGAAAGGGATACCCTTTAGATTATATTTGTCAGCCGGTGAGAAGTCAATCGGCTCGGTCCTAATTCAGGAGTTGGAAGGAAAAGAGAGGGTTGTATTCTATCTAAGCCGTCGGCTCTTGGATGCAGAAACAAGATATTCCCCTATGGAGAAGTTGTGCTTGTGCTTATATTTTTCATGTACAAGGTTAAGGCATTATCTATTGTCCAACGAATGCACTGTCATATGCAAAGCTGATGTCGTCAAGTACATGTTATCGGCTCCAATTTTGAAAGGAAGGGTTGGAAAGTGGATATTTTCCTTAACGGAGTTTGATCTTCGGTATGAGTCACCGAAGGCGGTCAAAGGGCAAGCTATAGCTGATTTTATTGTTGATCATCGTGATGATTCAATCGGCTCGGTTGAGGTTGTGCCAGGGACTTTGTTCTTTGATGGGTCAGTATGCACTCATGGTTGTGGTATCGGCTTGGTCATAATTTCCCCTCGGGGGGCAAGTTTTGAGTTTGCTTATACTATTAAACCTTATGCGACTAATAATCAGGCTGAGTATGAAGCAGTTCTCAAAGGGTTGCAGTTACTCAAGGAAGTTGAAGCCGATGCTATTGAAATTATGGGAGATTCTTTGCTAGTGATCAGCCAATTGGCAGGGGAATATGAGTGCAAGAATGATACATTAATGGTTTATAATGAGAAGTGCCGAGAGCTAATGAAGGAATTTCAGCTGGTTACTTTGAGGCATGTATCTCGAGAGCAAAATATTGAAGCTAATGATTTGGCCCAAGGGGTGTCGGGATATAAGCCGATGATCAAAGATGTCAAGGTTGAAGTTGCTGCATTAACAGCCGATGATTGGAGATATGATGTACATCAATATTTACAGAATCCATCTCAATCAGCTTCTCGGAAATTGTGTTACAAAGCGTTGAAGTATACTTTGTTGGATGATGAGTTCTATTATCGGACGATTAATGGGGTGTTGCTTAAGTGTTTGAGTGCCGATCAAAGCTAAGGTTGCAATTGGTGAGGTTCACGAAGGAATTTGTGGTACTCATCAATCGGCTCATAAGATGAAGTGGTTGCTTCGACGTGCGGGGTATTTTTGGCTGACAATGCTGGAAGATTGTTTCAAATATTACAAGGGGTGCCAAGATTGTCAGAAATTTGGAGCAATTCAAAGAGCACCGGCATCGGCTATTAATCCTATCATTAAACCATGGTCATTTAGAGGTTGGGGAATTGATATGATCAGTATGATTAATCCACCATCGAGTAAAGGGCATAAGTTTATATTGGTGGCGACCGATTATTTTACCAAATGGGCGGAAGCAATTCATTTAAGAAAGTTGATTCGGGGGATGCTATACAATTTGTTCAAGAGCATATAATCTATCGATTAGGGATTCCTCAAACCATTACAATCGATCAAGGTTCAATCTTCGTGTTCGACGAGTTTGTTCAGTTTGCCGATAGCATGGGTATCAAATTGTTGAATTCTTCACCATATTATGCACAAGCTAATGGGCAGGCCGAGGCATCTAACAAGAGTTTGATCAAATTGATTAAGAGAAGGATTTCTGATTATCCTCGGCAGTGGCATACTCGATTGGCCGAAGCATTGTGGTCTTATCGGAAGGCTTGTCATGGATCGATCCAAGTCCCTCCTTATAAGCTTGTTTGTCACGACCAGAAATAACCCAACGGGCGTTCCTTACGTGCGTGTATTATTCCTTGTCCCAGGAGGCAAGGTACACCAAAAGTTGATACATTTCAAAGTTTATCAAGCGGAAGCGTAAATAATTAATTTATTACATGGGCGGCGAAGGCCCAGCACACACAAAGACAAACGGGAAACAGCGGAAGACTAGGGCGACGACCACAGGCGCTTGACGGCAGGCACGAGCTAAACACCAAAGCCTTCATCATCCAGGGCTCCTCTACTGGGTTTGGGAAAAATTGAGCAAGACTGAGTACAACCACCGTACTCAACAAGACACACCCACAAGTGCAGAATAAATGCAAGGGAGTACAAAGGGGGTTATAATATAGGGGGTAGGGTTTGCAGTAAACAGCATTTAAAGACACTTAGTTGCTCAAAGCTATTTTGTAAATATGATCCTAGAGCTATACAATATTATTAATCAAGGCCGTGAACCCACACGAACATGCCTTAACCCAAGGCCTACGATGATTCAGACCGAACTGGTAACCCGACCCTGGGTCCCAGCTCGTCCCAAGCCAACCCAGGCCAACCATTCCACATTTTAGTTGTTAAGTAGGTTTTAAGAATTAAAAACACTAACTTGGGTACATTGCTCGGCTTGCCCATAACCGAGGGCGCGGCTATTCGAATAGATTATACTCTGATCAGAGGTGTACATCTTTACCAACAACACACATCTTCCTCACGTGTAACCACGTGCCACATACCACCACGGTATATGGACGGAAGACGTGATATAGTTTCCAACCCATCCTGGCCATAGACAAGAGTACCGACCTAACCCCACCTACGGCCGGAACCCCCGGGACAGGTAGGCAGGACTGAGCCCCTAGCAGCAGGACACCGGCCCTGTGCCATGACATCTCGACTACCGGGCCGCAGCTCATGTAGCCTTCATTTGCCCTAGAGATGTCCATCGACCCCCGACTTCGTCCATCTCCATCCGTGTACTTTTGTTTATGACCAGACTGAGCCACAAACTAAGCCTTACCCATTAGACATGTGGAAGTACGGTAGTGCTTTGCAACAGAGGTCCGAAGACCGGTCCTTATATGGCCGAGGTGCTACCATCAAAACCATGCACCCCGAGCCCAGCCTAAAACCATTTTGAGGGTTTTGAATAGAGGGAGAGGGGTGAATCCAATTCCACAATAATCCAACCATTCCATGGTGTCCAAGTGATATGAATATTCCCAAGGTCTAGAGTTATAAAACCACCCTATGTTGTCCTATTAAACAGCGAAGCATCTACCTAAATCCATACTGGTGGAACCATGAATAAAATGTCCACTAGTTGGGGTTTTGTTTATCCTAGGGTGAACAAGGTAATAATAACAATAACAATAATAAGTTCGTAACAAAGGTAAATAGGCATGGCTAAATAAAACAGTGATAACGCGGGAATTTTAAATAAAGCGGTAATGCAATAATTTAAATCAAAATAACTTTATAAACTGGGATTCAATATGTTCAAGGATGATGTGACTTGCCTTGCTCGCTTTCCCAAACGTCGGCTTCAACCTCCACGAAGAGCGGATCTTCCGAAGCTACAGCGTCTACACGACCAACGGAAAATAAAAGGGCTTTTACTCTAATAAACTCCATATAACAAGCAAGAACAAAGCACAAAAATGGGTTCTTGACTTCTTAAGGAAAAATTAGAGACTTGAACGGTCCAATTCCGAGTTCAAATGGCCAAGTTATGGCCATTTGAAGTTTATATGCTCTTTAAATGAATATTTACGAATTTCTTCATTTAAATTTTAATTTAAAAATATATTTATTGCGTCAGCCGGGAAAGAGGGCGCGCGGACCGGGTCCACGGGAGTGGGACCCACGCGGCAGCCTCACGGTTCACGGTGGACCGGGTGCACCCGGCTCACACCGGCCGACGCCGTGGGCCCCACGCGTCAGCCGCACCCGAGGGCGCGGGCGGCTGACGGCCGGGCCCCACGCGGCAGCCGCTAGGCGCGCCCGGAGGCGGCCACGTCGGCGCAGCCGGCGGGAGGCGGCGCGCCCGCGCCCCTTTGGTCGCCGGCGTCGGCCATAGGCATGGCGGAGCGGCGGCCGAGAGAGGGGAGGGAAACGGGGAAACGAAGCGGCGGTCCATGGCTCACCCCGGGTCGACGGCGACGACGGAAACGACAACCGGAGCGGAGGAAGGCGGCGGCGCGGCTCGGGTGGACGGGGTCGACGGCGCTCCGGCGGTCAGCGAGCGAAACGGAGGGGTGGACGAGGTCGGCGAGGATGCGGCGAGGCCGAAGGAGGCGGCGCCGAGGTGGGAGGTGGTCCGGGGCGACGACGGCGGCGGACCGGAGCTCGGCGGCGACGGCGGAGAGAGAGAGCGACGGCGCGAGCTTGATTCCGGCGAGGAGAGAGGGCGGTGAGCGGCGGAAACGGTGGTGGGTAGCTCGGGGAGGGTTTATATAGGGTTGGGAGTGAGAGAGGGCGGCCGAAGGAGGGGGAAACGGGCGCGGGAGACCCGGCCGCCATTAATGGCGCCGGCGAGGTTAGGGGAGAGGTTTCCAAACAAATCCGAGGGAGAGAGGGAGGGAAAAATGGGGGGAAAGGGGGAGGGGATCCCGGGGAATAATTCCCCCCACATTGTTGCGCGCGGGGACGGCGGGAGGCGGCGGGATTCGCGGCGGCGGCGGCGCTAGGCGCGGGCGAGGCGGCGGGGGCGGCGGAAGGAAGGGGATGACGGGTCGGCCCCACCCGTCAGCGAGGGTGGCGGGCGGGCCCGCCCGTCAGCGGCGCGCACGCGGGGAGGGCCGAGTGGGCCGCGGGGGAGAGGAGAGAGGGGGAGGGAGATGGGCCGAATTCGGCCCATTAGTGGGGAGAGGGTGATTTTTAGGGTTTTCTTTTTATAAAACCTTTTTAACTTTGTTTATTTCTTAATAATTATTATTTGTGCTCTGAAAATTCCACTAAAATTTATTTACACATTTTAGGCTTTTAGGAAATATACAAAAATCCTCCAAGCCCTATTTGACTTTTAACTTTGCACATTTTAATTTTTGAAGGCTTTCACAAGCATTTTAATTATTCTAGGCATAATTTAGAGGATGTATTTTAGGGTCGATTTGGGACACGACAAACCTACCCCCCTTAAACGGAATCTCGACCCTGAGATTCGGAAGAACTGGCGAAGAGATCTGGATGGGCTGCCTTCAGCTCGTCTTCACGCTCCCAGGTAGCTTCTTCCTCGGCGTGGTTGCTCCATTGGACCTTGCAAAAACGGATTACCCGGTTCCTGGTCCTGCGCTCCATGGTGTCCAGGATTTTCACTGGTCTCTCCACGTAGGTCAAGTCTTCGCGAACTTCAATCTGCTCTATGTCGGCCTGCTCGGTCGGCACTCGAAGACATTTCTTGAGTTGCGACACATGGAACACATCATGCACGTTGCCCAAGGAAACGGGCAGCTCCAATTGGTAAGCAACTTCTCCGCGTCGAGCAATGATGCGGAAAGGACCCACGAACCGAGGAGCGAGCTTCCCTTTCGCTTGAAACCTGTGTACACCCCGCAACGGCGTTACCCGGAGATACACAAAGTCATCCACTGCGAATTCCAGGTCACGGCGTCGGTTGTCTGCATAACTCTTCTGCCGAGACCGTGCCACCTTTAGGTTTTCCCGAATGGTCCTGACCTTCGCTTTAGCTTCTCTCAAGATATCGGTCCCGAATACTTGGCTTTCCCCAACTTGGTCCCACAATAGTGGTGTCCTACATTTGCGGCCATACAACGCTTCGTATGGTGCCATCTGTATGCTGGCTTGGTAGCTGTTATTATAGGAGAACTCGGCGTAGGGGAGACTCTTATCCCATGTCTTCCCAAAATCTAGGACACATGCGCGAAGCATATCTTCGAGGATCTGGTTCAGACGCTCGGTCTGCCCATCTGTCTGCGGGTGGTACGCGGTGCTGAAATTTAATCGGGTTCCCAACTCTTCTTGGAGTTTCTTCCAGAAATGAGAGGTGAACTGGCTTCCCCGATCAGATACAATTTTCTTGGGGACGCCATGCAGACTTACGATCCTAGCGAAGTAGTGTTCAGCTAGTTTGTTCCCTCCATAGGTGGTCTTTACGGGAATGAACCGTGCTACCTTGGTTAGTCAATCCACGACTACCCATCTAGAATCATATCCGCCTTGGGTTTTTGGAAGTCCGGTGATAAAATCCATCCCAATTCCATTCTGGCACTTGTAGAGGTTGAAGTCCGGCCGGTCATTGGTGCTCGGCTTTGACACGCTGGCACACATCACAAAGGGCCACGAACTCTGCAATTTCCCGCTTCATACTAACCCACCAATATTTCTCTTTCAAGTCCAAGTACATCTTCGTGCTGCCAGGATGGATGGAATAGGGACTTTCGTGAGCTTCCTGAAGTATCAACTGTTTAAGTTCCCTGACGTCTGGAACGCATACCCGATTTCCATTCCATAGGGTTCCGTGTTCATCCTCTGTGAAACCAGCGGCTTTACCCTGTTTCATATTCTTGAGGAGCCCATGCATATCCGGATCATTCTTCTGAGCCTCGCGGATTTGATCGAGCAAGGTAGGCTTGGCTTCCCATGTAGCCAAGAATCCACGACCAACTGTGCTTAGGTTCAGTGCTTCCAACTGTTGATTAAGTTCCGGTGGAATGCCACGGACGCCAAGAGTGTTGCAATGGCTTTTTCGACTTAGAGCGTCGGCGACTACGTTGGCCTTGCCAGGATGATAGTGGATCCCCACATTATAATCCTTGATGAGTTCTAACCATCTCCTCTGCCGAAGATTCAGATCCGACTGAGTGAAGATGTATTTTAAACTCTTATGGTCAGTATATATTTCACAGCGATTTCCAATGAGATAGTGCCGCCAGATCTTTAGAGCATGAACCACAGCGGCCAATTCCAAATCATGGGTAGGGTAGTTGCCTTCATGAGGCCGCAGCTGGCGTGAGGCATAGGCTACCACATGACCTTCCTGCATTAATACACACCCCAAACCTTGGCGCGAAGCGTCACAGTACACCAGGAAGTCCTTACGAGTATCCGGTAGAGTTAATACTGGCGAGGAAACCAGCTTCTCTTTGAGAGTTTGGAATGCTTTATCACACTGCGGACTCCACACAAATTTTTCTTCTTTCTTCAACAACTGTGTCATGGGTCGAGCGATTTTGGAGAAGTTCTCGATGAACCTCCGGTAGTACCCGGCCAAACCCAAAAAGCTGCGGACTTGAGTGAACGTCTTGGGTTGCTTCCAATCGGTGACGGCGGTCACCGTTTCGGGGTCCACAGCAACTCCTTTAGCAGATATCACGTGCCCTAAGAACTTGACTTCGGACAACCAGAACTCACACTTGCTAAGCTTGGCATACAATTGATGTTCCCGCAGTTTTCCCAACACCAGACGGAGATGCTGCTGATGGTCTTCCTCTGATTGCGAGTACACCAGGATGTCGTCGATGAAGACCACGACAAACTTATCCAAGTATTCCATGAACACTTTGTTCATTAAGTTCATGAAGAAGGCAGGAGCATTGGTTAGACCGAACGACATCACCGTGAATTCATACAGCCCATATCGCGTGGTGAATGCGGTCTTCGGGATATCTTCTTCACGAATACGCAATTGGTGATATCCGGAGCGAAGATCGATTTTAGAAAAGACGGTGGCACCTTTGAGCTGGTCGAACAGATCATCAATCCGAGGAAGAGGGTACTTGTTTTTGATAGTGACTTCATTGAGAGCTCTGTAGTCAACACACATCCTCTTTGTCTTGTCCTTCTTTTCCACAAAAATCACGGGAGCACCCCAGGGGGAAGTGCTCGGCCGAATATACCCCTTTTCCTTCAGCTCTTCCACTTGCTTCTTGACTTCGGCAAGTTCATTCGCGGCCATACGGTAGGGCCGCTTGTACAGAGGAGTTGTTCCTGGAGCAAGATCTATCCGGAACTCGATCTCCTGCTTGGGCGGCATACCGGGTAGTTCTTCCGGAAACACGTCACCGAATTCACTGACGATGGGGATTTCTGACAGTCCTATCTGATGAAGTTCCGAACTGCCAACAGAGGTTGGGGGTGCAAAGAACACAACTGGTTGTTCCGGCCCTCGGTACAGAGTGACAGTGCGCCTTGCGCAATCCACTACACCTTGGAATTGAGCCAACCAATTCATCCCAAGGATCACATCCAAGTTCTTGGTGTCCAGAAGAATCAAATCCGAGGGAAAAGGGATTCCCTGGATTTCTATAGGAACGGCTGGGCTATAATACTTTGCTGTCATATCCCCTCCAGGGGTGGTGATGAGCAGAGGGTTTCTAAGCCATTCTACCCCCAGTTGATTTCTTCCCACGAAAGGCACAGATATAAACGAGTGGGAAGCTCCAGAGTCGAACAAAATGGTAGCAGGAATGGAATGAATGAGGAACGTACCAACGATGACGTCCGGAGTCGTCAGCACATCCTCGGCAGTCACGTGGTTCACACGACCCCGAGCGACGTCCTTACCACCGTTGTTGGGGCGGGGAGGCGCTTGGCCTTGCTGGCGCTGCGGCTTTGGGCATTTATCCGCAAAGTGTCCGGGTTCGAAGCAGTTGAGCACAGACGCTGCTGACCTTGAACGTCTCTGCGGCCTTGACCAGGCTGCACAACGGGCGCAGGAGGACGGGGTGCACGGGTACCTTGCTGACTTTGCTGTTGCTTCAGCTGTGGGACGCACACCACGAATTGAGGTCGGGGCGCGGAGCGTGGTTGCTGCTACTGCTGCTGCTGCGAGGAGGATCCCCCTGGATAGGGATTGGTGTAGCGGACCCTTTGGTTAGCCCCCTGTTGATTGCGGAAATTCGCCAAGCGACGCTTGTGCGACTCCAGTTCCTTGTGCTTGGCTTCCAAGCGGACGCTCTTGTCCACCAGACGTTGGAAATCCGGATAGTCCCCGGAAACGAGACGCACAGAAAGCTCAGGGTCCATTCCTGCCAAGAACTTCTCCTGCTTTTCCTCATCTTCCCGAACATCCTTCGGAGCGTACCGGGCCAAGTTGTTAAACTCATGCAAATACTCCATCACGGAGTGGTTGCCTTGCTTCAACTCCCGGAATTCCCTTTTCTTAAGGGCCATGACTCCGGCGGGCACATGGGTCCTCCGGAAAGCGGCGGTGAATCGGGCCCAAGTAATTGGCTGCCCCTCTGGCTGCGTAGCCTAGAAGTGGTCCCACCATAGAGATGCAAGCCCCTGCAATTGGTGAGCGGCAAAGATGACTTTCTCCTCATCGTTGCACTGCACGGTGTCTAACTTCTTCCCTACGGCATGCAACCAATCCAAGGCATCCACGGGGTTATTGGAGCTGGAGAAGGTAGGCGGGCGGATGCGAAGGAACTCGGCGAGCTTAGAATGCTGCGGGGGTGGTGGTGGAGCATTATGCTGTGGTGGATTTTGGATGTGGTGGAGGAAAGCAGCCATCATATTGGCCTGCTGGGCGAGGATTTGGGTGAGGATGGTGTTGGTGTCTGGTGGTGGTGGTGGAGGCGGGGGAGGAGGGGGAGGTGGGCTGCCATGGTTGTTGTGGTTGCTGCCTTCGGGTTGGTTGCCATCACCGGTAGCAGCATTTCTCCTGGTTGTCACCATCTGAAATATCCCATACAGAACCAGCCAAGAGAGAGAACAGACTATTAAAACTAATCACCCACGACTACCATAATTCTTGAATTTATTACTGCTATTGAAATGGGTTCATTAAGGTTCAGGTTGCTTAGGCAGATAAAAAATAAAGACAGGCTCCGACACAGTTATACCACACACCGTTACAACCATGCCCCACACGACTCCAACAGGAAGACAAACGAGAAAGAACACACGCGCAAGCCTACTAACTGCTCGTCTACTTCTGCGACGGGCCAGGGCGGAAGGTGAGCAGCAGCGCATCCTCCGTGCTACCAACGCCGGAGGCTTCCCCCTCCTAAGGAACCACGGGCGCGGGCTCGGCACAAGGGGTCTCCACGAAGCAGGTCCACACCAGGGACTGACGAACAAGCTCAGGCCTGGAGGTGCTCTTGCGGGCGGTGATCTTCTGGCTACGGCAGACGCGGCGGCGCTTGGGACGGCAGACCTCTCCCTGGGCGACCTTGAGCTGACACAGCTGCGCGTCTAGGTCCTTCTTCAGCTGCAGATTCTCCTGACGCAGCTCCAGGATCTTCATGTTGTTCTCGACCATCCCACGGCGCACCATATGATGGAAGTCAATACGGGCCGCATCGTACGCCTCCACCATGCGCGCCAGGTGCATGATGGTAGCGTCATCCTCCGAGCTAGCATCCCGGAAGGTGGCATAGTCGCGGGCTCCTCCGTGACGAGGGTGGTAGCGGTAGGGCGAGTGCTGCAACTCGTCCGGGTAGCGCTGGTGAAGAGTGCCGATGGCGAGGAGTGTGGCGTTCTGGCAAGCGGCGGAGAAGGAATCACCTCCCGCGGTGACTGCCAACGAAGTCCTCTCGGGAGAGCCAGTGAGGATCACTGCAGTGACCTCCCAAGCAGCGTGGGGCTCTGCATCGTCTTCCTCCTGCTCCGGGAGCTGCTTGCCCTGGTAGTCCACTCCATGCAGATATCCCAGGACAACGCACATGCCCCGCAGCTCCAGAACAAAGCCGGTCAGGTCCAGGCCACGACGGTTCATGCTGCCGGCCATCTAGAAGCAAGGACAAAAGAGAGAAAATATTTTAGAGATCAGCTTTAGATGATAAATGAAGCAGCAAGACAGAGAGAGACTAAAGGATTTTCACAAATAAGAGAGGATTTTTATTCCGAAAATATTGCTAAGGCTTAGGATCTAAGGCTCGTCCTAGGGTCAAGGAGGCTCTGATACCAACTTGTCACGACCGGAAATAACCAAACGGGCGTTCCTTACGTGCGTGTATTATTCCTTGTCCCAGGAGGCAAGGTACACCAGAAGTTGATACAATTCAGAGTTTAATAAGCGGAAGCGTAAGTAGTTAATTATTACATGGGCAGCGACGGCCCAGCACACTCAAAGACAACGAAAAACAGCGGAAGACTAAGGCGACGACCACAGGCGCTTGACGGCAGGCACGAGCTAGACACCAAAGCCTTCATCATCCAGGGGCTCCTCTTCTGGGTTTGGGAAAAATTGAGCAAGACTGAGTACAACCACCGTACTCAACAAGACACACCCACAAGTGCAGCATAAATGCAAAGGACTACAATGGAGTTATAGTATAGGGGTTAGGTTTTGCAATAAACAGCATTTAAAAGACCCTTAGTTGCTCAAAGCTAAATTTAAAACACGATCCTAGAACTATTTAATATTATTAAACAAGGCCGTGAACCCACACGAACCTGCCTTAACCCAAGGCCTACGATGATTCAGACCGAACTGGCAACCCGACCCTGGGTCCCAGCTCGTCCCAAGCCAACCCAGGCCAACCATTCCACATTTTAGTTATTAAGCCGGTTTTAAGAATTAAAAACACTAACTTGGGTACATTGCTAGGCTTGCCCATAACCGAGGGCGCGGCTATTCGAATAGGTTTTACTCTGATCAGAGGTGTACATCTTTACCCACAAGACACGTCTTCCTCACGTGCAACCACGTGCCACATACCACCACGGCATATGGACGGAAGACATGACATAGTTTCCAACCCATCCTAGCCATAGACAAGAGTACCGACCCAACCCACCTACGGCCGGAACCCCCGGGACAGGTAGGCAGGACTGAGCCCCTAGCAGCAGGACACCGGCCCTGTGCCATGACATCTCGACTACCGGGCCGCAGCTCGTGTAGCCTTCATTTGCCCTAGAGATGTCCATCGACCCCTGACTTCGTCCACCTCCATCCGTGTATTCTTGTTTATAACCAGACTGAGCCACAAACTAAGCCTTACCCATTAGACATGTGGAAGTACGGTAGTGCTTTGCAACAGAGGCCCGAAGACCGGTCCTTATATGGCCGAGGTGCTACCATCAAAACCATGCACCCCGAGCCCAGCCTAAAACCATTTTGAGGGTTTTGAATAGAGGGAGAGGGGTGAATCCAATTCCACAATAATCCAACCATTCCATGGTGTCCAAGTGATATGAATATTCCCAAGGTCTAGAGTTATAAAACCACCCTATGTTGTCCTATTAAACAGCGAAGCATC
Organism: Oryza glaberrima; assembly: GCF_000147395.1. Taxonomy (NCBI): domain Eukaryota; kingdom Viridiplantae; phylum Streptophyta; class Magnoliopsida; order Poales; family Poaceae; genus Oryza; species Oryza glaberrima. The sequence goes on from NC_068326.1 coordinate 12,428,735, forward strand.
TACCTAAATCCATACTGGTGGAACCATGAATAAAATGTCCACTAGTTGGGGTTTTGTTTATCCTAGGGTGAACAAGGTAATAATAACAATAACAATAATAAGTTCGTAACAAAGGTAAATAGGCATGGCTAAATAAAACAGTGATAACGCGGGAATTTTAAATAAAGCGGTAATGCAATAATTTAAATCAAAATAACTTTATAAACTGGGATTCAATATGTTCAAGGATGATGTGACTTACCTTGCTCGCTTTCCCAAACGTTGGCTTCAACCTCCACGAAGAGCGGATCTTCCGAAGCTGCAGCGTCTACACGACCAACGGAAAATAAAAGGGCTTTTACTCTAATAAACTCCATATAACAAGTAGGAACAAAGCACAAAAATGGGTTCTTGACTTCTTAAGGAAAAATTAGAGACTTGAACGGTCCAATTCCGAGTTCAAATGGCCAAGTTATGGCCATTTGAAGTTTATATGCTCTTTAAATGAATATTTACGAATTTCTTCATTTAAATTTTAATTTAAAAATATATTTATTGCGTCAGCCGGGAGAGAGGGCGCGCAGACCGGGTCCACGGGAGTGGGACCCACGCGGCAGCCTCACGGTCCACGGTGGACCGGGTGCACCCGGCTCACACCGGCCGACGCCGTGGGCCCCACGCGTCAGCCGCACCCGAGGGCGTGGGCGGCTGACGGCCGGGCCCCACGAGGCAGCCGCTAGGCGCGCCCGGAGGCGGCCACATCGGCGCGGCCAGCGGGAGGCGGCGCGCCCGCGCCCCTATGGTCGCCGGCGGCGGCCATAGGCATGGCGGAGCGGCGGCCGAGAGAGGGGAGGGAAAGGGGGAAACGAAGCGGCGGTCCATGGCTCACCCCGGGTCGACGGCGACGATGGAAACGGCAACCGGAGCGGAGGAAGGCGGCGGCGCGGCTCGGGTGGACGGGGTCGACGGCGCTCTGGCGGTCAGCGAGCGAAACGGAGGGGTGGACGAGGTCGGCGAGGATGCGGCGAGGCCGAAGGAGGCGGCGCCGAGGTGGGAGGTTGTCCGGGGCAACGACGGCGGCGGACCGGAGCTCGGCGGCGACAGCGGAGAGAGAGAGCGATGGCGCGAGCTCGATTTCGGCGAGGAGAGAGGGCGGTGAGCGGCGGAAACGGTGGTGGGGAGCTCGGGGAGGGTTTATATAGGGTTGGGAGTGAGAGAGGGCGGCCGGAGGAGGGGGAAATGGGCGCGGGAGACCCGGCCGCCATTAATGGCGCCGGCGAGGTTAGGGGAGAGGATTCCAAACAAATCCGAGGGAGAGAGGGAGGGAAAAATGGGGGGAAAGGGGGAGGGGATCCCGGGGAATAATTCCCCCCACTTTATTGCGCGCGGGGATGGCGGGAGGCGGCGGGATTCGCGGCGGCGGCGGCGCTAGGCGCGGGCGAGGCGGCGGGGGCGGCGGGAGGAAGGGGATGACCGGTGGGCCCCACCCGTCAGCGAGGGTGGCGGGCGGGCCCGCTCGTCAGCGGCGCGCACGCAGGGAGGGCTGAGTGGGCCGCGGGGGAGAGGAGAGAGGGCGAGGGAGATGGGCCGAATTCGGCCCATTAGAGGGGAGAGGGTGATTTTTAGGGTTTTCTTTTTATAAAACCTTTTTAACTTTGTTTATTTCTTAATAATTATTATTTGTGCTCTGAAAATTCCACTAAAATTTATTTACACATTTTAGGCTTTTAGGAAATATACAAAAATCCTCCAAGCCCTATTTGACTTTTAACTTTGCACATTTTAATTTTTGAAGGCTTTCACAAGCATTTTAATTATTCTAGGCATAATTTAGAGGATGTATTTTAGGGTCGATTTGGGACGCGACAGCCCCGTTCAACTGTGGGTGCACGACCGAGGTGAACCTGATTTGCAAATTTAATCCCTTGCACATTTCTTTGAATTTTTCAGAGTCAAACTGCTTGCCATTGTCAGTGATAAACTCCTTCGGCACCCCGAATCAGCAAACGATGTTTTTTCCAGATGAACTTCTGAATCGCTTTTGCGGTTATTGTGCCCCCCAAGGGGTTCGGCTTCGATCCAGTGGGAGAAGTACTCGATGGCTACGATGGCGAACTTGTAACCATTTCGCGCCACCGAGAATAGGCCAATGATGTCAAAGCCCCATCTTGCGAATGGCCAGATTGGCGCGATTGGTTGTAGGTCGTACTGCGATCGGCCATGTCGCTGATAGCTTTCGCATTTGTTGATTTGCTCAACACATACTTTGAGTACGGTTGGCCAATATATGCCTTGGTGAAACACTTTTTATGCGACAGTCCTTGCCGCCTGGTGGGCTCCACAGATCCCTTGGTGTATTTCCTTTACCATCTCCTCACTTTCGGAGAAAGAGACACAGCGACGCATGGGCTACAGCATCCCGGTTCTGTACAATTGCCCAGAGATTAGCCTGTACTTCGCAGCTTTGATTTGCAACTGTTTTGCCATTGCTTCATCATCTGGCAACCATCCCTCTTTGAGGTGTTTGACGAAAGGCGTTCGCCAGTCCTTTGGGTCTTCGCCCAGTTCAACTTGGTCAATTGCCATGATGTCTTGGCTGTCTTCTGGTACACTCGGTGTATACAGGACTTCGAAGAAGACTCCTGGCGAATGCGGTCCTCCGCAAGCAGCCGATTTTGCTAATGCATCAGCTTCTTCATTCTGGCCTTGAGGCAAGTGTTCGACCGTTATGCCGGCAAAACTTTTGTCCATGGACCGAACAGCCTGCAAGTATTTTCTTATTCCCTCTTCTTTCGCCTCAAAGGATTTGTCAACTTGGCATGCGACAAGATTTGAGTCCGTCCGGACTAGCAAATGCGGAACGCCCAAAGCTTTCGCTTTCCTCAGGCCCATTAACACTGCTTCATGTTCTACTGTGTTGTCGGTTGTGTCGAACTGCAATCTTGCTGCGTACCGAATTGGAACACCTCCTGGCGAGGTTAGGATTGCAGCGATGCCTGCCCCCTTATGAGACCATGAACCATTGGAGTGCATGACCGATGGTTGTTTGTCTGGTTCGGGCTCTAGGACGGACGCGGGCGTCCATTCAGCCACGAAGTCAGTGAGGACTTGGGACTTGATCGCCGTGCGGGCGACAAAATGCAAATCGAAAGGTGATAGCTCAGTAGCCCATTTGCTTAGGTGCCCCGTAATTTCTTTTCCTCGTAGCACTTTGCCCAAAGGGTACTGCGAAGGTACCACGATTCTGTGGGCTTGGAAATAGTGTTTGAGCTTTCTTGAAGCCATCATCAGGGCATAAGCGAGTTTCTCCATTTCAATGTATCTGACCTTCGCCCCCTGGAGAGCTTCGAAGACAAAGTAAACTAGCTTCTGGCCTGCTTCAGTTTCTTGTTCCAAAGTTGCACTATTTCTTGTTCCAAAGCTACACAGACGGCCACAGGCGAAGCTGCTAGATAAAGCCATAGTTCGCTCCCTGCTACTGGGCTAACTAGAACTGGAGGGCTTTGGAGGTACTACTTAAGCTCATCGAAGGCTGTTTGGCACTCGGGCGTCTAGCTGAATTTTCCTGCCCCTCGAAGGGTCTTGAAAAATGGCAAGCCCCTTCCAGCTGCTTTTGACAAGAATCGACGTAGTGCCACAATTCGCGCCGCGAGCTTTTTTACTTGTCGTACGCTCGATGGTGGTTTCATTTGCTGAATGGCATCGATTTTCTCGGGGTTCGCTTCGATCCCCCGTTCGGACACAAGGAAACCCAACAACTTACCAGCACGAACACCGAACACGTATTTATCTGGATTTAGTTTCATGCAAACTGCGCAGAGGTTGTAGAAAGTCTCTTGCAAATATGATGCGTGGTCGAAGGCCTTGCGGCTTTTTACAACAATGTCATCAACATAGGCTTCGACATTTCGCCCCAACTGCGAAATGCACGGCTCAAAGCTGCATCTTCTTTTGCCGTTTCGACACTTGTGAGGGGGAATCAGATCTTGTAATGACCTGAATCACTCTTCGCTACACGTCTTGGCGTTGTTCTGCTTGAGTTGCCTGGTTGGGGGCCGCTTCGCGTGGTACCTCTTTGACTCTTGGCTGCTGCTGCCTTGGCACTTGAGCATTGCCTTGCTGCCGAATGTTTCGACACTGCTCGGACGTGTGCGAAGAGCGTCCCTGAAAGGGGCAGTATAGGTCCTTCTTGATCTTCTTGCGAAAGGGTTGTTGTTGTTCGCCTACCCGCTGGGTGTCGAACTCTTTGCGGAGGGCCTGTACCTCTTCGACCGCCATCACCGCCTTGCCAGCTCGCTCGGTCCTTAATTTCTTCCATGTCATGGGTGCTTAGTTCGGCCTTGGATGCGGTCCTTTGTTCGCCATGGGTGTTGGATGAACCTAGACTGGTGCCAAACTTGCAACTTGAGCTTGGACCTGAGCTTGGGTGTTGGCTTGTAAGGTGGCTGCTGCGGCCGCGGCTGCCTTGTCGTATTCGGCTTTTATCTCTTACCTTCACTTGGTATCTTCGTCACCTCGAGCATATCCATCAATTATGCGAAAGAGGTGTTCGATTGTTCTGGGCTCCTTGCGCGCGAGCTTTCTTGTGAATTCGCCCTCGAGCAGGCCGGCCGAAGCTGCATGGATGACAGATGCTTCGGTTATATCGTGCACCTGGCACCGTGCCTGCGGAAACCGGCGTATGTACCCCCTTGTCGATTCCCTGGCCTTTGGCGAATGCCCATAAGGACTTGTTGAGTTTTCAGCTCCTCATAGGTACCTCGAAAGTTAAGGACAAAGACATCGTGCAATTGCTCCCATGAGTAAATGCTATTAACATGCAAATTGAAATACCAAGATCTAGCTATGCCATCGAGCGCGAGGTGAATTACCTTCGCCTTCGTATTATCATCGCCTTGAGCAGCTTCAATTGCAGATTCGTAGATGGACAGCAACTCTTTTGGATCTGTCTCTCCCGAATACCGTGGGACTGGAGGGTACTTAAACTTGGGTGGGATGGAGTGATTCTTGATCCCCTAGTTGAGGGGCAAACCCTTTTCATCCCCCGGCTTGATCATTGCCCCTTGCTAAGCAGGCCAGCTCAATTGTGGGTATGGGAGTGCGAACGGCGAAGCCACAGCTTGAACTAGTGATTGAGCTGCGTGTGTCGACTGGTGTGCCGTGCCGAACATTATCACCTGTTTTTCCTGGTCTGTCAAAGTAACTTGCATCACCGTGGCTAGGTCGGACATGGGTTGATTCCAGACTTGAATCGATGGTGGGGCTGCTACGTACCATGAAGGTACGGCTTGTGCGGAAGTCGTTGGAGCATGGGCCATTGTACTTGGGTCGAACAGTGAAGGTGGACCTTCGGGCGAGGGCCCTTGAACTTGACTTGGCAAGGCGAACTGTTCCACCAGCTGCCCTGCCAACGCACCCTGACTTGGGCTTCCCTCGGCCTGAGCCAAAGGCGAAGCTCTTGGTATGTTGTTGTGGGGTTGATTGAGTTGCTGCAGAAAAGCTTGCAACTGTGCGTGCAAGGTCGAAGCTGTTTCCATCATTGCTTGCGGGTTGTGAGTAAGCTTTGGGTACTGGGCAGAAGGTGCTGCCGGGCGAACCTGTGCCATGACCATCTGCGGCATCGGACGCGCAGCGCTGGCTTGGGCGGGTCTGGCGAAGTACACTGGTGCTTGCATAGCGTGTGGAAGTGGAACTAGGGGCTGAGCGTAGAATTGCTGGGAGTCGGCCTTGGCTTGTCTTGCGGCTTCGTACGCTTGCTGCTGCTCTTGTATTTGGCGAAGCGTGTCTTGAAGCTTAACCATATTCAGACGCATAGCCCCCATATCAGCTTCGGCTTGTGCTTCGAGGTTGGCGTTAGCATGTTGGGCGAAGACGGCGGTCGAAGGCGCCCCTGGTGCTTGAGATGACAAGACCGTGTCTCTGACCTGGAGGGCCTTCGCCGTTGCTGCCGCTTTCGCCGCTTCTACATCAGTCGAAGCTGTGGGCGCTGAAGGCGGGAGAGATGGTGGCGCCATCAAAGGTGGCACCGCTCCAGCTTCGCCGTCAGAGGCCGAAGGCTCTCCCCCCTCTTCGGCTACCATTTCCCCTTCGCTTCCACCTTCCTTCCGCTTGACAACTCTCTCCTTGACGAGCTTCTTCGGTGGCATCAGTGGTTTCGCTCACTCTCAGTGGTTTCGCTCGGAGGTCCCCACGGTCGGCGCCAGCTATTGTCGAATGGACAACTCTGTCACGTCGAAAGACGTTGTTATCTCAACAGTGCTTAGTAAAAAATTTTTTGGATCCCCCTATTACATGGCCTAAGGGGATTATTTATAGCCCAATTACAGGTTTCCTCCTCTAGGGTTTAGGCTTTACAGGGGAATTTACATGGTTACCCTTATGATGGGGAATTTACATGGTTACCCTTATGATAGGGACATTATTGGGGGTACACAGTGTCCTTTACATGTATAGGTCCATATTGGGCTAAATGGCTCTGTCCATCCATTTGGCGAATCCCCGCGAAAGCGTAACGGCCCGCTGGGCTTCCTCACGGTGGGGTTTGGTACTTTGCGAAGCCCGTGCCTTCGCACCGAGGCTTTTGCCTCACCGTCTCCGGCCTTGCGGCCCTCCGACGAGGTCCTTGCCTGGCGAAGCCCGTGTGATTCCGAGCCACGGCTTTTGCCTCGTGGCCCACGCCCATATGGTTTTCTTCTCGACCTTCGCCGCTTGCCTCCGGTTTGAGCCTGTTGTCCAAGTTCTTGGTTTCGGCAGGTCCAGCCGAAGGCCCTTTGTGGTATACCTCCAACACTACTCATTTTCATAATAAATTATCTAAGCTAAGTGGAAAGAAAAGAGAAAGATAATCTATAACTATACTTCTAGTATACATAGTATACATACATTCTAGTCATCTAATTATACTAGCTAATACCCTCTATCCAATGCCCTCCTGGTACTTCGAGAAGCCACCCCTGACTGCAGGGTTCCTTACGACAGCCCGTCATGACCATACAACCAGGGCTAAATACGGAGGAGTACACTCCCCAGGGAAATAACTTAGGATTATATACACGCGCGAAGGAATACCCGTACTGAGCTGTCACGATCAGCGGCCCACCTCTCATCCGCAGCATATAACCCCAAATAATAATATCCCGTAATCTAGACACCACGTCTAAACTACCAGATACTACTCTAATATCATCGTCATGACATAGAGTAATTGCATATGCAAACATTATACCCGCACCAAAGCATCTCCCAGATAAGCTAGCAGCATATTCAGTATAACATGAACATAATGTAAAGTAGGCATTAATATACTTGGAAAGTATTTCAACACCATAAATGTATAAAGAAGAGTATTCTAATAATAGTACAAAGCTTAGAAAAGAGGAAACGAAAGCTACTAGAGCAATACCCAAACTCTTCCAAATGCTTCCGGACTCCTGATTTCTACTCTATTTCTATTCCACTAGCTTGATACTACTAAACTAAACTTAAGAGAATATGAGAGAGCTTTGCTTGAGGTGCGTGAGTGAAGTGAGAAGAGGAACTCCTTTTATAGCTGAACTATGACGGTTGTGACGGTTGGAATAGTAAGTAAAACCACCAACCATCATTGGGGCTTCATCTCTACCGTCCAGCCAAAACCTGGATCCAATGGCGACACGGCGGGTTCGGCCGAACCAGGGGACGGCCCAATCCAGCCCAATTTCGGCTGGCGGCCTCCTCTGTTGTTCTCCTTCACAGACTTAGTGAATTTTTGCCCAATTCATCATGTCAACTTTGAGTTCTTGGCCCATTCATACGTAAGTCTGATTCTCGACATCGTCCGATTGATTTATCGTCTGTGTTGATGTCAATTCTCCTTCACTTTATGGTTATTCTCTGTAAAAGGTTAGTGAACCTAATACTAGTGGAGTATTATTATTCTAACATATATATGCAATGTAAGCATCACTAGTTCTCCTTTATTTTGGTAATATTGACGGTCGAAATTGATCGATAACGACCGTCAACAACAGGGAGAAGGGGCGGCGCGCGGGAGGAGGTGGGCTGCCGATGACGGCGCCGCAGCCGCGTGGGCGTCGCCTGCCGCCACCGCCACCACCGCCTGCGGTATACGGTGCTGCCGCTCGAGGGAGGAGGTGGAGACGAGGGCGGAGAGCGAGCCGGCGACGAGGGCGCTGTTGTAGGTGGTGGCCTCGTTATGCATCACGTTGTCGCGCTCGTCAACGAAGCTATCGTTCTTGTACGGACCACCGACGAGCGCGCCGGTGGCGACGTTTGGGTTAGGCTTGGACGTCTCCAGCCACTTGTGGCCGTCGCAGCCAGTGTCGACGTCCTCCGGGATAGACGCGCCGCGGTGGTGCACCCGCTCCGGGTACCGGTCGCCGTACCCAACCAGATAACTAATCTTCATCGGGTTGCTGCCCAGCAAGTAATCCGCCTGCCAAGAACAAAGATCACTGATCAGTGCGTGATCACATCTAAGTTACGTACTGCATTTCTTAACATTTCTGTTCTCTCTCTGAACATATGTTAGTCTGAACAATTGTGAACTCTGGATCATGGACAATTCTGAATCTTGTTACTACCTGGGACTTGGCGAATTTGCGCAGGTCGGCCGGCGATAAGCCCTGCCCGCTGCAGCTCAGCTCCGTCGTCCCGGATCTCTGCATGTAGTCGCTGTAAACGGCGGCGAGGAACGCCGATGCCACCGGGTGCTGGAGTGAGTTCCACTCAGCAACGTACAGCAAACCACCTGAAATAAAATTTTGCAAGCCATCTGAATTACTACTGCATTGTTATTACCAGCTACACAAATGGTGAACCTGAGATTGTTTTCTTTAAGCTTCTGAATCTTGGAATTTACCTTCTGTTCTAAAAGCGGCGGTCTCTGAATCCGGCAGGAGAATGCACATGACGGCATCAGCAGTCTGCTTGTACATCCCAAGGACATCGTCTTGTGCAACATCTGATCCTCGCGAAGCAAAGAAGCTCACCCTCAACAAAAGAACCTGAAATTCAAGCAAAACACCACAAAATTTCACTTCATAATTATCCCACAAAACACCGCTCGGCGGCAGCGGGATCATCGCGTCGCCGGCTTTCAGCCCTTCGAGTTGGACCTTGTAGTAGTTGCTCAGGTCATTGCCAGAGATGTTGACGAACGGCGTCGAGGCGGTCTTGCCGCCATCGGCGAGCTTCGTGGTGGAGCCGAGGAACAGCGCGCTGTTCTTCCCGGCGTCGTGCGGCGCAGGAGAACGCGGCGACGCCCGTCTGGGTGACGAGCGACCACGGCGTCCTCCCTAGCTCTACGATCCCGGAAGACCCGTCCATGGTGACGATGTCGCTTCCCACGACGCACCCGAACGCGAGGCTCGCCTTGGCCGTCCCAATGGCGAAGGTGTCCCCGGCATTGGTGGACGCCTCGTACATGCACACGTTGCCGGAGCAGTTGCGGATGTCGTTCGGGATGGATTCGCAGAGCGGGGATGCCGGCGCTAGGGCGCGCGCGGCCGGGGCCGGCGGCGGCGCTGGAGGAGCTCGGGCGGCGCCAGCTTCGGTCTCGCCCGTCACCGCGTCATCGGCCGGATATCCTCTCTTGCCTCGCGCCCGCTGGCCTCGTCTGGCTCTCCGTCGAAGAGGTGGCGGCACTCGATCTCTCGCGGCGGAGAGCGCGGACGGGAGGATATGGCCGGTGGAGGCGGCGTCCGAGCGAAGCGGTGTGTAGCGGAAGCGGAGGCGGCAGGACAGTGGCGGCAGGCGACGCCCCACGCGGCCGTGGCGCCGTCATCGGCAACCCACCTCCTCCCGCGCGCCGCCCCTTTCCCCGCCGATCGCCTTGTCCCCATCGGCTACCGGCGCCACCCCTTCTCCCTTCCCCTTGTCCCAGTTGGCCACCGCGCGCCGCCCTTCTCTCCGCCGGTCCCCGCCAGTCGCGCCATCCTCCTCGCCGGTCGCTTGCAGAGAAGTGAGAGAGAGAGAGTGTGTGAGATGAGGAAGGGAGAGATGAGGGGAAAGACCAAGAGGAGGCTGACGTGGACACCTGACATGTGGGGCCTATGTGGGCCCAGACTGACTCAGCCGCTACGTAGACCAAAATCGGGATTAAAACCACCGAAGGACCTGTGGTGATCGGTTTTGCATAGTTAAGGGACCCCACATATCTGGTTTTGCGGTTCGAGGATGTTTTTTATCCCGATGACAAGTTGAGGGACCTTCGGTGTACTTTTTCCGGGAGAGGGAAGGAAAGGGGAGGAGGAGAAAGGCCGAGCGGGTTGGCAGGAAGTGGATCAAACTTTGGACCGGATTCGGCCCAAAGGACAAAGGAGGATTGTTTTTAGTTTTTCCTTTTAATAAACTCTGTTAATTGTTTTTGTTGCTTAATAAATATTTCGGTGCTCTGAAAATTCAAGTAAACATCCGGAACATATTTTAGACCGTGGAGAATTTATGAAAAATACTTTGGACCACATTCAAATTTTTCTTGTATGTATTTTAGTGTTTGCCATTTTCTTTTAGAATTTTAGTAAATTCTATTATTCCTTTTAGAGAATGATTTTTAATTTGGGTGAATTTATCAGGATGTAACAATTATTTTGGGGTGTTACGAAGGGCAGTTCAAGCATTCGTCATTTTAAAAAGAAAATAACTTATGATAAACCAACATTGTTATGAACTTGTGACGTTTGCTGGTTGGTCTCTTATAACAAAATAAAATTCGTCACAATACATCATTAGACTAGTATAGCTTATACGTGCTATATGGACAGTGCACCAACAGCGCGTAGACTTTCTAGTCCTGCTGAAACCAGAAAACATTTCAGTTGTTTGTCCCAAAGACAATCTCTTATTAACATACATGTTTCACGATGGACACGGATGGACGGGTACTGCAGACGAGAAAGAACTTGTAATCTCGTGTGGCTTCAGCATAATCAAGAGAGCCACGCAAGCCACCGCTACTGTCAAGAAAGCAGTTGCGAGGATGCTGGTCACTTCGACTGCCGCGTGCCTATCGTCGCTGGCCTCGCGCAGAACTAAAATATGAGCCATGTAAGCGCAAAAGGCAGAGTACATGAAATCCATGGACGCTATATACTGCCAGCTCAATGACTTCCGCCGCCTATGTTGGAGGAATACGATGCCATGAGCACCCCGGACATAACCGAGTAGAAATTCACCCACCTGAGGGACTGCTCACCACCTGCTATGCGCCGGGCTTCCTTGTCTTGTTCGCTGAGACCTGGCCCTGCAAATATACCCGGAGCAACTGTGGCCAGACAGGGACTCGGAAACAAGGCAATGGCGATAATGATGGCTGAAGCAACAATTAATGGAACCGTAAGATACCAGCCGGAGATGTTCAGAACAGCGAGGAAGAGGCTGACAGATACCAAGAGGAGAATAGCATAAGGCCATTTACAATGCGGTGAGGTGGCGTTCAGCCTCACTGCGCTAGCGCATAGATTCCTTGCCACGTTAGCTTCTGGCACACTTTTCTCAAGTCCGCGCGTCCAACTTTGGTCACGCGTTCCTCGGCCAAATCTAGGGCGAGCGGCGTGAGGAACGGGCACTTGCGCGCATTGTGGAGGTCGTGACCTCGTTTCGTCGTTCTCCCGCGCTCGCGTCGTCGTCGAGTTCATCCTGCCCCGCGTCGTCGTTGAGTTCATCCCACAGGAGAGAAGGGAATCCGGCCTCTGCAGATTCAATCACCAAATACTCCTTCAGTTTCGTCATCACCAAGACGAACAGAAGAAGAGAGAAGCGAGCAGAAGGAAAAAAAAGGAGCAAACATATATGCAAGAAACAGAATATTTGAGAAAGAAGAGAAGAATACCTTCGTTGGAGGCCATGGACGACATTAACTAAACGGGAGGAGCAATTGCTGCCGATGCTTTCTTGCATTGAAGTCGACCAACCGTTGAAGTAGAGAAGAAGCAAACCAAACCAACTCCCGGCGCCGCCTCTCCGCCCGGGCTGGATCTAGCCGCCTGCCACCGCCGTCTCATCAGCAAGCGCTGCCCGGAAGGAGAGAGAGAGACGCGCCCGCGCCATGGGGAGGCTGAAGGGCGGCGCCGCGGCATCCTTCTCCTCGTCGAAGAAGCCCAAGGCGAAGCCGAAGCAGCGCGGCGGCGCCGCCGCCGCTTCGGGGGAGGAGAGGGTGGCCGCCTCGGCACCGTCACCGCCCACGCCGCCGTCTCCACCGCGTTGCCGCCGGCGCGCTCCGCTGAGCCCGCCTCGGGGTCATCCGCCGCTAGCGCCCTTCGCCGAGATCGCCTCGGGGTCGTCCGCCTTCGGCTCCCACGCCGTGTCGCCGCCAGCGGGCCGCCAGATCCGGAGGGGGAGAGGGACGCCGGCGGAGGGGGAGAGGGGTGACGGCGGTGTGTGGGAGGCGCCGGCGGCGCACTAGAGGAGGGAGCAGTTTTGTGGCCTGGTTGGGGAAGGCAGGGAGAGAGAGGAGAGGAGGTAAAAAGTGAGGAGAGAGAAGGGTGGGACCCACTGTGAAGGAAAAAGAAGACCACATGTACTGTGGAGGTTGTTGCTTACAAAGTTCTTAGTCTAGGTGGCAGTGTTGGCTCCTCAAAAATTGGTGACGCACTGTGAGTGCCCTAAGTGACTGAATTTATGCTCTTGCTGACTAGAGAAGACCTCTCATTGGGGAGCGCTACCGCCGGTGGCACTGTGCAGATGGTCATCACGAATAGCCCCATGACTGCCGCACACAGCAGGATGCTTTCAGGGGCCCGGACAGGAATATCCTTGCACTGTTTCTGATACCCTAGCTAAGAGAGTCCCCGAGAGCGCAGCAAAACTAGCCTGCGTTATTTCATATATATATATATATATATACACACACACACGAGAGATTGAAGAAGAAAGACATGTCCGGGCGATGACTCTCGTACTGCACCACCCCCAGTCGACGCCATTCGTAATGCCATTCTTGGCAACCGAGTAGTAAGCAGCCAGCATGATGGGAAGGAAGAGCAGAAAGAACCAGGCGTAGGACTTCCTCAGGACCATTGCAAGACACACGGACGTAAATGTCAGGGACATGTTGGAGATGTATGCTCCGATGCAAAGCCGGCCTATACGTTGGCGGTTGCCTAGGTCAATATACTCGTCATCAGAGTCAATATTGTCACACTTTTTTGTACTTGGGCGCTGCTGCATCTTCCCGGCGAACAGCAATAAGAGCATGTTAAGTAATAACGAGACCAGGCAACAGATACCAAATGCCCGGATACGATGCCGCTTCTCACCCGCACAAAATGTTGATGAAAGAAACGCCAAAAAGGGGGACCAGTTCATATTCGAGGCTTTCTTGAAGTACTCCGCGAGCTGCTTGTCCATTGCCTGATACTCGGACAGCTCTGTGCAATCTATCGGTATTATGGGCTGCGAAAATCACCCACATAGTTAAACGTTGATGGTGTTAACATTACGACCAAACAAAAAAAAAAGGCTAATTCTCTGGTTTCTTAACGATGAAACATTATAGCATGAATTTTTTTTTTCTTTTAGAGAAGGGTATTTTTTACCCGGCCTTTATATATCCAATCGGAAATATGCAGCTTTTTTTTTTAAATTAGAAATATAGCATATCAAACAGGAAACTTAGTCCTCAAATAGCCTAATATGAAACTCGCGCGCTCCTATGGAGATTTAAACTCAGGCCCTTGGGAAGCTACTCAGGTCATTGCAACCACTAGGCTACATTACATTGTAATTATAATGCAAGCTAGTATATATAGTATATAATTAAAGAAAGGGAAAAGTCCATTTTACACCCTTGAACTCTTATGCTTGTCCAAAATACACCCCCGAACTACAAAACCGGATATAATACACCCTCGAACTGTCAATACCGGACACATAACCCCCCGAGCTGTTTTTACCGTGGTTTCTGACATGTCGTCTGCCACATTGGATGCCACGTCGGATGCCATGTTAGCTCTCGCCATGTCAGTGCACAACATAACATAGGCCAAGCGCATATTCTCTCCCCCTTTCTCTCCCTCTCTCTCTTTCTCTCTCTGCCCTGTTCGTTCTCCTCTCTCTCACGACCGTTCGCAGCGGCGGCGGCACGGAGCTGCGAGGCCGTCGAGCTGCGAGGGCCGCGGCGGCTACGTGGAGCTGCGAGGGCGCCGGCTGCGGTGTCGGCGTTGGCGTGGAGCTGCGAGGGCTGCGGCTGCGGCGTCGGCGTGGACTGCGAGGCGGCGGCGGTGGGGAGCTGCTGCTAAGGCGGCGGCGCTGCCTCGGTTGCGTGGACGGTCGCCGGTGGAAGCCTCTGCGCGCAGTCGCCGGCAGAAACACATTGCATTGTTTCTCCTTGAAATGTAATGAAACTTTAATTGTATTTTGTTTTCCATGTAAACCAACAGCTAGCTGTACCTGGATCACAACAGAGCTCCAGTAATTGCCACAAAAGGAAGCCAAATGCATCAGCTAGAGAAATTTCTAGAAGAGAAGGCAAAGAGAACATGTACAATCTGGAAAGTCTTCACAGGATACAGCAAAACCGGGACTGCACGCAGAGGCTTCCGTCGGGGACAGCGTGCCGAGGCTTCCGCCGGTAACCGTTCGCACAACCGGGGCAACGGTGCTGCCCTCGCAGCAGCTCCTCGCCGCCGCTGCCTGGCAGCTCCACGCCGACGCCGCAGCCGCAGCCCTCGCAGCTCCACGCCGACGTAGATGCCGCAGCCGGTGCCCTCGCAGCTCCACACAGCCGCCGCGGCCCTCGTAGCTCGACGCCACAGCCATAGCCGTCGCCCTCGCAGCTCTGCGCCGCCACCGCCGCGAACGGTCGTGAGAGAGAGGAAAACGAATAGGGCAGGGAGAGAAAGAGAGAGAGAGGGAGAGAGAGAAAGGGGGAGAGAACATGGGCTTGGCCCATGTTATGCTTGTGTGCTGACGTGGCGAGGGCTGACGTGGCATCCGATGTGGCAGCTGACGTGTCAAAAACTACGGTAAAAACTGCTCGCGGGAGGGGGGTTATGTGTCCGGTATTGACAATTCGATGGTGTATTATATCCGGTTTTGTAGTTCGGGGTGTATTTTGGACAAGCATAAGAGTTCGAGGGTGTAAACTGGACTTTTCCCTTAAAGAAATTACATTGTAATTATACAATTGAATTAGTAAATAACTTGTATATGTCCATTCAAACCATTCATTTATTCAGATGGTTAAAGCCACAAGCTGTTAACATGAAGGTCTAAGGGCACTATAAAAAAAACCTCATAGGAATAGGCTTATAGGTGTTGGTTCATTTAAAACCGGCAACTATAGATCCTTTTACGCCTTCACGCGATGAAAAATTATAGAACAGGCCCCTTTTAGTATTATAGGTGTTGGTTTTTTTTTCTAAAAAAGTACTAATAGTATACGTATCATTTCTTAAAAGAATCGGCGCCTATAATATAATATGTTATATTAACTTAAAAAAACCGGTACATATTATTAAACCGAACCGAATGTGCAGCTCACGATTTTTTCGCATGGCCATATCCTCTTACAAGATGTGTTCTTATCCTCATCCTGTCCCTCATTCTCTTCTCTCTTCCCCCATTCTCTTTTCTCTCTTCTCTTGTTCTGCTTCCTGGCAGGCGGCGCGCGGGGTTGGCGGGGGTGAGCAAAACCAGTCGTGGCGGGCCAACTAAAAATTGATTTCAGATACTTATTTATACTAATTAAATTATCTAATAACTATAACAAAGGAACATACTATCTACGGAGTGAACAAATTGGAGGGCTAGCTAGCGGTGCATCCCAGTGTGCATGCATGCTGGGTATATAATTTTTTTTCTGAGATAAAAAGAGGGGCATGAGATAGTTACATGTATGATGCATATACATGCAAGACACTTTTTTCTTCTCGGTATGATAATGCAAGCATGCCAGTGGAGGCACGAATTAATATGTCTACCATCCGTAGTAAGGGAAGATAAATAATTTGGTTAGTTGGACTGTGAACAATTTGTTAGATCATCTAATTAAAATAATCGTCTACCAAATCAAGTAAAAATCGCGGGTCATATATTTTGTTTTTTCTCGTAACTTCTACTATTTTCTCTAATTTGTATCCCTATGCTGTACACATATTCATAATTTCCTATGAGGAATTATCCATAGCTATGACCAATCCATATCAAATAATAAATTAATTATCAATTTTTCTACATAGATCGGTAGTCTTTTATAACTAAAGTTTTATCTCTTTCTCTATGGAACTTCAAGAGTCATATGTCTTATGTCTTAGGTACCATTTAGGTACCATGAGTTACCAACCCCAATCTCTAGGTAATTATGTAAATACAATTAAATTCGTTATGCAATGCTAACAAAGAAAACTTAAGAAAAAGTATCACATTTTTGAAACATTGTAGATATTATTTCGTTGGTATTCCATCCTTATAAGTTTCTCAAATTCATCCTACGTACTGTAAATGTCTGTACGAATGCGCAGGCTACCTTTGTTTAAAAATGGAAAGAAATGGAACAATTTTTGTAGGGATCCAGTTTAATTTGTCATAAAGTTAAAGTGCTCGACATTATATACCACAAAAACTCACACAATTAAAAAGAGTCTACATACATAGGCGAAGCCCGGTTGAATATGTCCATCTGGTAGGTGGATGCCCTCCTCGACAGCCAGTGTGCTGATATTATCGAGGTCTTGTCCACTCGTATTGTCCTCCATATCCTCCGATGCTTCGTGGCTGTCAGAACAACTGCAGACCTGGTGGGTGACTCTTAAGTCTCTAACCCGCCTTTCAATGGCAGACCGGCCGGCTTCCACTTCTCAGCTGCACTAATGAACACCGGTTAATTAAGCTGGTATATATTGCTAATACGTGCCTTGCTATATATTTCTGCATATTGCTAACGCTAGCTGCTAGCTTCTCCAACAGAAAACTAAATAGCATTTCGGTGTTTCTTCAGCACTTTAGATCGAGGAAAACCGATAAATCTCAACTAGCTTATTTTTAGATGATAAATTTTTAAAACTTTTATAAAGTTTCTTTTTAAATAAATCATATTAATTTATTTTTAAAATTTTTTAACTAATACTTAAATAATCACATGCTAATGAGTTGTCTTTTTTTTTTTGCGGAAAGAATGATTTATGGACAAGCATCGACGAATTAGTATTTTTTCCATCGTATTTGATAATTCCAAAATCATTTCTTTATATGTAACACGAGCCCCAAACCCTAATGCACGGTTAAAGCGTCGCTGATTGTTAATTAAGTAACTTAAGCGATATGCTAAGTGAACTCTATTATTTGTATAAGGTACGACATGAAGTTAATTAGTGTATGCGTTATAAGAGTTTCATGCCATGAATATCGTGGGAAATATATATCCTAGCTGTTCTAGGATGCAAGCAGGGCGCGGCGGCGGGCATGCACATTTGGTGGCCTGCTAACCCACAATTCTAGCTATAAATATTTTATCTAGTTCATTTTTCGTGCATGAAAAATGAACTGGCATAAGAGCTCTTATCTAGGGTTGCTGGCTGCCCGCGCTTTGAATCCTATTAGAGCATAAAAGATTGCATTACACACACGCACACGTATCTATTAATTCAATCGATGGGAATAATACAGTGTATTATATGTTACCTTCTCAGCATGTTTGCCTTCATAAATGTTATTACTCGTTTTGTTTCTGGTAGAATGTACATATATATACATGTAACTCACAACGAGAGGAGTAATTGTAACTGCAAAGGAAAAGGAAAGGAGTAACTGATGTATGATTTATAGTAGAGAGAAAAAGACAGTTAGGGAGAGAAATCAAGGGGATAGGAGATGTAGTAATTAACAACACTGACCTCGGCTTGCGCATTAAGCAATCGGATCGATCGGATACAATGCAAACTGAAGTTTTGAAGAGGAAAGCATAGCATGCATCGCCTATAAGTAGAGTGGGTTTAGACAGAGCAGTTCGTCCAGGAAATGGAAGGTATGCACATGGTTATGGTGAACCAAAACACAGGAAAGGACAAAAGCATACGAGTATATGTCAGATCTTACCTTATATACTAGAGTAGTGCTCCGGTGCAATATATTTGCAGTATTCTACTACAAGTAGAATTAATCTCGACCATTTATCTTAAAGGATAGATTAGTAATCTCTTAATATAGATTAGGGGTAATTTTGGAATGGGATGATCATCTCGACCATTTGCCCTGTACTCTCGACGCAACGCATCTCGCCCCCAACGCATCACCGCAGTTTCTGCTCTTCCTCCCGGCAGGCGGCGGCGTGGCCGGCGGTGCTGCCCCCGAGCCCCCGACGCAGGCCCGCATCACCGCATCACTACCAAAATTTCTCATCCTCCTCTTTCTCTGTTGTAATTGGTATATTTTGTGGCTTTGATTCCAGTATGCAAAATCCTCGTCCTTCTGAGCAGAATATTTTCCTGTGGCTGAAAGCAATAGCAATCAGTCGGTAGCAATAAACATCATCGAATTGGCTTGTAATCCAGTCATATTCATGAGAGATGGCTATGGTTCAGAAAACATAAAAGTTTGACAAGGATATACTAGATTTACCAGATTATGATGAAACATTTCTGTGTCTGAAACAGTCGCTGGCATTGGTTCACGCTGACGTCAACGACGGCAAGGTTATCTTCGTGCCGTGGATGGAAAGGGTGAATAGTTAGATAATGGCAAATTACGGTAATACCCCCACGCAAATTATTATCTCTAGACAAATATACCCCTCCACATTTCTACTCCCATAAAATTTGGTGGGAGTAGAACTAGATCTCAACCTTACGATTAATTACGATCAACGGCTCAGATTAATTTCTACTCCAAGTAGAAAGGACCGGAGCAAGACTTTATATACTATGTATATAAAATTAACTACAGTTGCATAGTTGTTGATCAAATATTTAATAATCACCTGCACTTTGTCCGCATATATATGTAAACCTGCATGCAAACTAATTTTATTAAAAAGTAGGATACACGATTCCGTATCAACTCGTAGCCAAAGCAAAATAGGTAAGGTATAATTACTCTGGCCATCATTTTCTATCTATTCAGGCCAATTATTTTTTTAGTTGCGAAGTGAGTGTACTTAACTGGTTAGATTTCTTGTGGTGAAAGCAGCCCACCTAGGTTCAAATGCGGGTGCTCGTATTCACGGCTAATTATTCTTTCAATGGTAGGCGACGTACCCGTCAATAGCGAGACGCCTGTGGTAACTCCTTCAATATCAAGATATGCCGGTCCAATCTTTCTGAGGTGCTTTCTAAGGTGTGCGTGCGTGCGTTCATTAATATCAAGATATGCCGGTTCAATCTTCTGGGGTGTACGTGTGTGTATTCATTAGGATGAGTATGCGCGCGTTGTGAGCGGATGCATTTATACTTTGTTTATTAAAAAATATATTTTTCTAAGCTTTCTGTGCATGTGGAGCTAGGATAGTGTATTTACGTAACTCATCCTTTTATTTGATTGGCTTGAATCAACCATTTTGACTGTTAACAAATCACACTGCTAGACGCGCTTAATTATTTTATGCTTTGGTGATTAATCTAACATGACCATAGCTCCGAACAAAGTCTCTATTGACCGCATATATATAGCAAGTGGCCGGTCGATCTCAATGATCATGAAGGTTGACTAAGTTTGACTCCAGTTGGTGCTCATCACGGGAAAAAAAGGACATGGTTCTAGTTGCTTTGTCACAACGAAACAGCACGGAAATTTCAGATGTTTTGTTTTTGCCCCGCCTAAAATGTTATAAAAGTTAGTCGATATAGCAAAACGACGACTAACCTTCTCGATCGCTTAAGTCATTGATCACCCAAGACATGCCAGATGACGACATAGAGACACATGATATTTGTTAACGAGATTCAGCCGAAGCCTACATCCCTACGGCTCTGATTATGGGCGCTCCTCCCCAACCAATATAGCTTCTAGCCGCTACGAGTCCAAGGTAGTATCAGAGCCCAAGGTTTGAAACCCGGAACAATTTCCATGGGTCACATGGTGGAGAGGACAGGTAACAAGTCTTCGGGATCACATGGGTTGATGTGACGGGGGAGATTGTTGGGCTTGAGGCCAGGTAACAAGTCTTCGGGGTCACATGGGTTGATGTGACGGAGGATATTGTTGGGCCCGATGTGTGACGGGGGAGATTGTTGGGTTTAGTTCCATATCGGTAATTGATGGTGGGGGAGCACGACTTAAAAGGTAGGGGCGGTCCTCACCCATTAGACTAGTCTTTTGGATTGTGTAGGCCCAGGACCTAAAGTTGTGGCTCCGGTTGGGCCTGTGGTGGAGCAGGCCCAACGTGACCTGGGTGGCCCACGGTTGGTCGGTCGGGCTGTGCACTCTAACACAAAGTAAAGAAAGTAAAAGTTGTGTTAACCTTGACTAGGGATATATATTAGTTTGCTCTAGTTCTCCCTCCAATTCGTAAGATAGGTTATTTTATCCTTCTTATCTTTTTTTCTAAATGTGTGAAAGGGCTTGTAGCCTAGTGGGTATAAGAGCCTCAGTAGCACTATAGCCCCATGAGAGCGAATTTTCAAGGATTTAACGGCTTTGTGCTTTCAGTGGTAGGCGACGTACCCGTCGACAGTGAGGCGCCTGTGGTGACTTCGTCAATTTTGAAGATTTTGCTTGTAGGGGGTAGGGTTTGTGTGCGTTCGTTTATAGGGGTAAGTATGCGTGAGTTGTGAGTGTCTGCATTGTACTAAGTAATTAAAAAAAATCCTAAATGTAAGCTATTTAATTTGGATACTTTTGAGCACTTTTAATTGGCTAAATTGCCTTACGGTAGATGAATTTTTAGCTTACGACTGTGTTTCTGTTCCGAAAGGTTGCCACAAGGAATATTTCGCCACGTCAGCCGTTCATCTGTGTGACACCCCTTCACACATCCAAGTATCCAACTAACTGGCAACAAACATATAGTAGTCCTGCTCGTTTTCTCAATTAAGAATACTTTCTCTTGGTTGACAAAATTAATTGTGAGGACAATCACTACTACTACGTGAGGGCATGGACGAGACGGCCTCTCTAGCTGCATTCAGATCCTCTGCAATAGTACTACAAATTGACATGTGAATCCAAGGGTCCGTGGGGTTCACATGTCAGGGAGCGGTACTGCACATATAGTATTGCAGTCTGCAGAGGACCCACACTCCTCTAGGCTCTAGCGGTAATTAGGTTGTGCAGTGTGGAATCATGTTACGTACATAAAAATCTACTTAATAGTTCTTTAGTCTACTGTACGGTACTGTAAAATTTGAATGGAAAAATAATGAAGATATATAAGCGGGTTAGGAAATAAAAAATCAGCTTGTCAGTCCCACTTGAATCCTTACCCCTGCTTCGTGAGGCTTGAAGGTGGTGGTCAGCTTGCTGAAGACCAGATCTGAAGGGGAGCTCAATGCCGTCCTCAAAAGTCAAAACCGGACGACAAGGGTCGGGACTATGGTGGTAGTCGAATTTCCTTTTACAAATATTATTATTTTAATGAAAATTATAAAAATAGTTGGCATCCCAAAAAAGTCACAGAACCAGGGACCCAACAGACGCTGGTGGTTCGATAGGGGCATAGGGCAGGAAATTGAACGGGACATGTTTGACCAGACCCTATCAAACTTCCGGCGTTCAACAGCTCGCCTGTCGAACAGCGGGCGTTCGGCTGGCCCCACCGTCTGATAGCCGCAGAACCTGTTGAACCGTGGGCGTATGACAGCCGCCCCCCCCCCCCCCCCCCCGCCCCCAAACCCCCAACCCCGACCCCCAACCGGCCCTATCGACCAATGGGAGTTCGACACGCCCCTATATAAGCCTCCTCACCGAGCCGGCCGAGGACCATAGCTTGGGCGACGTCACCGTCGCGCGGGAGAGCCAGCATTGCCGGGAGGAATATGAAGAATTGCCGGGAGGCGGGAGCAGCTACAGTGATTAAGGTATGAATTTTTAATTCTTAAGTATGAGGCTTGTGAAGTTTTAGGATTAATCCTAAAGTTTGAGGCTTTTTATTTGTTACTCGTTTGTCATTGTTGAATGTTAGTACGCATAATTTATTAATTATTTTTCATTGATCAATGTTAGTACAAATATTAAATTAGTAATATGTCAAAAATAGTACGAAGTTAGTAGAACTACTATTGGGAGCGTTGCGCGCTCCTATATTCCAAGCGCCAAACGTGTATGAGCCAGGTTCACCTCACGCCACGTTCCATCATCCCGCTCCCACCGTTATCGGAGTAAACGATTTACTTCGATAAAAATAACTTCTCTGGTTACAATCCCAACCCACGTCCCGTCATCCCACTCCTACCGTTATCGGAGTAAACGATTTACTTCGATAATAAAAACAACTTCCCTTTCGATCCCACCCCACCTCCCGCATCGTGCTCCCACCATTATCGGAGTAAATGATTTACTCCGATAAAAACAACTTCTCTACTTCTGGTATATATTCTATTTTTCCCGTACCCAACCAACCACTCTTGCCCCCACTTTATTTTTTTCCTTTTTTTCCGGATCTAAATCGATCCACCATCCCGGCCCACAGATCGGCAACGTACCATGGAGGAGGATGATGACACCGTGGCGGTTGATGGCGGTGGCCGGCGGCGCTTGAGGTGAAGGCACTGCTTCAGGCCTCGCTGTCGCAGCATCTGCTTTAGATCGATGCTGAAGAGACGTCTGGCCCATGGCGAACGAGGTGGACGTCATGGGGACGGTGAGTTCTCTCAGCAATTCCTAATGAGATTCTTGATTTCTTGCAAGAATTGTATACAATCTATGATTAATTAAATTCTTTATCCTTCTTGATTCTTTGCAGTCTGACTTCGATTGGATTGAGCACTCATCTTGGCATGTTTCTCTATTCTCCCTTGCATGGCGGAGATCTTATTTGTGATGATCAATCGATTTGGTAACATCGGCAAGAAACTGTGATTTTTTCATCACCTCTGTCGTTGCCCAGTTTCTGACAGTGAGGCAGTGACAACAGCAACGACAACCTCCATCTTTAGCTCCGTCGCTGGATCCTGCTCCTATCGAGGTCGCAGCGGCTAGACTTGGTGCTGCCTCGGCTCCAGCCTGCATCTCCGCCGCTTTATCTTCTTGCTCTCTCTAGCAGGACATAAACTCCATTCAGCCATCACGAGGAACTGGCGATGGCGTGTATTGCTGTGTTTGTGTGTAAAATTTTTATTCTTGTGCTTTTACTATGATGTGCATGTAAAATTTTTATTTTTTGTCCCGTGATTTAGGATGGAGTGATTCAATGTATAAGTAAAAAATTTATTCACGTATTATTTGGGGTAAACTAATTAGGCCCCAGTAACTCCCTCCTTATTTATTTTTCCTTTTTTTTTCTTGCTTGATGCACTCACTATAAGAAATCATCAACCAAGGCTGGCAATAATGCAATTACTACAAGTTAATGCACCATTAATTTTCATTTGCATCGATAGTAATACGAATACTACAAGATTTGATCAACCAATGTTGTTTATAATCCAACTACTACAAGCACATGCACCATCAATTTTCATTTATGTCGATAGTAACTCGATTACTACAAGATTTCACCAAGCATGGTTGTCGTTAATCCAATTACTACAGGCACATGCACCATCAATTTTCATTTACATCAACAGTAAATCTATTACTACAAAATTTGGTCTCAGTTTATTGCACACCATACTGTAACTACCTCTATTGGAAACAGAGATAAACCAATTACAATGATTATTTTCAACCGACCAACAATTTTATTGATCTGTAATTGATTTACCCCGAATTCAAATAGAACTAATCTATACACATCGAACGTGGGCAACCGAACACCAGTTTTTGCGGACTCTGGGCGCGATGTGCGGTGCTCGGAACAATATTCCGCGCTCTAGCGCTTGGAATAGCACTACATATTTTGTGAGGTGAGTAACAACGTATTAATTTTCATGTAGTGATTAGTAAGGAGAAATTAGCATTGATGGTTAGTAGAAATCAAAAGGAAATTATATTTAAGTAGTGAAATTTAGTTACATTACGTTAGAACAATGATGCAACCATATGTGAATTTTCTGGGTAGTAACGTAGTAAGACAATTTCGCATGTTATTTTAGGATGTTAGTTCATGCTCCTGTTCGTGTGTATTATGGCGATGCTCCTATACAAATTTGTGATAGCAGGGTAGATTTGACCGCATATGCATTTGTTGATACTACCCTGAATGCACTAGAGTAGTTGGTTATGAATGATCTACTAGGGTGGTTGCATAATATGTTTGGGGTAGATCCATTATTGGAAAAATTTGTCATAAAAACCTGTGTGGCTAGTAAGTTGTCAATATGGATGGAAATGGAGAGTAGTAGATCTTGCATTTATTGGGAGTTGGAAACAAAGTGCAGCTAAAGTAAGAAAGAAAGGGTATAGTCTGGCAATACTGGTGTAGAAGAAAATAGATATTTTTCGAACCAGCAAGACAAGCCGCATAGAGGTGGAACAAACTCCTATCGTGGTCGTGGAAGAGGTTACTGTTTGTTGGAGTGGTGAAGGCATAGCCAGAAGAGGTTATTGCACCAGTAGAGTTCGTTGTGCCTGATAGTAATTGTCTGGCTAACGACTCAGATGATGATGAGCCAGAGTCACCTTTGGTTGTTGATGCAGCGGAGATGAATGAGACGCTAGTGGAAGAGATGGAACTGGAAAACGAGGAATACATTGCATTTGTGGTGGAAAGCCAAGATACAACATAGGGGATAAGGAAACCAACATACCTGATGATTGGACAACCATATCGATGAGTCAAATGCGGGTTAATGATGGTTTAGATGCCTACTGGCGGTATGATTGTAAGCAGGTGCAAGCTGGACAGATGTTTGACAACAAAGGACACCTACAAGATGTGGTGAAGTGGTGGGCTTTTCTACAGAATCGGGAGTTTAGGGTGAAGATTTCAAATAGGATGTCATATGACGTGAAGTGCACAAGACCTGGATGTATGGTTACAAGCCACAACATGACAACTTATGGTTAGCTTCAAGGGTTGAGCAGCATACTTGTTTGTTGGACAACACCCCTTTGGTTACAAGCCACAACATGACAACTTATGGTTAGCCTCAAGGGTTGAGCAACAGGCTTATTTGTTAAACAACATGACACCTGCATTCGTGGCACAAATGGTGTATTCAAAGATTGTGAAGAAAACCTCTTTGTCATCGTTCAGAATAATGCATGACGTAGAGAAAGAGTACGGCTACGAGGTATCGTACGATAAAGCTTGGAGGGCAAATCATAAAGCACTGAAGATAAAGTTTGGAAGTATGAGGATTCTTACCACAACATTCCCCCACTATTGGAGGTCATGCACATAAGAAACCTAGGCACATACATGGCTATTCTCGATGAGGTGAATGATATATACTGGAGGAAATGTACTTCGTCATGCTTTCTGGTCATTTGGCTATATGATAGAGGCCTTTAGAAATTGCATTCCGTTGCTATATGCGGATGGTACTTTTATGACAGGCAAATATAGAGGAACTATTTTAACCGTGATTGGAGTCGACATGGATAACCATGTCGTCCACGTTGCTTTAGCTTTTGTTGAAAGAGAGAACACATCAAGATGGCTTTGGTTCTTGCGGGACATTAAAAGGTGTGTAGTTCAAAACAGACCAAATGTGTGTGTTCTACATGATTGACATGCTGGTTTGCTATCGATGTTGCAGAAGCTCAAGGAAGATGTCACATAGGAGGTGGCATGGCCATATTTGCATAGCAGATTGTGTACGCAACATCTTAGTGCAAAATTTTACACCTATTGTGGTTGTTTGGATGGATGATGTTCACGGGGACCTACGCTGACTCCGTGAACAAGCACTTCATCCACTTTGTGGAGTAGATCGCTAAGTTACCTGTTGACTAGATTCCATAGTACAGTTGGGGCTTTGCGATACTTGCTGCAACGTACGCTGGACTTTGTGATGTTTGCACGAGGAACAATAAGGAAAGTTCTCCGACAGGATGCCCTTTGCTTTTAATGTTATGGGCACATGAGTGCTTGAACATTTGGAGGCCACAGCTTGAGTTGTATGCATGCTACAGTGTCGAAGAGATGTACAAGTCTAGTGTTGAGGACAACGACGATCATCCCACCATGGGATCTTTGTGGACACACCGTCAGGTAAAATGTTTTTAAATCATTTGTCATAACACTATTTTTGTGGATACTAATCAAATATTTGTTTTCATTGCAACCGAGGTGGGTAAGCGGCATGATGCGACACGTGTACAAGTTTGTAGCAGACCTCAACTAGCTTATGCTGGACCGTATTCGTTAGACCCATACACACTTCACGATGTCGTTGAGCGTGCACCGCGGGATGCGCAACTTTGGATGACTACTTGTCACCTCATGCTAGACATACACGTTGGGCCATACATCAGAATTGTTATTTTCAATTACTATGTTTTGTCTTGTTCTATATTTTTCTTATGTGCCCATTTCATTGTGTGCAGGTACTCCCAGAAGGGACTCGATCTTCCATATGAGGCGACCATTGTTCAAACGATTCAGGTGACGGTTGTCGAGTGGGAACATGTGGATGAAAACTTGCTGCTTCAAACACCTCCAGACGATGACGCTTTGTAATGGCATACCTTCGTTGGTACCGCAGTGCTACGCGCTAGAGGTGTTTCCCGCCCCAAGAGGATACATCCGTCCCCCACAGGCTTGATCATCATACAACTCAATGGTATGTCGTTGGTTCTGTTGATTGTCGCTAAATGTGAAACTAATTTAATCGTTATAACGGCCTTTCCTATTTGTTGAACAGTCCGAGTTCGTTGAGCACGTTCACCTCGAGTAGGACACATTGTTGCAGAGACTAGAAATGAGACCTCAAATCGTCAGGCCGGACAAGGTGGCGAGTGTCCTTCGTACTTTATGTTCGCGTGTTGCGGTGCTACTTCGTCGTGTCTCCTGTAGGAGCGCGACTGACGTGGTGTAGCCTTCCAAACGGACGAGATCACCACCACTACCATGACAATCCACTGTGGACCACATGAGTCCCTCCACGTCATGCCGTGGTTACGACGGTGCCAGTCCTTCGCACGTTCGTCTTTCACTTTAGGAGGCCCCTCCACCTATGCACCATGGGAGGTCATCTACCTTTGGGGTACAAGCGGCAAGCATGCCGCCACCATGTCCATAGGTGCAACAGGTATACCATACTCAACGTGCACTTTACCATAACCCGGGAGCATCTGCGGCAACAAACATCCTTACCTGCCTACAGGGGATAATGTCGCTCCACTAGTACAGAACAAGCCTATAGGAACACAACCTTGTAACATATATGGAGATGTGTTACAGGGAAATAACACAGGAACACAGGAACACATAATTATATGCTACAACAGAAACTCGTAACACATTGCCGAAGGATGTTAAATATAGATCTAGAAAAGTATCGTAGTAGCACAAAATATCTGTTGGAAGTATGTGTTGCCAACACAACAAGCCATATTTTAACAACAGTAAAGATCAGTATCCAGTGGATCGCATAATGGCAATATGCTGATTGGTGGCATAAGTTGTACTTGTATATTTTTTTCTACATGTTATGTGTATCCGTTCACATTTAATTCAACCTCATAAAAGAAAAATATAAATTCACATTCTCGATAAATATAAATAAAATACATTATGATATAATTTAAAAACAGATTTGTTCTTTTAATCCAAACTCACTCATGTATGCACACACAAAAAACAGAGGCTATAGGAAATATGTACTCTTGAACTAAGATATATACATATATCTGCAGTGAAGATCTGAAAAAAAAACAATCTTTTAATAAAACTTTGCTGAAATGAGACAAGCAGTTTTACGATATATGCAGAAACTGAACCATGACAAATATTTGAACATTAGATTCTTAAGGTATTTGCCAAGAAACTCAAGCTTGTACAATTGCTTCTATCAGTGTCGAGTACGCTTTAGGTTCATTATCTTACTGCGAAACAACCAAAATGTGAAAATATGTAATGAGCTGTCATGTATTGGCAACATCAGCCGATCATGCATTAACCCAAACACTTGGGTAATATTTCTTCAAGTACTTGCCATTTAGCGCTCGTCCATAGACTTCTCCATCGAGTCCTTGTAACATGTAAGCTCCCTTAGACACAACCTTATAGATTTGGAACGGTCCTTCCCAATTCGGCGACCACTTGCCGAATTTGTTATCCCGAGTCCCAATCGGCAAAATCAACTTCCATATAAGTTCACCTTCCGAAAAAGTCTTGGGTACCACTTTCTTATTGTAATGCCGAGCAACTCGCTCCTTATCCTTGGTAACCTTCGCAAGGGCTCTCAATCTAGATTGAACCAAGTCTTCACTTTCATCGGCCATGAGATGATAATGTTCATCGGCTGTCAAATCATTTTGCAACTCCATTCTCCTTGAGCCAATTCTAACCTCCCATGGTAAAACAGCTTCATGTCCATAAACAATGTCACGTACCAAAACGACCCTAAAATATATCCTTTAAGTTATGTCTAGAATAATTAAAATCCGTGTGAAAGCCTCCAAAAATTAAAATGTGCAAAGTAAAAGTCAAACAAGGCTTAGAGGATTTTTGTATATTTCCTAAAAGCCTAAAATGTGTAAATAAATTTTAGTGGAATTTTTAGAGCACAAATAATAATTAAGGAGAAATAAACAAAGTTAAAAATGATTTTATAAAAAGAAAAACCCTAAAAGTCCCCCTTCCCTCCCTTGGGCCTGCCCGGCCCATCTCTCCTTTCCCCCCCTCTCTCCCCGCGGCCCACTCGGCCTCCCTCCCCGCGTGCGCGCCGCTGACGGGCGGGCCCGCCCGCCACCCTCGCTGACGGGTGGGACCCACCCGTCATCCCCTTCCTCCCGCCGCTCCCGCCGCCTCCCCCGTGCCCTAGCGCCGCCGCCGCCACGAATCCCGCCGCCTCCCGCCGTCCCCGCGTGCAATAAAGTGGGGGGAATCACTCCCCGTGATCCCCTCTCCCTTTCCCCCCATTTTTCCCTCTCTCTCGCGTTCAAACGGGCGGATTTGCCCCCGCAAATCTCGCCGGCGCCATTGATGGCAGCCGGACCTCCCGCGCCGGTTTCCTTCCCCTCGGGCCGCCCTCTCCCCCTTCCAATCCTATTTAAACCCTCCCCGCACCTCCTCCGCCCGTTTCCGCCTCTCGCCGCCCTTCCTCCTCGCCGGATTCCAGCTCGCGCCGTCGCTCTCTCTCTCCGCCGTCGCCGCCGAGCTCCGGTCCGCCGCCGTCGTCGCCCCGGACCGTCTCCCGCCCTGGCGTCGCCTCCTCCGGCTTCGCCGCATCACCGCCATCCCCGTCCACCCCCTCGTCGAGCACGCCGACCACCGGAGCGCCGCCGTCCCCGTTCACCCGAGAAGCGCCGCCGTCTTCCTCCGCTCCGGTCGCCTTTCCCATCGTCGTCGTCGACCTTGGGTGAGCCGTGGACCGCCGCCTCGTTTCCCCCTTTCCCTCCCCTCTCTCGGCCGACGCTCCGCCGTGCCTATGGCCGCCGCCGGCGACCATAGGGGCACGGGCGCGCTGTCTCCCGCCAGCCGCGCCGGCTTGGCCGCCCTCGGGCGCGCCGAGTGGCTGCCGCGCGGGGCCCGGCCGTCAGCCGCCCGCGCCCTTGGGTGCGGCTGACGCGTGGGGCCCACGGCACCGGCCGGTGTGAGCCCGGGTGCACCCGGTCCACCGTGGACCGTGAGGATGCGCGTGGGCCCCACTCCCGTGGACCCGGTCCACGCGCCCCTCCCCTCGGCTGACGCAATAAATCCCTTTTAAATTAAAATTTAAATGAAGAAATTCGCAAATATTCATTTAAAGAGCATATAAACTTCAAATGGTCATAACTTGGCCATTTGAACTCGGAATTGGACCGTTCAAGTCTCTAATTTTTCCTTAAGAAGTCAAGAACCCATTTTTGTGCTTTGTTCCTGCTTGTTATATGGAGTTTATTAGAGTAAAAGCCCTTTTATTTTTCCATTGGTCGTGTAGACGCTGTAGCTTCGGAAGATCCGCTCTACGTGGTGGTTGAAGCCGACGTTTGGGAAAGTGAGCAAGGCAAGTCACATCATCCTTGAACATATTGAATCCTAGTTTACAAAGTTATTTTGATTTAAATTATTGTATTACCGCTTTATTTAAATTCCCGCATTATCACTGTTTTATCTAGCCATGCCTATTTACCTTTGTTATGACCTTATTATTGTTATTGTTATTATTACCTTGTTCACCCTAGGACAAACAAAACCCTAACTAGTGGACATTTTATTCAGGGTTCCACTAGTATGAATTTAGGTAGATGCTTCGCTGATTAATAGGACAGGTGGTTTTATAACTCTAGACTTTGGGAATATTCATATCACTTGGACACCATGGAATGGTTGGATTATTGTGGAATTGGATTCACACCTCCCCCTCTATTCAAAACCCTTAAAATGGTTTTAGGCTGGGCTCGGGGTGCATGGTTTTGATGGTAGCACCTCGGCCATATAAGGACCGGTCTTCGGGCCTCTGTTGCAAAGCACTACCGTACTTCCACATGTCTAATGGGTAAGGCTTAGTTTGTGGCTCAGTCTGGTCATAAACAAAAGTACACGGATGGAGATGGATGAAGTCGGGGGTCGATGGACATCTCTAGGGCAAATGAAGGCTACACGAGCTGCGGCCCGGTAGTCGAGATGTCATGGCACAGGGCCGGTGTCCTGCTGCTAGGGGCTCAGTCCTGCCTACCTGTCCCTGGGGTTCCGGCCGTAGGTGGGGTTGGGTCGGTACTCTTGTCTATGGCCAGGATGGGTTGGAAACTATGTCACGTCTTCCGTCCATATACCGTGGTGGTATGTGGCACGTGGTTACATGTGAGGAAGATGTGTCTTGTGGGTAAAGATGTACACCTCTGATCAGAGTATAATCTATTCGAATAGCCGCGCCCTCGGTTTTGGGCAAGCCGAGCAATGTACCCAAGTTAGTGTTTTTAATTCTTAAAACCTACTTAACAACTAAAATGTGGAATGGTTGGACTGGGTTGGCTTGGGACGAGCTGGGACCCAGGGTCGGGTTGCCAGTTCGGTCTGAATCATCGTAGGCCTTGGGTTAAGGCAGGTTCGTGTGGGTTCACGGCCTTGATTAATAATATTGTATAGCTCTAGGATCGTATTTACAAAATAGCTTTGAGCAACTAAGTGTCTTTAAATGCGGTTTACTGCAAACCCTACCCCCTATATTATAACCCCTTTGTACTCCCTTGCATTTATTCTGCACTTGTGGGTGTGTCTTGTTGAGTACGGTGGTTGTACTCAGTCTTGCTCAATTTTTCCCAAACCCAGAAGAGGAGCCCCTGGATGATGAAGGCTTTGGTGTTTAGCTCGTGCCTGCCGTCAAGCGCCTGTGGTCGTCGCCCTAGTCTTCCGCTGTTTCCAATTTGTCTTTGTGTGTGCTGGGCCTTCGCCGCCCATGTAATAAATTAATTATTTACGCTTCCGCTTGATAAACTCTGAAATGTATCAACTTTTGGTGTACCTTGCCTCCTGGGACAAGGAATAATACACGCACGTAAGGAACGCCCGTTGGGTTATTTCCGGTCGTGACATACACGTCGGTGCGATTATTTTTCCGGGAATGAAAAGGTTCAGAAAGCACCAAAACATGATTTTTGGTCATATTGGAGAGAATTGGGTGCGTTCGTGGCAAAAAATCACTCCGTGCTTCACGCGGCGAGCCTTTGTCAATTAATGCCAATATATGCACCCGTAGGTATGACGTTTTTCACCGGAATGAAAAAGTTCAAAAAGCACCAAACACATGATTTTTGGACTTATTGGAGTGTATTGGGTGCGTTCGTGCCAAAAAAATCACTCCGTGATTCGCGTAGTGAACTTTTGTCAATTAGTGCCAATATTGGCACAGGAGGGTGAGATGTTTTTCAACGGAAAGAAAAAGTTCAAAAAGCACCAAAACATGATTTTTGGACATATTGGAGTGTATTGGGCGTGTTCGTCGCAAAAAATCAATCCATGATTCGCGTGGTGACCTTTTGTCAATTAATGGTAATATTGGCATATATTGGCACACGTGGGTGCGATGTTTTTTTACGGGAATGAAAAAGTTCAAAAAGCACCACAACATAATTTTTGATCATATTAGAGTGTATTGGGTGCGTTCGTGGCAAAAATTCAATCCGTGATTCGCGCAACAAACTTTTGTCAATTAATGCCAATATTGCCATATATTGGTACACGTGGGTGCGACGTTTTTGACCGGAATAAAAAAGTTGAAAATGCACCAAAATATGATTTTTGGACATCTTGGAGTGTATTGGGTGCGTTCGTGGCAAACAATCAATCCATGATTCGCGCGGCGAACTTTTGTCAAGCAATGCCAATATTGGCATATATTGGTACACGTGGATGCGATGTTTTCTCCAGGAATGAAAAAGTTCAAAAAGCACCACAACATAATTTTTGGTCATGTTGGAGTGTATTGGGTTGCGTTGGTAGCAAAAAATCACACTGTGATTCGTGCGGCGAAATTTTGTCAATTAATGCTAATATTGCCATCTATTGGTACACATGATGCGATGTTTTTACGGGAATGAAGAAGTTCAAAAAGCACCAAAACATGAATTTTGGTCATATTAGAATGTATTGGGTGCGTTCGTGGCAAAAAATCACTCCATAATTCGCACAGCAAACTTTTGTCAAATAGTGCCAATATTGGCATATATTGGCACACGTGGGTGCGATGTTTTTGACCGGAATGAAAAAGTTGAAAAAGCAGAAAAACATGATTTTTGGACATCTTGGAGTGTATTGGGTGCGTTCGTGGCAAAAAATCAATTCGTGATTCGCGCAGCGAACTTTTGTCAAGCAATGCCAATATTGGCATATATTGGTACACGTGGGTGCGATGTTTTTTACGCGAATGAAAAAGTTCGAAAAGGACCAAAACATGATTTTTGGTCATATTATAGTGAATTGGGTGTGTTCGTGGCAAAAAATCACTTCGTGATTCACGCGGCGAACTTTTGTCAATTAATGTCAATATTGGCACCCGTAGGTATGACGTTTTTCACCAGAATGAAAAAGTTCAAAAAGAACCAAACACATGTTTTTTGGACATATTGGAGTGTATTGGGTGCGTTCGTGGCAAAAAATCAATCCGTGATTCGCGCGGCGAACTTTTGTCAATTAATGCCAATATTGGCATATATTGGCACACGTGGGTGCGATGTTTTTTACGGGAATGAAGAAGTTCGAAAAGCACTAAAACTTGATTTTTTGTCATATTGGAGTGAATTGAATGTGTTCGTGGTAAAAAATCACTCTGTGATTCACTTGGCGAACTTTTGTCAATTAATGCCAATATTGGCACCTCTAGGTATGACGTTTTTCACCGGAATGAAAAAGTTCAAAAAGCACCAAACACATGATTTTTGGACATATTGGAGTGTATTTGGTGCGTTTGTGGCAAAAAAAAAATCAATCGGTGATTCGCGCGGCGAACTTTTGTCAATTAATGCCAATATTGGCATATGTTGGCACACGTGGGTGCGATGTTTTTTTCCATGAATGAAAAAGTTGAAAAAGCACCACAACATGATTTTTGGTCATATTGGAGTGAATTGGGTGCGTTCGTGGCAAAAAAATCACTCCGTGATTCACGCGGCGGACTTTTGTCAATTAATGTCAATATTGGCACCCGTACGTATGACATTTTTCACTGGAATGAAAAAGATCAAAAAACACCAAGCACTTGATTTTTGGACATATTGGAGTGTATTGGGTGCGTTCGTGGGAAAAAAATCACTCCGTGATTCGCGCGGCGAACTTTTGTCAATCAATGCCAATATTGGCATATATTGGCACACGTGGGAGCGATGTTTTTTACGGGAACGAAAAAGTTCGAAAAGTACCAAAACATGATTTTTGGAAATATTGGAGTGAATTGGGTGCGTTCGTGGAAAAAATCACTCCGTGATTCACGCAGCGAACTTTTGTCAATTAATGCAAATATTGGCATAGATGGGTGTGATGTTTTTCAACGGAATGAAAAAGTTCAAAAAGCACCAAACACATGATTTTTCGACATATTGGAGTGTATTGGGTGCGTTCGTGGAAAAAAAATCAATCCGTGATTCGTGCGGCGAACTTTTGTTAATTAATGCCAATATTGGCACATGTGTGTGCGATGATTTCTACGGAATGGACAAGTTTAAAAA
This sequence comes from Oryza glaberrima, assembly GCF_000147395.1. Lineage (NCBI taxonomy): Eukaryota > Viridiplantae > Streptophyta > Magnoliopsida > Poales > Poaceae > Oryza > Oryza glaberrima. Next base: position 12,462,995 of record NC_068326.1, read on the forward strand.
GCACCAAAATAAGATTTATGGTGCTATTGGAGTGTATTGGGTGCATTCATGGCAAAAAAAAAAAACTCCGTGATTCGCGCGGCAAATTTTTGTCAAATAATGCCAATATTGTCATATATTGGCACATGTGGGTGCGATGTTTTTTCCGGGAATGAACAAGTTCAAAAAGCACCAAAACAAGATTTATGGTCATATTGGAGTGTACTGGGTGCGTTTGTGGCCAAAAAAACAATCCGTGATTCACGCGGCGAACTTTTGTCAATTAATGTCAATATTGGAACACGTAGGTATGACGTTTTTCAACGGAATGAAAAAGTTCAAAAAACTCCAAACACTTGATTTTTGGACATATTGGAGTGTATTGGGTGCGTTTGTGGCCAAAAAATCACTCCGTGATTCGCGCCGCGAACTTTTGTCAACCAATGCCAATATTGGCATATATTGGCACACGTGGGTGCGATGTTTTTTTATGGGAATGAAAAAGTAAATAAAGCACCACAACATAATTTTTGGTCATATTGGAGTGTATTGGGTGCGTTCGTGGTAAAAATTCAATCCATGATTCGCGTGGTGAACTTTTATCAATTAATGCCAATATTGCCATATATTCGCACACGTGGGTGCGATGTTTTTCACCGGAATGAAAAAGTTCAAAAAGCATCAAAACATGATTTTGGAAATATTGAAGTGTATTGGGTGCGTTCGTGGCAAAAAAATCACTTCGTGATTCGCGCGGTGAACTTTTGTCAATTAATGCCAATATTAACACACCTGGATGCGATGTTTTTCACCGGAATGAAAAAGATCAAAAAACACCAAAACATTATTTTTGGACATATTGGAGTGTATTGGGTGCGTTTGTGGCAAAAAATAACTTCATGATTCGCGCGGCGAACTTTTGTCAATTAATGCCAATTTTGGCATATATTGGTACACGTGGGTGCGATGTTTTTCACCTGAATGAAAAAGTTCAAAAAGCACCAAAACATGATTTTTGGATATATTGGTGTGTATTGGGTGCGTTCGTGGCAAAAAATCACTTCATGATTCGCGCGGCGACCTTTTGTCAATTAATGCCAATATTGGCATATATTGGCACACGTGGTTGCGATGTTTTTCACCGGAATGAAAATGTTCAAAAAGCACCAAAACATGATTTTTGGATATATTGGAGTGTATTGGGTGTGTTCGTGGCTAAAAATCACTCCGTAATTCGCGTATCAAACTTTTGTCAATTAGTGCCAATATGGGCATATATTGGCACACGTGGCTACGAAGTTTTTGACCGGAATGAAAAAGTTGAAAAAGCACCGAAACATGATTTTTGGACATCTTAGAGTGTATTGGGTACGTTCGTGGCAAAAAATCACTTCGTGATTCGCGCGGCGAACTTTTGTCAATTAATGCCAATATTGCCATATACTGGCACACTTGGATTCAATGTTTTTTCCGGGAATGAAAAAGTTCAAAAAGCACCAAAACATAATTTTTGGTCATATTTGAGTGTATTGGGTGCGTTCGTGGCCAAAAGTCACTCCGTGATTCGTGCGGCGAACTTTTGTCAAGCTTTACCAATATTGGTATATAATGGTACACATGGATGCGATGTTTTTTCCGGGAACGAAAAAGTTCAAAAAGAACCGCAACATAGTTTTTGGTCATATTGGAGTGTATTGGCTGCGTTCCTGGCAAAAAATCACTCCGTGATTCACTGGGCGAACTTTTGTCAACTAATGCCAATATTGGCTCACGTAGGTATGACGTTTTTCACCGGAATGAAAAAGTTCAAAAAGCACCAAACACATCATTTTTGGACATATTGGAGTGTATTGGGTGCGTTTGTGGCAAAAAATCAATCCGTTATTCGCGCGGCGAACTTTTGTCAATTAATGCCAATATTGGCATATATTGGTACACGTGCATATGATGTTTCTTCCGGGAATGAAAAAGTTCAAAAAGCACCAAAACATGATTTTTGGTCATATTGGAGTGAGTTGGGTGTGTTCGTGGCAAAAAATCACTCCGTGCTTCACGCGGCGAACTTTTGTCAATTAATGCCAATATTTGCACCCGTAGGTATGACGTTTTTCACCGGAATGAAAAGTTTAAAAAGCACCAAACACATGATTTTTGGATTTATTGGAGTGTATTGGGTGCGTTCGTGCCAAAAAAATCACTCCGTGATTCGCGCGGCGAACTTTTGTCAACTAATGCCAATATTGGCACAGGTGGGTGTGATGTTATTCAATGGAATGAAAAAGTTCAAAAAGCACCAAAACAGGATTTTTGGACATATTGGAGTGTATTGGGCGCGTTCGTGGCAAAAAATCAATCCATGATTCGTGTTGCGAACTTTTGTCAATTAATGCTAATATTGGCATATATTGGCACACGTGGGTGCGATGTTTTTTACGGGAATGAAAAAGTTCAAAAAGCACCACAACATAATTTTTTATCATATTAGAGTGTATTGGGTGCGTTCGTGGCAAAAATTCAATCCGTGATTTGCGCAGCAAACTTTTGTCAATTAGTGCCAATATTGGCATATATTGGCACACGTGGGTGTGATGTTTTTGACCAGAATAGAAAAGTTGAAAAAGCACCAAAACATGATTTTTTGACATCTTGGAGTGTATTGGGTACGTTTGTGGCAAAAAATCAATCCGTGATTCGCGCGGCGAACTTTTTTCAAGCAATGCCATTATTGGCATATATTGGTACACGTGGATGCGATGTTTTTTTCTGGGAATGAAAAAGTTCAAAAAGCACCATAACATAATTTTTTGGTTATATTGGATTGTATTGGGTGCGTTCGTGGTAAAAAATCACTCTGTGATTCGCGCGGCGAACTTTTGTCAATTAATTCCAATATTGCCATCTATTGGTACACGTGTATGCGATGTTTTTTACGGGAATGAAAATGTTCAAAACCACCAAACATGATTTTTGGTCATATTGGAGTACAAGTCCCGGTGCTTACTATCCACGAGCACGGCTATTCGAATAGTTTGGTGTACTCACACTGCAGTGGATGTACGCTTTTTATCCCGCACTCCACGGATTGCCCAACACATGAGCCTAATACCAACACATGAGATTTGCCACGGCCTGGCTTTTTGGTCGCCCTCGCATTTCGGCACCCGCTCCAAGGACTTTGAACCCCTATTGCACCCCGGCACTCTAACCTACCTACTGCCGGATGGTGTGGGGAGTCCTGGCGCTCCAGGGATTGGGGAAATTTATTATATACATACTTATAGGGTGTATTTTATGTTCTTTGACGTCCTTTACCTTTCCGACACTGCACTATCCTCAACATTCTCATACAGAACTAACCATGACTGATGTGCCGCCCCACGAGAAATTCCTAATCCAACGGGTTTGCCCATACACAAGAAATGCGGTCGTACTCGGTTTGTTCCTTGCATAGCTTCATGACTCGGTTCTTAATTGACTAGGGTCAGCGGCTAACCATTTCCAGAACCACCCATATTCTATTCATGCCGCCCCAGACGAAATTTTTTTGTGGTATTAAGTTTTGGTTTTAGCAAAAGGTTTGAGTGTGGCGGTTGGCGCTCGTGTATCCTCCCGCAAATCATCAATCACTCACAATGAATGATCTCACATCCATAATCATCAAGCATAAATATGGCATGTACGTATGTCTACAATAGCATTACTAAGCATTGTCAGTATTTGACCGCATATAAATAAACGACTCAGGTATCCAAAGGCATACAATATGTATAAAGGTAAACAATATCAAGGGTAGGCATAATCAAGCATAGGTACGCAATTTACAAATAGCATGCAATTTATAAATCAAAGATTTATAAATCTAGGATCAATATGTTCAAGGTAGGGTGCGTAGTGACTTGCCTGGTTCATTTAAGGCCTCGGCCTCAACTGGTTCGCACTCCTCCTCACACACGTAACCTGGGGATTAAATGCGGGAATTAACGTCTAACCTAAGTCTACCGTAAAATCGAAAATGTTAAAGAAAATCAGAAAAATAACAAACCAGAGTCAATCGAAAGAGCAAGTTTTTAGAAGAATTTAGGCGAAGGTTTCATCGAAATACGAGTTAAAACGAGGGAGAGGTGAGCTTTGGAACAACAGGCTTTTGGATAATTTTGAAAAACGACAAGGGCTGACAGGTGGGGTCGGGCGACTTGGCTGATCGGCTTAAAAAGGTTTTCAAAACACGGTGGGGGTTGTCACGACCGGAAATAACCCAACGGGCGTTCCTTATGGGCGTTCCTAACGTGCGTGTATTATTCCTTGTCCCAGGAGGCAAAGTACACCAAAAGTTGATACATTTCAGAGTTTATCAAGCGGAAGCGTAAATAATTAATTTATTACATGGGCGGCGAAGGCCCAGCACACACAAAGACAAACGGGAAACAGCGGAAGACTAGGGCGACGACCACAGGCGCTTGACAGCAGGCACGAGCTAAACACCAAAGCCTTCATCATCTAGGGGCTCCTCTTCTGGGTTTGGGAAAAATTGAGCAAGACTGAGTACAACCACCGTACTCAACAAGACACACCCACAAGTGCAGAATAAATGCAAGGGAGTACAAAGGGGGTGATAATATAGGGGGTAGGGTTTGCAGTAAACAGCATTTAAAGACACTTAGTTGCTCAAAGCTATTTTGTAAATACGATCCTAGAGCTATACAATATTATTAATCAAGGCCGTGAACCCACACGAACCTGCCTTAACCCAAGGCCTACGATGATTCAGACCGAATTGGCAACCCGACCCTGGGTCCTAGCTCGTCCCAAGCCAACCCAGGCCAACCATTCCACATTTTAGTTGTTAAGTAGGTTTTAAGAATTAAAAACACTAACTTGTGTACATTGCTCGGCTTGCCCATAACCGAGGGCGCGGCTATTCGAATAGATTATACTCTGATCAGAGGTGTACATCTTTACCCACAAGACACATCTTCCTCACGTGTAACCACGTGCCACATACCACCACGGTATATGGACGGAAGACGTGACATAGTTTCCAACCCATCCTGGCCATAGACAAGAGTACCGACCCAACCCCACCTACGGCCGGAACCCCCGGGACAGGTAGGCAGGACTGAGCCACTAGCAGCAGGACACCGGCCCTGTGCCATGACATCTCGACTACCGTGCCGCAGCTCGTGTAGCCTTCATTTGCCCTAGAGATGTCCATCTCCATCCGTGTACTTTTGTTTATGACCAGACTGAGCCACAAACTAAGCCTTACCCATTAGACATGTGGAAGTACGGTAGTGCTTTGCAATAGAGGCCCGAAGACCGGTCCTTATATGGCCGAGGTGCTACCATCAAAACCATGCACCCCGAGCCCAGCCTAAAACCATTTTGAGGGTTTTGAATAGATGGGGAGGTGTGAATCCAATTCCACAATAATCCAACCATTCCATGGTGTCCAAGTGATATGAATATTCCCAAAGTCTAGAGTTACAAAACCACCTAATGTTGTCCTATTAACCAGCGAAGCATCTACCTAAATTCATACTAGTGGAACCCTGAATAAAATGTCCACTAGTTAGGGTTTTGTTTATCCTAGGGTGAACAAGGTAATAATAACAATAACAATAATAAGGTCATAACAAAGGTAAATAGGCATGGCTAGATAAAACAGTGATAACGCGGGAATTTAAATAAAGCGATAATGCAATAATTTAAATCAAAATAACTTTGTAAACTGGGATTCAATATGTTCAAGGATGATGTGACTTGCCTTGCTCGCTTTCCCAAACGTCGGCTTCACCCTCCACGTAGAGCGGATCTTCCGAAGCTACAGCGTCTACACGACCAACGGAAAAATAAAAGGGCTTTTACTCTAATAAACTCCATATAACAAGTAGGAACAAAGCACAAAAATGGGTTCTTGACTTCTTAAGGAAAAATTAGAGACTTGAACGGTCCAATTCCGAGTTCAAATGGCCAAGTTATGACCATTTGAAGTTTATATGCTCTTTAAATGAATATTTGCGAATTTCTTCATTTAAATTTTAATTTAAAAGGGATTTATTGCGTCAGCCGAGGGGAGGGGCGCGTGGACCGGGTCCACGGGAGTGGGGCCCACGCGGCAGCCTCACGGTTGTCACGTCCCAAAACGACCCTAAAATATATCCTTTAAGTTATGCCTAGAATAATTAAAATCCATGTGAAAGCCTCCAAAAATTAAAATGTGCAAAGTAAAAGTCAAACAAGGCTTAGAGGATTTTTTATATTTCCTAAAAGCCTAAAATGTGTAAATAAATTTTAGTGGAAATTTTAGAGCACAAATAATAATTAAGGAGAAATAAACAAAGTTAAAATGATTTTATAAAAAGAAAAACCCTAAAAGTCCCCCTTCCCTCCCTTGGGCCGGCCAGGCCCATCTCTCCTTCCCCCCCTCTCTCCCTGCGGCCCACTCGGCCTCCCTCCCCGCGTGCGCGCCGCTGACGGGCGGGCCCGCCCGCCACCGTCGCTGACGGGTGGGGCCCACCCGTCATCCCCTTCCTCCCGCCGCTCCCGCCGCCTCCCCCGTGCCCTAGCGCCGCCGCCACCGCGAATCCCGCCGCCTCCCGCCGTCCCCGCGTGCAATAAAGTGGGGGGAATCACTCCCCGTGATCCCCTCTCCCTTTCCCCCCATTTTTCCCTCTCTCTCTCGCGTTCAAACGGGCGGATTTGCCCCCGCAAATCTCGCCGGCGCCATTAATGGCAGCCGGACCTCCCGCACCGGTTTCCATCCCCTCCGGCCGCCCTCTCCCCCTTCCAGCCCTATTTAAACCCTCCCCGCACCTCCTCCGTCCGTTTCCGCCTCTCGCCGCCCTTCCTCCTCGCCGGATTCCAGCTCGCGCCGTCGCTCTCTCTCTCCACCGTCACCGCCGAGCTCCGGTCCGCCGCCGTCGTCGCCCCGGACCGTCTCCCGCCCCGGCGTCGCCTCCTCCGGCTTCGCCGCATCGCCGCCATCCCCGTCCACCCCCTCGTCGAGCACGCCGACCACCGGAGCACCGCCGTCCCCGTTCACCCGAGAAGCGCCGCCGCCTTCCTCCGCTCCGGTCGCCTTTCCCGTCGTCGCCGTCGACCTTGGGTGAGCCGTGGACCGCCGCCTCGTTTCCCCCTTTCCCTCCCCTCTCTCGGCCGACGCTCCGCAGTGCCTATGGCCGCTGCCCGGCGACCATAGGGGCGCGGGCGCGCCGTCTCCCACCAGCCGCGTCGGCTTGGCCGCCCTCGGGCGCGCCGAGTGGCTGCCGCGTGGGGCCCGGCCGTCAGCCGCCCGCGCCCTTGGGAGTGGCTAACGCGTGGGGCCCACGGCGCCGGCCGGTGTGAGCCCGGGTGCACCCGGTCCACCGTGGACCGTGAGGCTGCCGCGTGGGCCCCACTCCCGTGGACCCGGTCCACGCGGCCCTCCCCTCGGCTGACGCAATAAATCCCTTTTAAATTAAAATTTAAATGAAGAAATTCGCAAATATTCATTTAAAGAGCATATAAACTTCAAATGGTCATAACTTGGCCATTTGAACTCGGAATTGGACCGTTCAAGTCTCTAATTTTTCCTTAAGAAGTCAAGAACCCATTTTTGTGCTTTGTTCCTGCTTGTTATATGGAGTTTATTAGAGTAAAAGCCCTTTTATTTTTCCGTTGGTCGTGTAGACGCTGTAGCTTCGGAAGATCCGCTCTACGTGGAGGGTGAAGCCGACGTTTGGGAAAGCGAGCAAGGCAAGTCACATCATCCTTGAACATATTGAATCCCAGTTTACAAAGTTATTTTGATTTAAATTATTGCATTATCGCTTTATTTAAATTCCCGCGTTATCACTGTTTTATCTAGCCATGCCTATTTACCTTTGTTTTGACCTTATTGTTGTTATTGTTATTATTACCTTGTTCACCATAGGATAAACAAAACCCTAACTAGTGGACATTTTATTCAGGGTTCCACTAGTATGAATTTAGGTAGATGCTTCGCTGGTTAATAGGACAACATTAGGTGGTTTTGTAACTCTAGACTTTGGGAATATTCATATCACTTGGACACCATGGAATGGTTAGATTATTGTGGAATTGGATTCACACCTCCCCCTCTATTCAAAACCCTCAAAATGGTTTTAGGCTAGGCTCGGGGTGCATGGTTTTGATGGTAGCACCTCGGCCATATAAGGACCGGTCTTCGGGCCTCTGTTGCAAAGCACTACCGTACTTCCACATGTCTAATGGGTAAGGCTTAGTTTGTGGCTCAGTCTGGTCATAAACAAAAGTACACGGATGGAGATGGACAAAGTCGGGGGTCGATGGACATCTCTAGGGCAAATGAAGGCTACACGAGCTGCGGCCCGGTAGTCGAGATGTCATGGCACAGGGCCGGTGTCCTGCTGCTAGGGGCTCAGTCCTGCCTACCTGTCCCGGGGGTTCCGGCCATAGGTGGGGTTGGGTCGGTACTCTTGTCTATGGCCAGGATGGGTTGGAAACTATGTCACGTCTTCCGTCCATATACCGTGGTGGTATGTGGCACGTGGTTACACGTGAGGAAGATGTGTCTTGTGGGTAAAGATGTACACCTCTGATCAGAGTATAATCTATTCGAATAGCCGCGCCCTCGGTTATGGGCAAGCCGAGCAATGTACACAAGTTAGTGTTTTTAATTCTTAAAACCTACTTAACAACTAAAATGTGGAATGGTTGGCCTGGGTTGGCTTGGGACGAGTTGGGACCCAGGGTCGGGTTGCCAGTTCGGTCTGAATCATCGTAGGCCTTGGGTTAAGGCAGGTTCGTGTGGGTTCATGGCCTTGATTAATAATATTGTATAGCTCTAGGATCGTATTTACAAAATAGCTTTGAGCAACTAAGTGTCTTTAAATGCTGTTTACTGCAAACCCTACCCCCTATATTATCACCCCCTTTGTACTCCCTTGCATTTATTCTGCACTTGTGGGTGTGTCTTGTTGAGTACGGTGGTTGTACTCAGTCTTGCTCAATTTTTCCCAAACCCAGAAGAGGAGCCCCTGGATGATGAAGGCTTTGGTGTTTAACTCGTGCCTGCCGTCAAGCGCCTGTGGTCGTCGCCCTAGTCTTCCGCTGTTTCCCGTTTGTCTTTGTGTGTGCTGGGCCTTCGCCGCCCATGTAATAAATTAATTATTTACGCTTCCGCTTGATAAACTCTGAAATGTATCAACTTTTGGTGTACCTTGCCTCCTGGGACAAGGAATAATACACGCACGTAAGGAACGCCCGTTGGGTTATTTCCGGTCGTGACAAGTTGGTATCAGAGCCCCCTTGACCCTAGGACGAGCCTTAGATCCCAAGCCTTAACAATATTTTCGAAATAAAAATCCTTTCTTATTTGTGAAAATCCTCTAGTCTCTCTCTGTCCTGCTGCTTCATTTATCGTCAAAAATCTGACCTTTAAAATGTTGCTTTTCTCTTTTGTTTTTGTTTGTAGATGGCCGGCAGCATCAACCGTCGTGGTCTGGACCTGACTGGCTTCATTTTGGAGCTGCGGGGCATGTGCGTTGTCCTGGGGTATCCGCATGGAGTGGACTACTAGGGCAAGCAGCTCCCGGAGCAGGAGGGTGACGATGCAGAGCCCCACGCTGCTTGGGAGATCACTGCAGTGATCCTCACTGGCTCACCCGAGAGGACTTCGTTGGCAGTCACCGCGGGTGGAGATTCCTTCTCCGCCGCTTGCCAGAACGCCGCACTCCTCGCCATCGGCACTCTTCACCAGCGCTACCCGGACGAGTTGCAGCACTCGCCCTACCGCTACCACCCTCGTCGCGGAGGAGCCCGCGACCACGCCACCTTCCGGGATGCTAGCGCGGAGGATGACGCTACCATCATGCACCTGGCGCGCATGGTGGAGGCGTACGATGCGGCTCGTATCGACTTCCATCAGATGGTGCGCCGTGGGTTGGTCGAGAACAACATGAAGATCTTGGAGCTGCGTCAGGAGAATCTGCAGCTGAAGAAGGACTTGGACGCAGTGGAGGCGCAGCTGTGTCAGCTCAAGATCGCCCAGGGAGAGGTCTGTCGTCTCAAGCGCCGCCGCGTCTGCCGCAGCCAGAAGATCACCGCCCGCAAGAGCACCTCTAGGCCCGAGCTTGTTCGTCAGTCCCTGGTGTGGACCTGCTTCGTCGAGACCCCTCGTGCCGAGCCCGCGCCCTTGGTTCCTCAAGAGGAGGAAGCCTCCGGCGTTGGTAGCACGGAGGATGCGCTGCTGCTCACCTTCCGCCCTGGCCCATCGCAGAAGTAGACGAGGAGTTAGTAGGCTTGCGCGCGTGTTCTTCTCGTTTGTTTTTCTGCTTGAGTCGTGTGGGGCATGGTTATACCGGTGTGTGGTATGACTGTGTCGGAGCCTGTCTTTATTTTATTTGCTTAAGCAACTTGAACCTTAATGAACCAATTTAATAGCAGTAATAAATTCAAGAATTATGGTAGTCGTGGGTGATTAGTTTTAATAATCTGTTCTCTCTCTTGGCTGGTTCTGTATGGGATATTTCATATGGTGACAACCAGGAGAAGTGCTGCTACCGGTGATGGCAACCAACCCGAAGGCAGCAACCACAACAACTATGGCAGCCCACCTCCACCTCCTCCCCCGCCTCCACCACCACCACCAGACACCAACTCCATCCTCACCCAAATCCTCGCCCAGCAAGCCAACATGATGGCTGCTTTCCTCCATCACATCCAAAATCCGCCACAGCATAATGCTCCACCTCCACCCCCACCCCCGCCACATTCTAAACTCGCCGAGTTCCTCCGCATCCGTCCACCTACCTTCTCTAGCTCCAATAACCCCGTGGATGCTTTGGATTGGTTGCATGCCGTGGGGAAAAAGTTAGACACCGTGCAGTGCAACGATAAGGAGAAAGTCATCTTTGCCGCTCACCAACTGCAGGGGCCCGCATCTCTATGGTGGGATCACTTCCAGGCTACGCAGCCAGAGGGGCAGCCTATTACTTGGGCCCGATTCACCGCCGCTTTCCGGAGGACCCATGTGCCCGCCGGAGTCATGGCCCTTAAGAAAAGGGAATTCCGGGAGTTGAAGCAAGGCAGCCGCTCCGTGATGGAGTATTTGCATGAGTTTAACAAGTTGGCCCGGTACGCCCCGGAGGATGTTCGGGAAGATGAGGAAAAGCAGGAGAAGTTCTTGGCAGGAATGGACCCTGAGCTGTCCGTGCGTCTAGTCTCCGGGGATTATCCGGATTTCCAGCGTTTGGTGGACAAGAGCATCCGCTTGGAAGCCAAGCACAAGGAACTGGAGTCGCACAAGCGTCGCCTGGTGAATTTCCGCAATCAACAGGGGGCTAACCGAAGGGTCCGCTACACCAATCCCTATCCAGGGGTATCCTCCTCGCAGCAGCAGCAGCAACCATGCTCCGCGCCCCGACCTCAATTCGTGGTGCGCGTCCCACAGCCACAGCAACAGCAGAATCAGCAAGGGACCCGTGCACCCCGTCCTCCTACGCCCGCTGTGCAGCCTGGTCAAGGCCGTAGGGACGCTCAAGGTCAGCAGCGTCTGTGCTTCAACTGCTTCGAGCCCGGGCACTTTGCGGATAAATGCCCAAAGCCGAGGCGCCAGCAAGGCCAAGCGCCTCCCCGCCCCAACAACGGTGGTAAGGATGTCATTCGGGGTCGTGTGAACCACGTGACCGCCAAGGATGTGCTGACAACTCCAGACGTCATCGTTGGTACGTTCCTCATTCATTCCATCCCTGGTACCATTTTGTTCGACTCTGGAGCTTCCCACTCGTTTATATCTGTGCCATTCGTGGGGAGAAATCAGTTGGGGGTAGAAAGGCTTAGGAACCCTCTGCTCATCACCACCCCTGGAGGGGTTATGACAGCAAAGTATTTTAGCCCTGCCGTTCCTATAGTAATCGAGGGAATCCCTTTTCCTCGGATTTGATTCTTCTGGACACCAAGAACTTGGATGTGATCCTTGGGATGAATTGGTTGGCTCAATTCCAAGGAGTAGTGGATTGCGCAAGACGCACTGTCACTCTGTACCGAGGGCCGGAACAACCGGTTGTTTTCTTTGCACCCCCAACCTCTGTAGGCAGTTTAGAACTTCATCAGATAGGACTGTCAGAAATCCCCATTGTCAGAGAGTTCGAAGACGCGTTTCCGGAAGAACTACCCGGTATGCCGCCCAAGCGAGAGATTGAATTCCGGATAGATCTTGCTCCAGGAACCACTCCTCTGTACAAGCGACCCTACCGTATGGCAGCAAATGAACTGGCCGAAGTCAAGAAACAGTTGGAGGAGTTGAAAGAAAAGGGGTATATACGGCCGAGCACTTCCCCCTGGGATGCTCCTGTGATTTTTGTGGAAAAGAAGGACAAGACAAAGAGGATGTGTGTTGACTACAGAGCTCTCAATGAAGTTACTATCAAAAACAAGTACCCTCTTCCCCGGATCGATGATCTGTTCGATCAGCTTAAAGGTGCCACCGTCTTTTCTAAAATCGATCTTCGTTCCGGATATCACCAATTGCGTATCCATGAAGAAGATATTCCGAAGACCGCATTCAACACGCGTTATGGACTGTATGAATTCACGGTGATGTCGTTCGGTCTGACCAATGCTCCTGCCTTCTTCATGAACTTAATGAACAAAGTGTTCATGGAATACTTGGATAAGTTTGTTGTGGTCTTTATTGACGACATCCTGGTGTACTCACAATCAGAGGAAGACCATCAACAGCATCTCTGTCTGGTGTTGGGAAAGTTGCGGGAACATCAATTGTATGCCAAGCTTAGCAAGTGTGAGTTCTGGTTGTCCGAAGTCAAATTCTTAGGGCACGTGATATCTGCTAAAGGAGTTGCTGTGGACCCCGAAACAGTGACCGCCGTCACTGATTGGAAGCAACCCAAGACGGTCACCCAAGTTCGCAGCTTTTTGGGTTTGGCAGGATACTACCGAAGATTCATCGAGAACTTTTCCAAAATCGCTCGACCCATGACACAGTTGTTGAAGAAAGAAGAAAAATTTGTGTGGAGCCCGCAATGCGAGAAGGCGTTCCAAACTCTCAAGGAAAAGCTGGTTTCCTCGCCAGTTTTAATCTTACCGGATACTCGCAAGGACTTCATGGTGTACTGCGATGCTTCGCGCCAAGGATTGGGGTGCGTGCTCATGCAGGAAGGTCAAGTGGTAGCCTATGCCTCACGCCAGCTACGGCCTCATGAAGGCAACTACCCTACCCATGATTTGGAGTTAGCCGCTGTGGTTCATGCTCTAAAGATCTGGCGGCACTATCTCATTGGGAATCGCTGTGAAATATATACTGATCATAAGAGTTTGAAATACATCTTCACTCAGTCGGATCTGAATCTTCGGCAGAGAAGATGGTTAGAGCTCATCAAGGATTATGATGTGGGAATCCACTATCACCCTGGTAAGGCCAACGTGGTCGCAGACGCGCTGAGTCGAAAAAGCTATTGCAACACTCTTGGCATCCGTGGCATTCCACCGGAACTTAATCAACAGATGGAAGCCCTGAACCTAAGCATCGTTAGCCATGGATTCTTGGCTACGCTGGAAGCCAAGCCTACCTTGCTCGATCAAATCCGCGATGCTCAGAAGAATGATCCAGATATGCATGGGATCCTCAAGAATATGAAACAGGGTAAAGCCGCTAGTTTCACAGAAGATGAACACGGAACCCTATGGAACGGAAATCGGGTATGCGTTCCAGACGACAGGGAACTTAAACAGCTGATACTTCAGGAAGCTCACGAAAGTCCTTATTCCATCCACCCTAGCAGTACGAAGATGTACTTAGACTTGAAAGAGAAATACTGGTGGGTTAGTATGAAGTGGGAAATTGCAGAGTTCGTGGCTCTTTGTGATGTGTGCCAGCGTGTCAAAGCAGAGCACCAACGACCGGCCGGACTTCTCCAACCTCTCCAAGTACCAGAGTGGAAATGGGACGAAATTGGGATGGATTTCATCACCGGACTTCCAAAAACCCAAGGCGGATATGATTCTATATGGGTGGTCGTGGACCGACTAACCAAGGTAGCTCGGTTTATTCCTGTGAAGACCACCTATGGAGGGAACAAACTAGCCAAACTCTACTTCGCTAGGATCGTGAGTCTCCATGGCGTTCCTAAGAAAATTGTATCTGATAGGGGAAGCCAATTCACCTCTCACTTTTGGAAGAAGCTCCAAGAAGAGTTGGGTACCCGATTAAATTTCAGCACCGCGTATCACCCGCAGACAGATGGACAGACCGAGCGTCTGAATCAGATCCTAGAAGATATGCTCCGTGCCTGTGTTCTAGATTTTGGGAAGACCTGGGATAAGAGTCTCCCCTATGCCGAGTTGTCCTACAATAATAGCTACCAAGCCAGCATACAAATGGCACCCTATGAAGCGTTGTATGGACGTAAATGCCAGACACCGCTATTGTGGGACCAAGTTGGGGAAAGCCAAGTGTTCGGGACTGATATCCTGAGAGAGGTTGAAGCTAAAGTCAGAACCATTCGGGATAATCTCAAGGTGGCACAGTCTCGGCAAAAAAGTTATGCAGACAACCGACGCCGTAACCTGGAGTTCGCAGTGGGCGATTTTGTGTACCTTCGGGTCACGCCATTGCGGGGCGTACACAGGTTTCAGACGAAAGGGAAGCTCGCACCTCGGTTCGTGGGTCCTTTCCGCATCATTGCTCGACGCGGAGAAGTTGCTTACCAGTTGGAGCTGCCTGCATCCTTGGGCAACGTGCATGATGTGTTCCATGTGTCGCAACTCAAGAAATGCCTTCGAGTGCCGTCCGAGCAGGCCGACTCAGAGCAGATTGAAGTTCGCGAAGACTTGACCTACGTAGAGAGACCGGTGAAAATCCTGGACGTCATGGAGCGCAGGACCAGGAACCGGGTAATCCATTTTTGCAAGGTCCAGTGGAGCAACCACGCCGAGGAAGAAGCTACTTGGGAGCGTGAAGACGAGCTGAAGGCAGCCCATCCCGATCTCTTTGCCAGTTCTTCCGAATCTCGGGGTTGAGATTCCGTTTAAGGGGGGTAGGTTTGTCACGTCCCAAAACGACCCTAAAATATATCCTTTAAGTTATGCCTAGAATAATTAAAATCCGTGTGAAAGCCTTCAAAAATTAAAATGTGCAAAGTAAAAGTCAAACAAGGCTTAGAGGATTTTTATATATTTCCTAAAAGCCTAAAATGTGTAAATAAATTTTAGTGGAATTTTTAGAGCACAAATAATAATTAAGGAGAAATAAACAAAGTTAAAATGATTTTATAAAAAGAAAAACCCTAAAAGTCCCCCTTCCCTCCCTTGGGCCGGCCCGGCCCATCTCACCTTTCCACCCCTCTCTCCCCGCGGCCCACTCGGCCTCCCTCCCCGCGTGCGCACCGCTGACGGGCGGGCCCGCCCGCCACCCTCGCTGACGGGTGGGACCCACCCGTCATCCCCTTCCTCCCGCCGCTCCCGCCGCCTCCCCCGTGCCCTAGCACCGCCACCGCCGTGAATCCCGCCGCCTCCCGCCGTCCCCGCGTGCAATAAAGTGGGGGGAATCACTCCCCGTGATCCCCTCTCCCTTTCCCCCCATTTTTCCCTCTCTCTCTCGCGTTCAAACGGGCGGATTTGCCCCCACAAATCTCGCCGGCACCATTGATGGCAGCCGGACCTCCCGCGCCGGTTTCCTTCCCCTCCGGCCGCCCTCTCCCCCTTCCAACCCTATTTAAACCCTCCCCGCACCTCCTCCGTCCGTTTCCACCTCTCGCCGCCCTTCCTCGTCGCCGGATTTCAGCTCGCGCCGTCGCTCTCTCTCTCCGCCGTCGCCGCCAAGCTCCGGTCCGCCGCCGCCGTCGCCCCTGACCGTCTCCCGCCCCGGCGTCGCCTCCTCCGGCTTCGCCGCATCGCCGCCATCCCCGTTCACCCGAAAAGCGCCGCCGCCTTCCTCCGCTCCGGTCGCCTTTCCCGTCGTCGCCGTCGACCTTGGGTGAGCCGTGGACCGCCGCCTCGTTTCCCCCTTTCCCTCCCCTCTCTCGGCTGACGCTCCGCCGTGCCTATGGCCGCCGCTGGCGACCATAGGGGCGCGGGCGCGCCGTCTCTTGCCAGCTGCGCCGGCTTGGCCGCCCTCGGGCGCCGAGTGGCTGCCGCGTGGGGCCCGGCCGTCAGCCGCCCACGCCCTTGGGTGCGGCTGACGCGTGGGGCCCACGGTGCCGGCCGGTGTGAGCCCGGGTGCACCCGGTCCACCGTGGACCGTTGTAACAACCCGCCTCTCCCAGGCCGGGCCCGCTTACATCTGATAGCTTTCGTAGGTCATAGACTGCCCTCACAGACCAACACATGTCTTTTCTGCACACTTTGTCCTCACTCGTGTGCACCCGGGAAGAATTTCCCGGTCGGTCACCCATCCCAAATTGCTCCAGGCCAAGCACGCTTAACCCTGGAGTTCTTTGGAGATTGGCTTCCGGAAAAGAAGTTGCAACTTGTTGATATGAGTATTCTATTAATCCTATTAAGCCTTAGGCCGGGATGTTACACCATCACCCCCTTAAGAGAGATCGACGCCCCCGTCGATCAACCCCTGGCCAGGAACGTCCTCTCTTGGCCACGTCCATGTGTCCAGTGCCAGCGCATGTGCCATGCTGTGTAACCACTCCCGGTCTACACCAGCCATGCGCACCATGCCTGCGCAAGCCCGCTTACATCTGATAGTTTTCATAGGTCATAGACTGCCCTCACAGACCAACATATGTCTTTTCTGCACACTTTGTCCTCACTCGTGTGCACCCGGGACTGCCCTCACAGACCAACACATGTCTTTTCTGCACACTTTGTCCTCACTCGTGTGCACCCGGGAAGAATTTCCCGGTCGGTCACCCATCCCAAATTGCTTCAGGCCAAGCACGCTTAACCCTGGAGTTCTTTGGAGATTGGCCAAGCACGCTTAACCCTGGAGTTCTTTGGAGATTGGCTTTCGGAAAAGAAGTTGCAACTTGTTGATATGAGTATTCTATTAATCCTATTAAGCCCTAGGCCGGGATGTTACAGGGGTCCGCATGTCCGTCTCTAGTCCTTCTCTCTTCCTCCTTTATTCTCTCCTTCGGCTTTGTTCCCCTCCTCGAGCGTAGGTGGCGTCGGCCGGTGGCTGCTAGGGTTGGAGCTAGCGACGGCGGCTGAGGGTAGAAGGGGTTGCGGCCGGAGAGGGGAGCTTGGTGAGGGTTAGCACTACGTCAGGGATGCGGCGCGTGGCTTGAAGAGACGTGTGAGGTCCGGGAAGTTTGGGTGCGGCGGTGGTCTCGGAGCGGCGGCACACCGGTGATGGGGTGGCGGTGGTTTAATGCACGGGAGAGGAGGGGTGGTTCAGGTTGGGCTGTAGGGTGGTGGAGGGGAATGAATGGGACGGAGAGCCCCTGCTGGGATGGGTAGGGGTGGTGCGGTGACGTCCAGCGGTTGGCGGCAACGATCGTGAAGGGGGGGTGCAATGAGATTGCGTCTTAAAAGGCAAGGATGGGTGGTGCGGGGTTCCGGGGAGCATCACCGATCTTGGAGGAGTCGATTCCCCCTGTCGGCGTGGCTGGAGGAGTGGGTTGGGAGCATGGGGGTGACGGCCCGGGCGTGGCTGCGGCGGCAAGCGCACGACATCCACGGCGGAGCCTCACCGGAGGGGGAAAGGGTGGGGACGGATGCGGTATGTGTGGTGGCTAACTAGGGTAGGTAGTTTGGGGCTCGGGTAGTTTTTAGGGTGGTTTTAGAGGTCGGCGGGGTGGTGTGCGGCTGGAGCAGAGTGTGTCCATACGCGGTGCGCACTCGCACGTTCCACGGCGAGGGTGGATCGGTGGCTAGAGGTTCGGACCAAGGGCGGGGTTGGTGGGGGCGTGGTCCTAGTGCGTTCACGCACCGGCTGGCGTGGTGTCGGCCGGGACGGAGGCTGGGCGCGGCGATACGCCTGGTGGGCGGCGACGGGTCATGTCGGCGACGACAGAGCAAGGGAAGGGCAGGATGATGGCAGAGTAGAGGGGAGAGAGAGAGAGAGGGCGAAAATACTGACCTTGCGGCAACCGTGTAGCGGCACACCAGGCGGTGATCCTCGCACGAAACAACGGTCGTCGAGGTATTGCCTGGAGACGGTTGAGCTCACCGTACTTCCTCGCACGCCAGGTGCTCGATCAGTGACCACAAGTAACACACAATGTTAGGCACAAAGTTAGCGGGTTAGTGCTAGTCAGAGGTTAGGGGTTAGCGTGTTAGCTCAACAGAAAGGAAAGAGTCAGCGGTTAGTTAGTTAGCTTTGACAAGAAAGTAAAGCGGTCAGCGGTTAGTTGCAACGGAAAAGGAAAGATTAGTGAGTTAGTCGTTCGATTTGTTATACGTTCGGGTTTAGACGTTCTCAGGTTCGATTGGCACAGCGGCTATCCACCCTCTTGCTCGACTGAGGACCAGCCGGAGCCGGCTGTGGCAGAGCAAGCGGGGAGATGGTGACCTAAGCGCGGGAGAGAGGTGGCGCTGGTGAACATTGAGGGAGGGAGGACAAAGGCGCAGAGATGATCATCGTGCATGGCAGAAGGGGGCTTATATAGGCGCTGGAGGGTGGGGACGTCAACCCACGCGTGCACATTAATGGCGCCTTGGTCTCTAGCGCTAATTGGCGTGTGTTAGAGGAGAAGGCGACACGTCGGCACGGCGTTCCCGACCGGTGAATGCGTGGCGCCCGGGTGTTGGCGAGCGGGGGCGTCTGGCAGCCGTCGGGTTACGGTGCCATGAGTGCGGCGCCTAACCCGGCTAGGATTCGCGGCAAACAGTGCGACAGCGGCGGTCGGTGCTTGATTCTTCGAGGGTTAGGCTGGCGGTGCCCGTCGCGCCGTGGCGCGTGGCGGATAGGCCTCGTCCTTGGTGGTAAACTTGGACGCAGCAGGGAATGGAGGTGAGACAGAGACGACGGTGGTGGTCGAGTCGTCGCGGCGTTGAGGAAGCTGTGCGCTCGCTGGGAAGGGCGGCGCGGTGGCGAAGGTGAGAGGGGAGAAAGGCACAGACTTGGTGCCGGGTTGCATTAGGCCCGAGGGAGGCAAAGCAGACTTCACTGCTTTGTCAGACTTAGGGCTGTTTTGGTAGAGAGAGTGATGAGGACATCCCTTCCAACGATACAACCATGTCTATTGCACAGCAAGGACCAATGACTAGAGCTCGAGCTCGTGAACTTAATTATCAGGTAAAGTCATTCCTAGCTAATCACCTTCCCAGAATTGGGTGCTACTAAGTGGTTATAGTGATCTACTTGTTGTTAGGAATATGGGAGAGGAACCAGATCGCAAGTAGCACTAGCAGCGCTGATTTGATGAAGTCAATGCTGTTCACTCCGGTGGGCAAATGGGGCAAATGAGTACTTGTTGGAAAGATTTTGTCATCTACTTTCAGCTATGTGCGGCCTCACCATCAAATTTGACCCAGGCTGCTCGGAATGACGAAAATAGTTCTTCACATCAGAAACTTGGCCTCGGGCCTTGTATCTTTACAGCCCATTAGGGGTCCACAAAACCTAGGGTTTGCTCCCACCTCCTCTCCTTGTCATTCCTCCACCTATACAAACTCCTAGCAGCAACCATTTTGCACTTTGGGTTTTGTTTGGATGTAAGTTTAGCTGCAACCAGCTACTTCCTTGTACTCGCGTGTGTCGGCTAGACCACCCGGATACTTGTATTCAGAACCCTATTTTCGTTTGTTTCAGTTTCATCATTTGACAAGTGTCGTGAGCTGTTTCCTTGTCAACTTGTTCTTGCTTGTTCTTCGATTGCTTGCAGGTTCAAGGTTGTCCTTGGCATGGCAAGAACAGCAACAACGTGGAGTCGGTGTACCGGTTGCTAAGGCGCAACACCCCTATGGTAGTTGTAGTCGGACCGCCAACGTCGTGTCCTCCCCCAAATCAAAGTTTATCCACCTCTCATCAAAAGATCGGGACCCCCGTTGCTGCATCAAGTGGTATCAGAGTTCAAGTTGCTCGGTGAGATATTTTATCACTCCTTTGTTTTTTTTACCTACAACCCATAAAAACCACAAAAATAGGTCAAATCCGAAATCACCAAAACAAGTTGAGCCTTTGCTGTTCTACTTAGTCTTTGCTTGCTGAGTTTTCGGTTGCATCGATTGGTTGAGTTGCTAGTTCTATTAGTTTAGTCCTTTAGAGTTTCGGGTTCTGCTCACGATTTAGTCACCACAAACACTTCTATCATCACTTCATTTATCTTCATCCCGCTGCCACCATCACCACCATATTCACCATGAAATCCACCTTCAACCCCACCAAATTTTGTCCACCACAACCAGCAGCACTCTCATCACCACATCAGCCACCAACAAATGCATTTATTGTTGCCTCCACCAACAGCCAACCCTTTTGCAACTTTGTGAAGTGAATCAGCCCTTCCCAAGGAAGCATTTAAGAGCTCTCACTTTTGACTTGTTGGCTGAACCAAGTAACTCCAACCAGCCCATCTTTACTTCATTGTGTTGACATGTTGGCTAAATGAGAAGAGAAGTTGTTGTTGTTGTTTTGAGTAATTTTGAAATTCATTGGAAAAAAATTTCAGCTTTGAACTAGTTTACAAAAAAAAAGAAGGAAGAAGAAAAAGGAAAAAAAATCAAAAGTGAAAAAAAGGAGAAGAAAAGAAAAAAAAAGAGAAGAAGTTGTTACTGTTGTTTTCCCTGTGTTCTTTTGGTGCAATTTTGAGTGGTTACACTTGTGAGTAGGTTCGCGTCTCTAACAGGGTTTTACCTAGGACCAGCACAATACCATCGTTGAGCGATTATTCAACTTGCTTCGGTTAATGTGGTTCTAGCTGCACCTTGACATTACTTGCAGCCACCTATAGCTCCACAAATTTTTATCTACTACATCACAAGATCATGCTTGTTGTCGGCTCTGGTACTATTCACCATTGTTGTTGTTCTTCCTAATTGCCAACGCCTTTTACCTAGCAAAGTAAGAACATGTAAGAACTCGTTTGCACAACTTGGTAGAAATGGAGATGGACAACACCTAGCTCCAATAGTTGATAGGACATATTTCTTGTGAATTTTTTTTCTTCCTATTAACCATGACAGGAGGATCAGGGGAGCACCCTCAACATTCACCACGTACGAGGGGTATCATACAACATTTTGAGCGCCAAGTGAGGGAGCGTGCTGAAGGCCTTGACGAAGATGTTAGGGTCACCAATGATCGCCTTGGCCAATTGGAGGCTGCTCAAATTGACAACAACTCCAAGCTTTCCTCATTGGAGAAGTCCCTTGTGGCTGTGAACACTTCTCTTGCAGGTATCTTGAATACGTTGGAGAGAATGGGCCAAGATGGTCATGATGGATTGGCTAGGCAACCACAATGGCCATGATGCTAATAGCAGCATGACAACAGCGCCGACAGTGCCATGGCAAGGGCGCTCCACCACAGCGGGAGGTACGTGATATTGATCATTCTTTAGGCAATATCAAGTTTACCATTCCTTGCTTTGATGGAAAATATGACGCTGATGCATATCTTACTTGGGAGTTAGCCATTGATTAGAAATTTGCTTGTCATGATTTTCCTGAGAATAAACGTGTTAGGGCTGCTACTAGTGAGTTCACTGATTTTGCATCCATTTGGTTGAGTGAATTTGTTCGTTCCAATCCAAATAACACTCCCCAAACCTGGGATGCAATGAAAAGAGTCATACGAGCTAGATTTGTTCCTTCATATCATGCACGTGATTTGCTGCATAAATTGCAACAACTTAGACATGGAAACAAATCTGTAGAAGAGTATTATCAAGCTTTGCAAACATGAATGCTTCGTTGTGGTTTGGTGGAAAATGATGATGCTGGTATGACTAGATTCATGGGTGGGCTGAACCGAGAAATTCAGG
Source organism: Oryza glaberrima (assembly GCF_000147395.1). Taxonomy (NCBI): domain Eukaryota; kingdom Viridiplantae; phylum Streptophyta; class Magnoliopsida; order Poales; family Poaceae; genus Oryza; species Oryza glaberrima. The sequence continues at coordinate 12,484,852 of NC_068326.1, forward strand.
ACATTCTAGCTTACAAAGAATATAATTCAATTAATCGTTTGTTTCATCTTGCTTGTAAAGCTGAAAGGGAAGTGTAGGGCCGAAGAGCTAGCTTCAGGACTAACATTTCTGCAGGTCGTGCTAGCTCTTGGACACCTTCCAACGCTGCTACACCGTCAACTCGAGCAGCAGCACCATCGTCATCAAGCAACAAGTTGCGTCCCTCCACAACAACTCTACACCATGCCCGAGTGAACCAACAAGAGGGGTTGCTGCTACACCTTCCAAGAGCTCATCATCAATGGCATCATCAGTAAGGACAAGAGATATTCAGTGCCTACAATGCAAGGGCTTTGGTCATGTGCGCAAGGACTGCCCAAGCACTCATGTAATGATCGTGAGAGCTGATGGTGGGTACTCCTCCGCTAGTGATTTAGATGAAGAAACCTATGCTTTGCTTGCAACTAACAATGCAGGGGAAGGTGATGCGCCCCACCAAGATGAGGAACACATTGGGGCCAAAGCTGCAGAGCCCTATGAGAGCCTCGTGGTGCAGCGAGTGCTAAGCGCACAAATGGAAAGGGCTGAACAAAATTAGTGCCACAGCTTGTTTCAAACCAAGTGTGTGATCAAGGAACGCTCTTGTCGCGTGATCATAGATGGAGGAAGTTGCAATAATTTGGCTAGTGCTGAAATGGTGGAGAAACTTTCATTGAGCACATAACCACATCCGCAGCCCTACTATATTCAATGGTTTAATAGCAGCGGCAAGGTAAAGGTAACACAATTGATAAGAGTACATTTTTCCATGGGTTCTTATCATGATTCAATTAACTGTGATGTTGTGCCTATGCAAGCATGTTCTATGTTATTAGGTAGGCCATGGCAGTTTGATAAAGATTCTTTATACTTTGGTAAATCCAATCAGTACTCCTTTGTGCATAATGGAAAAAAGCTTGTGTTTCATCCTATGTCTCCTGAAGTTATTTTAAAGGATAAACTTGCTAGAGCTAGCAAACAAAAAAAATTAGGAGCATACTAGGAGTGAGCATCATATTGTGGCTAATGAACTTGAGAAGCATAAGGAGAAATCCACCAACTCTGTTCCAAATAATAAAAATGAGGTTAAGCTAAAGGGATCTTGTTTCATTGCAACAAAATCAGATTTGGATGGAGTTGACCCTAACACTTCTGTTTGCTATGCTTTGGTTTGCAAAGAAACTTTATTTTCACTTGAGGATACTTCTATTTCTTTGCCTTCTCCGGTCACTAACCTTTTGCAGGAATACGCCGATGTTTTCCCAAAGGAAGTTCCACCGGGGCTGCCACCAATTCGAGGGATTGAGCACCAGATTGACCTCATTCCTGGGGCCTCTTTGCCAAACCGTGCGCCATACAGGACAAACCCGGAGGAAACAAAGGAGATTCAGCGTCAAGTGAAAGAGTTACTCAACAAGGGGTATGTGCGTGAGTATGTTAGTCCTTGTGTTGTTCCCGTGCTTTTAGTTCCTAAGAAAGATGGCCCATGGCGCATGTGTGTGGATTGTAGAGCAATTAACAACATCACAATCAGTTATCGTCATCCTATCCCTAGGCTAGATGATATGCTTGATGAATTGAGTGGTTCACTTGTGTTCTCTAAAATTGATTTGCGTAGTAGTTACCATTAGATTCGCATGAAGTTAGGAGATGAATGGAAAACAGCTTTTAAAACTAAATTCGGCCTATATGAGTGGTTAGTCATGCCCTTTGGTCTCACTAATGCACCCAGTACTTTCATGAGATTAATGAATGAAGTTTTACGTGCTTTCATTGGTTGATTTGTGGAGGTATATTTTGATGATATTCTTATATATAGCAGATCAATAGAGGATCATCATGGTCATTTAAGGGCTATTTTTGATGCTCCACGTGATGCACGTTTATCTGGTAACCTTGAGAAGTGCACATTTTGCACAGATCGAGTCTCTTTTCTCGGCTATGTTGTGACTCCGCAGGGAATTGAAGTAGATCAAGCCAAGGTTGAAGCCATACATAGCTGGCCGGTTCCAACAACGATCACACAAGTGAGAAGCTTTCTAGGACTTGCTGGGTTCTACCGACACTTTGTTAAGGATTTTAGCACCATTGCAGCCACACTACATGAGCTTACCAAGAGAAATGTGACATTCACTTGGGCTGCAGCACAAAGGAATGCATTCGACACTTTGAAAGATAAGTTAACACATGCACCTTTACTCCAACTTCCTGATTTCAACAAAACTTTTGAGCTTGAATGTGATGCTAGTGGGATTGGATTGGGTGGTGTGTTGTTACAAGAAGGCAAACCTGTAGCATATTTCAGCGAGAAATTGAGTGGGCCTAGTTTGAATTATTCTACTTATGATAAGGAAATGTTTGCTCTAGTGCGAACTTTGGAAACATGGCATCATTATTTATGGCGCAAAGAATTTGTTATACACTCTGATCATGAATCTTTGAAAGACATTCGAAGTCAAGCAAAACTTAACCGTAGGCATGCTAAATGGGTTGAATTTATTGAATCTTTTCCATATGTCATCAAACATAAGAAGGGAAAAGAAAATGTCATTACTGATGCTTTGTCTAGACGTTACACAATGCTATCCCAACTTGACTTCAAAATTTTTGGCTTGGAAACAATAAAAGAGCAATAAGCGCAGGATGATGACTTTAAAGATGTGTTGTTGAACTGCAAAGAGGGAAAGACTTGGAACAAATTCGTTCTCACCAGTGGGTTTGTGTTTAGAGCTAATAAGTTATGCATTCCAGCTAGCTCCGTGCATATGCTATTATTGCAGGAAGCGTATGGTGGAGGTCTGATGGGACACTTTGGTGTGAAGAAGACGGAGGATATCCTTACTGATCATTTCTTTTGGCCCAAGATGAGGAGAGACGTGGAGAGGTTCGTTGCTCGCTGCACAACATGCCAAAAAGCTAAGTCACGCCTTAACCCTCATGGTTTGTATATGCCTTTGCCTGTTCCTAGTGTGCCTTGGGAGGATATTTCTATGGACTTTGTTTTAGGGTTGCCTATAACAAAGAAGGGGAGGGACATTATCTTTGTTGTTGTAGATAGACTTTCTAAGATGAACCCTGAGTTCCTCTCGACACTCCAGGCAGTTGTTGGCCCGATCTTTCAGTGAGTTGAGATAACTACAATTTGGGAGACATGTTGACGATCCGACTACAACTGTACGAGACATTGTGTTGCGCCTTAGCGATCGATATACCTCTCCGTGGGTTGTTGATCTTGCCGGTGCAGATCATCCTTATTCCTGCAAGCAAATCGAACAAACAAGCAAGAACAAGATAAAAGAAATCTGAATTGCAAATAGGAATTAAATACAAATGATAAGTTGGGGTTCCGAAGAACAAGCAGACGGACGGTCTAGCCGACACGTGCGCTGCAAGCAAGTAGCAATGCCTAACCTTTAATCTAACAAAACCCAAGCAACCCTAAAGGGGTACCTAGCTACTTATAGGGGTGGGAAAATGACCAAGAGGGTCCTAGGGTCGTGCTCCACCAGATTGGGGCTCACCCCACATGGGCCCAACTTAGGCCGGGGTCCCAAACGAAGTTACAAGCCTAAAGGCCCATGACAGGTGATGCAACACCTTGTTTCTTCATCTGCGGATGACTTGGATGGAATTTGGTGATGAGGCTGGATCTGTTGGAAAGAGAACTCCGTGAGCTTTCCATCAAGTACTCACGGGCCAAAAACGGCAATCGTATGCAAATTCGGCGGCCATTTGAAATCAGCAGTGTAGCAGGTGGCCGAATCTGATTCCAGCACTTGGAGGACTTGATCTTGATATCATCTTGTTCTTCCATGATGTGAGCAATAGTTGTATCTGTAGTAGCCATGGTCACATCATCCTCCCATTCTTCACGGAAAACCGTCCTCGGTTTTTCCATATGGTGCTCTTCGCGTAGTCCATTTAAAATAACATGTTTCTTTCAATCTAAACAAGATAAACTCGAGACAATTTTGTTAGCAATAACATTTCTCTCTAGCTTGCATGTTTTATCCACATGTACAGGAGGTTCTAAATCCAAACATATGCAAACTCTATGCACCAAATATATTCCTCTATCATTATATTCGCCAAAGATATGAGAAATAGCATAAGTTGGACATGGCAAATCAGATTTAGCAAATAATTTCTCCTTCAAATTTTCGAGCTCACAAAAATCATCAAACTGAACATAGCCCAAAGTATTTAAAGAAGTTGTCAATTCTCGTTCCTCTATTTCATTAGCAATGTGAACAACATGCTTAAAATCAGCACACAAAGAAACACTAGAAATAGCATGTTCATTCACTAGTTGTGGCATGGATATAAGTGAAGCATTATCACATAACTCTTCTTTATCACAAGGAACATCAAGTAAATCAACTTGTGACAAAGGCATCTCAGCAATTGGTTCCACTAATGGTTGCTCTTCTCTAGCATTAACGGCACACTCACCTTGATTAATTGCAGCACCATTAAGATTACCTGCGGTTCTCTCTTCGGATGATGTAGGTGCATCAGTCTTCTCTTATTCCTTCGTGAGCGATGGAGCTGGCATCTCGATCATATTGCTCTTCTCCTCATGGTGAATCTTCTGAGCTCCCTGCAAAATGTCAGTAATAGGAGGCACAAGCATAACTTGTTTCTCCCTTGGGTTCTTTACAATATTGCTCTCAACACTGCAAGCAAGCATGAACAAGTGGCCTATATGATTATATGTCATGTTAATAAGCCCAGCCTGAATATCGGAATTAAGCCCGCTAAAAAATCTAGTCATTGTGTTCTCATTGCTTTCTTTTATATGAAAACCAGCCTAATCAAGATGGCGCAGGCTAGCCCGTTCTGTGGCAAGCCTAAGGAGGATGCAAGTGCTCATTTGCAGCAATTCCTGGAATGCTGTAGCACGTATACCATCAAAGGAGTCAGACTCCAACTGTTGCTATTCTCCCTCCTCGGGAGAGCATAACTGTGGTTCTACATCAACCGTGCGACAGTGAATACATGGAATAGGCACTTGTTGATGCGAAAAACACACACTGGCCTAGAAGATCTGCTTAACTCCTGTGCAGGTCCAGAAATCTTGCTTTTAAGTCCCACCAGGTGTGCCAAAAGCGTGTTGATGCAAAAAACACACACTGGACTAGAAGATCTGCTTAACTCCTGTGCAGGTCCAAAAATCTTGCTTTTAGGTTCAAGGCTTGCCAGTTGAATTGATCCTGCAATCAACAAGAATAAAAAAAATAAAAACCGTAGTTAAATCTATAAACGATAGCCGATCGGCTAATTGCCGATGACATATCATTTATCTTTGAGCCGTTGTCATGTTGGAATCGATCGGCAGTAATGAATGAATAAAATAAAACTAAATCTACTCGATCAGCTGTAGATCAACCGCCTCGGCGCCTGGTAAACGATAGGCCTCGGGACCCAAGGGGGTCGACCCCGACCCCCCTCGTCAAGTTGCCTGGATGGCCGACATCCTGACGATCGCGCGGAGGCTGAGAAGCTCGCGCGCGTCTCCAAACGGTATGTGCTAGTAGAAGGGACCCTCTAACGGTGCGTGACCAATGGAGTCCTCCTGAAGTGTATCTCTCGAGAGCAAGGCATCGAGCTCTTTGCCGATGTTCAGGAGGGAGAATGCGGGGTCCACGCAGCCTCGCGCACGTTGGTCGGTAAAGCCTTCCGTCAAGGATTTTAATGGCCGACGGCGCTACAAGACGCCCGGAACGGGTTCGGCGATGCAATGCATGCCAATTTCACGCCAAGCAAATCCACCAGCCGGCCCAGGCTCTGCAGGTCATCCCACTCTCTTGGCCCTTCGCGGTATGGGGTTTGGACATCCTGGGACCCTTCAAGGCAGCCCACGGCGGGTACCAGCACCTGTACGTCGCCATCGACAAGTTCACCAAGTGGCCCGAGGCTTACCTGCTCGTTAAGATCGACAAGCATTCGGCCCTCAAGTTCATAAGAGGCATCACGTCCCGATTCGGAGTGCCGAACCGTATCATTTGTCACGTCCTGATAAATTCATCCTGAAATAAAAATCATTCTCTAAAAGGAATAATAGAATTAACTAAAATTCGAAAAGAAATTGGCAAACACTAAAATACGAATAAGAAAAATTCGAATGTGGCCCGTAGAATTTTTGTTAAATTCTCCTTGGTCTAAAAGGGGCCCTAAAATTTTACTTGAAATTTCAGAGCACCGGAAATAATTATTAAGCAACAAAAGCAATTATCAGAGTTTATTAAAAAGAAAAACCTAGAAATAATCCTCATTTTCCCTTTGGGCCAAGTCTGGCCCAAAGTCTTCCTCTCTCTCCCTCGGCCCGCGGTGGAAGTCCTCCCTTCCTCCCTCTTTTCTTTTCCTCCCCTCTCTTCCTCCCGGCCAACTCCCTCCTCTCCTCCTCCCGCCTGGGCCTGCCCCGGCCCAAGCCGAGCCGCGCTCGCCTGCGCCCTCACGTGCGCCGCACGCGCGTTGACCGCGTGCCTCCCGCGTGGGACCCGCCTGCCAGGCGCGTCTCCTTCCACCCGCTCGGCTCTTCTCCCTCCCGTGAAAACCCTAGTTTGTTCCTCCCTCAAATCCGCTCGATTCAAATCGCTAATTCCAAATTTGATTAGGGGAAATTAAACCCCATTGATTCCTCTCTCTTTCCCCCTAATTTTCCCCTTGAATAGCACCATTAATTGCCTGGAACGGCCGCGCGCATTCCCAGCCACCTTCCATGGCCACAGGCCGCCATTCCTACTTCCGTTCCGCCCTCTCCCGTGGCCGGCTCCCTCCCCTCACCTATAAAATGGAATCCCCTTCCCCCGTTCTCTCGTTTTAGCCTCCTCCTGCGTCTCCCCGTGGCCGCACCGCCTCTCCCCGCCGCCCTCCTCTCTCTCCCGTGCCGCCGGCCACCTCCAGCCGCCTCCCCCTCCTCGCCCGTGCACCGGTAGGCCGTGCCGTCGCCATCCTCGGCGTCGCAGCCGCCTCCTCTCCCCCGGCCTACCCTTCGTTTCGCGCGGTGACCTTCGGAGCCGCGTCCTCGCCGGCAACCAGTGGTGTTGTCGCCACTCCACCTCCTCCAGCCACCCCGGTCGCCGCGCCAGAGCGCCGGCTAACGTCGCCATCACCTTCTCCGGCACCGCGGCGTCGACCTCCACCCCGGCCTGCCCTCGGATTCATCCGGAGACCGCCGCCGCTGCGTCGGCCTCTCCTTCCTCCTCGTCGACGTCTTCTCCGGCAGCCCCTTCCGCCGTGCCCGTGCGCCGGCCGACGTCGCCGTCTCCTCCTCCGGCATCGCAGCGGCAAGGTCGCCCTCGGCCTCGCCTCCCCTTCGGCTAAACCCCGCCGGTGTTCGTCGTCATCGTCGTCCTCTCGTCGTTCCCGGTCGTAGTGGCATTCGTTCCTCCGTCAAGCCGCGTTGGTTCGTCATCCGCGTCCTTCAAGTGAGCCACTGCAGCCCCGTCGTCATCCTCATCCTCGGCTCCGCGTCGTCAAGCCTTGTGCCGGCCTCGTCTCGCCTTCATCCAAGGATCGCCACCGAAGTCGTTCCCTCGCCGTTCGCCTCCGTCGTCCCCGAGCCGTCTCCGCCGCGCCCGTTCGCCGTCGTCGTTCCCACGCCTCGTTGCGTGGTGGTAAGGATCCCTCCTTCGCTGCCCGCCCTTGTCCTTTTGGTGTTGCCACCGTGCCCGTTGTGCGGTTGTCAGCCCCGGTACCCGTGTATCGGTGTCGGTAGTCGTTCGTGGGTGCGTGTGGTGACCGTGTTTGTGTGCCTGCTCGGTAGCTGCGTTGTTTCCACGTGTGCAGCCCGCGTGGTTTCTAGTAGAGTCCGTTGGTTAGCCACTCGTATCGGTTGACACACGGAGTCCACTTCCGTCGACCCGTGGACCGTCTCTGTGTACTCGGTCTACCGCGGTCTTTTTGGTTGACATGTGGGGTCCGCATGTCAACAGCGCAGCCTTGCTGTCATTTTCAGGCTAGCGCTTACACATGTTTTATAGTTGCAAAACCTAATAATAATAATCCGCAAATCTCCATATAACAGCATTAAACTTCGGATGACCATATCTTGGTCATACGAACTCCGAATCGACCCGTTCAAGTCTATTAATGTTTGTTATAACCTAAACAACCCTGTGTTTTCTTTTTATGTATTGTTATTGCTTCTTTATAGGCTTGTAGCTTTGCTTGTGCGCTTCGCATAGCTTCCATTGTTCCGGAGGTTCCCGAAGAGTTGTTCGCTGTCGTCGCCGAAGGTTCGGAAGGCCGTTCTCTCTGGGCAGGGCAAGTCACATCATCCTTGAGCATATTGAATCCCAGTTTATAAAATTATTTTGGTTTAAATTATTGCATTATCGCTTTATTTAAATTCCCGCGTTATCACTGTTTTATTTAGCCATGCCTATTTACCTTTGTAATGACCTTACTATTATTGCTATTGTTATTACTACCTTGTTCACCCTAGGCTAAACAAAACCCCAACTAGTAGGTACTCTATTCATGGTTCCACTAGTATGAACCTAGGTAGATGCTTCGCTGGTTAATTAGGCAACATTAGGTGGTTTTATAACTTTAGATTTTGGGAATTCTCATATCACTTGGACACTATGGAATGGTTGGCTTACGGTGGAATTAGACATACACCTCTCTTCCTCTTTCAAAACCCCTAAAACCTGCTTTCCGGTGGGGTTTGGGTGCATGCCAGTTGTGGGAAGTAGCACCCCAGCCAATAAAAGGATTAAGCTCGGGCCTCTGTTGCAAAGCATTACCATACTTCCACATGTCTAGTGGGTAAGGCGTAGTTTGTGGCTCAGTCTGGTCATAGGCAAAAGTACACGGATGGAGATGGATGAAGTCGGGGCTCGATGGACATCTCTAGGACAAATGAAGGCTACACGAGCTGCGGCCTGGTAGTCTTGATGTCATGGCACAGGGGCTGGTGTTCTGCTGCTAGGGGCTCAATCCTGCCTACGTGTCTCGGGGGTTCCGGCTGTAGGCGGGGTTGGATTGGTACTCTTGTTTATGGCTAGGATGGGTTGGGAACTATGTCACGCCTTCCGTCCATATGCCGTGGTGGTATGTGGCACGTGGTTTCACGTGAGGAAGACGTGTCTTGTGGGTAAAGATGTACACCTCTGATCAGAGTATAATCTATTCGAATAGCCGCGCCCTCGGTTATGGGCAAGCCTAGCAATGTACCCAAGTTAGTGGTTTACTTATTAAAACTTGCTTAACAACTAAAATGTGGAATGGTTGGCCTGGGTTGGCTTGGGACGAGCTGGGACCTAGGTCGGGTTGCCAGTTCGGTCTGAATATCATAGGCCTTGGGTTAAGGCAGATTCGTGCGGGTTCACGGCCTTGATTAATAACACTGTGTAGCTCTAGGATCGTCTTTATAAAATAGCTTTGGCAACTAAGTGACTTTTAAATGCTGATTGCTGCAAAACCTAACCCTATATTATTACTCCTTGTACCCCCTCCTTGCATTAATCATGCATCTCCCGGTGTGACTTGCTTAGTACTGTGGTTGTGCTTATTCTTGCTCAATCCTTTCACCCCCTTTAGTAAGAGAAGCTTTGGAGAAGAAATCCTAGGTGGAGTCCTGGCTTATACCCCAGTTGAGCGCCTATGAAGATGGAGCCGTAGGCCCGCTAGTCCGCTGCTGTTTATTTTTGTTTGTCAGGCCTTAAGTGCCTTTGTAATAATCTAAATATTATCGATATAATAAAGATGTGTCTTTTGTATCATGTTTGTGTGGTGTACCCCGGCTTTTCCTAGGACGGGGATTAATACACTAGTGTTCGGGAAAAGGCAATTTTCCCGGCGCGACATCATTACGGACAACGGCACACAGTTCACCAGTGAGCTATTTGGTGACTACTGCGACGACATGGGCATCAAGCTATGCTTTGCCTCACCCGCCCACCCCAAGAGCAACGGCCAAGTCGAGCGTGCCAACGCTATGGTCCTTAAAGGACTTAAAACCAAGTCGTACAACGTCCTCAAAAAGCATGGGGACTCTTGGCTTGAGGAACTGCCCGCGGTGCTATGGGCCAATCTGACCACCCCAAGCCACGCAACGGGAGAAACTCCTTTCTTCCTGGTGTACGGCGCCGAGGCGGTCCTACCCTCTGAGCTCTCCTTGGGTTCGCCCCGCGTTGCATTGTACAACGAGGTGAACCAGGACGACCTCCGGCGGGATGACGTCGACTATCTGGAAGAGCGAAGAAGGCGGGCAGCCCTTCGGGCAGCGCGCTATCAAGAGAGCCTGCGGCGCTACCATCAGTGCCATGTCTGGGCCCGATCACTACAAGTTGGCAACCTCGTCCTACGCCGCGTTCAGTCGCGCTTAGGATTGAGCAAGCTCTCACCAATGTAGGAAGGGCCATACAAAGTTGTCAGTGTCCCCCGGCCGGGCTCGGTTCGGTTAGGCACGGAAGACGGCACAGAGCTGCCTAACCACTGGAACATCGAGCATCTTCGCCGCTTCTACCTGTGATGTCGAGTGATTTTTTGCTTTTAAGGCTCGGGGGCTATGCGGGCTTCGCCGGGGGGTACCACTGTCAATATGTTGTATCTACTTCTCTCCTCAGCAATAAATCCTTCTACTTAATCCAAGCTGTTGCGCGCCTTTTTTTGTTCCTTTCCTGTGACTCGTTCTGGCTTAGGGACAATTTGCGCTCGCTCCGAGCCCTAGGTGGTGTCGGGTAACCTGAAAGTCACCGAAGGGGAGCCCGAACGCGGGCCGTGCACTCGTCCATCCCCGACTCCCGGTCACCGTAGCCCCGGCCTGGCCAGTCCCGCTGGGCGGCTCCCCCGGGGCGACGGCTCTGCCCCTCGCCACCTAGGTGCCGCGGGCTAAGTGCGGATCCTCTCTATTACCTAAACAAGCCCGAGGGTGGGACAAAGGGAGTGGAGACGGCGGTCCGATCGTAAAGAAATTCCCTAAATGTTTTTGCCTTGTTTTTTCCTCGCCGCAGGCATTCACAAAAGAAGACAAGAATGTGGAAGTGCAGGGAAGAAATTTTATTTACACCGGTGAGTTTGCGTCGTCGTCCTCTACGCGTAGACGTCCTCCGTTAACCCGGCCGACCCCTCTACCGCCGGTGGTCACGTCACCCGTGCCATGGCCGATGATGATGACGTCATCATGACGTCATAAATCCCTTTTTCTAGGTTTTCTTTATTAGATGAAAATCGATTAAACTTCGGAAATTCATAACTAAATCATCGTAACTCGGATTTGAGTGGTTCAAGTTTCTAAATTTTTCTAAAATCAAGATCTACATGTTAAAAATATCCACATGTACTGTTTATGCTTTTTTTGTACTATTTTGTTGATTTTGTTCATTTGCTTTAGTTTCCGACGTTCCGGAGGAGAGCGTTTTCGTTGAGGAAGGTTCGGAAGCCTTTGCAGAAGCTCAAGGCAAGTCACACAGATCCCAAACAACCCTTTGAGCATGTTGAACCCGTTTAAAGCTAATGTTTTATTTCAACTTATGCATTATTTTCGAATGTCATCGGGTGGTGAGCCTTTCCCAATTAATTAATGGCCGAAGATGACTTTATTTGCCTATGGGTTATAATTTGATTAGCTAGAACCTTATATATTGGTTTGGTTCAGCTAAATGCTATATGTATAATTGCTTAGCCATGCTTAGAAACATTAGATCATTAATGGGGTGTGTTGGCGGATGGCATGAGGCCCTTCGACCAAACCTACCGAAACCCATGCGAAGGCTATGGAGCAAGAACGGTGCAAGACGAAGAGTCGTACAAGCGCCAGGCCAGAGGCGTCTCAGGCGAAGGGTGCAAGGCGAAGACTATCTGTCGAAGGAGGACGACTTCGCCATGACAAGTTCGCCCCCGCGAGGGCCGAGGAAGCCTTTCCGGCCCATCAAGCCTAGGGTCAATAAGGCCGGCGATTGCCAGATGGCCCATCAAGGGCCCGTGAGCCCCTATATCATCATGTACCCCTGTAAATGTCCCTTTCGTAAGGGTAATCATGTAAATTCGCCTGTATAACCTAAACCCTAGTAGTAAGAGCCTATAATAGGGCTATAAATAGCCCCCTAGGGCCAGGTAACGGGGGGATCCCCGAAACTGAAATTCAAAATTTAATACACTTCATTTTTCCAACCACTGTTGAGTAACCACGTCTTTCGACGTATGCAGTTGTCGTTTCGACAACAGCTGGTGCCGACTGTGGGGACCTCCAGCAAAACCACTGAGAGCGAATGCCACCGGAGAGGTTCATTAAGGAGAAGGTTGCCAGGCGGAAGGAGAGCGACGCCGGGCTGGACATGGCCGCCGAGGAAGGAGCAGAGCCTTCGGTGCCCGTGGCCGAAGATGGAGAAACACAAGCGCCATCACAACCGTCTTCGGCCCCTGCAACCTCTGTACAAGTGCCGAATGCGGCCGACGTGGCGAAGGCGGCTGCGGCGGCAAGGGCACTCCAGACCAGGGCAGAGATCCTTTCGACAAGCCAACCGGTGGTGCCCCCAGCCGCCCCATCGCAGCCGGCAGCGGCCCCAACCACGCTCACCGTTGAACAGGCCCAAATCAGCCTTGACCCCAAAGCACAAGCCGAAGCCGACATGGAAGCCATGCGGCAGAACATGACACGGCTCTAAGACATGGTTCGCCAAATGCAAGAACAACAACAAGCATACGAGGCGGCAAGGCGGGCCAAGGCCACAACGGCTCCAATCCTTTAGTATTCGGCAGGCTATGTCCCACCTCAAGTCCATCTACAAGTGACGACCCAGCCCTTTCCGCCACAAGCCGCGCAGGCGCCGGTGTACTTCACCGGGCAGCATCAACCGCCTGGCCAAGCGCCACAATCAGTGGCGGAAGGGGCTTCGGCTCTGCAGGCGCAACTCCAAGCTTTCCTTCAGCAACTCAACCAACCCCACTACATTTCATGTACAACCCCATCGGCTCACCCGGTGGGGAATACAAGTCAAGGTGCGCCCAATTGATTGTCACCAATTCAGCCAGGCTCGGGAGTTTCGCCGTGGAATCAAGGACCGCAGTTCGACTTCGTCAACACTGCTTGGGTGCCAACCGTTCGGCAGCAAGCTCCGACTCCAGGCTTCGGAACAAACCAAGCACCAAATCAAGCTGCCATGACGTGGTCACAGCCAATCTTTGACCCGCCCATGGCGGCTCAGCAGGTATCACTAGTTGGAGCCGGGCAGCCGAACGCCATGGCCCGACCTTACGCACAAGCTGCGATTTCGCCCTTCGCCACACCGTACCCACAGCAAGGTGCGGTAAACAGGGCGGGAGGCGAAAAGGGGCTACCGCTGAGTGGGGGAATCAAGACTCGTCCAATCCAATCACAGTTCAAGTTCCCACCCGTCCCGCGCTATTCCGGCGAAACTGACCCGAAGGAGTTCCTCTCCATCTACGAGTCAGCGATTGAAGCGGCTCATGGTGACGAAAATACCAAGGCAAAGGTAATACATCTCGCTCTAGACGGCATCGCCTGTTCTTGGTATTTCAATTTACCAGCCAATAGCATTTACTTATGGGAGCAATTGCGCGATGTTTTTGTCCTTAACTTTCGAGGCACCTATAAGGAGCCGAAGACGCAGCAACACCTTCTTGGCATTTGCCAAAGGCCGGGGGAGTCGATAAGGGAGTACATGCGTTGCTTCTCGCAAGCCCGGTGCCAAGTTCAAGACATAACCGAGGCGTCGGTCATAAACGCCACATCGGCTGGTCTGCTTGAGGGCGAAATAACAAGAAAAATCGCCAACAAGGAGCCACGGACGCTCGAGCACCTACTTCGCATCATTGACGGGTTCACAATGGGTGAGGAGGATTCTAAGCGACGACAAGCTATACAAGCTGAGTACAATAAAGCCTCCGTCGCCACTGCTCCAGCTCAAGCGCAAGTTCAAATTGCTGAACCACCTCCCCTCTCTGTTCGCCAGTCTCAGCCGGCGATCCAGGGACAGCCGCCAAGGCAAGGCCAAGCCCCCATGACTTGGAGAAAGTTCAGAACAGATCAGGGGGCAAGGCTGTGATGGCTGTCGAAGAAGTGCAAGCCCTCCGCAAGGAGTTCGATGCCCAGCAAGCAAGCAACCATCAGCAGCCAGCCTGCAAGAAGGTCCGAAAAGACCTCTACTGCGCCTTTCACGGACGCTCTTCACACACCACGGAGCAATGCCGAAACATTAGGCAATGTGGCAACGCGCAAGACCCAAGGCCGCAGCAGGGAACAACTGTCGAAGCACCCCATGAAGCAGTTCAGGAGCAAATACCCCCTGCCGAACAACGCCAAGATACACAACGAAGGGTAATCCAAGTGATTACAAGAGATGACCCGCCAAGCCAGTTGTCAAAACGGTAGAGGAAGATGCAGATCCGCATGGTCCACAGCATCACATCGGCGGGTGAGGGGGCGCCACAGTATGTGAACCACCTGATCTCTTTCAGGCCAGAAGACGCCGAAGGAGTCCTGTTCCCGCATCAAGATCCACTGGTAATCTCAGCTGAGATAGCCGGTTTTGAAGTCCGACGAATCCTGGTCGATGGAGGGAGTTCGGCCGACGTGATCTTCGCCGAAGCATATGCTAAGATGGGCTTGCCAACCCAAGCTCTTACACCGGCACCAACGTCGCTCCGGGGGTTCGGCGGAGAGGCAATGCAAGTTCTTGGCCAAGCACTTTTGCTGATAGCTTTTGGCTCGGGAGAAAACAGGCGCGAAGAGCAAATACTGTTCGACGTCGTCAACATCCCATACAACTACAACACCATCTTCGGCCGTGCAACCTTGAACAAGATTGAAGCCATTTCCCACCACAATTATCTCAAGCTCAAGATGCCTAGCCCAAAAGGAGTAATAGTAGTCAAGGGGCTTCAGCCTTCGGTCGCTTCAAAACACGATCAAGCCATAATCAACAGAGCAGTGCACAATGTTGAGACCGAACCGCATGAGCGGCTGAAGCACACGCCAAAGCCCACCCCTCACGGCAAGGTAACAAAAGTGCAGATTGATGATGCCGACCCCACAAAGCTCGTATCACTGGGGGGCGACATGGGCGAAGAAGAAGTTGAGAGCATACTAGAGGTGCTCAAAAAGAACATCGATATCTTCGCCTGGAGCACTGACGAGGTGGGGGGCGTCCCGGCGGATCTCATCATGCATCACCTAGCAGTCAAGCCGGATATTAAGCCAAGAAAACAAAAGTTGCGCAAGATGTCTGCCGATCGCCAAGAAGCGATGAAGGCCGAAGTACAAAAATTACTTCGGGCGGGGGTTATTCAAGAGATTGACCATCCGGAGTGGTTGGCGAATCCAGTGCTGGTGCGGAAGTCAAATGGCAAATGGCGCATGTGTGTCGATTTCATAGACCTGAACATGGCGTGTCCGAAAGACGATTTCCCCTTGCTGCGAATCGACCAGCTCGTGGATTCGACAGCTGGATGCGAGCTCATGAGTTTTCTGGATGCATACTCCGGTTACCACCAGATACATATGAACCCGCTCGACATCCCCAAAACATCCTTCATCACTCCATTCGGCACATTTTGTCACCTCAGGATGCCTTTCGGCTTAAGGAACGCAGGAGCAACTTTCGCCAGGCTGGTGTACAAGGTCCTTGGCAAGCAGTTGGGGCGAAACGTGGAAGCTTACATCGACGACATCGTCGTAAAAAGCCGCAAAGCTTTCGACCATGCGATCGACCTGCAGGAGACGTTCGACAGCTTGCGCGCGGCAGGCATAAAGCTGATTCCGGAGAAGTGCGTTTTCGGCGTCCGCGCAGGCAAGTTGTTGGGTTTCCTTGTTTCCGAAAGAGGCATCGAGGCGAATCCAGAGAAAATCGATGCCATCCAGCAAATGAAGCCTCCGTCAAGCGTATATGAAGTACAAAAGCTTGCAGGCCGAATTGCGGCACTCAGTCGATTCCTCTCAAAGGCGGCCGAAAGAGGTTTTCCCTTCTTCAAGACCCTCCGGGGCGCGGGAAAGTTTAATTGGACACCAGAGTGCCAAGCAGCATTCGACGAGCTAAAGCAATATTTGCAAAGCCCGCCAGCTCTGATAAGCCCACCCCCAGGAAGCGAACTGCTATTATACTTGGCAGCTTCGCCGGTGGCAGTCAGTGCTGCACTCGTCCAAGAAACAGAGTCCGGATAGAAACCGGTCTACTTCGTCTCCGAAGCACTGCAAGGAGCGAAGACAAGGTACATTGAAATGGAAAAGCTTGCTTACGCTCTAGTAATGGCTTCGCGCAAGCTTAAGCACTACTTTCAGGCCCACAAAGTCATAGTCCCATCACAGTACCCCTTGGGCGAAATACTCCGAGGCAAGGAAGTCACTGGCCGGCTCAGCAAGTGGGCGGTAGAGCTATCCCCATTCGACTTGCATTTTGTTGCACGCTCTGCTATCAAGTCTCAAGTGCTAGCTGACTTCGTAGCTGAATGGACACCGATACTTGCCCCCGACCCCGAGCCCGACGACCAGTTCTGGGTGACGGTTCGTGGTCGCACAAGGGGGCAGGCGTTGCGGCAGCCCTCTTTTCGTCGAATGGTGTGCCGATTCGGTACGCAGCGCGATTGCAGTTCGACACAACCAACAATGCAGTAGAATACGAAGCCGTAATCCTGGGTCTAAGAAAGGCGAAAGCACTGGGAGTCCGGCGCCTGCTAATTCGAACTGACTCCAAGTTGGTAGCAAGCCATGTTGACAAATCCTTCGAGGCAAATGGCACCCGCAGTCAAATGGGGCGGCCGAACGTACAAATGGCAAGATCCTAGAAGCACTGAAGAAAAGACTTGAGGGGGCGGCGAAAGGCAAATGGCTAGAGGAATTGCTATCGGTTCTCTGGGCTCTTCGGACGACCCCCACAAGACCAACCAAGTTTAGCCCGTTTATGCTTCTTTATGGCGATGAGGCAATGACCCCAGCAGAGCTAGGGGCTAACTCACCAAGGGTGATGTTTTCCGGGGGCGAAGAAGGACGCGAAGTATTGCTCGAACTCTAGGAAGGAGTAAGAGTTGAAGCGCTCGAGCACATGCACAAGTACGCTACAAGCACTTCAGCAACTTACAACAAAAAAGTTCGACCCACGGAGCTCATACCTGGTCATCTCGTCCTAAGGAAGAAGGCGAACCCAGTAGCAGTTGGCAAGCTTGAATCAAAGTAGGAAGGACCATACCTCATCAAGAGCTCTGTGTTGGGCTCAAACCCGGAAGTCCGGCACGCCCAGTCGAAGATAGCGATCCGAACAAGCGCCGACGGGCTCAGCTACGGAAGTTCCACCTGGAAGAGGCGAAGGATCTCCGGCAACAACACGTTGCAGGGAAACCGTAGCCCTGCCTCAAAAAATATGGCGAACACCACCGTCCGATTGTCGACAGGTTTCGGCACCACGGTTTTCCCTGGGGCGAAAGCCTGCCCCTCAACCAACGCTCCGGAGCGGATCAGCTTCGACAGCTCGACGTCATCCACAAGAGAGACCCCAGAAAGGCGGTGCTGTCGTCATCGACTCGGCCAGGATCTGGCCCTTTCGCCGAAGTAGGTTTTGGCTTACGTGGGGCCATGGCGAACGGTGTGTTTGCGGTGGCGAAAAAAGAGATTCGGCGAAACGCCTGAGGGGTCGAAAGATGCTGTGAAGGAAAGAGACGGAGAAAGAGAGCGCGCGCGGTAAAATGGCAAGTATGACGGTGAAAAGGAAAGAGCAGCGGGAATATATAGCCCGCCCAGGCGACCGTTCGCCTACCCACCGGTAATAAAGCGCCACGTGTCGCAAGGGTAGGCGAAACGGTAAATTCCCATCGACCGAGCGGCACAGTAAAAAGCCCAAGATAGGAAGGCCCAATACTGTTCCGTTCGGCCCAGGGAAAAAGAATATATATAACCATCAATTGCACGAGGCGAAGCGCGGCAAAATAATACCAGCCGCACAAATAACAAACTTCATTTGTAGGAATAATGTAGGTTTCGGCAGGAGCATCGGTCGAAAGGGGGCGCCGCATACCATACCACATGGTTTGCACGGTCTCGGCCGAAGCTCCAGTCTCACCCTTGCCCGTGAGGGGCTTGTTGGCGGATGGCATGAGGCCCTTCGACCAAACCTGCCGAAACCCTTGGCGAAGGCTATGGAGCAAGAACGGTGCAAGACGAAGAGTCGTACAAGCGCCAGGCCAGAGGCGTCTCAGGCGAAGGGTGCAAGGCGAAGACTATCTGTCGAAGGAGGACGACTTCGCGTTGACAAGTTCGCCCCCGCGACAGCCGAGGAAGCCTTTCCAGCCCATCAAGCCTAGGGGCAATAGGGCCGGCGATTGCTTGACGGCCCATCAAGGGCCCGTGAGCCCCTATATCATCATGTACCCCTGTAAATGTCCCTTTCGTAAGGGTAATCATGTAAATTCCCCTGTATAACCTAAACCCTAGTAGTAAGAGCCTGTAATAGGGCTATAAATAGCCCCCTAGGGCCAGGTAACGGGGGTATCCCCGAAAGTGAAATTCAAAATTTAATACACTTCATTTTTCCAACCACTGTTGAGTAACCACGTCTTTCGACGTATGTAGTTGTCGTTTCGACAACAGGGTAAATTATACTATATTATTAATTATGGTTATATTTAATGGTAGCTCACGATGGTTAATCGTGTTATGTTAATTAATTGATAATTAAAACTGGATTAAGGTGGGTTGTGAGCACATGGTTTTGAAGGTCGTGCTCATGACAATTAAGGGCCGGTTCGCGAGCTACTGTTGTGAGACATTAACCGTGCCAACCACAAGCCAGCGTGGGCAACGGCTTTACCTTTTGTGTAGCATGATTCATTACGGGGTGCCAAACTGAGAAGCGGCGAGAAGTCCGTGGGGGTCGCTGGGGAGTCCATGCCTCTGGTTTTTGAGGGGGTGATTATGATCCAGGAATGGTGCACTGTGGTGAGTTGTGTTGTGCAAAGGGTACTGTCACGATTTGCCCCTTTGCAGTGCCGTGGTGGTACTTCGGGGCATGGCAACATGTGTGGAATCGTGTCTTGTGGGTGCAGTGGTACATCTCTAGCCAAAGTAAAACAATTCGAATAGCCGTCTGTGCTCTGGTCCCTGCGCACCACTCCCAGTCGGGCTACGAGCCAGTCGCCGTTCTTCCTAGTCTATGGAGCGGAAACAATGTTGCCAAGTGAAGTGGAATTTGAGTCTTTACGATTTCGTAACTTCCGGGAGGGGCGCTATGAAGAGGACCGAGTAGATGATCTCAACCAATTGGAGGAAGCCCGTGAAGCAGCTTTAATTCAGTCAGCTCGGTATTTACAAGGGATGCATCGTTATTACAATCGCAATGTTCGATCATGAGCTTTTTTAGTCGGCGACCTGGTTCTGAGAAAAATTCAAACTACACGGGTCGGCACAAGTTATCTCCCTTATGGGAAGGACCGTTCATAATTTCTGAAGTCACTCGGCCAGGCTCCTACCGACTCAAACGTGAAGATGGCACTCATGTCGATAACTCTCGGAACATTGAGCATCTTCGTCGTTTTTATGCTTAGGCACTATTTTTGTATTTCCCTCTTTGACTGCTAACATCAAGTTTTTCCTTGAGTTACCAGTCGGGGGCTACTATAATATTAATGGAGTGTGATTTTTATCAATTCAATTTGCTTACTTGATTTATCATTGCCTTGTTTGATTTTTTGGCTTAGCCAATGAGGACTGAAAGTTTTTAAATAACTTTTGTGGGTTCTAGGCTCAATAAGGTTTGACAAAAACTTTTAAGAAATCTGGAGTTGAGTTTAAATCATTAAGCACAGCATAAATTTATCAATACTGTACAAATTGTGCCTCCATCATCATCATCATCATTATCATCAGAATACACAATCAATCAGAGTTATTAGATCCAGTCGGCCTGAGATCGGTTTCCTGGAATCTCTCGACAACATCAATGGCTATCTTATTGGCAGCATTTTGTGGATCGTTGATGAGGTCAAGGGCGGCTTCTTCACTTGTCCCATCTGTGAAGCCGTCAACGACATCAATATCGATCTTCGGGTACAAGGACTTGGTCATCGCCAGCGCCAGGCCCGCCCCCATACTTCCAGCTTTGATGTTCTTAAAGTATGTATCCAGAGCAATTCTCAGCTTGTCGAAGATTTCGTCAGCATCAAATGAACTCGGACCATTGTTATTGAAGAACATGGCTTGAACGAGTGGTGTAGCGGCGTTGGCGACCTCATCTCTAAATCCCTCAAGCCTCTTGATTTTGTTGACCAAGACTTCGAACTGAGCCTGGGATTTGATTTTGCGATCTGCACAGATAGATTCACATCAACGAGTGGGCATGAAGATAACAATGGTTTTTTTTTTCGAAGCTTCAGCTATGAGTACCTTCGACATCTTTTAGAGCCGAGTCTCTTTGTTTTGCCAATTCGGCCTTGTCTTTCTCCAGAGCTTGGATCCGCTTTTCCAGCTCGGATATCTTGGTGGCTTGCACTGCATCGTTTCTTGTTGATTGATATCACATGGATAGTGGTATGAATAATTCAGATAAGGATAGTATTTACCTTTCGACGAACCGCTCAGCTCAAAGTTAGAATCTTGGAGCTCGGCGATCCGGTCTCTCAGGTCATGCTCAGTCTTCCTGGCAAGCTCCTTAGCCTCGTGCAACTGATCTCAGGTAGCCTCCAAGGTTCTGAGATGGGGAACCAATTTTTCTAAGGTCGCGGTTTTCGCCTCGTTCCTAATATGGATTCTCTGTGTAATGAAAGTATTCTTATTCAGCAAAGTGGCCGACAGGATGATAAGAGACATGTATAAGGAGACTTACATTTACAAGACGAGTGGCTTGGCCGAGAGCCTTTTTCAGCATACATAATTCCTCGTCTTCTTTTTGCTTGTTGATTACAATTCCTTGAGGCTGCATTTCATCATCCCACCACTTGATCAATATGGGTGGGCGAGAATCTTTAGCTGATCGTATTCGAAGAACCTCTTCCTCATCACCAATAATTGGGCCTTATACAATCATGAACAATGATTAGATAGTTGAAGAAGTTTTGTCGGATCAAAACGGATTTAGAGGAGAAACTTACTTCTTATTATTTCTGGTCGGGGACAAGCAGGTCCTGGCACTTTAATAGGAGAGTTGGATCCCGGGTCAGCATTGGAGTTCTGTCACGTCCCAAAACGACCTTAAAATATACCCTTTAAATTATGCCTAGAATAATTAAAAATCCTAGTGAAAGCCTCCAAAAATTAAAATGTGCAAAGTTAAAAGTCAAATAAGGCTTGGAGGATTTTTGTATATTTCCTAAAAGCCTAAAATGGGTAAATAAATTTTAGTGGAATTTTCAGAGCACAAATAATAATTATTAAAAAATAAACAAAGTTAAAAAGGTTTTATAAAAAAAGAAAAACCCTAAAAGTCCCCCTTCCCTCCCTTGGTCCGGCTCGGCCCATCTCCCTCTCCCCCCCTCTCTCTCCTCTCCCCCGCGGCCCACTCGGCCCCTCCCCGCGCGCTCGCCGCTGACGGGTGGGCCCGCCCGCCACCCTCGCTGACAGGTGGGGCCCACCCGTCATCCCCTTCCTCCCGCCCCTCCCGCCTCGCCCGCGCCAAGCGCCGCCGCCGCCGCCAAATCCGCCGCATCCCGCCGTCCCCGCGTGCATTAAAGTGGGGGGAAATATTCCCCGTGATCCCCTCTCCCTTTCCCCACAATTTTCCCTCCCTCTCTCCCTTGGATTCGTTTGGAAACCCCTCCCCTAATCCCGCCGGCGCCATTGATGGAGCCCGAGAATGCCGTGCCGGTTTCCTTCCCCTCCGGCCGCCCTCTCTCGCCCCGGCCCTATTTAAACCCTCCTCGCGCTTCTACCGTCCGTTTCCGCCTCTCGCCGCCCTTCCTCCTCGCCAGATTCGAGTTCACGACGTCGCTCTCTCTCTCCGTTGTCGCCGCCGAGCTCCAGTCCGCCGCCGTCGTCGCCCCGGACCGCCTCCCACCTCGGCGCCGCCTCCTTCGGCTTCGCCGCATCCTCG
Organism: Oryza glaberrima; assembly: GCF_000147395.1. NCBI lineage: Eukaryota > Viridiplantae > Streptophyta > Magnoliopsida > Poales > Poaceae > Oryza > Oryza glaberrima. Next base: position 12,506,850 of record NC_068326.1, read on the forward strand.
CCGACCTCGTCCACCTCTCCGTTTCGGTCGCCAACCGCCGGAGCGCCGCCTTCCCCGTCGACCCGAGCCGCGCTACCGCCTCCCTCCGCTCCGGCCACCTCCTCCGTCGCCGCCGTCGCCCCAGGGTGAGCTGTGGACCATCGCCTCCATTCCCCCTTCCCTCCTCTCTCTCGGCCGCCGCTCCGCCGCGCCGGTGGTCGCCGGCGGCGACCATCGGGGCGCGGGCGCGCCGCCTCCCGCCAGCCGCGCCGACGTGGCCGCCTTCGGGTGCGCCGAGCGGCTGCCGCATGGGGCCCGGCCGTCAGCCGCCCGCACCCTCGGGTGCTGCAGCAACAGCAGAGTCAGCAAGGGACCCGTGCGCCCCGTCCTGCTACGCCAGCTGTGCAGCTTGGTCAAGGCCGCAGAGACGCTCAAGGTCAGCCGCGTCTGTGCTTCAACTGCTTCGAGCCCGGGCACTTTGCGGACAAATGCCCGAAGCCGTGGCGCCAGCAAGGCCAAGCGCCTCCCTGCCCCAACAACGGTGGTAAGGACGTCGCTCGGGGTTGTGTGAACCACGTGACTGCCGAGGATGTGCTGACGACTCCGGACGTCATCGTTGGTACGTTCCTCATTCATTCTATTCCTCCTACCATTTTGTTCGACTCTGGAGCCTCCCACTCGTTTTTATCTGTGCCTTTCGTGGGAAGAAATCAACTGGGGGTAGAATGGCTTAGGAACCCTCTGCTCATCGCCACCCCTGGAGGGGATATGACAGCAAAGTATTACAGCCCGGCCATTCCTATAGAAATCCAGGGAATCCCTTTTCCCTCAGATTTGATTCTTCTGGACACCAAGAACTTGGATGTGATCCTTGGGATGAATTGGTTGGCTCAATTCCAAGGTGTAGTGGATTGCGCAAGGCGCACTGTCATTCTGTACCGAGGGCCTGATCAACCGGTTGTTTTCTTTGCACCCCTAACCTCTGTCGGCAGTTCAGAACTTCATCAGATAGGACTATCAGAAATCCCCATCGTCAGAGAGTTCGGAGATGTGTTTCCGGAAGAACTACCCGGTATGCCGCCCAAGCGAGAGATTGAATTCCGGATAGATCTTGCTCTAGGAACCACTCCTCTGTACAAGCGACCTTACCGTATGGCAGCAAATGAACTGGCCGAAGTCAAGAAACAGTTGGAAGAGTTGAAAGAAAAGGGGTATATACGGCCGACCACTTCCCCCTGGGGTGCTCCCGTGATTTTTGTGGAGAAGAAAGACAAGACAAAGAGGATGTGCATTGACTACAGAGCTCTCAATGAAGTTACTATCAAAAACAAGTACCCTCTTCCCCGGATCGATGATTTGTTCGACAAGCTTAAAGGTGCCACCGTCTTTTCAAAGATCGATCTTCGCTTCGGATATCACCAATTGCGTATTCGTGAAGAAGATATCCCGAAGACCGCGTTCACCACGTGTTATGGACTGTATGAATTCACGGTGATGTCGTTCGGTCTGACCAATGCGCCTGCCTTCTTCATGAACTTAATGAACAAAGTGTTCATGGAATACTTGGATAAGTTTGTAGTGGTTTTCATTGACGACATGTCACGCCCGGAATTTCTATCCAAAATTCCAAACGCTTACATGTGTGTGAACCCTCGTCCAGGAATCAGCCGAGGCACACAATAACAAATTGATAATAGAGTAAAATTATTACTCTAATTAATAAGCGAATAAAATGTTATTACAGAGGTAGATAGGTCCTCTCAATCAATAAAGATCTAAACAGCGGAAAATAAGATAAACGGCGCAGACGACTCCACTCCACAGGCAGCTTGACCAGGGCTACACCTAATCCTCCACACCATCAGCATCACTGTAGAACTCCTCCTCTGATGAATGATTGCAAGGTGAGTATATGACATACTCAGCAAGCCACGCAGCAAATATGCAAGTGCACAGGATAACGAAGGATGACATAGTAGGGTTTCATTTGCATAAACAGCATTTAATAAACATTTCAGAATTTAATAAAACAGTTAAGTAATAATTAAACAATATTAATCCAACGCTATACAACATACCCTGTTGCATAGGCCCAACCATTTTAAACAACCATCCCGGCTGCACAGTTCTATCTCCAAACCAGGAATATACCATTCCAAACCAGGAGCTAATCAAAAATTATTACCAGTTATAGCATCTTTTATTATGATGAGAGGTGTGAGACTAATCACGAAAGACATTGTTAGACCCGCCCATAACCGCGGGCACGGCTATTCGAATAGTTTTACTCTGGCCAGAGGTGTACCACTGTACCCACAAGACACAGCCCCACGACATGTCACCATGCGCCTTGATACCACCACGGTACCTCGGAAAGGAGCTGTGACAGTACCCCTCGCACAACACAATCCACCACAGCGCACCGTTCCTGGATCATAATCAGCCCCTATAAACAAGGCATGGACTCCCCAGCGACCCCCGTGGGCTTATCTCCACCACTTCTCAGTCTGGTGCCCCGCAATGAACTATGCTATACAAAAGGTAAAGCCGTTGCCCACGCTGGCTTGTGGTTGGCACGATTAATGTTTCACAACCGAAACTTGTGAACCGGTCCTTAATTGTCATGAGCACGACCATCAAAACCATGTGCTCACAACCCACCATTATCAGGTTTTAGTTGGCAAATTAATTAATTAACCAATCATGATTAACCATCATGAGTTATCATTAAGCCATCATTAAATAATAGTGAGTCATAAGTTATCCCAATAGTGTGCTAATGTTTCTAAGCATGGCTAAGCAATCATATCTAATATCTAGCTGAACCAATATATAAAGCCCAACTAGTCAGGTTATAATAACCCAAGGTATCAAGGAATAAAGTAATCAAGAACAAAAGGGCTATAACAAACAATAGGTTAATTCCACCCAATGACATTCGAAAATAAATGCAATAGTTGAATAGAAACAATAGCTTTAAACAGGATCAACATGCTCAAAGGGTTGTTTGGGATCTGTGTGACTTGCCTTGCTGGCCTTGGAACTCTTCAAATTCTTCTCCTGCGAAAACGAACTCTCCGGAAACATCGGAATCTAAACAGAAAAGAGAAAAATCACCAAAACAGCACATAAACAAGCATGAACAGTACATGTGATATTTTTAACATGTAGATCTCAATTTTAGAAAAATTTAGAGACTTGAACCAACTAAATCCGAGCTAAGATGAATTAGTTATGAATTTTCAAAGATTAAATCGGATTAAATCATTTATTTAGATTTTAATTGAATTATGACGCAATAATGAATTATTTTTGAAAAGGAAAAGGGAATTATTGCGTCAGCGGCTAGGGTTCGCGGTGGACCGGGCGCACGGCGGCGGTTCACGAGATTGGATGGCCGAGATCCATCCATCCAAAACGAACGGCCGAGATCGATCGGGTCTACCGCGGCTCACGGGAAACGACGACGATGACGTCAGCGGTGATGTCACCACCGGCGGCGGCTCGGCCTCGCGTGCTCGCCGGCGAACGACTGTGCGGCAGCGCAAACGGATGGCACCTACGTGTTGCGGGCATCGTGGCGAACTCATAGGTGACCAAAACGACGGCAGACGATGACCGGACGACATCGACGACGAGGAAGAAGCAGCGGCGACCTTCGGCTTGACGACGGCGACGGTGTTCCGGCGGTCTTCGGCGACGACGGAGGGGCGGACGAGGACGGCGATGAGACGGCGACCACGACGGTGACCTCCCCGAGCAGCGACGACGACTGGAGCGACGGCGGCGCACGATTGGAGCGGCGGCGACGACGGCGGCGCGAGGCTACACGGTGCTAGGGCTCTACCGGCGACGAGAGACGAAGGCGAGGGTGGTGACGGGTAGCAGAGGACCTGGGGGTCCTTTTAAAGGGGAAAGGAGACGGCGGCGAAGGCCTACGGCGACCGGCGATGTGATGGAAGGTTTAGGGTTCGGAGGAGAGAGATCGATCCGAATCGAACTCGAATCCACGGATTCCCAAACTGAATTGGCGATCGATTCCAAAAGGAAAAAGGTAGAGGAGATCCTGGAGATCCTTTCCCCTCAATTGATTTCACCGGAGAAGGAAAGGCGTGAGCGAATTTGGAAGGAGACGGCGGCGCGGCGCTAGGGTTTCGGCCGGGTGACGGCGCGACGAAGACGACGGATCTGACAGGTGGGCCCCACCTGTCAGCGAGCGAGAGCGCGCGCGCGAGCGGCGGCTCGGCTGCGGGCTGACTGGGCCAGGGAGAGAGAGAGGGGGATTTGGGCCGACTTTCGGCCCAAAGCCAAAAGAGTCTTTTTAAAAGCCTTTTTCCATTTAAATTATTCATGAAATGCAATTCCATTTATTAAAAATACTTCCTTGGCTCAAATAAATCCCAGAAAAATCTAGGAATTATAGAATCAAGCAAAGTATTTAATGAAATTTTATCTGGCCCCATTTTATATTGGAATTTATTATTTAAAATTAGATCTTCTTTTCTAGGCTTTTAAAATCATTTCTAATAATTCCAATTAAACAACAATTTATATATTTAGGATTTTTAGGTTGTGACACGACATCCTGGTGTACTCACAATCAGAGGAAGACCATCAGCAGCATCTCCGTCTGGTGTTGGGAAAGTTGCGGGAACATCAATTGTATGCCAAGCTTAGCTAGTGTGAGTTCTGGTTGTCCGAAGTCAAGTTCTTAGGGCACGTGATATCTGCTAAAGGAGTTGCTGTGGATCCCGAAACGGTGACCGCCGTCACTAATTGGAAGCAACCCAAGACAGTCACCCAGGTCCGCAGCTTTTTGGGTTTGGCCGGGTACTACCGGAGATTCATCGAGAATTTCTCCAAAATTGCCAGACCCATGACGCAGTTGCTGAAGAAGGAAGAAAAATTTGTGTGGAGTCCGCAGTGTGAGAAAGCATTCCAAACTCTCAAAGAAAAGCTGGTTTCCTCGCCAGTGTTAATCTTACCAGATACTCGCAAGGACTTCCTGGTGTACTGTGACGCTTCACGCCAAGGATTGGGGTGTGTATTAATGCAGGAAGGTCATGTGGTAGCCTATGCCTCACGTCAGCTACGGCCCCATGAAGGCAACTATCCTACCCATGATTTGGAGTTGGCCGCTGTGGTTCATGCTTTGAAAATCTGGCGGCATTATCTCATTGGAAATCGTTGCGAAATATACACCGATCATAAGAGTTTGAGATACATCTTCACTCAGTCGGATCTGAATCTTCGGCAGAGAAGATGGTTAGAGCTCATCAAAGATTATGATGTGGGAATCCACTATCACCCTGGTAAGGCCAACGTGGTCGCCGACACGCTAAGTCGAAAAAGCCATTGCAGCGCTCTTGGCGTCCGCGGCATTCTACCGGAGCTTAATCAACAGTTGGAAGCCCTGAACCTAAGCTTCGTTAGCCATGGATTCTTGGCTACTCTGGAAGCCAAGCCTACCTTGCTCGACCAAATCCGCGATGCTCAGAAGAATGATCCAGATATGCATGGGATCCTCAAGAATATGAAACAGGGTAAAGCCGCTGGTTTCACAAAAGATGAACATGGAACCCTATGGAACGGAAATCGGGTATGCGTTCCGGACGACAAGGAACTTAAACAGCTGATACTTCAGGAAGCTCACGAAAGTCCTTATTCCATCCACCCTGGCAGTATGAAGATGTACTTAGACTTGAAAAAGAAATACTAGTGGGTTAGTATGAAGCGGGAAATTGCAGAGTTCGTGGCCCTTTGTTGTCACATCCTAAAAATCCTAAAAATATAAATTTTGTTTAATTGGAATTATTAGAATTGATTTTCAAAGCCTAGAAGAGAAGATCTAATTTTAAATAATAAATTCCAATATAAAATGGGGCCAGATAAAATTTCATTAAATACTTTGCTTAATGCTATAATTCCTAGATTTTTCTGGGATTTATTTGAGTTAAGGAAGTATTTTTAATAAATGGAATTGCATTTCATGAATAATTTAAATTGGAAAAGGTTTTAAAAGTCTCTTTTGGCTTTGGGCCGAAAGTCGGCCCAAAACCCTCTCTCTCTCCTCCTCGGCCTAAGTCGGCCCAGTCCGCAGCCGAGCCGCCGCCCGCTAGCGCGTCCGCCCGCTGACAGGTGGGGCCCACCTGTCAGTCTTCGTATTCCTCGCGCCGCCGCCGCCGCCCGAACCCTAGCGTCGCGCCGCTGCCGTCTCCTTCCAAATCCGGCCGCGCCTTTCCTTCTCCAGTGAAATCAATAGAAGGGAAATGATCTTCAGGACCTCCTCTAACTTTTCCCTTTTGGAAACTTCATCTAAATCGCTTTGGAAATTCGTGGATTCGATCTCGAATCGGATTCATCTCTCTCCTCCGAACCCTAGACTTTCCTTCTCGTCGCCGGTCGCCGTGGGCCTTCGCCGCCGTGTCCTTGCCCCTATAAAAGGATCCCCGGTGTCTCCGCTACCCGTCGCCACTCTCGCCTTCGCCTCTCGTCGCCGGTAGAGCCCTAGCACCGTGTAGCTTAGCACCGCCGTCGCCGCCGTCGCTCCAGCCGTGCGCCGCCGTCGCTCCGGTCGTCGCCGTCGCTCGGGAAGGCCGCCGTTGTGATCGCCAAGCCGTCGCCGACCTCGTCCGCCCCTCCGTCGTCGCCGTAGACCGCCGGAGCACCGTCGCCGTCGTCAAGCCGAAGGTCGCTGCCGCTTCTTCTTCGCCGCCGTCGCCGTCCGTTGTTCTTCCGCCGTTTCTTTGGTCACCGGTGAGTTCGCCGTGGCGTCCGCTACCCGTAGGTGCCCTCCGTTCGCGTCGTCGCACCGTCGTTCGCCGGCAAGCTTCCGCGCCCGAGCCGCTGCCGGAGATGACGTCATCACCGACGTCATCGATGCCGTCCGCCGTGGTCCGGCCGTGGACCGGTCAATCTCGGCCGTTCGCTTTGGATGGATCGATCTCGGCCGTCCGTTCCCGTGAACCGTCACCGTGCACCCGGTCCACCGCAAACCCTAGCCGCTGACGCAATAAATCCTCTTTTCCTTTTCAAAAATAATTCATTATTGCGTCATAATTCAATTAAAATCCATATAAATGATTTAATCCGATTTAATCTTTGAAAATTCATAACTAATTCATCTTAGCTCGGATTTAGTTGGTTCAAGTCTCTAAATTTTTCTAAAATTGAGATCTACATGTTAAAAATATCCACATGTACTGTTCATGCTTGTTTATGTGCTGTTTTGGTGTTTTTGATCTTTTCTATTTAGATTCCGACGTTCCCGGAGAGTCTGAGTTTGCGGGAGAAGATTTTGAAGAGTTCCAAGGCCAGCAAGGCAAGTCACACAGATCCCAAACAACCCTTTGAGCATGTTGATCCTGTTTAAAGCTATTGTTTCTATTCAACTATTGCATTTATTTTCGAATGTCATTGGGTGGAATTAACCTATTGTTTGTTATAGGCCTTTTGTTCTTGATTACTTTATTCCTTGATACCTTGGGTTAATATAACTTGACTAGTTGGGCTTTATATATTGGTTCAGCTAGATATTAGATAAGATTGCTTAGCCATGCTTAGAAACTTTAGCACACTATTGGGATAACTTTTGATTCACTATTATTTAATGATGGCTTAATGATAGCTCATGATGGATATTCATGATTGGTTAATTAATTAATTTGCCAACTAAAACCTGATAATGGTGGGTTGTGAGCACATGGTTTTGATGGTCGTGCTCATGACAATTAAGGACCGGTTCACGAGCTTCGGTTGTGAAACATTAACCGTACCAACCACAAGCCAGCGTGGGCAACGGCTTTACCTTTTGTATAGCATGGTTCATTGCGGGGCACCAGACTGAGAAGTGGCGGAGATAAGCCCACGGGGGTCGCTGGGGAGTCCATGCCTTGTTTATAAGGGGGTGATTATGATCCAGGAACGGTGCGCTGTGGTGGATTGTGTTGTGCGAGGGGTACTGTCACAGCTCCTTTCCGAGGTACCGTGGTGGTATTGAGGCACATGGTGACATGTTGTGGGGCTGTATCTTGTGGGTACAGTGGTACACCTTTGGCTAGAGTAAAACTATTCGAATAGCCGTGCCCGCGGTTATGGGCGAGTCTAACAATGTCTTTCATGATTAGTCCCACACCTCTCATCATAATAAAAGATGCTATAACTGGTAATAATTTGATTAGCTCCTGGTTTGGAATGGTATATTCCTGGTTTGGAGATAGAACTGTGCAGCCGGGATTGGTTGTTCAGAATGGTGGGGCCTATGCAACAGGGTATGTTGTATAGCGTTGGATTAATATTGTTTAATTATTACTTAACTGTTTTATTAAATTCTGAAATGTTTATTAAATGCTGTTTATGCAAATGAAACCCTACTATGCCATCCTTTGTTATCCTGTGCACTTGCATATTTGCTGCGTGGCTTGCTGAGTATGTCACATACTCACCTTGCAATCATTCATCAGAGGAGGAGTTCTACAGTGATGCTGATGGTGTGGAGGATTAGGTGTAGCCCTGGTCAAGCTGCCTGTGGAGTGGAGTCGTCTGCGCCGTTTATCTTATTTTTCCGCTGCTTACATCTTTATTGATTGAGAGGAACTATCTACCTCTGTAATGATATTTTATTCGCTTATTAATTAGAGTAATAATTGTACTGTATTATCAATTTGTTATTGTGTGCCTCGGCTGATTCCTGGACGAGGGTTTACACACATGTAAGCGTTTGGAATTTTGGATAGAAATTCCGGGCGTGACATTTGTGATGTGTGCCAGCGTGTCAAAGCTGAGCACCAACGACCGGCCGGACTTCTCCAACCTCTACAAGTACCAGAATGGCAATGGGATGAAATTGGGATGGATTTCATCACCGGACTTCCAAAAACCCAAGGCGGATATGATTCTATATGGGTAGTCGTGGACCGACTAACCAAGATAGCTCGGTTTATTCCTGTGAAGACCACCTATGGGGGGAACAAACTAGCTGAACTCTACTTCGCTAGGATTGTGAGTCTCCATGGCGTTCCCAAGAAAATTGTATCTGATCGGGGAAGCCAGTTCACCTCTCATTTCTAGAAGAAACTCCAAGAAGAGTTGAGTACCCGATTAAATTTCAGCACCACGTATCACCTGCAGACAGATGAATAGACCGAGCGTCTAAATCAGATCCTAGAAGATATGCTCCGTGCCTGTGTTCTAGATTTCGGGAAGACCTGGTATAAGAGTCTCCCCTATGCCGAGTTCTCCTACAATAACAGCTACCAAGCCAGCATACAAATGGCACCTTATGAAGCATTGTACGGCCGCAAATGCCGGACACCACTATTGTGGGACCAAGTTGGGGAAAGCCAAGTGTTCGGGACTGATATCCTGAGAGAAGCTGAAGCTAAAGACAGAACAATTCGGGATAATCTAAAGGTGGCACAGTCCCGTCAGAAGAGTTATGCAGATACCCGACGCCGTAACCTGGAATTCGCAGTGGACGATTTTGTGTACCTTCGGGTCACGCCATTGCGAGGTGTACACAGGTTCCAGACGAAAGGGAAGCTCACACCTCGGTTTGTGGGTCCTTTCCGCATCATTGCTCGACGCGGAGAAGTAGCTTACGAGTTGGAGCTGCCCGCATCCTTGGGCAACATGCATGATGTGTTCCATGTGTCGCAACTCAAGAAATGCCTTCGAGTGCCATCCGATCAGGCCGACCCAAAACAAATTGAAGTTCGTGAAGACTTGACCTACGTGGAGAGACCAGTGAAAATCCTGGACACCATGGAGCGCAGGACCAGGAACCGGGTAATCCGTTTTTGCAAGGTTCAATGGAGCAACCATGCCGAGGAAGAAGCTACTTGGGAATGTGAAGACGAGCTGAAGGCAGCCCATCCCGATCTCTTCGCCAGTTCTTCCGAATCTCGGGGTCGAGATTCCGTTCAAGGGGGGTAGGTTTGTCACGTCCCAAAACGACCTTAAAATATACCCTTTAAATTATGCCTAGAATAATTAAAAATCCTAGTGAAAGCCTCTAAAAATTAAAATGTGCAAAGTTAAAAGTCAAATAAGGCTTGGAGGATTTTTGTATATTTCCTAAAAGCCTAAAATGGGTAAATAAATTTGAGTGGAATTTTCAGAGCACAAATAATAATTATTAAGAAATAAACAAAGTTAAAAAGGTTTTATAAAAAAAGAAAAACCCTAAAAGTCCCCCTTCCCTCCCTTGGGCCGGCTCGGCCCATCTCCCTCTCCCCCCCTCTCTCTCCTCTCCCTCGCGGCCCACTCGGCCCCTCCCCGCGCGCGCGCCGCTGACGGGCGGGCCCCCCTCCACCCTCACTGATGGGTGGGGCCCACCCGTCATCCCTTTCCTCCCGCCGCTCCCGTCGCCTCGCCCACGCCAAGCGCCGCCGCCGCCGCCAAATCCGCCGCATCTCGCCGTCCCCGCGTGCATTAAAGTAGGGGGAAATATTCCCCGTGATCCCCTCTCTCTTTCCCCCCAATTTTCCCTCCCTCTCTCCCTTGGATTCGTTTGGAAACCCCTCCCCTAATCCCGCCGGCGCCATTGATGGAACCCGAGAATGCCGCGCCGGTTTCCTTCCCCTCCGGCCGCCCTCTCTCGCCCCAGCCCTATTTAAACCCTCCCACGCTTCTACCGTCCGTTTCCGCCTCTCGCCGCCCTTCCTCATCACCGGATTCGAGCTCGCGACATCGCTCTCTCTCTCTCCGCTGTCGCCGCTGAGCTCCGGTCCACCGCCGTCGTCGCCCCGGACCGTCTCCTACCTCGGCGCCGCCTCCTTCGGCTTCGCCGCATCCTCGCCGACCTCGTCCACCTCTCCGTTTCGGTCGCCGACCGCCGGAGCGCCGCCGTCCCCGTTGACCCGAGCCGCGCCACCTCCTCCCTCCGCTCCGGCCGCCTCCTCCATCGCCGCCGTCGCCCCAGGGTGAGCCGTGGACCGTCGCTTCCCCCTTCCCTCCCCTCTCTCGGCCGCCGCTCCGCCGCGCCGGTGGTCGCCGGCGGCGACCATCAGGGCGTGGGCGCGCCGCCTCCCATCGGCCGCACCGACGTGGCCTCCTTCGGGCGCGCCGAGCGGCTGCCTCGTGGGGCCCAGCCGTCAGCCGCCCGCGCCCTCGGGTGCGGCTGACGCGTGGGGCCCACGGCGCCGGCCGGTGTGAGCCCGGGTGCACCCGGTCCACCGTGGACCGTGAGGCTGCCGCGTGGGCCCCACTCCCGTGGAACCGGTCCGCGCGCCCCTCCCCCTCGGCTGACGCAATAAATCCCTTTTTAAATTAAAATTTAAATGAAGAAATTCGTAAATATTCATTTAAAGAGCATATAATCTTCAAATGGCCATAACTTGGCCATTTGAACTCGGAATTGGACCGTTCAAGTCTCTAATTTTTCCTTAAAAAGTCAAGAACCCATTTTTGTGCTTTGTTCCTGCTTGTTATGTGGAGTTTATTAGAGTAAAAGCCCTTTTCTTTTCCGTTGGTCGTGTAGACGCTGCAGCTTCGGAAGATCCGCTCTTCGTGGAGGTTGAAGCCGACGTTTGGGAAAGTGAGCAAGGCAAGTCACATCATCCTTGAACATATTGAATCCTAGTTTATAAAATTATTTTGATTTAAATTATTGCATTATCGCTTTATTTAAATTCCCGCGTTATCACTGTTTTATTTAACCATGCCTATTTACCTTTGTTATGACCTTATTATTGCTATTGTTATTATTACCTTGTTCACCCTAGAATAAATAAAACCCCAACTAGTGGATACTCTATTCATGGCACCACTAGTATGAATTTAGGTAGATGCTTCGCTGATTAATTAGGCAACATTAGGTGGTTTTATAACTCTAGACTTTGGGAATATTCATATCACTTGGACATTATGGAATGGTTGATTTATTGTGGAATTGGATTCACACCTCCCCCTCTATTCAAAATCCTCAAAATGGTTTTAGGCTGGGCTCGGGGTGCATGGTTTTGATAGTAGCACCTCGGCCATATAAGGACCGGTCTTCGGGCCTCTGTTGCAAAGCACTACCGTACTTCCACATGTCTAGTGGGTAAGGCTTAGTTTATGGCTCAATCTGGTTATAAACAAAAGTACACGGATGGAGATGGACGAAGTCGGGGGTCGATGGACATCTCTAGGGCAAATGAAGGCTACACGAGCTGCGGCCCGGTAGTCGAGATGTCATGGCACAGGGCTGGTGTCCTGCTGCTAGGGGCTCAGTCCTGCCTACCTGTCCCGGAGGTTCCGGCCGTAGGTGGGGTTGGGTCGGTACTCTTATCTATGGCTAGGATGGGTTGGAAACTATGTCACGTCTTCCGTCCGTATACCGTGGTGGTATGTGGCACGTGGTTACACGTGAGAAAGATGTGTCTTGTGGGTAAAGATGTACACCTCTGATCAGAGCATAACCTATTCGAATAACCGCGCCCTCGGTTATGGGCAAGCTGAGCAATGTACCCAAGTTAGTGTTTTAATTCTTAAAACCTGCTTAACAACTAAAATATGGAATGGTTGGCCTGGGTTGGCTTTGGACGAGCTGGGACCCAAGGTCGGGTTGCCAGTTCGGTCTGAATCATCGTAGGCCTTGGGTTAAGGCAGGTTCGTGTGGGTTCACGGCCTTGATTAATAATCTTGTATAACTCTAGGAGCGTATTTACAAAATAGCTTTGGGCAACTAAGTGTCTTTTAATGCTGTTTACTGCAAACCCTAAACCCATATATTATAACTCCCTTGTACTCCCTTGCATTTATTCTGCACTTGTGGGTGTGTCTTGTTGAGTACGGTGGTTGTACTCAGTCTTGCTCAATTTTTCCCAAACCCAGAAGAGGAGTTCCTGGAAGATGAAGGCTTTGGTGTCTAGCTCGTTCCTGCCGCCAAGCGCCTGTGGTCGTCGCCCTAGTCTTCCGCTGTTTCCCGTTTGTCTTTGTGTGTGCTGGGCCTTCGCCGCCCATGTAATAAAGTAACTATTTACGCTTCCGCTTGATAAACTCTGAAATGTATCAACTTTTGGTGTACCTTGCCTCCTGGGACAAGGAATAATACACGCATGTAAGGATCGCCTGTTGGGTTATTTCCAGTCGTGACAAGTCCTTAGGAGGGCTACTAGCTTGAGCCTCCACTTCCGGGATATCTTCGTTTTGTTATGTACCCGACTGGTTTCCAGTCGGGGGCTCCTGATTAGCACCGACTCCAGCTTCAGCCGACTGATTTCCAGTCGGCCGACATTGCTGGTTGCCGATTGATTATTACCCGGGCGATCTTTAGCAGTCGGTCCGGTTTCTACCGAAGGGCTAGTCTCCGTGCCAGTCGGCGTGGGGACTTTTCTAGAAGGATCTATGTCAGATGGCTTCCTACAAATTCGAGAAATCATATCAGCTTTGCTTCAATAAGTGAGTGGCTAGCGAAACAGGGGAAATTACTGGATGGCACATACCTGGATGTCTTCCTTATTTTTGGCATCGGACGACTGGACGTTTTCTTCTTTTGGTTAGCCTGCTTTGGCTGTCTCTCAGCTCCTTTTTTGCTGCCGGATTTTTTGGTATCATGACCCTCATCGTTGGTCAGTACAGATTTCCTCTTTCGAGAGTCTGACTGAGTGGTTGGCCTTGAGGGGTCAGGTTGTACATCCGACCGAATCTTTGGCCCCCCACCAGCTTGACCAGTCGGTTGACGGGGTGAGCGCCGCTGGACAGTTGGAGGATCAGACTTTATCAAGGCGAATTCCTGTGCATAGTGTTTCACATTTTCAATTACTTTTGAAGAAGACCAAAGGATGTAACTTGTAAAAGCTCAGATGAGTGATACATACCGGAGGAGGAGGGTTGAAAGCGTTGTACGGCACCAACGGTAGCATATGAGAGTAACTGACTACAATAGCATTAGAGAAGATTTTATACATTCTCTCCTGCATAATCTTGAATGCAAGAGACTCTGGGTCCTCTCGGTTGGGATCATGCTTGCCATTGAATTCATAAGCAGTGTGGGATCTCTCCTTGATTGGGGTTAACCGGGTCTTGATGAAGTCCCGAGTGATTTGTTCTCCTTGTAGACCTTGCTCCTTCAGCTTCACCATGCGGTCCATTAGAGCAAGCGCCTAGGCGGCTTCATCACCCATTGTAAGCGAGTTCCAAGTATTTTGATATACTAGAGGAAGGCAGGAGTACTCGGGGAGAGCTGGCTCAGGATTTTGCACATAGAACCAGTTCGCGTGCCAACCTTTGTTCGAGGTGAAAGGCATAGAGAAGTATTTTTGGCTCAAGGTCCCCCTCAATTGAAATCCTGCTCCCCCAACTACGCATGGTTTGCTTTTGTTTGGCTAGGGCTTGAGGAAGAAGATGCGGCGGAATAGAGCGAAATGCGGCCTAATCCCCAGAAAAGCTTCGCAAACATGGATAAAGTTGGCGATGTGGACTATGGAGTTGGGGTTTAGATGATGTAAGCTGATGCAGTAGAACTCCAAGATGCCTCGAAAGAAACTTGAGGTTGGAAGAGAAAATCCACCATAAAAGAAGAGAGAAAATACCATCGCCTCGTGTGTGTCGGGGGTTGGAAATGCTTCACCAAATGCAGAACGCCACCCGATGATCTCTTTCGCCGGAAGAACGCCATGCGCCACCATCTCCTTCAGGTTCTCCTCCGTTACATCGGAAGGTGCCCACTGGCCCTCGAAGCTTTCTCTCTCATCCGCCATGGATGCGAATTGGGTGATGCGATTTGCTTTGGAAATGGCTGGGAATGGATGGGGGATTGATGCGGTGGATGCGCGGATGATTTCTGTGGAAGTTTTGGAAGGTGGATTTGAGTGAATCGGTGAACCCTAGTTTCGCCGGAGCGGTTTTGCACTGTAGCAGAGAATGGGGAAAGTGGCGAGAGTCTCGGCGGGGAAGACGAAGCGACATTTGGTTTTTTCGGTGTTATTAGGGTATCGGGAGTACTAATGGGCCTGGGCCTTAAACAGTACTTCAGCCCAATTCTGCTATCGGCGTGGCTAGGTTGTGATCCTTAGGGACTTAGGCATTTTGCTTCGGCAACACTTGCTCACAACAGTATAGCCCAATGCTGTTAAAATCCTTTTTGGCGCAGTTAGATAATTCTTTGGAATTACTACGATGCAAATAAAAAGGTGCCCGACAGAAAAGTGTTATACTACTTTGGTAAGCCTTTTTAGGCTGCAAAGGCTGTTTGGGTTTTGTTGAGGTAACTGGTTTTTGAATAGTCATTCTCTCGGCATATTATATGCTTATTTTGATCATGGTGTGGGTCATAGCCTAGGCTATCTAGACTCATCAACTGTCATGATCTATATCACATTTGATGGATCTTTTTGAGAGTTTTTACTCGGATTCTTATCATATGTGTTGATTTATAGACCTTTAGAGTGTTTTTTACTCGGGTCTCTTTAAATCTTCTTTCTTGATTATTAAGGCTAAAGCAGTCGGCTGGATTTTTTATTAAACATCACATCTGCTCAGCTACATAATCACTCGGATTGGATCATATTTGTTCCGTGACTATATGTTTAGTTTTTAACTAGTCACATAGTCGGGGGCTACACCTAATTAGGTCCATCTAGTCGATGCACCTGACTTTTTCTATTTTTCAGCCCTTCACAGTCTTTGATTTTGATACTCGGGAGATCAATGCAGAAGAAATTGAAGCACTCGGATTATTATTTTGCGCTATGAGAAAAGGCTATTTCGTCGACTGTAAAGGTCTCAGGGGCTACTGTGGAGATTATGGATACCCCATACCTACACGGCATGTATAGTCTGACTGGGTATGGGGTGCCATGTATAGATGGAATATATCTCTATGGAGACTTGGGTTAAATTCTAAACTTGTAGGTCAAGGAAATATCCAAGATTCTAGTCAGTTACGATTGTATTTTATTTGTAACTGCATATTCCGTTAGGGATATGGACTGTACTTTGTAATATGGACCCCTTCCCCTATGTAAGGAGGGGTCCGGGTTCCTCTAGGGGCACGATTTTTGCTCCCAGATCATACGATCAATAACAAACTCGGCGGATCCATCCCCGGACAGGAGTAGGGTATTACTTCTTATTAAGAAGGCCTGAACCTGTATAAATTTCCTTGTCTTCAAACCCATCCACTTTTCAAGCTTGATAGCCACCCCCTTTTAGTATTGCCGAAATCTTGTTTCGACACATCCCGATCCTTCTCTGCTCCTTTGTTTCTCTCCCTCACAGCTACTCATCTCCCTAGTCCCTCCCATCCTTCTCTGCTCCTTTCTCTGGTCCTCTCCCCCACTGCTCCTGGCTTCTTTCTCTCCTTCACTTGGTCTAGTCCTCTCTCCCACTAATCCTGGTATTTATATGATTTGTTGCTGATTGCTTGTGTAGTGTGGTGCATAGTATATTGGTGTGAATGTTGATGCCCTGATTATTAGAATGCTCTCTAGATTATTATACCCACCTATCACCTAATCACTATGTCTCCTTGGGTTATTTTAGTGTAAAGTTTGCTTACTAGTGGGCTGATAGCAGTGGTTGCAGATTAGTATAATGGATAAGATGACAAGTTGCAGGTGCAGTGATGCTAATTGCTAAGTGCTTTGTGTATTTTAATAGCATGTCAGTGATTACTTTAGCTTGTTTAGTCATCTAAGAGCACCTTGTGCTTTTTTTTATGCAGGAGCTAACATGTCAAATTCAGGTTCAGCCTTTGAGGCTGAATATGATCCTATGACTGATCCAAAGAGAAGGCAAAATCAAATGATCCAACTTGGAACCATGGGTATTGGCCAATAATTGGAAAACGAGATATGGTTACGTGCAATCTCTGCAAAAAAGTGACCAATGGAGGGGCTACAAGACTGAAGCAACATCTTGCAGGTGACTTTGGAGATGCTCTGATGTGCCCTAAAGCTACCACAGAACTCAGGAAAGAAATGCGTTAGCAGCTGAGAAAGAACCAAAAGAGCAGGCCGATATTCCTAGAAGAAGATGATGAAGATGTCGAAGTGCTTCCTACCGATCCAACTGGAAACACATCCTCTGAGACTGCTATGTCTATTGCTACACCTTCTTCTGGGACAGCAGAAAAAAGAAGGAGATCAACCTATAATTTCAAGGTTCCAGCTCCAAGAAATGTCAAGTCAAAGGAAAACAAGAAAATTGCTGCTATGCTTCGAAGAACTCCTGAAGAGATTGTAGATGAACGTCGTTCTGGGCATTCACAAAGCACTATAGCTGCCTGTACAAAGACCAACGAAGAGAAGCATTATGTGCATATGCAATGGGCTTTATGGTTCTATGAGTGTGGCATACCATTTAATGCCGCAAACTCAAGACAATTTGAGATTACTTGTGAGGCCACCGCACAATTTGGTTCAGGGTATAAGCCAATGAGTATGCATATGTTAAGGGAAACATTGCTTCAAGATTGTGTCAAGGAGATAAGCAAATTGCTGGCTGATCATGAGCTGTCATGGAAGCAATATGGTTGTACCCTCATGTCCGATGGATGGACCAATAGGAGGGGACGCCACTTGATTAACTTCCTTGTCAACAGTATAGAGGGCACTTATTTCTTGGAGTCAGTTGATGCTTCAAGTGAAGCACATGATGCAGTTATGCTAGCTGATTTGCTAGAGAAGAGCATTGAAGACATTGGAAAGGATAAGGTGGTTCAAGTTGTCACTGATAATGGAGCTAACTACAAGGCAGCGGGTAAGCTTCTCATGGAAAGGATTCCTACATTGTATTGGACTCCTTGTGCTGCACACTGCTTGGATCTTATGTTGGAGGACATTGCAAAGTTGAAGGAATTTAAGAAACCCATTACACGTGCTAAACGTATCACTACATTCGTATATAGAGATGGAAGGATTTTGAGTGCAATGAGGGAGAAGACAGCTGGAAAAGACCTTGTAAGACCTGGAGCCACTCGTTTTGCCACAGCCTTCCTTACTTTGGAGAGCATATATCATCAAAAAGATGCTTTGAGATGCCTATTTGTGAGTGAATTATGGACTGGGAACAAATTGTCACGAACAAAAGCTTGTCAAAATATGAGTGACATTGTCTTATCCAAGGAATTCTGGAGCTCCATTGAAGATTGCCTTAGAGCTTCAACACCATTGCTTATTGTGCTAAGGGCAGTTGGTGGTGATGAGAAGCCTGCAATGCCAGAAGTTGCAGCACTAATGACACATGCCAAAGATAAGATCAAACAAAGCTTTTCTACACAAAATAAGAAAAGTTTGCTCAAGAAGATCATGAACATCATTGATAAACATTGGGAGAACCAAATGGACCATCCACAGTATGGGGCTGCTCTCTACTTGAACCCAGGAAATTTTTTTCCCTAGCAAAGAGTGGAGACGATGCTACAGTTGGGATGCTCAGGGGCTGCTTCACTGATGTGCTTTCAAGAATGATAGAGGATGAAAAGGTTAGGAACAAGATTGATATACAAGCCATAGCATATGAAAACCAAAGAGGGGATGCTTTTTCAAACAAAATAGCAATCGCCAACAGGGAAAAAATGATGCCTAGTAAGTCCATAAGTCATTTTCAGATTGTATATTTCTGCAACTCTGTCAGTCCTCACTCCTAATATATGTGTGTCTTTTTTCCTTTTTAGTTGATTGGTGGTGTGCATATGGTGGTCGTGCCATAGACTTGCAAAGGTTTGCAAAACGAATCACTAGTCTTTGTGCTTCATCATTCGGTTGTGAGCGCAATTCGAGTACCTTTGAATTTGTAATAGTTTTAGCTTTCTTTTCTCCATTGTTTCACCATGACCATATGCAGCAATTTATTTATTCATCTTGTCGCTGCTTTGCTTGTCATTTGCCTATTTGCAGATCCATACAAAGAAAACAAATAGGTTGCTGCACAAGAGATTGAATGATGTGGTTTTTGTCGCATACAACCGAAAATGAAGACTAGGTTTCAGATTAGGCGTGAGAAAGCAGGAAAAGGCTTTGATCCTTTAGTCATTGAGGATTTTAATTAGGACAACAAATGGGCTGATTCCTTGCATGAACCAACTGAAGGTGCTCGTGGATGTGACATTACATGGGATGATGTTGATGAAGCTGTTGGTGCGTCACAAGCCCCTAGAGATCGCAATTTTCCAAGGAGAGCTCACAACCGTGCTACTGCTGAACCAATAACCATTGAAAGACGCTCAAGAATCCATACAAGAATAGAGGATGAAGAAGATGACCCCCAATTTGACCAAGGAGAGGATGAGGAGGAAGACCCCCATGATGATGCAAGTGTGAGTGATTGTGAGGAAAGTCCCATTAGTGCCGAAGATGCTGAAGACCACATGGATGCTAGTGATGAGTTTGGTGATGACTTTTGAGAGATGGGATCATGAGAATAAGAAAGCATGAGAAATTGACCACATATAATCACTACTTCAGAACTGTGGACCACTATTATCCTTATGCCATTAGGCTTATCGTACCTACCTCCTATTATATTGCTATGTCCTTTTGTTTGCTTCTAGATCCATTAAGCTGTGTTGTTGCTTGTTGATGACTTGAGTATGCTCATTGAGACATTTATAATTTTGATATGTTTGCTTGTGAAATTCTGTAATGTTGGTTATTTGGTTTTATTGTTATATTGTCTCTGTTATTAACTATACTTATGGGCTGTCTAATTATAATTATCTTGCTCATTATTCATGTCACTTGCTCCTTGGGAAATGCATGGGGAGATTGACAACAAGGTATGCCTATGCTGCTTGTTAATGTTTAATTTGTGCTAAGTGCTAACTACATATTGTGTTTAACTGCTTATAACAAGACATTTTGATGCTTATATGTAAGGAGAATGGATGCAGCCTTGGAAGGGAAGGGTGCTGCTATATGGGCTCAACATTTTGCAGCAGTAAGGTAATTATATTTTTGCTATCAAATTAAATTTTAATGTGTGTAAGGCGTCGCCTCGCCTTACGCCTTACCGCCTAAGGTGTAAGGTGTGCTGGGTCCTCGCCTTACGCCTTACCGCCTTAACAACAATGATCCTAATTAATATATACAATTGCCTTACTCGATCTCTATCTCGGTTATCTCAATCTAGGCCCAAACCAAGCCCGAGTCATGTCGTATCGGCTGTTTACCATATCGGCTAGGTCAACCTCCTACCCTGTTTCCAGCCGATACGACGCCAGCCGATGCGCAATCCGATTTTGATTCCAATTCGATTCCACACTAAATCCGCCTCAATCTTGATTCTTCCTCTCCGAGTGTGATGCAAAATTCCGTTGTTAACACATGCCCCTCTCCCAAATTCTGTTGTATTATATAATGCGGAGGAATTTGCTCTTATCGAACCCGCGTCAATCTTGAGTTTTCCGTTTTAACTATTAAGTTTATAAGTAGAGGCCCACTGCTTCAAAAATCCCCTTTTCCTGCTAAGTCCTCCACCAGTGCTCTTGTTGTAAGAACCCTGTTGGTATTTCTTACGACCACTGATAAATCCGCAAGCGCACGGAATACCGCTGTAGCACTTCACCTTCAAGTGACCCCAAAAGGATATCGAACTCAGGGAACGTGTGTAATATACCTAAGGCTAAGGCTATCCAAGGACAACAACTACAGATAGGCGACTTTCTATGTGTTTTGATTATCTAACCTAAGCAAAGGTAATTTCCTATTTGTTGCTTCGAGCACCGACCCCTGCTGGTCTGCCAGCGTGGTTCCGGCTATAGCTCTATGATATATACGAACGTGGAGGATTACTAGGATGGGATTCAGGGCTGTCACGACCTGCTGCCTACCTCTGACAAATCCGTGGAATACACAACAAACAAAGGTAATCTCTAACCTAGACACCACACGTAAGTTATTAATTACTACTCTAATACTTGCACAGGAACTTCCTTCTCTATCCGGAGTCCTAGTTCTAGAGCACTTAGTATAAGTACTAAACAATAAACCCGCAAAGATGGCAATCTATCTTACTTAGACAAACTAATTAACTAACATAAGAAAGGAACACGAATGCTTACTTTATAGAAGAAGTTCTAAGGACCCAGAGCAGAGTGTACCGACAACTCCGGTACTCCTCCAGAATTCCTCCTAGGAAGCTACACTCGTCAAGATAGAAGTCGGATGAGCGCCAAACTTCTGTGCACTCCTCCAGAGCTTCCCCTCACTCTCTACCTATTTCTAATGTACAAAAGATACAATAGAGCCTCTTGTGATTCAGCTCAAAGTTGTATGTTGTGAATGAGGGAGAGGAGCTCTATTTATAGGACTAGAGGTGCCTTGGGAATGTGGAGATGCTAAGCATCCAAGGAGCATCTTCACTCTTGAGCTGCCAAGTGTCCTCCATGACGGTTAATTCCGGTAGAAATGGTCACAACCGTCATAGGGACTTCATCAGGAACGCACACGTGTAAAGCTAGGATCAGGGGCGCTTGTGGTGATAAGGCCGAACCCCCTGGTTCGGGCAAACCCTGGCCCCACCTCTTGGCCTCTCCTTTGGCTAGGAGACTGACTGGTTGGCCCTAATGGCGATTATGGCAGTTATGACCCGTTCCATGGCGGTTTCAGCTGACTTGTGGGCCCTCCAATCCGTGTGCTCGCGTCTCATTGGCCGGAAGTGTGTTTCCTCGCATGACGGGTGTGTTTTCTCCTTAAAATACCTGCATACACATATTTCACCAATAGGAGTGGAATTGATTAGCAATAATCCCTACCACTAAGTTGGATACTATGTTTTATTTTATTATATGCAGGTATTGACGGTTAAATATTATGATTTAAGGACCGTCAACAACACCCCCACACTTAACATTTGCTCGTCCCGAGTGAAGGCTATGGATTCTACAATAGGGTTATGACTTCTTACTAATAATCATGCAAACAAATTGTTCAAAGGCATACCTGTACTTGTGGATCTTCGTAGTGTCTACCATACAATCCTGAGCAATTGAGAAATGGAATAATCTTGACTCAAATCATCCTAACTTTTCATGAATAACAACTTGGGGTTTTTCATGTAACACAAAACTATAACTTTGCTTTACTCCTCCATTGATTCTCTCGATCACTCAAAGTGTATGATTCCTCACAAAGGCATATGATTGTGCCTTTTCTTTTCCTACCATCTAATAAGGCTTATGTGCAGCTCAGGGTACGGAAAAGAGTAGTGCCTTACTTGCATCACATATATTGCAAAGTCAAATAATGGATCCATGGAAATACAAGTCATACTTTCTGGTCAAGAATGTGCATGTGTATGTGTATGGTGAATTTATGGGTGGAAAACGGAAAATAAAAATTACTCCTTCCGTATACCTTTTTTTTCTTTTCTTTTTTTTTCATCATCATGCTCCATACTTGTATGAGCACTATTTTTTTCTTTCTTTTTGCGTAGCCATGCCCCTCTCTCTCTCTTTCTTTTTTTAAAAAAAGAACCTTGGAGGAAGAGGCATAAATGACATGGAGTATTTATTTGATGGATGAAATAAATGACAAATGGGAGATGCTAACTTTCAGTGTAAAAGTCAAGCATTGGTGCGTGTATATGGAGTGTATGTGATTTTGACCATGAAAGTATGAAAAGCATTTCACTAAGGTCACCAAACTTGACAACGTTCAATGTAATGACAAGCAGCGTATGTAGCAAGCTAATCATGAATGATCAACCTATTGCTCTAGTGGGAAAAAATATCAATGAGGAGTTTAGCATTGTTATATATTTTTTTTTCTTTTTATAAAATTCACAAGTTTGCAACATGAAGAGCAGGATTTCTATCATCAAACCATATCTCATCCATCAATTACCTAGATAGCATGGGGTCCCTATTGGATATATCACCACAAGCAACAAGTAATGAGCTAAGAATAATAGGCATGCATGTTATTTTCAGGGAGACCATAGACTCTAATTGTACCATCCCTAGCTTGAGTTTAATTATCTTCGATATTTTAGAACTGATAACCAAATTAAACTCAAGACAGAATAGATGCCCAAAGGAAAATTTGTGCACACCTGCTCTCTGTATAAAATAGAGGACGTTTCATGGTAGAGGTGGTCCATCCAAACAGGAGGTTTGGCCGACCCCTCATTGGGTCTGAGTGCATCAATTTTCCTTGTGTGGTTCATCATGGCTCATCACTTCTGGGATGATCTTGCTTTGGTTATGGCGTTGATGTGCAAGATCACCCCCACACTTGTCTTTGTATCTGGGAGGCTTTATTGGACGCAAAAAAGAAATACAAAGACAAAAGTGAAGCAAAAAGGACTCACTTGGTTGGAAGACCAAGGAGCCAAGTTTATTTTATTTTTATTTTTATTTATTTTTATCATGACATCTAGACCTAAGATAACTAGAGGGAGGCCTAAGGACTCGTGACATTGAAAACTAACGGATCAAGGGGGTCCTAAAGACTTTGGGTAGAAGCTAAAAGAGACTAGATTCACAACATCTAAGTCACGATCAATTTCTAATGGATCAAGAAAAACTTTTAAACGATGGCCATTTACCTTAAAGATGTTACATTTGTTGTCGTGCAGCATGACGACTCCATGTGATGAAGCGTCGACGGCGGTATATGGACCATCCATTTACGTCGAAGTTTTCCATGTCCGAAAAGCTTCACCCGTGAGTTGAACAGCAGCACCTTGTCCCCTGCTTTGAACTCCTTGTGCTTGATTCGTTTATCATGCCATCTTTTGATTCTGTCCTTATATATCTTGGCATTGTGGTAGGCCTTGTCCCTCCATTCCTCCAGCTCAGAGAGCTACACCTTCATGTGCTATCCGGCTTCCTTTAGGTCCATATTCCAAGTCCTGATAGCCCAGTGCGCCCTGTGTTCCAACTCTACCGGAAGGTGACAAGTCTTCCTGTAGACAAGTTGGTATGGTGACATGCCAATGGGTGTCATATAAGCAGTCCTACATGCCCAAAGTGCATCAGGTAGCTTGTTCTTCCATGCCTTCCCCATCTCATTGACAGTCTTTTGCAGAATGTTCTTAATTTGTTTGTTGCTCGTTTCTGCCTATCCACTCGTCTGAGGATGATACGGAGTGGCAATGTTGTGCTGAGCCCCAAGTTCTTGCAAAAAGTTTCTGAAGGTCTTATCGATGAAATGAGATCCTCCGTCACTCATCACCATCCGCGGAGTTCCAAAACGAGGGAAGATAATCTCATGGAACATTCGGCGGGCGTGCTTGGAGTCTGTGGCCCTGCATGGCATTGCCTCTACCCACTTGGACACATAGTCAACGGCCACCAGAATATACTCACAGTCATAGGTCTTTGAGAAAGGTCCCATGAAGTCGATGCTCCATACATCAAATAGCTCGACTTGAAGATTTTATGTTAGCATCATCGCATCCCGAACAGTCCCTCCATGCTTCTGGCAACTTGAGCATCTTCGAACGAATTCCTTTGTGTCATCATACATTGATGGCCAGAAGAATCCACTCTACCAGATCTTTGCGTGTCCTGAATGCTCCATAGTGACCTCCATATGGGGCGGCATGACACTTCTCAATGATCTTCATGCCTTCATCTATCGGAACGCATCTTCGTAGTAGAGCATCCGAATACTCTGTACAAGTAAGGTGCATCCCACAAGTGTCCGCGGCTCTCGTAGATCAACCTTTTTCTTATTTTCTCCCGGTGGTACATGGCCCGCGACCATGAAGTTGACGATGGTTGCGTACCACGGGTCAGAGTCTGTGACTTTCAACAGCATGTCGTCTCGCAGATAGTCATTTATCGGTAGCTCCTGCATGTTAGTGATTTGCATACGCGACAAATGATCTGCAACAGAATTCTCTAGTCCCTTCTTATCCTTAATTTCTATGTCAAGTTCTTGGAGTAGAAGAATCCACCTAATCAGCCGAGGTTTTGCATCTTTTTTACTGAGCAGGTATTTTAGTGCAGCATAGTCAGTGTAAACAATTACCTTAGCTCCCACTAAATATGACCTGAACTTATCAATGGCAAACACTACGGCTAGGAGCTCTTTTTCAGTTGTGGCATAATTAAGCTGAGCTCCAGTCAAAGTTTTACTAGCATATGTGATAGCATGGTGTTTTCTATCCTTAGTTTGCCCAAGAACAGCCCCCACAGCAAAATCACTAGCATCGCACATGATTTCAAACGGCAGCGACCAATCAGGGGGTTGGATGATTGGTGCTGAGATGAGTGATTCCTTAAGGATTTTAAAGGATTTTAGACACTCATCATCAAAGTCAAACGGGACATCCTTAGAAAGCAAGGTAGTTAGGGGTCTAGCAATTTTAGAGAAATCATTTATGTAGCGCCTGTAGAACCCCGCATGACCCAAGAAGCTACGGACTCCCTTGACATTAACAAGAGGTGGAAGCTGTTGAATTACTTCGATTTTTGCTCTGTCCACCTCAACTCCCCTTTCGGAGATTTGATGTCCTAGGACTATTCCTTCACGAACCATGAAGTGGCACTTTTCCCAATTAAGTATCAAGTCCTTTCCTTGACATCTTTGTAAGACCCTGTCTAAGTTCTCCAGATAATGATCGAAAGATTTACCATAGACTGAAAAATCATCCATGAAGACTTCCATGATATCCTCGATCATGTCAGAGAAAATAGATGTCATGCATCTTTGAAATGACGCGGGTGCATTACACAGCCCAAACGACATTCTTTGGTATGCATACGTTTCGTACGGACACGTGAACGTGGTCTTACTTTGATCATCAGGATGGATGGGGATTAGGTGATAACCAGAATACCCGTCAAGGAAACAAAAGAAGGAATAGTTTGCTAGCCGCTCAAGCATTTCATCAGTGAAAGGCACCGGAAAGTGATCCTTCTTAGTAGCCTTGTTGAGTTTCCTATAGTCAATGCACATCCTCCATCCCGTGACGGTTCATTGTGGGATTAACTCATTGTTCGAGTTTTCAACGACCGTCATGCCTCCCTTCTTAGGCACTACTTGGACAGGGTTAACCCACTCGCTATATGGCACGGGATAGATAATCCCGGCATGTAGGAGTCTCAAGACTTCCTTTTTGACGACCTCCCTCATCGCATTATTTAGCCTCCTCTGAGGTTCCCTAGATGGTATGCAAGATAGGTCTAAGGGAATGAGATGAGTGCATAGGGCTGGACTGATGCCTTTCAAGTCTTGGAGGGAATAGCCAAAAGCGGCACAATGCTTTTCTAAAACAGGATAAGTCGGGTCATCTCCCTCTCAAAGAGTTTGTCACTTATAATGACAGGAGACTCCGCATCGCCGTTCAGAAATGCATAGCGTAGGCCTGAAGGTAAGGGCTTTAGCTCAATTGGAGCTCGTGACGGCTGATCCGTTTTTGTAAAATCAATCATTTCTCCTGATTCATCCTCCCCTTCATTGAATTCTTCGATGGATTCATCGAAAATAGACTTTGGTCCCTCGAATGGAGAATTGGCCATCACTCCCTCAATTGGCTCAGGAACAGGAAGAGACTCCAGCAATGAATTGGTTGATTGCAACACAGGGACGGAGGTGGCAATTCTTCCTATTTTCAGGTTGAGGACACCAGTTTCGGGCACATCCAAGAGTTTCTCTATGGGATGGCTTATGAGTATGTCGAAATCAGAGATATCGAACAAATGGAAATCTAGGATGACCTCAACGTTGTTGTGCCGTGTGGGCACTCCAGAGATAATCCCTAAACCTTCGGTAGTAGAGTTTGTGGAAATTCGGAAGGTTTTGACGGTTGGTTCCAACAGTCTATCCCCTACGCAATCAAATGCAAAGGTTGCAGACATAACATTGGCACAAACAGAGGGATTATAGACAGCACAGACCAAATTTTCTCCAATGAGACACATAACGGTTGAGGAGGGGCATCGGATCTGAATTGCTTCAGATGAGAGCTCTCCTTCCCTCAACCATTCGTTACTCACGATGGTGATCAATTTCTTCACAGTCTCTTTAAGCATAGCTTTATCGAGATGTTCATTAGAATTGACCTTGTTCGGTGGTCTCTTCTCGCAGGAATAATTCGAGGTGTTCCCATAATCTTCAAAAAGATCCTCCTTGAATTGGAATGGAATTTCCGGAGGATCAAGTTCTTCTTCCTCTGGCTCTTGCGACCGGGATGAGGATTCGGCAGTTGAGTCGGGTTCCGACTCCACATGCAGAGGTTCCTCATGAGTAATCTCGACCTCCGGGACGGCTTCGCTTCGGCAGAAAGAATAGTTCTCTAAGATCAGATCTAAGAGTTCTCTTCCTTTGGCGGTTGTTCTGTGTGCGAATGATCCTCCGACGGAAATATCGAGATTTTCGGCAGACTCCTTGGTCTAACCCGTACCGAAAATGTTGTAACAACACATGGTCGGGTAAAGACAAGTCTGGGCCAGACTGAGTCAACAGTGAGAACCTAGCCCAGGATGCACCAAGAGATTCCTTCTCGTTCTGTCGGGAAGAGAGGATGACTAATCGAAGATTGATTACACGGGTTAATGGAAAGAAAGTAAGGCATAAATTGCACTTTAGTTCCTCCCATTCACCGTGGAATTTCTTGACAGACAGAGTGTACCATTGCTCTGCCACATATCTAAGAGAAAAACGAAACAACTTCCACTTTAGAGTTTCATGTGTCATGCCTACGATGCATAGGCATGAACACACTAGCTCAAAGTCCCGAAGATGGATGTATGGGTTCTCGCCGATACTACCAGAGAAGGTTTTCTCTCAAACCATGGTTATAAAGCCAGGACCGATTTCGTAGCCATCCGAAAGGATCGGTTTTGAAGAACAGGATGGCTCACAAAGATTAGCCCGAGGAGCAGAGAGGTTTTGAATTGTGGGTTGCTCCATCAAGGAAAGGAATAAAATAAGAAAAATAAAAATAAAGATACAAGGATGACCTAGACTCGGATAAATTAGCAACCGTTCCCCGACAACGGCGCCAGAAATGCTTGTTGGTATTTCTTATGACCACAGATAAATCCGCAAGTGCATGGAATACCGCTGTACCACTTCACCTTCGGGTGACCCCAAAAGGATATCGAACTCAGGGAACGTGTGTAATCTACCTAAGGCTAAGACTATCCAAGGACAACAACTATAGATTGGCTAGGCAGGCTAGAGAGGACTTCTATGTGTTTTAATTATCTAAGCTAAGCAAAGGTAATTTCCTATCTTTTGCTTCGGGCACCGACCTCTGCTGGTCTGCCAGCGTGGTTCCGGCTATAGCTCTATGATGTATCCGGACGTGGAGGATTACTAGGACGGGATTCAGGGCTCTCACCACCTGCCGCCTACCTCTGACAAATCCGTTGAATACACAACAAACAAAGGTAATCTCTAACCTAGACACCACGCCTAAGTTATTAATTATTACTCTAATACTTGCGCAGGAACTTCCTTCTCTATCCAAAGTCCTAGTACTAGAGCACTTAGAATAAATACTAAACATTGAACCCGCAAAGATGGAATTCTATCTTACTTAGGCAAAGTAATTAAATAACATAAGAAAGGAACACAAATGCTTACTTTATAGAAGAAGTTCTCCGGACCCAGAGCAGAGTGTACCGACAACTCCGGTACTCCTCTAGAATTCCTCCTAGGAAGCTACACTCGTCGAGGTAGAAGTCGGATGAGCGCCAAACTTCTGGGCACTCCTCCAGAGCTTCCCTTCACTCTACATATTTCTAATGTACAAAAGATACAATAGAGCCTCTTGTAATTCATCTCAAAGTTGTGTGTTGTGAATGAGGGAGAGGAGCTCTATTTATAGGCCTAGAGGTGCCTTGGGAATGTGGAGATGCTAAGCATCCAAGGAGCATCTTCACTCTTGAGCTGCCATGTAACACCCCAGAAAACGACATAACCCTGGGATGCCACTAAACAACCACACATAAGTGCCAAAACAAGCAAATTTCGGCAACTACCTTAGACAAGAAAACATCGCGGAAGCATCAACATATAGATTAAGGTTATGATACAACAATTGACTGACATGTAGGGATAGGCTTGAAAAAAAAGTAGCTAAACAATGGTCAACAACTCTAGTAATTAATTAGCCCATTATGTCTAAACACAAGTAATCTTATCAGCATATTACAATACTCATGACTAAGTGAGATCATGTCATGCAACTGTGCAGGTAATCCCATCCCTTAATGCAAACATGTCACAGCAAGTACCTGAAAAGACTATAAGGGGGTGAGAATAAATCACAGCAAGCAAACGGCTTTAACAAGCTATTTAAGCCACATGTTTATTATATAACTAATTAAATACCAAGTTATGATTCACATAAAGACAAGTTCAATATCCAAGGACTAAAACATCATAGCGTCACCAATAAAATCCATATACTCACAAATCCCAGAGAAGAAAGCACTTCTCAAAGATATTTTCGATCGATAATTCTCATAACATCTTGCAATATGTGCATATGCAATTCAATAATATGTACTCCTGCCTTCACACCCAACAAGGTGTGAAGCTGCATCGTATTACGGCAATATACGATGCTGTACCGGTACGGTCGCAACCATAGGTTCATGACATAACTTCAAATGCAATGCAAGTGATGCAAATGCAGTATGAATTCTAGAGTATAACATCGGAACCACATTCCTTCGATGCAGATAAGTATAAGGTTATTATAACCAAGAGCATAAAGTATAACCATAAACAGTGTAAAATCAATAAGTATGATTCAGATAGGTAAATCCTCTTAGTAACATATAATAATATCTTGGTTGATGACATATAATTTCAAAGTGGAGGTAGAATCAAATAACAAGTCAAAGCTGTAGCAAACCACCGCTACGTTTACTTGCCTCGAACAACGAAGAGACGATACCAAGCATGATCCGGAGAACCACAACCTATTTTCATAACTATAACCTTAGCATACAAACTCCCAAATTCATACAATGCAATAAATAAACACCCACAGTCCACAACCCAAGAAACGTACAAAACAACGAAAGTCGTTCTCAACTAACTACAGCACTGCTGCTTCACATTTTTATATCTATAAAACTACAAAGATTATGTATACAAATAAATATACTCTGAAGATCTGCAGACAAAGACCTACAACTTGCATGTGCAAACAATATTTTAATTCTGACATTTTAAGGGGCTAATTCCTACTTGGAAACAGGGTTTATCATCTATCTAGAAATTCAGACAGCAGAGAGTAAAAACTCTATATCTCAAGATTTAAAAATCCAATAAAGAAGTACTTTACCAATATGGAAAGATTAAAGCAATACCTACAACTTCGTTTATAGTTACAAAGCTAATTCATCTGTTTAGCCCCTCTAAAAACAGTTTAATCAACTACTATCCAGATTATGACATAAAAACAACAGTCATACTCAAAAATTCATATCGCCTAAAGCACTTGAGATAAAATCGCGCCCTTTGGTGAGAAGGTATATCCAAACATTATCTACAACTTCCTAGATATACACTTTTCCAGAAAAAGCCGTTTTGATATCCTAATTGATGAAATACCAAACCCCTGTAAATCTGCCCGCGAGTAGAATTACCAATCTGAATCATAGCAACAAAACCTCCATACCTATACCCAAATTACCACGAATTAAAACTCTCAAAACACCCAAAAACAACATTAAAACAGTGGGGAAGTCTCACCTAGGGTTTTATGTAGAACAAAAATAAAGATGACGGGAAACACCAATTCACCACTCCTCTTGTTCCTCTCCTCCTTCTCATTCCGTTTTTGCAACTAGTTTCTTGATCCATCATACGGTGCAAGAGATTATGGAAGAGGAAATCTCGTGAAGGGGAGAGAACACCTAACACCGTACATAGGAGGGAGGGGGCGGCAGTCTCGGCGTCATGGGGTGGGGGAGAGAAGAGGGAATCCTGTCCCTCCTCCTGTAGGGTTTTAGATAGGGGCAAGGAAGTGGGCTGGGCTCATGGGCCTAGATCCAAGCCGAGCTGGCCCACTTACAAGGGAACTTTATTTAACTAATTATTGTTGCTACCTCAATAAACCAAAAACAACATTTTTTTGGGTGCTACATGCCAAGTGTCCTCCATGGTGGTTAATTCCGGTAGAAACGGTCACAACCGTCATAGGGATATCATCAGGAACGCCCACGTGTAACGCCAGGATCAGGGGCGCTTGTGGTGGTTCGGCCGAACCCTGGGCCCCACCTCTTGGCCTCTCTTTTGGCCAGGAGACTGACTGGTGGGCCCTAATGGCGGTTATGGCAGTTATGACCCGTTCCATGGCGGTTTCACCTGACTTGTGGGCCCTCCAATCCATGCGCTCGCGTCTGATTAGCTGGAAGTGTGATTCCTTGCATGACGGGTGTATTTTCTCCTTAAAAATACATGCATACACATATTCCACCAACACTAGTGGAATTGATTAGCAATAATCCTTACCACTAAGTTGGATACCATGTTTTATTTCATTATATGTAGGTATTGACGATCAGATATTATGATTTAAGGACCGTTAACAAACCCCTTCGTCTCCGACGATCTTTCCGTCAACCTAGTCTCCCAACAGCGAACTCATCTGCTCTCAGGCAACCTGCGCAAATTTGAAGTGATGGCGCATATAGCAGAAATCCCTGAGGAATGTCTATCAATCTTCCTTATAAGCCTTTATACCTCTTGTGTCTTTAATCCTTTCAATGCTTAACCCTGTGTCAACGTAAAAACACACGTGGCCTGGGAGATCTATTTAACTCCAATGCAAGTCCAAGGCTTGCCTCGATGTACTAAGGGTGTGCCAGCGGATTTGATCCTGCAATCAGCAAGGAAACAAAAGACAGGGTTAGTCAGCCGATAGCCGATCAGCCGATAGCGTATAGTTGGTGGTCCTTAGCCGATTAGACCGGCTATAGACTTGGTAGATCCAAGAATATAAAATCCCTAAAGATGCCCTATCGGCCACAGTACTATCCATGGGAATTGAAACAAAGAGATAAGACAATACTAGTAAAGGTAGCCAATACGATAAGATTAAGAGCAATAAGGATAATGTGCTAGCTAATACTCTAGCACACACCTATATAGGCAAACCAATCTATAACAAGGTATCAAGACCAGGTCGATAGTCAATCCTGGTGTCTAGCCGATACGGCGTAGGACTGATACGGTGTTATAAAGAGGTCTGTCTATATAGGTGGCAGATATACGTGCAACGATCTAGGAAACAAGCATATCAGATAAGATCGGCTAAAACCCTGATACTACCCCTAGGACCGGTCGAAGACAGGCTATACTTCACGGTTCTAAGCACGACTTAGTAGATCAAACCCAATTGATGCAGCACTAAGTATGAAAAGAAACACAAAGTATAAACAATCAAACCATCGGCCAGTATTTGGGGTGGTAGATACCCTGACCAATCTAATATGGTAAAATGATTTAGTCGATACTAGCATCAACCCTAAAGCAAATATAAACCGATATAGGTAAATCGAGCTACCAAACCAGATTAAGCAGGATATATGATAAAACTAGGCAAATCATGTAAACCAAACCAGTGTGATCCAAGAAGTCTAATGTACTAATGTAGCCTTGAACAACGCCAATGTAGCCAACACGATCGCCTGGGCCGGCGGAACATAGGACTTACCCCATCGCCGGAGATCGAATCCGATGCAGCCCAACGTCAGGTGCCAAGTTCCGCCAGAACGTAAAAAAGAAAGTAAAAAGTAAAAGGGTGGCGATGCGCCGAAATTGTATTGGAGTGTGTTGTCAGTCGTTACAGACAAATTTCGACCGCCAATCTAACTAAAATAATGGATAACTAGCTATGCTTATAATGCATGTTTATTTCTAAATAATATATTTCCACTTGTACTTGGAGAATAACATGTTGCAGGAATTTATCAAATAAAATAAAGAAAAAGTAGAGAAAACCTCACTCCTAAGCAAGCAATTGGATAAGGGGGCCCACATGTCAGGTGTAACCATTCGGAAACCGCCTTAACTGTCAAAACCGCCATGAGGACCCACCTGTCAGCCACCCTGCCGAAGCAAGAGGCCTGCTGGGCTAGCCTAGGTTCGGTCGAACCAGGCGGTGCCCAGTCAGATCAGCCCTCCACGTGGACATTTAGGATTGCTTCTCAATGACGGTTGTGAGGGCAAAATCGACATTTCGTGTTTCTACAACCGCCATACCAGCCCTATAAAAGGAGGAGCTCATTCACTCTCTCAACACACTCAAGCAAGCTCAATTCCTCTTCATACATGAGTATTAGTAGTATAGTGCTAAGTGGAGTAGTATAGAATAGTGTTCAGAAGTCCTCGGAGTCTTCGGAAGAGTTTTTGGTATGGCTCTAGTAGCTCTTGTAATCTCTTCTGTAAAACTTTCCGAATTAATGAAATACTCTTTGTAACACCTCAGCCCGTTTGAAGCCTAGTAGTGTGTGTTTGGCCCATGTGGTGTTTGGCCCATGTGGCCCAAAAGTGGATGTGTAGTGGTGGTTTAGTACCACCTTGGAAGTTTAGGTGGGTGAGGGCCTGCTTATAAGCCTTGGAGCTCCAACCATGGTATCCCCGGGTTAACCCTTTTACACGAAGCGAGGACGGAAGTGTAAGCGGGATACCATGCGAACGTGGGTCCGCTCAACGTGTAGAGCGGACTAATGCGGATTTTGGAGGCAGGGTGTTACACTCTTCTTTATATATCTTCGGTACTTTGCTTAGTCTAAGTGCTGGTCTTACTTTATTTTTGCTTTATGTTAATTGTGTGGGTAGCCTACAAGAGAGGTGTAATGGTGCGGGTTTAATGTCTGACTTATCAGTTGCTCTATATCGGATGCAAGGGTATAGAGTAGTATTTAGTAATGTAAGCATGGTGCTTAGATTATTAAATATCATTAATTGGGCATATATGCTGCGGGACTGTTGACGCGAAAAATCAACATGCAGTGGCCTAGGAGATCAGCTTAACTCTAGTGCAGGTCCAAGAAAATTGCCTTCGGGTTCTGAGCGTGACAGATGGATTGATCGTGCAACCAACAAGAGTTAAATCCATCAACGATAGCCGATCGGCAAGATTGCCGATGACATATCATCCGAAGCCACGCCGATGTGACTTGAGACAGATCAGCAGGAGCAGATAAAAACTTGGAGATTGTTCGGTATAATCGATTGGCTATAGACATTAGCGATACGTAATCCATCCAATGGGACGCGCTTAGACCGAGCAACTGGGATAGATCGGTGGCAACACCGAGACAGTATAAATCGCTTTATATCTAAATGTGCTCCAAAGTAGGGATTATGCGCGCTCACAGCATAGCCGATGGGGTAAACCTAACCTGTAACGGCTAGTACTCCGATACTTCCTTGTGCCAAGATACCAGCGCAGATGAAATATATGAAACTAAGACCAATCTAGCGATTGGGAAGCTTAATATACTTTAAAAGGATGGGATCTTGATATAAAGGGCGGATTTAGATGATCTAGAATCAAATAAGGAAGTAAAGCGACTAAATCAGGTAAGGCCGGCTGAAACCCTGACACTATCTCTATTAGCAGCCAAAGAAAGGGCTAGATAAAGCGTTTCGGAACAATGCTTAATAGATCGAACCTAACCGATGCAGCATTAAGCGTGAAAGGAAACACGAGATCTAATCAAATCGATGAAAGCACATTCGAGATGGTAGATACACCGCATAATCTAGCTTAATATCTAAGCCTAAGCCCACCAGCCGTTTTCAATGATAGAGGCTAGCCGATGAAGCTTAGATGACGAGATCGATCTAGATTATGCGATATATATGATAACCTGGCGACTTGCGTGGACAGGATTAGAGTGTCATGAAGATATAAGAACTAATCCCGAGAAGACAAGCCGCCATGACAAGATTTACCTCTTCGTCGGAGATCGAACCCGATGCAGCCCAACTCAAAAGCAAAAACTCGTCGAAACAATCAAAGTAAAAAGGGTGGCGATGCGCCGAAGTGTATTGAACTGTCGTCCTTTGATTACATAGGGTTGGGTCGTATTTATACCCAAAGGACATGACAGGTCCTTGCTGGACACGACTCTTATCTCTAACATAATTCAAAATACGAATGAGCCCTTTATGTGGACCCTTACCAAAATATCTCTAAGGAAACTAGAAAATATCCTAATTAATAGATACAAATGCCCTTTTTAGGACTCCTATTCTTGTGTGGCAATAGCTATAGAGGTCTTCATCTAACCCGACGACGGTTGTGGGGCCACCTTTTTCGAGGTTGGTGGCGTCGGCTTGACTTTGTTGGATCCGGTGCTTAGCCAATATGCGGTAGCCGATATCACTATAGCCGATTTGCGTGGTAGCCGATGTTGCTTGTAGCCGACATTTAATCTGCTTTTCCGAACGGGCTTTTTCCAAATTGGCTTCGTTTCCAATTTCGAATCCAACCCATGGTGTTACCAAATTTGGTCGTCAACAGGGACAGTAGAGGTGGGCCGCTGATGGTGATAGCTCAGTACGGGTATTCCTCCACGTTAGTATATATTCCTAAGTCAAATTCCTGGGAAGGGTACTCTGTGTTTAGCCCCGGTTGGACGGCCATGATAGGTTGTCGTATGAAACTCGGCAACCCGATGTGGTCTCTCGAAGTACTAGGAGGACACTGTTAGGGGGTATTGGCCACATGATTGTACATTAGCATATGTAAACTAGGATTTGACTATATACTAGAAATATAGGAATTGAGTACTTTCTATTTCTTCTTCCACTTAGTTAGAATTATTTTATTATGAGGATTGAATAGCTTCGCTTTGTGTCACTCTACCCATATATTATACTTAACCCCTGTTTAGGCTTTGACAATTATAAGTAATATATGTATAAAGTACATTAGCAAGGTTCACTCTTATTATCTTCCCTAGGAAATATGATACCTTGGAATACTTCCAGGTGAAATGCTACAATGGTATATCCGTGCGCTTGCGGATTACTTCTATAACCATAAATATACCAGAACCATTTCTGGCGGCATTGCTGGGAATGAATATTTCTAGTAATTTCGTTAAGAAATACCAACAAGCATTTCTAGCGCCGTTGCCGGGGAAGATTAATAATGAGAGAACTAAGCTAATAACTTTATATATATATATATATATATATATATATATATATATATATATATATAAAGTTATTAGCTTATATATATATATATAGTACATCTGTATGAGTCACTGTCCTATTCAGGCTAACCTTGATTGTTTTCACTTGTATCGTGAAAACAGGGTAGTGTATGACTGGTTTCAACTTACCGGAAAACTTTAACGAGAATCCAGAGTCCTTGTTCCGGAGTGTTAAGCCTCGTGTCATCCCTCCGCAGAAGAGACTTTCCGAAAAGAAACCAGCTATCCCAGTGTCACCAAGTTTCAGGAACATGGCCAAAAAGACCCTTCGCGAATTCGCTGCCCCGTCTGCTGACACCGTGCCTGTTGGCCGGGCTGTCAACATCGGAGACGCTTTACTGATCTTTCCAAGGAGATAAAGCCATTGTCGGGATCGGACGCCGATGATAGGGAGACCGTGGAAAGAATAGACGGCATCCGTCTTCGTGCTATCGAAGCAATCCGCAAATTCTTGGGTTGATCTTGTGAGGAACATTCATCCTTTCCATTTGTCTTCCTTGTACTAGCCATTGAGCTAATGATACCTATGTTTCCAACTGATACCTCCGTGTATATCAGGCATCAGCCATTTCTTAAGGCGATGTAAGTTTACATCGGTTGTCTCCTAGGATATGCGTGCCTCCTAGCCAGGGATTATGTTATGGATTTTAGTCTAAAGACGATAATTCATATCGGCCGTCTAAATGCGATCTACATAACATTGGCTATATCATACATCGACTAGACAACCGATTATGAATCGATCTCAACAATAGGCTTGAAAACTTTATGTCTTTGCGAACAAGTTGGCCTCGTGTTTTCAACTTAGATCCGTATGTCTTGGCCGACATGATAGTCCATCTCCTTAGGATTCGGGCTTGGATTCATCTTCTCCGATCAGTAGTATGCTGCAATCGGTAATCTTCGGAAATTCCGCCTCCCAAGCCTTCCTGGACAAACAATCAACTCCTTCCATCTCCCAGATATTTGGATCGACACTAGCCACTTGGAGTGACTTATCGGCTTGCACGATCTTGACTTGATCCCCTTGCCATTGAATCAAACATTGATGCATTGTTGAAGGGATGCAACAATTAGCATGTATCCAATCTATTCCCAACAACAGGCTGTAAGATCCTCTCCCATCAATGACAAAGACGTGGTAGGAATTGTCTTGTGGCCAACTGTCAACTCAACATTAAGATTTCCCAAGGTCTCGGACGGATTGCCCCCAAAGCCTTTTAGCACCATGTTTGTCTTGATCAAATCATTTTCGACCCGGCCAAGCATTCTGAAAGTAGTATATGGCATTAGGTTGACAACTGCCCCTCCGTCGACAAGCATTTTGGACATCGATTTTCCATTAACAAATCCCTTGATGTAGAGTGGCTTTAGATGCCGATGTTGACTTTCTTCCGGCATGTCAAACACAGCTTGCTCTATAGATAACTTTAGTTTAGCCAATGATTCAATGTCCTTCTCATCGGCTGTGTACACGTTGTATTCGGCAATCAACACAAACACCATATTGACTTAAGCTGAAGCTGCTGATTTACCTTTGGCAGATGCCAAAGTATTCTCTCTCTCCTTATCGGCTGCAACTTTATCAGCTGGCACAACTCTTGACTTAACTCTCCACTATTTCCTTGTGTGCTTCAGCCGAAGCTTGATTTCTTCTTCGACTTGTTTCATCTGCTCTCTGTTTCTCAACCTCTGAACCCTCCTCTTCTGACTTTTCGTGAAAATCCCAGTCGAGCACCATTGAGGATTCTAGTCTTGATCCTCTTGCTCGTCTTCAACTTTGTCATTGTATAAAACTTGATGAATCGGCCCAAATCTCTCATGTACTGATCTCCTGGGTTCTGGCCGATTCCCATGTGATTAGAACCACTACCCCGGACGGCTTGATTGTGGGCATTTGATTTACCACACCCAGGGCAACCTTCTATTGATGGTAGCCTCATCCCTTCGGTCTAACAAAACCTGAAGAACTCACAACTCCAATATGGGTCAAACGTATCACCTTGACAATCTTCTTTGCCTTGTTCATCCTAATAGCACCCGTCATCTTGGCGATGTCTAAAACTTTGAACTCTCTTGTCATGCCTCTTCTGGTATTTGCTAATCAATATGTTGCCAGCAATCATGGCATGCACCATGTTCACAGGAAAAGGATGTTCATCGATCTTCACCGGCCTCTTCCCATCATCAAACTTGATTCTTCCTTGTTCGATGGCCAATTGAATCTGTTGTCTGAATACCTTTCACTCATTGGTGTGATGAGACCATGTGTTATGCCACTTGCAGTACTTCCTCTTCTTCAGCTCCTCAACCGATGGCAGAACATGACCTACTGGTAATTGAATTTGCTTCTCTTGCAGCAGTAGATCAAATATATTGTTGGCTTTATTGATGTCGAAATCATACTTCTCCTCCTTGTTGGTATCCTTGACCCACTGACACATCGTCGTCTTCTTGAATTTAGAGCATTCAGCCAAGCGGATTTCTGTGTCTTGGTCATCATCGGAGTCAAAAGCATATCTATAGACATAGTTCACCTTCTTGAACTTTTTGGCCTCCTGGAATCGTTGCTCATGAGCCGATACCTTCTGAGCCAAGTGCGCCACGCTCTCGAAGTCTTGTGATTAAAATCTCTCTTATCGGCCTAATTAAACTTTGGAAAGCCAAATCAGCAAGCTGCGAATCGGTCAGACTCAAGCTATAGCACCTGTTTCTTATATCTCTGAATCTCTGAATATAGTCTGGAACCGATTCATCGGGCTTCTGCCTGATTGCTGTCAAGTCAGATAGCTTCATCTCTTGTACATTGCTGAAGAAGTATTTGTGAAACTGCTTATATAGATCGGCCCAGCACTTGATGGAATTGTATGTCAGCGAAGAAAACCAAGCAAATGCCGATCCAGACAATGATAGAGGAAAAAGTCTAATTCTCAGAGCATCTACAGCCGATGCTTCACCACACTGTGCCAGGAATCGGATGATGTGCTCATACGTATAAATATTATCTTGCCTTGAGAACTTGGAGAAATCTAGGATCTTGTATCGGCTAGGCAATGGCATCTTGTCGAAATATTCTGGATATGGATTCCGATACATGATCCCGTTGTCCTTTGGCTTGATGCCAAACTGCTCTCTGACCACCTCCGCAATTTTATCGGCCATTTGTTGCTGGGCTCCTCCCTGATGTTGTTGCTCATGCTGGTTGTAGACTGGTTGAGGCTGAGCCTGGGCAAATGATGAAGATACTTATCGATACTGTATTGGTGACAGAGATTGGTATTGGCCGCTAATGTTGAACCCCGGGATCTGTTGGTATGAAGTAGCGTTATATTCCATATTAACGTATTGTGGCCCAATCGGTTGATTGCCGATCGGTGGCTGTAGTTGGTGTATCTGCTGTGACTCTCCTGGCGGAGGCATTATTGGTGGTTGATGCACCATTGGTTGGTTAGCCAACAGCTGTTGGCTCGGAAGTAGTTGAAGAGCCAATGTCTTGACACCTCTGCCAGATTGCATCTTCACAGCCTGAACCAACTGTCCTGGATCGTGGGTCTTCAAGCCATGCACCCCCGACACCGGTATTAGAAAGGTTGCTAAAGAGGGTATTGTTTCTCCTGGAGCCGATGCCGAGTTTGCTTGAGGTTGGCCAGTTCTCATGTCGTCTCTAGTGGTAATGCTGACCACGAAACTTGACGTCCCACAATTGATCCGTCCACCATGGACGGGATGGTATTTGCCAATGTGTTGACCAGCATGCTAGATTGGTTAGCTAGAGCTCGGTGCACGGTCGAGTCAACACAATATTGGAATGTACGCAGTTCTTCTTCTATCTTTACTTCAACCTTGACGTCATCCGTTTCTTCTTTTCCCTTTTTGGACGACTGCCCCTTGCGGGTTTATGAAGTAGGAATCCAAGTAGGTGTCTTTGAACTGTTGTATCATATGTTCCATGTCCGCCTTTTATTCCTCAGAAACATCTTCAACTCAGAAGGCAATGGCATTCTTCTCGTTAACTTCAGTCGTGACATTGTGAGTGAAAATCTCAGTCCCACCGGGCGTGCTAGAAGGCGTGTCGATGCGAAAACACGTGCGGCCTGAGAGATCTGCTTAACTCCAGTGCAGGTCCAAGGCTTGCCTCGAGTGCTAAGGGCGTGCCAGCTGATTTGATCCTGCAATAAACAAGGAAACAAAAGGAGGGGAGGTTAGTCAGCCGATAGCTGATCGGCCGATGGGCCGATAGCGTATTGTTGATGGTCCCTAGCCGATTGGGCCGGCTGTGGACTGAGTGTAGCAAGGAATAATAATGCCCTAAGAACGCCCTGCCAAAGCACTGTCTATGAGGATAAAAACATGTAAAGTCAAGACAACGCTAGCAGGATGGCAGCCGATAAAGGAAGAACAAAGCAAAGAAGACAATAAGTCACCATCATCATCTTGCAATTCATAGTCACTGTCCACAAAGTCTGAATCATCAGCTTCACTATCATCGATGTCATAATCACCACGATCTTCAATTTCTTCAGCTTCTTCATCTACAACTACACAAGCTACTTGTCCTACATTACTACCCCCTGGTTCCCATGTTCCTTCTGCTGACAACCTCTAACAGTGCTCATTACTTTAGGCAACTCAGAGACTGGGCTCACTAGGATATCTTCATGATTTCTGCCTGAAACATGGTCAGTATGGTCTAAATAGAGGGCAAAGTTCTTGACTCTGTTGGACACTGAATTCATTACATTAATCTCTACTTCGATGTCCACAATTCTCAAACCATCAGCCAATTTCTTCCCAGGCAACAACCAATAAACTTTCAGTCTTGGCCTTGCATCATACGTAACCCAACATAGCAACCAAATCTACCAAGTGAAGAGAACTACCCTACTCCCGAGAATCAACATAATCGAACCAGCTAACTTTGCCATCCACATAACTGCAATTGACTCCCATACCACAGAAAAATCCACCATGATGAATCTCAATTGTGAACTCCTTCGAAATAGGGCCTACTGATGGCAAAGAAAACAAATCGATCAACAACCAACTAAAACCCTAGGTTTAAACCTAACTACTCAAATAGCATCATGTCGCATAGCATAAAAAACCATACTTCACAACCACAAACCATCCAGAGGAATACTACATCGCAAGAAAGGCGGTACTTATGATACACCGGCACCGCCTCAGCTTCTCCCTCAAGCTGAGGTCCATCGTCGCCTCTGCGCCAACACCGACGCCGGCAAGCGAGCCGGCACACATGGGCTATCGCCTGCGGCCACTCGCGCAGATGGATGCGCCGCCCTCGCAGCCACCGACGATGATCCGGCCCGCAGTCGGCCACTCGCCGCTTCCCCTTCCACCTAAGCTAAGGATTGGGGAATAATGGGAGACAGGCGGCGGATTTGGGAATTTAGGGTGTTGTCCACGCCGCTACTATAGGGAGAAGGGGTTAACTACAATTATTCCGACCCTATTGGTTGCGGAGGGCCCTATTCGCAAATAGGGTGCTTGCATGGCGCGCCACGTTGGCGGTCAGAGCCGGTCAAGTGGGGTTTGGACCTGCTATGAATCATTAAACGAAGATGGTGGATTTGACTGTGAAATTTACAAGATTACGGACCTAAGTGATACTCGTGCTCAAGTTTAAGGACCGGTCATGTATTTTACTCATCCCTTAATTCTTACTTCAAGATCAATCACAAGAAAATTGCATCAAATTAAAGCATATCATCATAAATCTTGAGCACTACTGAGATTAAAAGAATGGATTGGCCCAAGATGATTAAAAGAATGGATTGGCCAAGATATCATTAGAAAATTTCAGAGAGGTTCCAGAGTTGGACAAGAAAAGATAGTTTCAGCAGGGGTTCTCACCAACAAGTAGTAGTGATCGACCGTGGAAACAACGAAAACATAGTGATTGATGATGAGAGAACCTCCTGGGCACATTCTCTGTGTACCTCAGGATCTTCGGCTAGGGGAGCGAGGCCTCCTTGAAGAGATGTTGATGAAACAATGCAGTCAGTCTCCTTGAAGATGGCGAACTCAAGCCGCTGGTTAGAGTTGAATCCATGAATAGACTGGAGACGAAATTCCTGGAGGTGGTGGAGGCCGCCAGCCTTGCCGAGGTGGCCAAGATCCGGGTGTTGACAACGACCCGCATGGGGCTCGGGGAGCGGCACTGGTGAGTGCATGGAGAGTTTTTGGGTCCCAAAACTAATGATTCGGTAACCGATATGTTTAACTGTATCAAGCCCTGGATCGGTAGATTGATACAGGTTCAAAAATCTGGATTTTCATCACATACATTTGGTCAAGACTCCAAAGGAGATATTTTTATATAAAATAATAGGATATTTACAAGTTTGTGGCTAACTATTACAGCAGAAGCTTTAGAATGGCTTAACTCTGTTGTTTTGCTATACACTTAAACCATCTAAATAACCTAGACTTGAAGACTAAATTAAAAGGGAACTAACTTATGTGATTGAACTCCCGGCTTCGGCAAGAACATCAAATGGACTCTAAAAAAGGGGTTGAAGCAAGGGTGAGTACAACGTACTCAGCAAGCTATTATATTAATCAACAATGAATGTATGAAATGGTAATATTTGAGTAGAGCTAGATTCAATTGCAGAAAGCTGAGAATATAGAGGAAGAAAGCCTGGGATGTTTTTATGCAACAGTATTTAGTAAAGTCTTGAATTAGGTTTCTAAGCAAATACCATATGAGTCCTGATACTCAAATCCGTGAGCACGGCTATTCGAATAGATGCATTTTCACTTTACTGCAGTAAATGTACGCTTTACCCGTAGTCCATAACTTGCCAATAATCATTAGCTTAGTCATGGCCCAGCCTTAGGTTATTAACAATAGTGGCACATGTTCCATGAACTTGAGTCCCTATGCGCTCTGAACGTAACGTTATCAGCAGCGAGAGGAGTTCTAGCGTTCCCGAGGTTTTTAGAGAGAACTGGTTGAGAGACCGCCCATCTCAAATCAGATTTTCACAATATACACCCACAGCGATCGCAATATAATCAAGATATTTACCTACGCCGCGGTAAATATCACAATTGCCCTGCTCGGCGACGTTGTTACACAAGAACCACTGTAC
Organism: Oryza glaberrima; assembly: GCF_000147395.1. Classification (NCBI taxonomy): domain Eukaryota; kingdom Viridiplantae; phylum Streptophyta; class Magnoliopsida; order Poales; family Poaceae; genus Oryza; species Oryza glaberrima. The sequence continues at coordinate 12,550,023 of NC_068326.1, forward strand.
GGAGGTACCACATTGTTAATCAAATAAAATTATCAAATAGCAAATTTGATATCAAAATATAGATTTTGAATTTAGATGAATTTAGGTCCAAGTTTCATCGGAATCGGATCTACGGTTTAGGAGATATGGGCTTCTAAAGATTGGATTTTGAATTAAATGGTGAAATTATAAAAAGTTACTGTGCTGGGGCCCACCTGTCAGGAATCTTCTTCTTCTTCTTTTCTCTTCCTTCCAGCCGAGCAACAGAGGGGAAGAAGAGGAGGGGCGCCGGTGTTCCGATGGCTGGGAGGCGGCGACGTTGGCGGCGAAACGTGTTCCCGAGCGACGCGCATCCAGGAAAGCGGTCGTCCAGCGAAGGAAACAAGGGAGGAGGCCGGAACGGCTAGGGGAAAAGCTTATCTCCGGCGGCAAGGAGAGGTGGCAGTGGTGGCTTATTTCGGAAGGGTAAAGGAAGGGGCAAGTAGGGGAATGGATTTGCCTCGTCGAGGCGAAGCTGGTGGCGCGAGGATTTGGTTTGGGATTCTCTAGGGATGGAGATCGATCGATGGCGTCGACGATCGGCCATGGGAGGAGAGAGATGGAGATCGAAGAGCTCGGTCGATGTGGGAAAAACAGAAGGACTTCGCCGGCTATATATAGGCGGCGAGAGGCAGTGGTTAAGGGCGGTTTCAGAGGAGAAGGCAAAGGGGAGCATGATGCCAATGGATTGAAGAAGGAGGAGACGGCGCCGGCTGTGGCCTGTGATTGGTCGGCGACAGCGGCGCTCACACGTGGCGGTCGCGGTATGGTTGCGCGGCGGCAGTTGATGAACACGGCACGGCGACGGTGGCGGCGCGACTTGGCGGCGACGGCAAGGCAGTGGCTTGGAGTGGGCGGCAAGTTGACGGTGGCGGCGGCGTGCGCGTGTACAACACGTGCGCCTGCAGGAGGAGGAAGGGCGGCTCGGCTATGGGCCGATTTGGGCCGGCTCGGCTTAGCTGGGCTGGCAGCCCGAGAGGGAAGAGGAAATAGAAAAGGAAAAAGTCCATTTTGACTCCCTTAAAAGTCGGACGAATCTAATTCGTGCCCCTTAACCACAAAACAGGATAGAACGACTCCCCGAAATATTGAAACCGGTATAATTTGACTCCCTTAGTGGTTTTGGATGGTGGTTTCGATAACGTGGCACTTACGTGGCAGTGTTGACTGGGTCTTCTTCACACGTGGGGTTGACGTGGCGCCTATGTAATATTAGAATTAAAAATAGATGTGTGGGACCCACATGTCATTCACACACCAAAAAATACAAGGACCCACTGACTGTGGGGCCCACATGGTCCTTCTCTCCCTAACGTTTCTTCCCCCTTCCCCTCTCTCCGACGGCGGCGACGTCGATGGCGATCCATGCCATGTCGCAGCTGGACGGCGGTGCCGACGACCCCTCCCTGTCCCCCACCCCGGGCGCGAGGATGTCGCCATCGCGGATCTTCGCGGGGCCGCCGACAGCGCGCGGGGTGGCCGACGGCTCCTCCACCACGGTGAGGGGCGCACGGGGTGGACAACGGCGAGGGGCGCGCGCCGCGCGGGGTGGCCTCTCTCTCCCTCTCCCGCTCGCTTCTCTCCCTCTCTCTCTCCCGTCGCCGGCGGCCGCGGAGTCGTCGCCATCGCGGATCTTTGCGGGGCCGCCGACGGTGCGCGGGGTGGCCGATGGCTCCTCCACCACGGCGAGGGGCGCGTGGGGTGGACGACGGCGAGGGGCGCGCAGGGTGGCCTCTCTCTCCCTCTCCCGCTCGCTTCTCTCCCTCCCTCTCTCTCTCTCCCGTCGCCGGCGGCCGCGAGGACGTCGCCGTTGCGGATCTTTGCGGGGCCGCCAACGGCGCGCGGGGTGGCCGACGGCTCCTCCACCACGGCGAGGGGCACGCGGGTAGGAAATAGAAAAAGGATTGGGCCAAAAGGAAGAAAGAAAGAAGTTTCGGCCCAATGACAAAAAGGAAGAAGTCTAATTTGAATAATTGATTTGGATGGCTAGGTTTTGCGAAGAATTTGAATTCAGAGAGAATTCACAAAAGAGATTTCTTAATTTATTTGAGTTAAATATTTAGAGGTGGAGTTTGAGGGAATTTATTTGGAAGCACTCAAATAGGAAGGGGAATTAATAATATTCCTCAAATATTTTTGGAATATAGAAGGAAATTAGTTGAAGGCAATAAATAGGATTTGAATTCTAAAATTGGTATTATTTATATTTGTGGCTAAAAGGGGAAGTTGAGTGAAGAGTATAAGTTGGAATTTTCTTAGCACAAAAGCAATTATTCACAATATTTGCAATAATACTATTCTTGTGCCAAAGAGGAAATCAAGCCACAGAGATTAAATTGGTGGCTAGATCAAAAGGAGAAATTTGGATATTTGGATCAAGAATCAATTAATTCCAATAAAATTGGAATTGCTTTGGTTTAGGTTCTAGCACAATATAGGAAGGTTTCTTGGACCATAATTCATAATATAAAGGGTTTTAAAATAGAAGAAATTTTAGTCGAAAGAAGGTTTTAGATTAAAACCAAATCAAGAAATACTTCAAAAGAAATTAAGTAAAAAGGGAGGTTTTATGGAAGTTAGTTTTAGGAGGTCCCTCTAATTATAATGTCCTAAGTTTAAAGAGGTTATTAAGAACATAAGACCCAACATGATGCAAGATTAGAAAATAGTAAATTTTCAGGATGTTACAAACCTACCCCCCTTAAATAAATCTCGTCCTCGAGATTTCTGAAGAGTCCATGTAGAAGTGTGGGAATCTTACCTTTCAAAAATTCCTGATATCTGTTTAATCAGTCGGTTGATAACTTCATGTTTTTGTAGCACAGTATTCCCTCTAGGTCTTTGATGAGTTTTGTATCTTTTCCTTGTACCTTCCATTCCTTAAAAGTTTGTATTTCTGTATCATCTCTTTGATATTCCTTAATTTGATCCAAAAGTGTAGGTTTTAATTCTAAAGTATTTAACTCTCCATACTTAATAATGCCAAGATTTAACTTTATCAACTCTTCTTGTAGTTGTTCCGGCATTATTTCCTGTTGTCCTTCTGGTATATATTGAATTAGAAAAAGCTGTAGATCACTTGATTCAATCTCATGTGATTCAATGTTTTGAGGATCCAACACTTAATAACTTAAACATGTTGTAGGGTATTTCTGTCTAGGATTTAATCTTCCTTGCACATATATGTGTAACGATGATACTTGTCAACCTTCTGGTTCTTCTCAACATTGAAGTGGTCAAACTTCTTCTCGTATCTTCGGAATAAAGCTGATGAATGGTTTTCATTTGATGGCTTCAATGTCTTCTTAGACAATATTTTCTTCCAACCTTTTGTAACAACTCAACTTAGATTTCCGAATCCTAATCTTGTGTTGTTTCATAATTCCCTAATTGTTCGTAGTTACCAATCCTCTTCTTGCGACATTTCTTGCGGTAACTACGTACGGTATTTCTATGGTGATCGCTACATTGAGGTCATATTCTCTAACTATATCTAACCATTTCCTTCAGTGCAAATCCATGTCTTAGCTCCTTGTTGCGAGTCACATATAAGGAGGTATGTCGTAGCAATCCTGGTACATAATTTACTACATATACTTAGGAAATATCATGGGATATTTCAGAATCCATAGAATTTAAATAGTAGTGAATTTATTCTAGAACTTCTCTTTCAATAAAAAATTATATCACATGTTTCATTACTGCATAAAAGTAATTCTTGCTTCCCAAAGTAAACTATTCCATTCAGTCGTACTTTTAATCATCACCTCATTCTTGTCGTACGTCGAAATTTTTGTCTTTGAAATGGATAGTTCTTTGAGTTGAAATTGTTTGTCAAGATAATTTCTTCTTGGTAAGTTATCTTCCTGGTATTCAGAAAGTTGGTAATTTAATTCTTAAACTCTGAGTAAGAGATTATAAATATATCACCGGTATCCATTCAAACACCTTCTGTATATTTGGAGTGCAAACCTCTAACTTTAGTCATGAATATCCTAGAAAGATCTTGCTTAAAATATATCTTCAATCAATAGTGTTGTGGCCTCTAATTATGTTCTCCTTGTTGATTCGTGAGATTCTATGCTGTTTCTCTTCATGACAAAGAAATTGGGAATTCAACCCTTAATTGAAGATAAAGAAATTTCTCGTAGATAATCCATATCCTTTTATTCCAATTTTATTGTCCATATCCGTTCAGATTCTTGGTACTTGTTGAAATTATAAATTTTCTTCCGTTAATCATACGTTTCCGAGTAACAACAGACCTGCTATGCCTAGAAAGGATTTTATACTTCTTTAACCTATATTTCTGTATCCTTCAATTTCTGCAGATATATTCTCCTAGTTTGATATACCCATTTATATTTTTGGTATAAAGGAGTATAATTGGATTCTTTGACTCTTAGCTGATTCAGGTCCATCTTTCCAAATCAGGGTCTTGAATAGAATATCTCTATTGCTCAGGCTTTGGTGATTGGTCGTCCCTGGTCTTCTTTTTGTTTACCTTAGCTTGTAATTTTCAAATTATGAATATCGGGCTTATGTGTCAGAATTAACATGACACATAAGTCACTATTTTATCATCTTGTGTGAATCTTTCTTTCGCAGAATATTGCTATGTAACTCAGGTTTATCCATTCAGGCTCCTTTTGTAGATCTTGGTATTTTCCATTCAGTCACGGTTTTAGCTTGATAGATATAACTATACTTGCCAAAATAACTACCTCTGAGTTTAAAGAAAATGTCTTCATCAAGCTTGACATATTTTATGAATATTATGTTCATAAAATATAATGGAATGTTGCCCGATTCTAAGCTTGTATCCATAGTAATTAACGTCTTGGGCTTAATTTGGGTGACTGTTAGATGGATCGAAACCCTTGCTTAATCCTTTGGAATAGAATGTTGATTGCAAAGATGCATGTGCTCATGATTTTCTTCAAAATTGAACATTTATTGTACCTTCTAAGGCTTCATTTATTCTTCTTCTTAATGAGTTATTCATCTCCAAGTTATTCATCATGCAGTGCAACTCCTATATCTGACCTTAAAATCCAAAATTACCTTAACCAATAGGAGTTCTCAGCTTCTTGGATTTGTCGCTCCATATACTGCTTAATTAGTATCTATAGATATATCTACCTCTTATTGTAAAATTAGTATATCTTCTGACAATTGACTCTACCTATGGTTTTGACAATAGCCTTCAGGATAGATGTCTTCTTGGACGGTTGAATTCTTCGGAATGTTGTCCATGAATTAAAATGGCTGTAATCATCCCTTGTTTGTTGATCTCCATATATTTCTTAAATCTCCATAGTCATAGGTTCTTTTACCGGATTTCTATTATCTCGGTAATTCTTCATTTTGAATTGCTTGTTTATTTGGATCTATCTTCATGCTTCACGGGCATTTGAACTATTACTTGGCTTCATACTATATGTCTTCTTGTTCGTATGAATATTGATGAATCAAACAATCAGGATTAGTCTTGTCTTGCATAAAATCTTGCATTAAAGCATAAAATGTTGCTCCCTTTCTTTTGATCTCGCAAATTGTTCTCCAGTCCAATAGATTTTTCATGAATATCTCCGTCATGGCTTAGGCGTATAAAATGTCTTGTGAATTGTTAAATTATCTCCAATTATTTATCCTTGCATAGCCAATACTTTTGATAATAATGCTTGGAAGCTTCAGAATTCCGTGATATACACCTGGGCTTCAATAGTATTTCGTTTGCTCCTGAGTTTGTAGCTTCCCAGATCTTGATAATTCTTACTACCCCCTTAAAGAGATCCACTTATATCCAAATCTTCTTCTATGGTATTGATAAATAGGATAAATAGTTGCTTCACCAAATAATTCCTCAAATCTTGTATATCTTTTTGCTTGGGTTGCAATAGATTCGACTCATGCTGACATAACCAAAGGTGTGTATTTACTGCCCTTCTTGAAGTACCAAGGACAAGAGTCTTCGGAGGGGATTATATTATTCTATAAAATAATTACTCTTTTGAAGAAGAATACGATGCACAAGTAAAAGCAAGAAAAGAAAACAAATGATGAAGGGGAGTTCATTCTAACAAAGGCCTTAGCAAAATTATTAAGAAAAATTTTAGTTTTCTCAACCTAATTATCCTATATAGATAGGAAAGTTACTCCTAAATAGGGTTAGAAAACCTATGGGTTTAAGGCTATAGTAAAACATATGCTCTGATACCAGCACTGTCGGGTCCCAAAACTAATGATTCGGTAACCGACATGTTTAACTGTATCAAGCCCTAGATCGGTAGATTGATACAGGTTCAAAAATCTAGATCTTCATCACATACATTTGGTCAAGACTCCAAAGGAGATATTTTTATATAAAATAATAGGATATTTATAAGTTTGTGGCTAACTATTACAGCAGAAGCTTTAGAATGGCTTAACTCTGTTGTTTTGCTATACACTTAAACCATCTAAATAACCTGGACTTGAAGACTAAATTAAAAGGGAACTAACTTATGTGATTGAACTCCCGGCTTCGGCAAGAACATCAAATGGACTCTAAAAAGGGGGTTGAAGCAAAGGTGAGTACAACGTACTTAGCAAGCTATTATATTAATCAACACTGAATGTACGAAATGGTAATATTTGAGTAGAGCTAGATTCAATTGCAGAAAGCTGAGAATATAGAGGAAGAAAGCCTGGGATGTCTTTATGCAACAGTATTTAGTAAAGTCTTGAATTAGGTTTCTAAGCAAATACCATATGAGTCCTGATACTCAAATCCGTGAGCACGGCTATTCGAATAGATTCATTTTCACTTTACTGCAGTAAATGTACGCTTTACCCGCAGTCCATAACTTGCCAATAATCATTAGCTTAGTCATGGCCGAGCCTTAGGTTATTAACAAATAGTGGCACATATTCCATGAACTTGAGTCCCCATGTGCTCTGAACGTAACGTTATCAGCAGCGAGAGGAGTTCTGGCGTTCCCGAGGTTTTTAGAGAGAACTGGTTGAGAGACCCCTGTCATCTCAAATCAGATTTTCACAATATACACTCACAGCGATCGCAATATAATCAAGATATTTACCTGCGCCTTGGTAAATATCACAATTGCCCTGCTCGGCATAAGTTTGCCTCCTTCGCGAGGACTTACATAAGAACCACTGTACAGAGGTTCCACATTGTTAATTAACATAATAACTAGGTTTGTCCCCATTTTAGAAGCTGCGGTCATACTCGTTCATTTGACATAAGTACTTGGTAATAACTATATCGATCGAGAGAGTACTAGCCACCCGAAAATCAACCAAATCTTGCATACTGTCCCAATCTAAGTTCATTAAATTTTATGCAGTCTAACTAGGCAGGGCTAAGCAAAAGCTAGCATATAACTGGTTTGCTACATGTTCAGGTTTTGCATTCAAAATCTTGAATGGCTAATGAATAGAATAGAGATATAGAATATAGGATAATTATGCACAAAGGCGAGGAATAATAACTTACCTTGCTCCAACGCAAATAAATCTAAGATAGGCAACCTGATTATCCGATGCTCGAAATACCACAGGTTGCCATCTAGAATAAAATAGATTCTATTAAAGAAGAGGAAGAACCAAATTCAATAAAAGCCATAAAATAACAAGAAAGCAATGAAGGGGGAGAAAGGCTAGGTTTGAGGGGGTATAACTATCTCATTAATAGGTTATTGAGCTAGTATTTTATGTGTAGGCTCTAAGGGGTTGGAGGCTAGGTTGGAGAGGGATCAAGCAACTAATGTCGCTTATATCTCATGTGTGGGCTTTGGTTGTTTGGAGAGTATAAAATACACTAAATAATTGATGTGGTTAAATAGGCATGTGGCTAATGTTGGTTAAGCTTAGGTTTTAGTAGAATAGTGGCTAGGGTTTAGTTGTTCTCGAGTCGATGTTGAAATAGGATAGCATATCGGCTCATATTTCATGTTTAAGCTATGGGTAGTTGGAGGGTAAATGGCTGGTATGGAGTTTAGATGACAAGCTGGCTAGGGTTTCATTTGCTTAAGCTGATATCGAGGTAGGATGAATATCGGCTGGGATTTGGGTGTTTGCTAGTCGTCATTAGAATTGGGTAGTATGATGACTAGGTTTGGTGTCTAGCCGATGTCAACAGACAATATAACGGCTAGAGGGATAGGAAGTTTGTGTAGGTTTAGCGGGGTGGAAGTGTTACTCCGACAACCGTGAGTGGCGACGGAGCGTCTAGGATTACACAGAGCTTAAAAGCTAACTGTGCGGTGTACAGTTGAAGTTGAGTGAATAGTGAAGCTCTGACCTATACACATTGAGGCGTAAGGTGTCAGAAGCAGCACTTCGACCTTAGGTTTGGGTTTTGTCGGACTTTACAACCAACGGTTCGACGTCGGGGTCAGTAGACCGTACGAACGTCCCCATGGAAGGCATAAAGTTCCAAATGGTAGTTGTTTAGTGGCAAAGGGTAATTTGGAAATAAAAGAAAATATTTGAAAAGATAAATATAAATTCAAACGGTATTCAAATAAAATTATCAAATAGCAAATTTGATATCAAAATATAGATTTTGAAGTTAGATGAATTTAGGTCCAAGTTTCATCGGAATCGGATCTACGGTTTAGGAGATATGGGCTTCTAAAGATTGGATTTTGAATTAAATGGAGAAATTATAAAAAGTTACTGTGCTGGGGCCCACCTGTCAGGAATCTTTTTCTTTTTCTTTTTGTCTTCTTCTTCTTCTTCTTCTTCTTCTTCTTCTTCTTCTTCTTCTTCCCGTGTTCTCTTCTTTTCTCCTCCTTCCAGCCGAGCTACAGAGGAGAAGAAGAGAAGGGGCGCCGGTGTTCCGATGGCCAGGAGGCGGCAACGTTGGCGGCGAAACGTGTTCCCGAGCGACGCGCATCCAGGAAAGCGGTCGTCCAGCGAAGGAAACAAGGGAGGAGGCCGGAACGGCTAGGGGAAAAGCTTATCTCCGGCGGCAAGGATAGGTGGCGGTGGTGGCTTATTTCGGAAGGGTAAAGGAAGGGGCAAGTAGGGGAATGGATTTGCCTCGTCGAGGCGAAGCTGGTGGCGCGAGGATTTGGTTTGGGATGCTCTAGGGATGGAGATCGATCGATGGCGTCGATGATCGGCCATGGGAGGAGAGAGATGGAGCTCAAAGAGCTCGGTCGATGTGGGAAAAACAGAAGGACTTCGCCGGCTATATATAGGCGGCGAGAGGTGGTGGTTAAGGGCGGTTTCAGAGGAGAAGGCAAAGGGGAGCACGGCGCCGATGGATTGAAGAAGGAGACGGCGCCGGCTGTGGCCTGTGATTGGTCGGCGACGGCGGCGCTCACGCGTGGCGGCCGCGGTTTGGTTGGGCGGCGGCAGTTGATGAACACGGCACGGTGACGGTGGCGGCGCGACTTGGCGGCGACGGCAAGGCAGTGGCTTGGAGTGGGCGGCAAGTTGACGGTGGCGGCGGCGTGCGCGTGTACAACACGTGCGCCTGCAGGGGAAAAAGTGCACCGAAGGTCGCTCAACTTGTCATCGGGACACAAAGTTGTCCTTGAACCGCAAAACTAGGTCCTTTAACTATACAAAATCGGTCACCCGAGGTCCTTCGGTGGTTTTTACCCCGGTTTTGGTCTACGTGGTGGCTGAATCAGCGTGGGACCCACATGGGCCCCACATGTCAGGTGTCCACGTCATCTCTCTCCCTTCCTCCTCTTTCTCTCCCCTCTCTCACGGGCTCGGCCAGGCGGAAGTCGCGGAAGTCCCGAGCGAGCGGCGGCACGTCGTCCCCATCCACTTGCGGCGGAGCTCATCGGCCTTGTGTTCGATTCGGCTAGTGTTCGATTTGGAGAGGGGGATAGGCTGGTGTTCCATTCGGCGAAAGACGTGGAGGATTACTTGCACGCGGTCGCCCGCCTCGTGGGGGCGTGGGGCGCACGCGCGGAGGCAGCACTGCAGGCAGCGATGGCGCGGCTGGAGGACGAGTTCTAACACCTGCTTGTCTACGGGATGTCGCCGCTCACCGGGGAGGACCTACACGCCTCCCACCTCCGCCGCCTCTCGCTCACGTTGCCGTCCTTCGCCTCCTCCGCCTCTAAACCAGATTGCCCCTCCTCTAGCCACGCCGGCGACGGAGACGAGTCTGGCGACGCGGGCGGCAGGGCCTCCGTCTCTGACAAAGAGATCTCCCCGTACCTCATCTTCCCGGACACCGTCGGCGCCCTCAAGGGCACCGCGGACGTCATGCTGCACGCAGGCTATGCGCTGGAATTGTGCCAGGTCTACGGCGAGATGCGCCGGGACATGCTCGAGGACAACGAGCTCGACGACGGCGAAAGGGAAGCAGCAGCAAACCGCGGATGGCGCCTTCCTCCTCATATGCCCTCGCCGCGGCCTCTCCGCCTCCTCCCTCTCCGTGCCCTCGCAGCCAGCCTTTCCCGCGCCGTCGCAGCCGGAGGAGCCACCCCCTACCCGCCTCCGCCGCCGCCGGAGAGGCCACCCCCGCCGTCAACGCCGACGACGAGGCCTGCGCCCTCCTCCCTCGCGCCTGGAACCGCCGACGACAACAAGGCCGAGCGGCGCGGAGTCGTCGGCGCCGCCTCTCCCTATCCGTGGCCGCACTCACCCACCGCCGCCACTGCTCCTTCACCGCTCTCGCCCGCCGACGCCGCCTCTCCGCTGCTCGCCCAGTCGCCCAAGAGAAGAGTGTGAGAGAGAGAGGAGAAAGGGAAAGAAGGGGAGAGAGATGACGTGGCCACCTGATATGTGGGGCCCACGTGGGTCCCACACTGACTCAGCTGCCACATAGACCAAAACCGGGGTAAAAACCACTAAAGTACCTCGGGTGACCCGTTTTGTAGAGTTAAGGGACCCCGTATATCTGGTTTTGTGGTTCGAGGACGTTTTTTTTTCCCGATGACAAGTTGAGGGACCTTCGGTGCACTTTTTACGCCTGCAGGAAGAGGAAGGGTGGCTCGGCTATGGGCCGATTTGGGCCGGCTCGGCTTAGCTGGGCCGGCAGCCCGAGAGGGAGGAGGAAATAGAAAAAGGATTGGGCCAAAAGGAAGAAAGGAAGAAGTTTCGGCCCAATGACAAAAAGGAAGAAGTCTAATTTGAATAATTGATTTGGATGGCTATGTTTTGCAAAGAATTTGAATTCAGAGAGAATTCACAAAAGAGATTTCTTAATTTATTTGAGTGCAATATTTAGAGGTCGAGTTTGAGGGAATTTATTTGGAAGCACTCAAATAGGAAGGGAAATTAATAATATTCCTCAAATATTTTTGGAATATAGAAGGAAATTAGTTGAAGGTAATAAATAGGATTTGAATTCTAAAATTGGTATTATGTATATTTGTGGCTAAAAGGGGATGTTGAGTGAAGAGTATAAGTTGGAATTTTCTTAGCACAAGAGCAATTATTCACAATATTTGCAATAATACTATTCTTGTGCCAAAGAGGAAATCAAGCCACAGAGATTAAATTGGTGGCTAGATCAAAAGGGGAAATTTGGATATTTGGATCGAGAATCAAAGGATAGGTTTAAGATCGAAGGATGGGCTAACAATTAATTCCAATAAAATTGGAATTGCTTTGGTTTAGGTTCTAGCACAATATAGGAAGGTTTCTTGGACCATAATTCATAATATAAAGGGTTTTAAAATAGAAGAAATTTTTAAAATAGAAGAAATTTTAGTCAAAAGAAGGTTTTAGATTAAAACCAAATCAAGAAATACTTCAAAAGAAATTAAGTAAAAAGGGAGGTTTTATGGAAGTTAGTTTTAGGAGGTCCCTCTAATTATAATGTCCTAAGTTTAAAGAGGTTATTAAGAACATAAGACCTAGCATGATGCAAGATTAGAAAATAGTAAATTTTCAGGATATTACAAGAGTAGGGGTGGATATTGAGCCAGCTTGGCTCGGCTCGGCTCGCTCCAGCTCGTTGGCATACCGAGCTGGCTCAGCTCGGCTCGTTATACTAACGAGCTAGGAGGCTGGCTCGGCTCGGCTCGACAGCTAGCTCGTTTAGCTCGCGAGCCATGACAATATTATGCCCAAATTACATGTCCTGAGTGTCCATAGGTCCAGCAAAGCATCAAGCAGAATTCTCATATAATGGATAAAAGGTCAAAGCATCAAGCAAAAGGGGGTAAAAACCTTAAAACATTTTGGATTTTGGATACACACCTTCTGTACAGATATGGAGGCAACAGCAGAACCATGAGAGGATGTTGATGGAGTCATAGGAGCACGACCCTGGCCAAGCTTGCTCGCCGCCGGCACTCTCGCGACTGACGGAGACGACGACGGCAAGCTCTGGGAAGGTGTCCTCAGTCATTTTCTCCTAGATCCAGTACTTGGTGGCGCTGACCGCGAAGTATTCTGCTCCTTCTCGCTTGTTTTCTCCATGAGTGACGGCGAGTTGGTGACCCAGCGAGGGGATCGTGAGGAACGGAGAAACGGCCGGCCGGCGGCTGGTGGCCGAGCTGGCTTTGCGGTAGACTTTTGCCCAAGCTTATCTCTAAGGAAATTATATAAAATATCCTAATTAATAGATACAAATGCCTTTCCAGGACTCAATCCATGTGTGGCAATCCATATGAAGTACATTAACTCAACCCGACAACGTGTACCGAGTCGTATTGTCGGAATCAGCTCGATCGACTAACCTTGTTCGACTCGAACTCTGCCGATTCTGGTCACAGCCAATTCGGACTTCAGCCGATTCTTGCTCTGTTTCCAGAACAATCTACCTCTTCGATTCCGCTTCGGTTTTATCTTTATCTCCGATACTGAATTTACCAAATTTGGTCGTTAACACATGCCCCCCAAGTCCGAAATATTTGGTAATGTTTCAGATTTTCCATATCTGTTCCTCCAAGAATATCGCTCCCTCCCGTTTTTTCGACCGTTACTCCAGCGCTTTAAATACTAACCGTCACCTCTGAGAAACTTCACACCATTTCCTCCGTTTTCACCGCTGAAGCAAACTCTGTCTTCTCTCTCTCTAGCGATCCCCTCGGTGCGCAAGGTGATTTCAAGGCGACTTCCTCTCTGGCCAAGTTTCCGTCCGCGATGATGTCGACTTCCGCCAGCCCGTCTACCGCACCATCGGCTGAGTACGCAGAGGTACGTGCCCATCAGCTAGATCCCCTTCTGTTGTGCAGTAGATCGGTTTTCCCTTGTCTTATCTTGTTTTCTTCTTCACTATTCTTTTTACATCTGCAGCATCTCTCCAATCTTGTCGCAATTCCCAATTTGTCTCATGAGCACCAGTATTTTCTTGGTCCGATCGGCAATCCCGACCCCACTGAATTCATTAGTGCTGAGACCAATAGGATACCCTTTAGATTGGCCAACCCGAATTTAGATCACTGGAACACTTTCAAGTCCTGGCCTTCCCTTGAGAAAAGCTCTCCTGAGAAAAGTTGGCATAGATGGTACAAGCGTGTATCGGCTAGTAAACAATGTCATTGGGATGAACTTGGAATCGGCCAAGCACTTTCCCTTCCTTTAGCAAATTCGGCTAAGGACGAACCCCTGATGGCCTCTGCAGCCTACTTCTGGTCCAACACTCTCAATGCCTTCCTTTTTAACCAAGGGCTGATGACACCAACTCTCTTGGACATAACAATGATCATTGGCTTAGATGTCACCTCATCAGCCAACCCAATGAGCTTAAATACCAAGAACACTTTTGATTTCAAAACCAAGAGCATTGGAGGTTGGTCAGGTTATATCGCAGCCTTCCTTCTGATGTGGCTTGAAAAATTCCTGTTCTGTAGATCAAGTTGTGGCCCTACCGCCCTACCACTAACTGGCAGTTCTTAGCCGAACCCTTAGAGACAAAGAGGCATTTTCCTTTGGGCAAGATCCTCCTCGGCTACTTATATCAAATGTTGAACAATGCATCGACTAAGATTGCAACAGGTTCAGTAGTAGGTGCAGGTGGTCCATGGTGGTTGCTACAATCTTGGCTGAATCTGGTAGCAATGAAAGTTGTGAATCGGCCATCAGTGACAGAAGCTGAATTCCCCAGATTGGAGCCGACTACAGGTGAAGATGGGGAAGAGATCACCCATCGTAGGTGTATGTCCTACAGGGAGTATGCATCCACACCAGCCGATTTTGGATCCAAGTTATCGGCTGAGCTACTGAAGGATTGGTTCTTCAGTTTCTACGATGGTTTTCAGAAAGATGCCCAAGTTTGGTTTCCATATGCAGACTCGATGAACTTTGAACTGCCATCGGACTTCAGATTCGAAGAAATCAATCATGAAAGATATGATAAGTCTAGAGAAGTCTTTGCTGCCGCCATCAGCCCATGCATTCTTCCTGTTGGTATCCATCAAGGAAGAAATATTCAAGTCTCTTATGAGTTCTACCATCCGATGAGCTCGGCCAAGCAATTTGGCATGGGCCAACTCCTAATCAGCTTGTACTTTGCCGATAAAATCCAATGCAGAGGAGATATATCTTCAACCTTGATGATAGATCGGCTGCTCAACATCCCAGGACCTCCATTGGGCAGTATTGAGAACATAGAGCTGGCAAGGTTCAGAAGCAGGGCCTTTGACAGATGGTGGGGTGAATGGAAGCTGCATCTGTTTCATCAATCGGCTTCCATGTACATGACAGACCTATTCCCGGATGTCGTCCCCCAGGTAAATCTTTACTTCATCAATTCTGTATAACTGTTAGCTGATTTATATCTTGACTAATCTCCTCTTCTATCTTGTAGACAACAGAATCTTCTCCTCCTCGCAAAAGCAATAGTGGTAGGAACATAGAATATGCTCCAGGCCTTTTACCAAACGGAAGTGGTCTTGCTCCCCCTGTCATCGGCTACCATGCCCCCAGGACTTCAAATCTTCTTCAAGGGCAAATAAGAGAACCAGCTGATGCCGGCAGGAAGAGAAAAAACAAGGCATCGGCCATTGATCCATCGGCTCTGGCTCCAAAGAAGAAGGCCAAAAAGAAGAAATCCAAGCCAACCGATGACTTGCCTGCTTTAGATCCATCCATTGAACAAGCCTTGGATGAAGAAGAAATCGAGGAAGAAGTCGACCAAGCTGCAGCCGAACTGAGTGACTTAGGAGAAAAAACACCATCGGCTTCGCCTAAACAAACTCCTCCAACTCCTGCTGCTCTAGCTCACTTTTCACGGGTAAATTCCTCATCTTATCCATCTTGAAAAATTTACATAACCGATTACTCATTAATCTTGCATTCACAGAAAAAGAAGACTGCCGTGAAGAAGAGATCGGCACCAGCAACATCTAAGCCATCTCCACCGGTAAGGTTCCCTCTGTAAAATCCTTTAAATCTGATCTTAACCAAATTTAATCAGCACTTGTCTTTTTTCAACCTCCTCCTCCTCCTTCACCTCCTATGCAGCCTGAATCAAGTAATCGTACTCCATCGGCTGCAGGCAGCCATAACGTTGAAGAGGAAGAACAACCAGCTGCTCCTGCCATCCTAGTGAGTTTTGTCTTTAAAAGTCTCAAATCGGCTGTATAATTTGTCTTGATATTCAACTATCTTCATTTTTCTCTTTTGCAGGTCTTAGCCGATCTGTTTTCTTTTGACATCAAGGATTACCTTGATGAAACAGAAGATGATACTACCAGTAAGGCCCTGGCCCCTCTGTCCGATGATGTGAAAAGAACACTTTAAGATATCTCTCATCGGCTAGAGGCGTCATCACTGGACAACTTGGTGGTTGACTGTGGGTCAATCAGGACTCGACTACATGAGATTCAATCACTGATCCCGGATGAGCTAGCCGACGCCCTTACTCCAGTCGTATATCTCGAGCAACATCAATTTAAGCTGGAGAAGGCCAAGCAAAGATTAGCCGATCGTCGAGAACGCAAGGACATCGAAGCCACAATCCAAGTCAATCGGCAGCTCGTGCATGAAGAGAAGTCCAAGCTCGATCAGCTGTCTGAAGGCCTGATCAAGTCCAACATTGATCGGCTCGAAGCTCGGAAGATTGAGCTCTTGGCGCAACTTGAAGAATGCAATGCCGAGCTGAGTTTGGAACAAGAAAAATTGACCAATCTTCCAAAGGCTATTGAAGAGCAGAAGTCGAGGCTAAAATCGGCCATTAGAAATGTTGCCGATATGACTAAGTCCCTTAAATTCATCCCTGTAACAGATGCTCAGGACGCCCAAGCAATCAAAGAAGTTGAGCAAATTAGACAACGGGTTGTATCGGCTATCCAGCGTTACTTATCTCAATGATTATCCATGTAATAGGACTTAGAATATTTTTTGTAATTGGCTAAGAAACTCTGGTACTTCATCTGACTGTCTTAATGATCCTTTGTGCCGATTAATATAACTTCTAAATTTGCGCAAAAATTCTTGATTTTTCTTTGTATATATGTGCCCCCCTAATTTTGCAATGATGAAGACATTGATAAAATTATATATTGGACTAAGGGCGATATATTACATATCGGCCATCATACATCGGCAGCACACAGCTGATTATGATAAGAAAAACCGCTAAGGGCGATATAACAATATCGGCCATCTTAAGGCGATGTAAATACATCGGCTTTACATGTATCGGCAAACTCAGCCGATCATGAGTTAACCCATACACTTGGGTAATATTTCTTCAAGTATTTTCCATTGAGTGCTCGTCCATAAACTTCCCCATCAAGTCCTTGCAACATATAAGCTCCTTTGGATACAACCTTATAAATTTGAAACGGTCCTTCCCAATTTGGTGACCACTTACCGAATTTGTTTCAGGAGTCCTTATCGGGAAGATTAACTTCCAAACAAGCTCTCCTTCAGAAAAAGATTTGGGCACCACCTTCTTATTATAATGTCGAGCAACCCTCTCTTTATTCTTGGTAACTTTTGCAAGAGCTCGCAATCTGGACTGAACCAAATCCTCCCTCTCATCGGCCATGAGATTATAATACTCATCGGCTATCAATCCATCCTGCAGATCCGTCCTTCGCGAGCCGATTCTAATCTCCCATGGCAAAACCGCCTCATGCCCATAAACAAGCTTATAAGGAGGAACTTGAATCGATCCATGACAAGCCATCCGATAAGACCACAATGCTTCTGCCAGTCTAGTATGCCATTGCCGAGGATAATCATAAATCTTCCTCTTAACCAACTTGATCAAACTCTTGTTAGATGCCTCGGCTTACCCATTAGCTTGTGCATAATATGGGGAAGAATTCAATAATTTGATACCCATGCTATCGGCAAACTGAACAAATTCATCAGACACAAAAATCGATCCCTGATCAGTTGTAATGGTCTGAGGAATCTCAAATTGGTAGATGATATGCTCCTTGACAAATTGTATTGCATCTCCTGAATTGACTTTCTTCAATGGAACAGCTTCTACCCACTTGGTGAAATAATCGGTTGCCACCAATATAAATTTATGCCACTTGCTTGAAGGTGGATTAATCTGGTCGATCATATCCATACCCCATCCTCTAAATGGCCATGGCTTGATAATAGGATTCATAGCCAATGCTGGTGCTCTCCGAATTGCTCCCAACTTCTGACAATCTTGACATCCTTTGTAGTATCTGAAGCAATCTTCCAACATTGTCAGCCAAAAATACCTTGCACGCCGAAGCAACCACTTCATCTTATGAGCCGATTGATGAGTACCACAAATTCCTTCATGTACCTCGCTTATCGCAACCTTGGCTTGATCGGCACTCAAATACTTAAGTAGCACTCCATCAATCGTCCGATAATATAACTCATCATCCAACAATATATATTTCAGAGCCTTATAACGCAATTTCTGAGAAGCCGATTGAGATGGATTCTGCAAATATTGGTACACATCATACCTCCAATCATCGGTTGTTATCGTAGCAACCTCTATGTCAAAATCTTTCAACATTGGCTTATATCCCGATGCCCCCTGAGCCAAATCATTAGCTTCGACATTTTGCTCTCGAGATACATGCTTTAAAAGTTACTAGCCTAAATCCATCCATCAACTTTTAGAACTTCTCATTGTAGACCATTAATGTATCATTTTTGCATTCATATTCTCCTGCCAATTGACTGATCACCAACAAGGAATCACCCATAATTTCGATAGTATCGGCTTCAACTTACTTAAGCAATTGCAACCCCTTGAGAACCGCTTCATACTCTGCCTGATTATTAGTTGCATAAGGCTTAATAGTAAAGGCAAACTCGAAACTTGCCCCTCGAGGAGAAATTATAACCAAGCCGATACCACAACCACGAGTACACACCGATCCATCAAAAAACAAAGTCCAAGGCATAATGTCAACTGAGCCGATTGAATCATCCCGATGATCCACGATAAAATCAGCTATAGCCTACCCCTTAATCGCCTTTGGTGACTCATACCACAGATCAAATTTCGTCAAAGCAAATATCCACTTTCCAACCATTCCTTTCAAGATTGGAGCCGATAGTATGTACTTAACCACATCGGCTTTACATATCACAGTGCATTCATTGGACAATAGATAATGCCGTAACTTGGAGCAAGAGAAATACAAACACAAACACAACTTTTCCACAGGAGAATACCTTGTTTCTGCATCCAAGAGCCTTCGGCTTAGATAAAATACAGCCCTCTCTTTCCCTTCAAGCTCCTGAATCAACACAGAGCCGATCGACTTCTCACCAGCCGATAGATACAATCTAAAAGGTATCCCTTTCTGTGGAGGGATTAAAACAGGAGGAAAACTAAGATATTCTTTAATATTGTCCAAAGCCTTCTATTGCTCTGCCCCCCCCCCCCCTAGGTGAACTCTTGATCGGCTTTCAAGCTCAACAAAGGTGTAAATGGTTCCAATCTTCCTGACAAGTTAGAAATAAACCTTCGAACAAAATTTACCTTGCCGATCAACTCCTGCAACTTCTTCTTGTCCTCCGGAGATAGAATCTTCTTAATTGCATTAATGCTCCTTTGAGTCACCTCAATCCCCCTCTCATGAACAAGAAATCCTAAAAACTGGCCAGCCGATATGCCAAAAGCACACTTTGTCGGGTTCATCTTTAAACCATATTTTCTAGTTCTCTCAAAAACCTTCCTCAAATCGGCTATGTGGTTTTCTATTTCCTTTGACTTAACAACCACATCATTGATATAAACCTCAACCAACCAGCCGATCAGATCATGAAAATATGTAATTCATGGCTCCCTGATAGTAGCTTCAGCGCTCTTCAAGCCGAAAGTCATCACAACCCACTCAAACAAGCCGATTGCACCAGGACATCTAAAAGTTGTCTTATGAATGTCTTCTTCTGCCATAAAAATTTGATTATAACCTGTATTGCCATCCATAAAAATTAATATCTTATGCCCTGAAGCAGCATCAACCAACTGATCGGTAACCGGCATTGGGTATTCATCTTTTCGGGTAGCTTTGTTCAGATCCCGAAAATCAATGCACACCCTGACTTTGCCATTTTTCTTGATAACTGGAACTATATTAGAAACCCATTCAGCATATCGACATGGACGAATGAAACCAGCATCATACAAACGCGCAACCTCAGCCTTGACAGCCTCGAGCATATCGGCTTTACATCTCCCTCGTGGCTGCTGATATGGCCGAACCCCTGGTTTAATGGGAAGCCGATGTTCAACAATCGATCGGCTAAGTCCTGGCATTTCATAATACTCCCGAGCGAAACAATCTCTATAGTCTTTTAAAAGCTCTATCAACTTGGTTCTGAATTCTGGAGATAAGTTCTTACTTATGAATGTCGGCCTCGGTGTATCTCCTGGACCTATATCAATTTCCTCCAGATCATCGGCCGACATGAAACCTTGTCCTTGCTTGTCATCGAGATCATCTACCATGTCCTTGGTGTAGACGTTTGAACCCTCCACGACGCCCTCAAAATAGTAATTTGGGCTCTCCATCTTCAATTGGTTGTATATCAGAATCGAACACTTTTAGAAAATCTCCATCCCAAACTTTTCCAGACAAACAATCGATACCATCCATCTCCCAAAGAACTAAATCGGCACTAGCAACGTTAACTGACATGTCGGCTGGCACGATTTCAATCTTGTCACCTTGCCATTGAACCAAGCACTGATGCATGGTCGAGGGAATACAACAATTAGCATGAATCCAACTTCTTCCAAGCAAAAGGCTATAGGAACCCTTCCCATCGATGACAAAAAACGTTATAGGAACAGTTTTACTGCCGACTGTCAGCTCCACATTCAAAACTCCTTTAGTCTCCGATGGATTGCCACCAAAATCCTTGAGAACCATGTTAGTCTTGATGAGATCATCTGGATTTCTGCCCAACTTTCTGAATGTAGCATACGGCATCAAATTCACAGTAGCTCCCCCATCAACCATCATTTTGGACATCGGCTTCCCATTTTAACAAATCCATTGATATACAACGGCTTGAGATGCCGATTTTCTGTCCCCTCTAGCTTCTCAAAAATCGCTTGCTCCGGTGACAAAACCAATCTAGCCGAAGCTTCTTCAACATCATCAACATCAGCTTGCCTAGCTTCAAATTCTGTTGGTAGCGTAAAAACCATGTTAACCGAAGCAGACGTAGTAGCCTTACCCTTGAGCAACCTTTTTGCTTTATCGGCTTCGATTTCATCGGCTGTTGTGACCTTGCTTTTAACATGCCACTCTTGCTTGGGTTTCGTCTTCCTCAGCCGATGATTGATTTCTTGTTCTACTTCTTGAAAACGCTCCCTATTCCTCAGCCTTTGAACCCTTCTCTTCTAGTTTTTGGTGAAAATGCCTGTAGGACACCATTGTGCTTTCCCATCTTCATCTTCATCATGGTGATAATCCTGATTAACCGGGCCCAACCTCTGATGAATAGGTACCCATCTCTGAATCGGCCGATTACCCCTATTGTAGGATCGGCTTGAACTCTCTGGATCATTACAGCATCCAAGACAATCTTCGATCGATGGTAGCCTAATGCCCTCATTCCAACAGAATCTAAAAAACTCATAATCCCAATGAGGATCAAAACCACCATCATCCTCCTCATAATACCTCTCCTGCTGCTTGTCATATTTCCTCTTATATTTGTTGATAATTCTAGCCGAATTCATCTGAAAATTTTGATTCTTCCCCCTATCGGCTGTCCTCCCAGATGTATGCACCATGTTAACAGGGAAAGGATTACCATCAACCTTCATCAGCTTCTTTGAGTCATCAAATTTGATCTTTCCCCCTTCAATGGCCACCTGGATTTGCTGTCTGAAAACCTTGCAGTCATTAGTAGAATGAGAACCAGAATTATGCCACTTGCAATATTTTCGCTTTCCTAGCTCCTTAGCCGATGGAATTATATGACCAGCAGGAAGTTGAATCTGTTTCTCCCGAAGCAACAAATCGAAAATCTTATCAGCCTTAGTGATATCAAAATCAAATCTTTCCTATTTTCCAGAACTCCTCACCCATTGGCATGGCACAACCTTCTTGCTTCTGACCCACTTGGCTGCCGCTACTTCGGAATCATCCTCTTCATCACCAGAGTCATACATGTAAGGATATACATGATTGATCTTTTTGAAATTCTTTTTAGCCTCAGCAAATCTCTGCTCATGCAAAGTCACCTTCTGCGCAAGATGTGACAAGCTCTCGAAATCCTGAGATGAAAACTTCTCCTTAATCGGTGCTATTAAACCTTGAAAAGCTAGATCGGCTAGCTGAGAATATGTTAAAGACAAACTGTAGCACCTATTCCTCATCTCCCTAAATCTCTGAATATAATTGTGCACAGATTCATCATGCCTTTGCCTAATTGTTGTCAAACCAGATAGCTTCATCTCATGAACTCCACTGGAAAAGTAACTGTGAAACTGCTTCTCCAGATCGGACCAACTATTGACAGAGTTATATGGGAGAGAAGAGAACCATGTGAATGCCGATCCAGACAAAGACAAAGGAAACAACCTTACTCTCAAGGCGTCAACAACCGATGCTTCACCACATTGAGCTAAGAATCGGCTGACAAGTTCATGAGTTGAGACATTGTCTTGCCCTGAAAACTTTGAGAAATTTGGCACTTTGTATCGGCTAGGCAATGGAACCCTCTCGAACCACTCAGGGTATGGATGCCGATACAAGTTTTCAGTGTCCTTTGGCTTGAGCCCAAACTGCTCCCTCATCACATCTACAATCATACCGGCCCAAGGTCTTTGCTGAGGTATTCCTTGCGTCTGCTGCGATATCGGTTCAAATTGATTAAGCTGAGGAGCAAATTGGGGTTGAGGCAATCTTGTTTGCTGGTATTGGACGTGAAGCGATGGAGGCTGGTATTGATAGTTCAGATTACCTCCTTGATAATTCTGGAAATTTGGCTAAATGTTACACACCAAATGTTCAGGAATAACTTGGGGTACAACTGACTGATCTGGCTGAACATTATGGACCAAGTGCTTAGGAATAACTTGGGTCACAGCATGCTGTCTTAGCCGATTGTCAGGTGTTCTTAACCTAGCCAATGTATGTTGCAAGTTCTGTTGTTCAATCGGCAGAACCATTTGCTGTCTTGGTGGTGTTTGCTGAATTGGCACCGACTGTACTGGGTCGGCCGTTAGTGGATTTTGTAGAAACATCACAGCAACCTGTTCCTGAGTCAGCCGATTGATATTTTGCCCAACGTGTTGTGGCTATTCTCTGGTCAACAATTGAGGATTAACCATCTGTCTTGGTGCTGATGATGGTACAGCTGGTGCAGGAGTTGAAACCGGTGTCATCGGCTGGACAGGTGGTACACTGGAAACACCCTGTTGGTTATCTATGACCAAAGGCCTGTAGTTCGGGAAAACACCCCCTGGTAAATAAACTGGTCCCGTAGTTTGATGCTCAGCTATTGTGCCATCGACCACAGTCTTCACCATGTTCGTCAAGGTATTAACTAGCACTCCAGATTGGTTGACCAAAGCATGTTGCACAGCGTAGTCACTCCGATCTTGGAAGTTATTGAATTGTATTTGCTCTTGATTACCATCTTTGCCTAGATCCTCGACCGAACCGTCTTGAAGTCCATCACCTTTATCACCCGAGCCAACCTCAACACCTTTATCACCTTGGGATGAGCTTGAGCCAACCTCATCGGCTGCAACCACCTTCAGCTTGTACTTCTGTACGATTGTTCCTTTATGGGTTTCCTGGAAGGAATTCATGAACTGATCCTTCACGTTGCTCATCATCTGTTCAAGCTCGCCCCTTTGCTCAGCCGTCAATTTATCCAATGTGATTGGAACGATGTTGCCGGGGTCCACTTCAGATGACGGATTTTTGGCTCCCGTTTTAGTCACGGGTTTCTTGACTCCTGTCCCTGGTGACGGCGGTGGTTTCTCAACCATCGGGAAGAAGTCGTTAAAAGCGGTCCCACCGGGCGTGCCAAAAGCGTGTTGATGCAAAAAAAACACGAGTCCTGGGAGATCTACTTAACTCCAGTGCAGATCCAAAACCTTGCCTTTAGGTTCGTGAGCGTGCCAGTTGATTTGATCCTGCAATCAACAAGAAATAAAGACAAAGAAACAGCGGTTAAATCCATAAATGATAGCCAATCAGCCAGCTGCCGATGACATATCATTTATCTTTGAGCGATGTCATCTTTGCATCGATCGGCAGTTATGAGTAAATAAGAAAGAGCTAAACCTATTCGATCGGTTGTAGATATTAATGCTATATAGTCTCTATGTTGATATATACTTAAACCAAGTGATTGGGATAGATCGGTTTCATGCCGAGACAGTATAAATCACATAAATTGAAATATATATTAACAACAAGATTATAGACATTCATAGCATAGCCGATCAGATAGATCTGGCGTGTATCGGCTAATACTCCAATACTACTCAATATTAAGATATTAAAGCAAGCAAAATACATCAAACATGAAGCTTAACACATCTAAATGCAATAAGATCTTAATATAAAGGTCAGATCTAGCATATCAATTAAGCACATGATATATAAGGCTAGATCAGGTAAGATCGGCTGAAACCCCGATACTACCCTAATCGGTAACCAAAGGCAGGCTAGAGATTGAGATTGGAATCACGACTTACAAAGTAAAACTCAACTGATGCAGCTGTAAGTATGAAAAGATGGACAATATCTAGACAATCAAACCGTTGGATGTTTCATAAGGTGGTGGATATCATATGTAATCTAAGTCAACATTGGTATTTAACCTAATCGGCTGCCTTCTAGCGATAGATGTTAGCCGGTTGAAGGTTAAATAACAATATTGCCGAAGATTATATAAGATATATGATAACTTGAAAACTTACATAAACAAGATTAGAGTATCATAAAGATAGAAGCACTAATCCCAAGAACGCAAGCCGTCATAATAAGTTTTACCTCTAGTTGAAGATCGAAACCGATACAGCTCAACCCAAAAGCAAGAACTCGTCGAAAACAAATGAAAGTAAAAGGGTGGCGATGCGCCGAGATTGTATTTGAATGTGTGTTAATTGATTACATGGGGCTCGGGGTCTATTTATACCCGAGATTACAAAATATGTCCATGTCGGACACGACTCTTATCTCTAACAAACTCTAAGATACCATAAGTCTTTGCAGCAGACTTTTGAACAAGCTTATCTCTAAGGAAATTATATAAAATATCCTAATTAATAGACACAAATGCCTTCCCAGGACTCAATCCATGTGTGGCAATCCATATGAAGTACATTAACTCAACCCGACAACATGTACCGAGTCGTATTGTCGGAATCGGCTCGATCAGCTAACCTTGTCCGACTCGAACTCTGTCGACTCTGGTCGTAGCCGATTCGGACTTCAGCCAATTCTTGCTCTGTTTCCGGAACAATCTATCTCTTAGATTCCGCTTCAGTTTTATCTTTATCTCTGATACTGAATTTACCAAATTTGGTCGTTAACACTAGTACTGGATGGGACTTTTCCTAGTACTACGAATCCAGACAAGCAGCCTGTCCAGATTCATAGTACTAGGAAATGTTCCATCCAATCCTAGATTCTTATATTTTGGGATGGAGGGAATAGTGCTTTGCCTTGCCTGCTCGGGGATTTTAGGGTTTTGTTAGTCTTGGAATTAGGTTGTTGCGTTGGGCCAACCTGACTATTGGGTTTTTCTTGGTTACGTAGGCCTCGGAGTGAACTCCTGGTCCTGGTGTTTCTCGAATTTTTTTCATTTTTAGTTTTTTTAATATTTACAGAAATAATTTATCGGCGCAAAAAATTACAAAAATGATCTATCGGGCCAAGCTGACGTGGCAGACGGCGGCTCGACGGCGCCGTCTGCCGCCGTCTGCGAAAATTGCATTTAGCCCCTTGCCGCCCTTACAGAGAGCGGCAAGGTGCTAAATGCAATTTAAAGGGCGGCAAGGGGCTAAATGCAATTTTCGCAGCCCTAAAGAGCATTTGGCTCGTACTTTTTGCATCTAGGCCCCTTGCCGCCCTACTAGGGACCCAGATGTAAAAAGTACCAGCCAAATGATTTTTCTCTGTTATGTTAATAATAATTAAAGAATTATTTATTGGTAAAACTTGTTAATAATGTTTTAAAAATGTATTGAAGTTGGTTGTTTCGTAATTTCATATGTTAAGTAAGATATTATTTTGTAACTTATTCGACGTATTAGTATACAAAATTGATATAGGCCTATCGCGGTCTCGGTCGTAGAAACATTATATAGACTTAAACAAGGAGAATTATGTAACATGAAGAAATAGTAGTAGAATTTGAACATGATACATCTATGCGAAGGTGACCCTAGTACGGGTGACCCTAGTACGGGTGTGTGGCTGGTACCAGCGTAGGTGGGCCTGGTACGCCTCCTCGGTCTGTGGCTCTCCCTCGTGCTCCACGACCTCCTCGGTTGCGAGCAACCAGTCCTCAACAAAAGTCACTAACTTGGCAGGCGTGGCAAATTGTCATATGAGGCTTCGTAAGTTCCAAATCTCATCTCTATTATTTTCTGTTTGGTCCTCCACGCCTTGGCATAGCTAATAGTATACTTGTATGTCTCTTCGATATGTCGGATTATTGACTTTGGTTCATATGTCAGATTATTGATGACATGCGCATACATCTCAGATGCAACAAATGCACATGTAATGTTCCTGTGGTATTTCTGAACACCAGGTAGAAAACATGTATGCTTGGTAACGATTAACACTATCCAATAATCCTTCCATTTTCCCTTATAAGCGTGCACTCTCCAGGGACACCCATCTTTTTCCTTAACACACCGAACTTCATATTGCGACCGGTTGGACTTGGCAACCCAAAACTCTCTATGAAGTGACACTGCAAAATGCTTTACCGCCTCCTCATATCTTCTGCTCTAGTATAAATCGCTCCCTGATTAACCTCATTTTCTTTGTACTCCCATCTCACACTATCCTCTTAAGAGACGACCAGACCAGAAAAATCCTAACTAACCCATTCGGCTGGATTAATATCTGTCTCCTCATCATCTGACGAATCACCTTCCTCTACACGCTCGTTGTCAGAATCCTCTCTCTCCATTTCATCCACAATGTCACCGACAGTCTCCCCCTCGTCGGCCACTCCACCGGGTTGAATGCCCACTGGAGCTACTACGCCACCTTCCTCTGGTGCGTTGACCTCTTCCACATAAGTTTCATTTACTTCAGCACTTGGTCTCTCGCCATCATCCATGTTTATCTGCACACCTGGATCCTTCGGGTGAACAAACGGAACCATAGCTAGAGGCCACCCGCGTTGCAATGCATTCTCCACATACCATCTCCACATTCGAGAGTTTTGAACTGGCATTAGTTCCCAATAAAAACCCTTAGTTGCCCGACTTACTATAACATTGATTGTTATGTCACTTGTCTGTGGATCAACTCTCAAGCCCCTCATCAACCATCCTTTTATATAAGGTACACTCCTCTCAGCCGGTCTATCAATTCCCTTTGTTGTTATAATAAATTCTGACAGATCTACCCCAGTTGGCCCGTAATAGACGTTTCCTGGGCCATGGTAAACTTGAAATATATGTTTGTTCGACATATTTGTCAACGAAATAACTAGATCCTATTATTCTTTCATGTAATAAACACCTACAACGTAATATCTTCTTGTGTATGCTAATGTAATGGTAAACTATTGATTTCAAAACTAGCAGATATACGTAGTTACTGATATCTAACAATACGCGGTTCTAGATTAGTACAACTAAAACCCTAAAAATATAATGCATTTATTCAAACAAAGTTTTAAAAAATACACAGTAGTTAACTCAATAGTCACATATAGGATCTATGAATATTACCTGAAATCGGCGTCTGAATCCGGCAGGGCTTCGCCTCTTCTTCTCTTCTCCTCCCCTTCTTCTTTTTCTTTTTTACTGGAGGTGTGAGGGGAGGAAATGAGGGCAGGGGGCAGGGCGGCAGGCCTTTTATAGGCAGCGAGGCCTGCCGCCCGGCCAGAGGGCGGCAAAGGGAAATAAAATTTTCTCTTAAATTACTCATCCGATTTATAATCCGATTACACCGTTGTGTTCGTAATAATTAAATCTTTACAACAAGATCTCACATGATTATATTTTGATGAAAAAGCACAAATTACTTTTATGATATGTCTAAATTACTTTTAGATTTCACTAAGTTACTTCTTAGACATATAAAAGTACATTTAATAAAGCCTAAAAGTAATTTACATATATTATATATAAGTAACTTATAACAAAAAGAAAGTAACTTTAATTAATGTCTTTTTTCATTGAACAAATTATCATATATATTATTTACTTTTAGATTTGATTAAAATACTTCCTATACATTCATAATACTCTGAGGTGATTACTTTTATTATTGTTTTTAGTTAATTCCATAATTTGTGCTGATTAATTTAATTTCTAGATAGAGTCATGTTTTTATCTCTAGAACAGATTTACTTCAAATGACATGCCAAAGTTACCTTCGTTTTGTTCTAAGTTACTTCTATAATATATATAAATTACTTTTCGGCTTTACTAATTTATTTTTATATATCTAAAAAGTAACTTAGTAAAATCTAAAAGTAATTTAGACATATCGTAAAAGTAATTTGTGATTTTTTATCAAAATATAATGATGTGAGATCTTATTGTAAAGATTTAATTGTTACGAACACAACGGTGTAATCGGATCGTAGATCGGATGAGTGGTTTAAAAGAAAATTGTATTTGAAGTATAGATGGATGATGTCTATTATAGATAAAGTGTCAGCTACCACTTGCTGTATAGTTATGTCCAAACAACTACTCAGTACGACACCACTGACAGCATCCACACTACATAACAAACTAATAACAAACAACTCCTCAGTACAACACCACTAACAGCATCCACACTACATAACATACTAATAGCAACCGCACTACATGAATATGGCGGATCTATAGATTTAACTTAGCATAGCAATAGGAATACAGGATAGCCTGAGGGTATACAAGCTGTTCCAGACACAGTAGGATTTGAAGTACAAAATGTAGTAGTGCCCTCCCGCCTCCGGCGATTAGCAGGCATCATTCATTCCCAATAAACAAGTAGAACGTCGAGGTCCTCGAGGATTCAGGCTGCTTGTTATTCCCATGGCCTTCATTTCCTGACATAGATGAAAGTAAGTTGAATAGTGGACATCGACAATATTAAAATTTATACCAATAATGCTTGTCTATATTAGGAAATCAGCACATGACTATTAAGCAAAGATTGCAGTAATTGTAAAAAAGAAAAAGAAAAGTAAGTGTCATGGTAGCAGTGGCCGACATCTTAAAAGCATAAGCTGGTTTGAGTTTCTCAACTTGTGTATTTCCAGGAGCAGATATGGTTATAAAGACTGCCTGTGAATGTCTTCTTGTTAAACAAGATGCCCACTAAGGCTACTCTACAAAACAGCCTGCCGTGAAGCATGGGAAATCATGATACAATTGATGGTCAAAAGAAGAATACTTTGAGATGGCAACTAATCGATTATATACTGTCCAATTAGATGTCATTCAAGGATATAGCCTCCTCCAGAATCTAGATGCCAACTGATAAAATACCCTCCTGTAGTTACAGCTCTAGAGTCTAAGATATCTAGAGAGAGGAAGGGGTGGGGGGAAGAAGAAGAAGAAGAAAGGGTCATATTCTGCCAGCTAACCTGATTTTATTTGTTTTAAATATATATAACAAGCAGCAGCAGCAGTAACAAAATATATGCCTTTGAATTATCTGAACAAACATTGGTTACGACTCGCAAGTCAGATCAGCCAAACATACATGCAACAAATTTCTCTAGCACTAACAAAGGCATACTACCATGTTTGGCAAAAAGTCACAAAAGATCTTGACTAAACTTCTATCGCAACTAGATTTTTCCACACCCCTGGAATGGATTCTTTTCTATTTTCCCCCTCCCCCATCCATCGTTGCAACTTGCACGCCCCCTTCTCCCCTGCACTCCACTTTGCCGCCCTCTCCCAGGCGCCACACCGCCGCCGCTGCCTCCTCATCTTCTCCGCTGCACCATCCAAGCCACCAGCACCTCCCTATCAAAGCCGCACCGTGTCCATCGCTAGAGGAACTCGGGGGTGCCAGATCCGAGCAAGACGACGGCAGCCCAACACTTACTCCACTGCGAGCGCTGGCACTGCATCTCCCCCATCACCAATCCAGGCCTTAGCATCCTTTCCTCCTCATTCCCGCCACCGCGATAGGAGACGCTGCACCACTCAGCCATCACCCTCCGAGACTGAGGGAGCGAGAATGGCGAAAGAGAGGAGATAGAAGGGTTCAGCACGCGGCGCTGCTGCACTTAGGGAAGTGACACCGCCAATCTCCACCTCCACCTCCGCCTCCTCTCCAGCCACACCACCCGTTCCCCCCTGCCCAACGACATTCCATGTGTGTCGTTCACATTCCCGTTCCTCACCTGTCCGTCTACCACTCCACCTCTGTGTGTGTTCACTCCTCCACAGCCGCAGGTCTGCATTCTTTTCACCCCTACAGCTACAGGTGACGGCTTCTCATCCAAAAGGTTGTTGTGCAACGTATTGAGGAAATAGTGCATTCGGTAATATTTGTTAGTGCATATGATTTGTGTTCATAAAGAAAGGTAAGGGGTTACATTCAATCAATTTCAATTGTAGGGTTGAATAGACTGAACCGCATGATTGCATCCATTTTTATCCGGACTACATGTCGTTGACATCTGATTTTCAGCCGGTTTAAAATATGCTAGAAGTATGAAATTTCACTATATGGCAATGATAAAATGTACAGCACCAATGTTAATGTAAAATGGATTGTTCATGGCAGTTTGAACAGATCGAATTCCTGATTTTTCATATCATTTTCAGAATCTTAAGTATCTTTAATTCTGTGATGAGTTAATCGTTCATACTGCTGAACATCAAGGATCTTAAAGCAGTAATGGTCATCAACATTTCCTAGAATATTAACTTTGTTTCACGAGATTTGCAACTTTGTTTCTTAAACATATTACAATGTAAAATTAACGTCCTTTCTTTTTGTTCTCATCATGGCTATAAATTATGGTTGGTATTATTTTTCTGAACATTTTAACAGATTAAGCCTAATATACTGGCATTTAATGGATTGATTATCTTAGATTGCATAATTACATTAATGTTAACAAGTAATAGATTTGAACTTGCAATTTTTCATCCAACATTTGCTTGCCTGTTGTACCTTTGGTACTTATAGTGTTATACATGTATACTGAATATGCTAATAATCTGATCAAATTGCTCGTGGTTTAAACAATCATTGTCTCAACACTCGGATGATTAACAAGGCTCTTTGACTTCTATTGACTGCACAAATCGTTGATACTACTAATCCTATAGTCTGATTGTGTGCAAACAATGCAACCTTTATTTTGCAGTATAGAAATTAATTTAATTTGTTCTCTAATTGTAGCGTAGAACATTTTGTAGCAACCAACAACATAATTCTGCACTCTAGACATGTTTATCTTTGGTATGCCTGCTATTCTTAATTTGCACACTGCATATATATAGCTTCAAACCGATCAAACTTGGTACTATTTAAAATTTGCTGGACTGTCCTAAAAGTTTCCACATAATGTATGTGATATCTCAAGTGCTGCGCTATTTTCACGAGCACTTGATAGTCTGTGTATTATAGTTCAACAATACTAAATTACCGACCAAATTTCCTATAGTTATGGTTATCGTGTTTGCTCATTACCTGGTGTTAATTTCACATATTAGATGGAAACCAGAATTCAAAATTTCAATTAACAAAATAAAAACAGATATGGGTGGTACCTACTGCTATTGAAAGACTGGTCTTGCTTGATGGGTGTATCATGTAGTCTTAACGGCAATTATGTACTATATGATTCATGTCAGATTATACGTCACAATTAATGTTTAAGTTTGAACTGCTTTCGACTCTATCTCCGACAAAAGAGAAGCTGAGGAAGCTTTTCTTGTTGCTAGAAATAGTCCAATAATGAATAGTATGAGCGTAATATAGCACCACTACAGGATGATCAAAATCTACAATTGCTGATCAGGCAGCTTGAAGAGCTTCATAACTAAGAGAACAAGTGTCTCGATTTTCTAAAGTAGTAAAGGCTGGTTAGTCATTGATCTTTACTTGACAATGGCATGTCAGCCTTAGCTTCACTTGGAGTAATATCCTTTTCAATGCAGTAAATAAGGGAGGTAAATGAATATCATTTCCAATTCGAGTGTATGAAATTGAAAATGCTTATACTTTTCAATGCTTGCAAAGCACAGGATGGATAGAGTGGCGCAAATGCGCGACTTCATAAACTAGTGTATATGATCTACAATGGCAACTGATTCCAATATATTGACATGAAAGGAAATACTTAGAAGGATTAACACGACTAGCCAGTAAACAATGACGCACAGCCAGGAAAAGTTAAAGCACGAGAGCATATCATTACCTGTTATAAGCAAAAGGTAGGAATGGCTCGTTGGAGAAGAGGTTGCAGGAGGTTGTACTGTCACCATCGCCATGCTCCAAGGTTAATCTTAACGTATAAGAGTTTTGCACGCCTAGTGTCTTCCTTTGCATGTTAACTGCAACGAGGGTTGCCTTAAAATTAGAACCTTGTTTCTGGGACAATGCGAAGTAGATGACATTGGGATCTTCCCAGTCCACAAGGGGGAATGTTGGAACAATGGAAGGAAGATGTTCGTTGTTGGCAAGGGAGAAAAAAGCATCAGCATCTAGAGAGGCATCCTTTATCCACGACAGCTGATTGCGCCGACTGCGGGTCAATGTCCAGGAGGTGATTGTGAAAGGAGTAGAACAGCTTTTTAGGTTGCCTGAAAACCAAAAGTTTTTGGAAGCCACATCAACAAACTTCATGTCTCCATTTTTTGTCACACACACGCTTCTAAACATATGCAGGGATCCCCTCATGGCAAGCTCTTGATCATAGGAACCTGGGTAAGGATTCACAGGCAGCCGGACATAGCGGAACTCAGGGATTGGACTGAAAACATCACAGAACAATATGCCCCTCAAGTAATCCACCCAGCACAAAGAATCACCGAAAGGCACAACCAAGTCAGTCTCCCACCAGCACAAATCCTGGTCTTCACCCGCAGCATGACCGATTCGCAACCAATTAGTGCCCCAGAAGCCGCCAACATACTTGCACAGCTCAGCCGCCACTGGGCGAGGGATCGGCAGACCCGAGCCACCATCTCCTACTGAAGTCATCCCTCCAAGGTGAGCCACAACAAACTCTCCATTGTTGCGGCACAGTATCCCAGTGTTCCTGCTCCCGTCAATGTTGATGACGCCATGATAGCAAGGGGGGAGCCTCGTGAGATCAACCGCGCCAGCAGGCTGGTAGATGAACAGCTCTTCACGGAGGGAGGCAACGTACGGCGTTATTGGGTCCCTGACGTTGAAAATGCAGCTCAGGAGGACGGAGTTGCCGTGGGCCGCTATGACTCTGGCATCCTTCAATCCACCAAATTTGGCGGAGGGATCGCCCTTGTCTAATGTACCTCCTTCGTCGGACTCCGAATCCGAGGTCTGCCTGTTCTTGTTTGGATGTAAGGCGAACAAGAGGCGGGAAATCGCCGGGGGAGCAGCCGCGCTGAAGGCAACGGTGATGCCGTCGCCGGTGGAGGTGGTTCCTTTTGCCACGGTGATTGCTCCAAGGTCATCGTCCCCGCTCATGTCGCGGACGCGGCAATCGAGCATTACCCAGCCGGGATGGGATTCCCGGCGGATTCGAGCTCGCTTTACAGCCGATGGCATCCGGGGCTGCAATCCCTCCAGCGAGGCTGCTTCACATGAGCTCATGATGAATCGCGGCTACGGGACGGGAGGATTTCAGGGTTTCGGAGGCAGAGGAGGCGGCGGCGGCGGCGGCGGCCGGGGGAGAGGGTTGGGATCGCTTTGGTGGAGGATTTCTTAGGGTTTGCGAAGGCCGACGCTTTCGGGTGGGGAAAGTGGATATGGTCGGTCGGTCGCCACTTATGAAGCTGTCCTGAAGGAGAAGTAAAAAAAAGTCCACTCTAGGTTCCTCATATTAACGTTAAAGGAATAAGTTCATTTAAGCTCCCTTAACTTGTCAACAAATCTGCTTTTCGTCCTTCAACAGGAAAACAAGATACAACGGGTCCTCAACTATCAAAACCAGTCCTTTAACCGAAAAACCGATACAACGGTTCCTCAACTATCAAAAACAGTGCAGATGAGGTACCTCGGTGGTTTGGATGGCGGTTTTGGCCTACGCGTGGCTAATTTAACTTAGTCTTCCCTAGTAATTGGCCCATGCTAACGCTACGGAAACATTTGGAACAGCTGGCTATTAAAACCACAAATTCACAGGCAGCACTTAAGTAACATAGCAGCCAAAGAAACCAACCAAATTGGTGGTATACAACATAAGAAGTTGAGATGAAAATTCATATCGATATTGTGTTTGAGTGCATACAAAGATTATCACGAAGTTGGACATTGCCGTCCTACTACATTTCATCAAACCTACTTCGAAGAAAAAACTTGTATAGCAGGCAACAAATATGATGAACAGATGATTTTAAGCTCTTGTCTTGTCCAAGTCGCTCAATATGGTAATTGATGGCTTCGGTGAATTCTTTGCCCTCCCTTTATGAGATCAAGTCACAAGCAAGCATAAAAATCTGGGTAAACAATTTTAAAGGATTAAAAAAACACAAAATTAAACCAGAGCGATGTGACATTCCACTTAGTTTATTTCTGGCACTAATATGGATGGCTTGTTCAGAATACTTGAAACACATCTGCTCACCCGACCATCACGTAACAATATAATGTTCGGCCCCCGTGGGTTCACAAAAATGGGAGATAAATTGAAAGCTTTAGGTGCCATCACATTGGGGAAGGCAATGTTTTATTTGATAATCAAATTAAAGTCCCGCATATGCTTCATAATATCAGCATATATTACTTCTATTTTGAAATATTTAAATATTTGGAATGAGTAGCAAATTGGTTTAGCAATGTTCAATGGAACACCTCCTAGGCAAGAAAAAGTATGTACAGCCAAATTAGAACTTGATGCTAATCGAAAAACTCATGGGAAAAAATGATTGTCTACAACAATATAACAACT
Source organism: Oryza glaberrima (assembly GCF_000147395.1). Taxonomy (NCBI): domain Eukaryota; kingdom Viridiplantae; phylum Streptophyta; class Magnoliopsida; order Poales; family Poaceae; genus Oryza; species Oryza glaberrima. The sequence goes on from NC_068326.1 coordinate 12,584,661, forward strand.
TGCGGCTAAGACAAAATCAAAGAGAGAAGAAATCACTTGACCAACATAGTAAGAATTCTACAAAACATGGTCAGTACTCATCCAACAAACTGGCCAAAATGATCTAGCATCAGCAAGGTCTGGTAAAGTAAACATAACTTGGAGAAACACTACATAGTCAGTGATTTTATGCGTGGCTTCTTGAATATTACACCTTTAATTCCGTACGGTACAAACCTGGAGAAAAAATATATGTTCAATAGGATCTCTTTGATTTATGGGTTCATAACATAGGTCACCCTGGAATAGAAATAGTCAAGGTATGTTGGCTTTTTAGAAAACAAGAATAAAATGAATGACTGGCTTGAACAATTTCTTTTTCATTTAAATCGCATATATATTCTTTGAAAAAATCACCATGAGGTCATTCCAAGAACTGCATTCCTAACGATGTGAAAAAGGCAGGCCTTAATCATGTGCCATTAATCCTGGTAACTTTTGAAATACAAGAAATTTGCAATAGCTGGTGAATGATCTCAGGGCTCTAATCAGCTGGATTTGAAAGAAAAAGTAATGAGTGCTTGTCTGCACCAGAGGAGCAAAGGATATGCAGAAATATACATCTGAGCAACAAAGGCCATACCTTGGTATATAATCTGACCCTATCAGAAGCATGCAAAATGGCATAGAAATGAACTAAAAATTGGATTGAGAAATCATAGCATTTAATTGGAATTGATAGCATTTCAGAGCCGCATATCAATTCAGAGCCCACTGTACTGTAGCATGTAATCAAAATTCGCACTATGACCAAGAGATAGATAGGATAAATACCTTGGGGGTGTGGAAGAATGGCTTGAGGGCAGTGGTTTATAAAGAAGTGAATGGGAACATTGTGGTTGTCAACAAGGGGAGGTAGCCCACCATACAAGGGCAGTGTTGCGGCTGGGCGGCAGAGTGAACAGATCTGCTCGACCACTCGATCAAATCAAATTAGTTATGCTATCTCATACTGCCATTGACCATCCAGAGGAGGCTCTACCAAGTATCATGTAGCGGCTAGGTGGCAGAGTGAACGGATCCGCTCGACCAACGATCAAGTCAAATTAATTATGCTATCTCGTACTGCCATTGACCATCCAGAGGAGGGATCAGGATCATTTGCAGTCGACTGCACCGTGCCAGTGTCACTAACATGTGGGCCCGATGTGTCGTGGGGCTCACATGTCAGTGACAATGGCATGGTGCAATCGACTGCAGAGGATCCCAATCCCTAGAGGAGGCTCTACCAAGTATCATCAAAATGTCAACTTAGTTCTCACTGGCATCCATCAATGGAACCCATCTAAGTCACAGAAATAGATAGAGCTCTAGATTAGACCTTAAGTTAGCTCTAAACAGATATAGCTCTAAATTAGCAAGAGCTGCAGAAGTAAGACCCTCAAGCCAAAGAACAATGCACAGATATAATTGTGACATAAGGCTTGTTGCAACTAAAAAACAATCTTCTTGATTTGAAGTAGTCGGTGCCTATCAATAAAGATAATGCAAACTTTAGGTGAAATTTTTAGTTCTGACTTTCAAGGACAAAAGTGCGTAATCTACAATTTCCATTATTGCAAGGAAAAAGGGTCTACAGAATAATATATTTGAGGGTAAGTCGAAGTCCGAAACAGAATCAACAAATGGTTGTTAGACTTAATTCTCATGATCTAATTTGCTTAGCTTAACACATGATCAACAATTCTAAATGCGGAATTGAGATGATTACTGACCGGATAAGTTGAAGCCATAAGCTTTACTAATTCTTCTGTTTTCCTCCTTCTTTTAGAGATGCCTCACGAACCTCTTCCAGTGTCTAATCGATCGGACGATTAGCTTAGGGTTTTTAGAGTTAGGTAGAGTTCGGTCGTCGATCTGCCTCCCTCCTTCTCTTTCTTTATATAGTGACACTGGTGGGGCTCGGGGGTTTATCTCAATCTAAATTAATCTATTTTGTACCGATCACACAAAACAGATTTATCTATTATTTGGTTTCTTGTTAGGATAGGAAAGCCGGTGGGATTTTATCCTTATCCTAACTAACCGGCATTAGCCGATAAAATCAACCAACATTCTCCCCTTGATTTTAAGACTAACTGACGAGTCTACTAAATAAAATAGCTCCCTAAGGCAATGTGTCACAATAACATTATGTGTCACTAAGACAACAAGATCTATAGCTCATTATATTACTCAAATAAACTCAAGCTTAACTTAGTGGATGTTGATTGAAAAATTAAGTCCCCCTCATCCAAGATCTTAGTTAGGCTCTAATTTACACATGTCCTGGCCAGAAAATAATCTTATTTAATCTTAATTTATGAGCCTTTAGAGTATGGATCCATGATCACAAGCTTCATTTAATAATTCGATCCTGGGACATATCTTTCACAACCATATCAATGTGTGAGGCAGAAAACACACAGCATGTTGCTACTAGAATAGAAAACTGTGTTTAATTAGTGCACAATTTTTAACACAGTATGTTATCAAATCAAGAATATGAAAAAAAAACCAAGGTTAATTATTAAAATAGAAAGACTAAAATTTGCATTTTGCAGTGATTTGTCTAGTATTAGGATAACTTCAGATAAGGTTTGTCTGAAATGATATAAAGCAATATGATTTGTTCAACTTAATAGGCTAACTTTTACATCTCCTGTGTATCATCAGCTATGCGACCACACTGTAGAGCAGAAGTACTGAGAGATCACTGGGGTGGTGTTGACCTTCATGGCTCCAAGGTTCTACTGGACACCAACATGCTATTTTGACAATCCTAATAGACTGTTTTCCCTCAAGTTTTTTAATATGACAAGCAATAGTTGAATATTACTGGAGTGATGGCGGTGAAAAAATATAGGAGATATTTACTGAATAAAATCCCAAACATGTTTGGCAGTTACAAGAGATCTAACAAGAAGCTAAGACTGTGTTCAGCACTCCTTTTTCCCAACCCCTCTCTCGTTTTACACGCGCACGCTTTTCAAACTGCCAAACGGTGCGGTTTTTTGCAAAAAGTTTCTATATGAAAGTTGCTTAAAAAAATCAAATTAAACAATTTTTGAAAAAAAATATGCGTGCGTACTGTTCTGGTTGGGAACTAGGAATGGTGAACACAGCCTAAATGTATAAACTGTAAAACCAGGTTATGTCGGGAAAGTGAATATTAGGGGTTATTTTACCTAGAAAGAATATATAGAGTTGCTGCACTAAGAACACCCAGGATGGCTGCAGCCTGCAAGAAGATGGGACAAAGCAAATAAATTAGACATAAATGTTCTAAATTCAAAATAACTGTAATGAACCAAATACGATGTATAATAACCGTCAAATTTCATACGCTGGCAGCAATCGACATTATATGGTGTACCCTAATACAAATACAAAGTATCTTAACATAATATCATGCGCAATTCATAGAATGTGGCCGGAATCAGAGCAAAGAAGTGGATCAGTTAAAATAAATACAGAGTTTGAGAGAACAGCAAGTTGGTGATCAGTTACGTTTAAAAGTGATAATTAAATTAATATTTATAACTTCTATTGAGTCTTCCTTGGCATAAAATTCACTCCTGTAGAATAGTTGGCCATCTAAATAACTTGAGCAATATATCACTATAATTATAATTCCCAGTAGAATATTTTAAATCTTCATCTAGAGATGTCGAAGCTTCCCAATTATTTCAGTTTTGGAACAATCCAATATAAAGCAAATTCATTTGGGGAGGAACAAATAAATAATACTTAGATGAATCAAAGAAATATTTGGATAGAAAACACGTCATCGTTGAATTCACACAATCTGCACAAGTCTGGCCCTTCCCATTTTCTCTTTCTTGTTTCCTTTTCTTTTCTTTTCCAGCTGTCACTATTCATTGTCCACCACCTGTTCGACCTTGGCCCAGCCCAATCCAAACTCAACACAGCAGCCGACCAGTATGTCATACACCACCACCAGGATCGATCCATCGTGCATGGAACCGAGCCGCCTTCCCTACTCGTGCGCCGCACCAAGCGTGCCCGTGCGCCGCACCGCGTCGTGCCACGCTCGCGCGTGGGCCCGCCGCCCGACCAGGCCACTGAGAACCCGCGCTAAAGACTGCACCGCCACGGAAGCGCGCGTCAGCGCCGTCGCGTCTCCCATCGCCTCGGAGGAGAGGGATAACGGCCGCGACGCCTCACCGCGTCACCCCTAAACCCTAGCTATCCGCCTCCACCCGAAATCCCGTCCTCACTAAAACGCCGCCCCCATGTGCGCGCACGGCGCCGTCGCATCTGTGACGCTGTGCAACGCCAGATGGGCCCGCGGTCAGCCCCGGTCAAGCCGACAATTTCGCGGATTTGCTCCTTCGAGGACCGAGGAACGAAACCGGGAGGAAGAGAAGAATGCCGCCGCCACGTACGCGCCTTATCCGACCGCCATGATGGCCGAAGCCTTCTCCATTGCAACCAGCGGTTAAAACGGAGCCCTCTCCCTCCCTAGCACTAGAACACCCAGTCTATAGGCTGTAGAAGCGATGATTAAGCCTCAGAAACCTAATGGAGAAAGAGGAGAAACCTTAGCCGCGTCAACCTTCCTAAACCTAGGCCGTAGACAGGCATTGAGCGCGCCTATCATCGACCTTATCCTCCACGCCATCCTGGCTTATCCCCAAGCCAAGCCCCCATAAAAACCCCATCACCCTCTGCCTTTTTCATCAAATACATTTCGTCGAACACCTTGTGTGCGTTCCTCCACTGACATTAGTTGAAGCCGGAGCCCGTGCCTTGACCGCGGGAGCTATGACTCGGGCCTCCTCTACTTCTTCTGCTGCCTTGGATCAACGCCGGGAGCCGCTGGATGTCGGGAACCACGCGTCGAACATTTTCGGGCGTCGCAGACCGCTAGCCGTCCCTGTTTCGTCCGCACTGAGCCGCGCGCCGCGGTACTTCGTCATCCCGTCGTCTCTCCGTAATACCTCGCTCCTATAGCTCCTCCTAGTCACGCAGAAGCTAAATCCCCCACCAATTTTGGCGATTAGCGCCCTTCGGTGTGCCGTCCCGGCCGCCGCTTCGCCATCGACGGGCTCGCCGTGGGTAGGTCACCTCGAGCGCTCTCCTTCCCACCTAGCTAGCAAAACGGAATCACCATAAGCTGTAGAAGCTCGTGCGCCAAACTAAATGGTTAGAGACCTCGCCATTCGCCGAGTCCCCTTGCACCCCGGAGCTCGTCCATGGCGGCCATGCCGCGCCGCTCGCCTCCGCGTCGCCACGCGCTGTGGCCGCCGACGGGAGATCGCTGGAGCTCCTCCGCGCCTCCCCCGGCCGTCGCCGAGCCGCCCGCCGCCGTCCCGGCTCGGGCCGGCCGCGCCGAGCCGTGCGCGCCGCGCCTCTGCTCGTCGCGTGCGGGAGGAAGAAGACGATGGGAAAAAAAGAAAGAACGAGAGAGAGAAACCGTGTGGGGCCCACATCTAGTTAGCGCACAGTAATCCTCCACCTAATGGTGATTAACCCACTCAATGACTTGTGGGGTCCCTGTTATTAAAATCTAAGAAAACTTAATTATAGATTTTGTGCCCATGACAGGTGGGACCCACCGGTGATTATATGGCCGGCTTGACCTCAGTCAACAGAGTCCGGACCCACCTGTCAATAGCACATCTCATTTCCTTTGAAAGAATAAAGATAAAGAAAAGGAAATAAGAATGGACCCACCTGTCAGCCTCTGAAGCTTGTGGATAAGGTTAGAATAAAAACAAATCACGTGCGCACAGTACACTTTCACAATTAGTTGAATTAATTCAAACTTGAATATTTAAACTAGCATAACTCACTCATTTTAACTCGGATTCGAATGAAACTTGAACCTAAATTCATCTAAAATCAAGATCTAATTGTTGGTAGCACTTTCTAAATTTACTTTGTACTGTTTGAATTTTTGGTGATTTTATTTGAATTCTAATTGAATTCAAATCAAATCATTCGCATGTACATATAGATTCCGAGATAGTGGTTGAGTTGACTGCAGAACAGGGACAGCAAGACAGTGAGCAAGGCAAGTCATCACTAATCTTTGAGCATGTTGGACCTATTGCGAACTTATTTTGATTTAAATAAAGTTTGCATGCTATTTATATGTGAATGTCCTAATTTGTTATATGCCATACCTTTGATATTGATTACCCATATAATCTTTGTAATCCATGATATCGTGTGTCTTTAGTCAATATCTGACAAATGCTTAGCCCATGCTAATTTAGATCCATGCATATTCATATTTATCAAAATGCTTTATGCTTGAACAATTACCTTATGGAAGGTAATTGAGATACGGCATGTGGAGACATGAGCACCACTTTGCCATGATATTGATGACATGATTTGTGAAAGGAAAAATAAAACTAAACAACTGTTTTCGACTGGGGCGGCTGGAGGACTTGGGTGGTGTCCGGTAAAGGCTAGTGTCGTCCCTGGTTAGTTAAGGACCGAGCCATGGAGCTAAGCATGAAACGACCTCAGTACAGCCATACTTCTCGAATGGGTATAGACCTAGTGGAGTAGATAGCCGTGGGGAGGCAGTATCCCTGCATAGTGGTTTCACTTAGGTGTGTGGACGAACAAGCAGTCTGCTGGCGGATACCCGATACGGATGGCTAGAGACTGACTTGTCAAGACTACAAGACTACAAGGAGATACCCAAAAGAGGACAGCATGGATTGGGTTCAACTACAGGATGCAATGTTAGGCTTGCGTGAGTTTTTCCCCCTCGGGAGCGCCAGAACTCCTCTCACTGCTAGAAACTTATGACGCCTAGAGTGCATGAGGATGTAAGTTCATGGAGCGGGTACTGCCAATGTGAGGTTATTGAAAGGCTTTGCCGTGGCAAGTCTCATTCGTTGGGACGTAGGCTAATTAATCTATCATTAGCAAATGTTTACTATAGCGCCACATTGTCAAATTATGGAGCAATTAGACTTAAAAGATTCGTCTCACAATTTACATGCAATCTGTGTAATTAGTTGTTTTTTTGTTTATATTTAATACTCCATGCATGTGTCCAAACATTCGATGTGTCATGGCAAAAAAATTTGGTAGGGGATCTAAACAGGCCCTCAGCATCAATATCAAGTACAACCCATGGAAAATCACTTCACCAGCACATCACATATATAGTAGTCCCTTCCAAGCATCAAATAGAGCAGTTGTTGAAGTTCATAATTATCAAGTACCAGGCTACTGGACTTGAATTGTATTACAGCAGTTCAATACTCATAATTATCAAATACCAGGCTACTGGTCTTGAATTGTCTATTACAGTAGTTCAATACTCATAATTGTCAAGTCCCAGGACACTGGTCTATTACAAAAAATTAAACTTGTCAACTACCAGCTCGGCTTGTTGTTTCTACATCTCTAATACAACAGTACTAATAAGCAGTAACTTCAGTGGCAACACAAAATAAAATGCAGCAATTAGTGAGATATGGCATGTACATCTAATAACACTGACATGTATCATATAACTCCCCCCATCTACAAGTAACCCCAACACATGCATACTTTAAAACCTCCAAAAAAGATGTCCCCATCTACAAGTAACTTCATCACAGAATTGACTTAAATCCATCAAAAAGGTGCCCCCATGTACAAGTAACTCCCTCACATTGATAATACTTTAAAGCCTCCAAAAAGGTGCCATTGCACAGCAAATCAAGTCAGTACCCTGCAGCAAACAATCAAATCAGCACCAATGAGACAACAAATGCCAAGATTTGCTGGAAGCTCTTGCATTTACTTACCCATCACTCCACAGTTGCCCCCTTGCCCCAAAGCTGGTCTGAAATGAGTGTACATGCCTTGATATGCCCCTCTCTAGCCCATGGCTCCATACGGCTGGTGTCCACAGCAATCATCTGGGTGAACTTCTCCAGTAGTTTGGTCTGTTGGTTAATGAGTTTGGCCTTGGTCTTCTCTTGAGTAGCTTGCAGCAGCAGGTTGGCTGCCTCAAGCTTCTCCTCAGAAAGCTTCTTTTGGAACTCTGTGATCTCCGCTGTTTCATCTTCTTGCCTTGCATAGGGACTTGATCAGCTCTTTGACCTCAGAAGAGCAATTAGCTTGCTTGCCCTTCTTTACCCTCTCGATACCCATAGGTCTCACCTAAGCCAGTTGCTCCTCAACCGGTGGTGCATTCACATCGAACTCGGCCCTAATCTTCCTAGGACCATGACCAAGCAAGGAAACATGAGCATTCCACTTGGGGGAATCACACATGGCCTTCCACCAGTACACCAGGGTAAATGGCTGACCCACTCTAGTTTGGTACATTTCCAAAGCTTAGTCCTGTCGACGTTTGAGATCACGACTATGGTATTTGGATGGTACGGGGATTATCGGTACCAGGGTATATGTGAGATTGAGGTAAAAAAGATGGAGATATGGATTTTTATACAGGTTCGGGCCCTTTATCTCACAGGTAATAGCCCTACTCTTGTTGACCGAAGCCGGTGTTGCTCTTTTATTCATCTAAGTCACACAAGTACAATAAATGGGATAACTCATCTAACTGTCGTCGACTTGGCGGCTAGATAACCAACTCGTAGTCGACAACAGGGTAGTCTTCCTCCTCGAATCCGCACTCGGCGAGATCAGAGATGGCGCTAGATCCCTTTGCCGGCCTTCATAGGCACTGGATGGGGTATGCCTAGGCTAATCTCTGATGTCGATATCCGACGGCTTGTCTTGGCATGTGTTGGCTTGTGTGTCGATTTGTATGTCTTGTGGCTTATCCCCTCTCCTCTTATGGGGGCTTGTATTTATACCCATAGATGCCCCCTTGTCCAAGTAGAACTAGGGAGACCAATATGGATACAATTCGGGTAGTCCTTGTCGTTTCCATATAGAACTCTATTTGTTCTTCCTTATCCGGAACTCCTTCTATATACGAGGTTTGTTTCCGTATAAGATATGGTATGTGGTGGGTCCTGCCGAGCTTAGTCAACTACTATTAGGTATGTGGTATATATAACCCTGACAGTAGCCCCTAACTTCAATGCAAATGAACGAGTTCATGTTCTCCACCGAAGACTTTGGAATAACTGTTGTCATGCTCACTTGACCGTTCTCGGTGAGATCAGAGATAGCGCTAGATTCCCCTTATCGGCCTCCGTAATCACTATATTTGATGAGGACAACCTCCACTTTACCTGCTAGCAAAGATACAAAAGTCGGGCGGCGACCGTGTGAGCCTCTGAATAATCCCACCTTGCTTAGCTTGGGAGGAGGAAACCACCTTGAAAGGGAGAGCCACCCTTCCCCTATTGGATTAGTCTTTTAGGGCGATTGGGCCTTTCCCTGAGTGGGTGTGCCTAAGAACTGTTGGGGTCCGGGCAATCTTAATTTGTTAGGCCTCGGCCAACCCTACTTGGGCCGGATCCTCATCAATTGGTATCAGAGTGCGGTTGCCCGTTAGGTAATTTATCTTCCCATAACCAGAAAATTGCCACACAGAAATATTTATTTTTTACCTAGACAATTTGAGCCGTTGCATTGTTCTACTAGATTTTGCTTTTTTGAATTCTAGATTGCATCGTTGTGTCAAGTGCTGGTTTAGTTTTAGATTTATTTACCTAGACAATTTGAGCCGTTGCATTGTTCTACTAGATTTTGCTTTTTTGAATTCTAGATTGCATCGTTGTGTCAAGTGTTGGTTTAGTTTTAGATTTATTTTTTAGTTTTGAGTATTGCATCTGTTCATCACTTAGGTCTAGGGTTCATCAGTCAAGTCTGTGTGAGTTGTATGTCAGTTTTGGGTCAAGTTTTGCATCTCGTCAGTTGTTGCTGGGACCTTGAAAAATTGAATCGTCTCGTCGTCGAGATTCCGGTTTTATACTTTTAAGACGTTTTTGTCGGTCAAGTTTGGAGTTGTGGCTAGGGTTTGCGCTTCTGCCGAATTCCCCTTTGGCTGAACCCCTCCCCATCCGCAACTACCACCTCCCCCCTCACGGCAATTTCTCCCGTGCCGCTTCCTCTATTATCAGATTGTTAGGTATTTTGGTGGTTGTAGATTTGAGATATTTTTATAAAAATGGAACCTATGTGATGTGAGCATTCCATTTTTGAGGTGATGCAATTTTAGTTTCACACTTTGTGTTTGAGTCCCTGTAATATTCATATTTACATTTGAGTCCCTGATCGAGGTCAGTGGTTAGTTCTTTTTAAAAAATGTAAAAGTAAAAACTAAATAAAGAAAGAAAAGGCAGAAAGGTGCAAAGAAAAAAGAAAGAAAAAGCCGCACCTAAAAAAAAAGAAAAAAAGCAGATAGGTGCTTAAAAAAAGTTTTACCAAAAAAGAAAAAAAACAATCATTCATCCTTTGAGTATGTTTTCAGAGTGCAGAGTTGTGCATTGATTCATATATAGTCCTTAGTGTTGTCGGGTGTTTGCTTGATTTAGAGTTGAGTCTAGGCTAGACCAGCACATTGACTAGTACTTTGAACTATTATTCAACTTTGCATTTTCTGATTAGTATAATTGCGTTCCTTTGCTACTAAATATTGTGCCTTCCAAGCTCCACATATGTACTTCTAGTCAGCACCGTTTTGATCCTTGTAATCGCCACATCACGTCCTTCAAGGTGTCACAAACCAGCCATCGGTTGTACCATCCTTAGCATCGCTGGTGAGACATTTGTAAGAGCTTGGTAAGACGCTTCCATTTGCTAGCCTCCACTACAATCCATGTTTTGTAGTTAATATGAACAATATTGTTATGTTGTTCTCTCTTTTCTACTAACAATGGCAGGTTACATCTCTTATGGATATGAGATAAAGTTGGATGGGAGACAAACCATAGCTGCTACATCACTTTCCACATATGCACGTAATGAAAGTACTTTGGTGCAACAAGTGCTAAGTTCACAAATAGAGAAAGTGGAGCAAAGGCAGTATCACGAATTATTTGAAACAATGTTTGTGGTTAAGGATAGAGCATGTCGTGTTATAATCGATAGTGAGAGTTGCAATAACTTTGTGAGTTCAGATTTGGTTGAGAAACTCGAGTTGCTTATACAACCGCATCCTCATCCATATTACATCAAATGGTTCAACTCGTATGGTAAGTTCAAGATAAATAGAATTGTGAGAATAAAATTTTCGATTGGAAGTTACCATGATATTGCAAATTTTAATCTTGTCCCTATGCAAGCATGTTCTTTGTTGTTTGGTCAACTAGGGGTGGGTATTCGGTCTAACCGAAAATTTCGGTCTCGGTCTTCGGTCTTTCGGTCTTTTCGGTCTTTGAAAAGTGAAGACCGAATTTCAGTGCAAAAATGTCAGGACCGACAAATTCGGTCTCGGTCCTGACCGAAATTCAACAATATTTTCATATATGCAAAGAAATAATGGAAACTTTCAACTCAAAAATCACAAAAAAAATTCGTAAGTACTTATGAGTAAAGACTCTTATTAGGTTGCATGCCTAGAAGAAGGTGAGATGTGAAAATTAGAGTTTAATCCTATTAAACATAGTGGATTGTAGGTTGTATTTAGACATTTTTTGGTAATTCGGTCTTTTCGGTCTATTCGGTTACCCGAGGAGACTAACCGAATTGACCGAACAAAATTCGGTCTTTCACTACCTAGGACCGAATTGATAACCGAATTTCTCGGTCTCGATCTTTTCGGTCTCGGTCTCGGTCTTTTCGGTTCGGTCTTTTTCTGTCCACCCCTATGGTCAACCATGGGTATATGATAATAATGGTTTGCGCAATTTTATTGCTAATACATACACATTTAGACATAATGGTCAAAAAATGAAATTGGAACCAATGAGTTTTTCTGAAATTTTCGAAGATAATCTTGAAAGGGTGAAGAATGGAATCGAAGAAATTTTCAAAGATAGTATTGAAAGGACGAAGAATAGACTCGATGAGATTTTCAGAGATACTGGGAATAATACTAATATTGTGATGCCTTCAACTTAGTTTGAGTTATTACAAAACGAACGTAATGTTGTGCCTATTGCTTTGGATACTAATATTTCGCAGGCATCTGAGAACAACCAAGGTAATGAGGAAGAGTAGAAAGACGGAGAGGAAAAAAACCTATCTATAGTTCCATGCATGCTGGAAGAATGTTCAATTGACCAAGCGCCTATAATTTCTAAAGAGGAGAATAAAGGTAATGATAATGATGCTACAACTACTCAAGGTATGCATAGTTATGATGTGCCAACTATGTCCACTACTTATGCTACATTAGAGCAACCCATAGTGGAAACAATTGCTGAAATACCTTTATCACAAAACAATTTGCTTGATGTTTCTTGTGATAAAGAAGAGTTGTGCGATGCTTCATTTATATCCATGCCACAACTAGTGAATGAACATGTTAGTTCTACAGTAGAGCCACCATGTGTTGAGTTTGAACATATTATTCACATTGCTAGAGAGAATGAAGAGCTTAAATTGATATCTTTTCTAAATACTTCAGGTTATATTCAATTTGATGATTTTTGTCCACTTAACTGTTTAGAAAAGAAATTATTTGCTAGATTTAAATTGCCATACCCTTCTGATGTGATTTTTCATATTATTAGCAATTATGATAGTAAAGGAAAATATAATGTGCATCAAGTATATATTTGTTCGAATTTGACTATACCTCCTTTTCATGATGAAATGTATTTTCTAGAGGACCGCATGCGTATAAGTAATTCTCTATCTAGTTCCTCTAGTTGTTTAAATGAGTTACATGTTGGTTTGCAAGAAGGGGAGTGTTGTGCTTTTTCGACGACAAAGAATTTAGGATCCAACCATATGGCCATCAAGAAATGTTCCTCACTGGATGTTGTGATAGATAAATATAAGTTCAATATGTTCCATGACAAGGTGAAACCGAGGACGGTTTCCAATCAAGAAGGGGAGGATGATGAGGACACAACTAGCTCAGATATAACCATGACTACCTTATGTATTAATCAACCAAAGGTGCATATGTTCTATATTAGAATTACATGTTATATATTTGAACAAACGTTGTTACACAATGAGTAATGAGTTTCGTGTGTTTTTGTTTGCAGAGGTACTTGCTTGGGCGAAGGATAAGAGACCGAGCGTAATGAATGCATAAATGATCAAAGAAGTTCATTGGGGACCAAACCAAAACCTTCTCCAAGTCTACTTCTACCTCACCACGTCACTTTTGGTCCATAGAAGACAAGAGATGAAGTTCTACACGTTTTGGATTCGGATTCGGGCCTCCTGATAGCATCAACTTCAAACTGACCTAGCCGCTGATCTAGAAGGAATTTCAGAAAGCTTATGGAGTCTACTTCAGATGGTTTTGGTCCCATGTTAAAATTCCTACCGAGCTGCCAGGAATCTGCAAAACAAGCCACGTATCTCATCCAGTCCGAATCTGATTTGGGTTTTGGGCCTTGTAATTGTGTCGTAGGCTTAGCCTAAGGGGGTGTGCGCCCTAGGGCAATCCTAGGACATCCCTAATCATTTTTATTCAGTAGCCGTCATTGTTTATAGTCGGGTTTTGCTTAGATTATTTTGTCGAGAACAGATTCGCCGCTAGATCGGTTTGTAAGACCCCAACTTGTGAGCTTAATCATTCATCTGCAATTTCGGTTATTCTATCTTGTTCTTATTTGTGTTCTTCGATTGGTGAATAGGGATTAACCTTCTCGGTGAGGTCATCCGCGTTTCGACACGGGTGATAACCAGAGGAGATGTGGTACTGCGATTCGGAGCTCAAGAGCGTGCGTGTTCAAGAAGCCGGATCGATTTGTGTCGTGACTCCGCCCAAATAGTTGTTTATCAGAACCTTTCGGAAGATTCGGAACCCTAGTGCACATCAAGTGGTATCAGAGCTGGGCCCTTGTTTAAGGGGGTGGAATGATGAGGACATCCTCCACTATTACCCGCTGGTAAAGACGCAAAAGTCGGGCGGCGACCGTGTGAGCCTCTGAATAATCCCACCTTGCTTAGCTTGGGAGGAGGAAGCCACCTTAAAAGGGAGAGCCACCCTTCCCCTATTGGACTAGTCTTTTAGGGCGATTGGGCCTTTCCCCAAGTGGGTGTGCCTAAGAACTATTGGGGTCCGGGCAACCTTAATTTGTTGGGACTCGGCCAACCCCACCTGAGCCGGATCGTTATCATTTGGTAAACACCTGACTCTAAACGATGATGGCTACTGAATAAAAATGATTAGGGACGTCCTAGGGTTGCCATAGGGCGCACACTTTCCAATAAGTACTCATAGGCCCCAAAATTCTTTCTAGATCAGCGGCTAGGTCCGTTTGAAGTTGATACTGTCAGGAGGCACGAATCCGAATCCAAAACGTGTAGAACTTCATCTCTTGTCTTCTATGGACCAAAAGTGACGTGGTGAAGTAGAAGTAGACTTGGAGAAGGTCTTGGTTTGGTCCCCAATCAACTTCTTTGATCATCCATGCATTCGTTATGCTCGGTCTCTTATCCTTCGCCCAAGCAAGTACCTTTGCAAACAAAAACACACGAAACACATTGTGTAGAACCGTTTGTTCAAATATATAACATGTAAATCTAATATAGAACATATGCACCTTTGGTTGATTAATACATAAGGTTGTCATGGTTATATCCGAGCTAGTTGTGTCCTCATCAATATTGGGTTTGTCTAGGTCCCAATGTCGACCGAGAAGGTATGGAGCATGCGACTAAGTCTCCCGTCTTGCTGTAATCGAGAATTTCGATTGGAGTCAAGAAATTCCATATCGGCAGGTACACCATCGCTTCGTTCAATATTCCTTATCGAAATCCAACAACCGTTCTCGGATAATCGAGAAGGCGCAAAGTTTGTGACAAAGCCTTGAAATATGACTTTCCTGAAATCAATACTCAGAATAGATTGTTAGATACAAATAGCCCCCGAGCGAACGCTCAAAGGGTAACTTGTTATAATATGTATGGAAAAATCGAAAATGATTTGAATCTGTGTGTGATAATAAAAGAGTATACTCGCTAGAGTTGCCCTCGGCAAACAGAGTTTGATACTCTTCCTTGCCCCCAGCTGTTTTTATGGAAAAACCATTTTCCACAAAGGCAGCTTAAATCTTATAACAAACCATGCTGAAGCTGACAAATCCTAGCCCCTGTTGATGGTCGTTAGCGATCAGTTTCGACCATCAATATTACCAAAATAGAGGATAACTAGTTATGCTTGCAATGCATATTCATGTTAGAATACTAATATTCCACTAGTATTAGGTCTACTAAATTTTTGCAGAGAATAACCATGAAGTGGAGGAGAATCGACATCAAATCAGACGATAAATCAATCGGACGATGTCAAGAATCAGACTTATGAATGAATGGGCCAAGAACTCAGAAATGACACGACCAATTGGGCCAAAATTCACAAGTTTGCAAAGAGAGGAAGTCTAAGAGGCCGCCAGCCAAAAATGGGTTGGATTGGACCAGCCCATGGTTGGACCGAACAAGGGGGTTCGGCCGAACCCCCATCTGCTCCGTTGGATGCAGGGTTTGGCGTGGACGTACAGGATTGCTCCCCAATGACGGTTAGAGGGCATTTCCGACCATTCCAACTGCCATAACCGTCATTGGGAGGCTATAGAAGGAGCTCTCATCCTCACTCTCTTCACACACCTGAAGCAAAGCTCTCTCATATTCTCTCAAGTTTAGTTTAGTGTTTATTAAGCTAGTGGAGTAGGAATAGAATAAAAATCGGAGTCCGGAAGCCTTTGGAAGAGTACGGGTATGGCTCTAGTAGTTTTCCTTTCCTCTTTTGTAAGCTTTGTACTTTTATTAGAATACTCTTCTTTATACATTTATGGTATTGAAATACTTTCCGAGTATATGAATGCCAACTTTATTTTATGTTTGTGTTATACTGATTTTGGAACAGGGATCTACGTAGTACGACATCAAAACAGACAAAAGACAAGGATTATACTGGTTCAAGCCCCTTATCAGGTAATAGCCATAGTCTAGTTTATATGGGATTGATGATAATGAGAACAGATTACAAAGAGAGTACCGAACAGACGGTACTGATGAGATCGTAGTCGAGGGATTCGACGAGATCTCCCAGCGAGTTGGCTCCGTGGACTCCGGCTTCGTAAACTTTGGTGGGTGTGTTGGCGATGAGATGCGATGCCCTTTGCTCTCCCTAGGGGTCCCTTTTATACCGTGTGATACCTTGACCCTCAATTAAGACTTGGGGATATGTAAACCGACATGATATACTAGAGATTTTACTCTTTTCCAGTAGGACTTTTGTGATTCCTTAACTTCGTGGAGATATCTTCCATAATCTGGGACAAACTCCTTACGGCGTATACGGAAACCAACCGTATTCGTGAAGGTATACCTTATCAGTATATTCCGTAAGTCGTAGGATAGAGGGTATGCCTTATCCGTAACCCTGACAGTAGCCCCCGACTTCAACTTAAATGAATTCATGTAACCGTAGAGATATAGAGTTATCGATAATGCTTTTCAGGGAGCTTATCTGTGCGGGTTTTGAATTTAAATTGAAGTCTGAACAACAATCCTCAACGAGCCTTAGGATTTTTCGGCGGCAATCTCTCTCCTTTCCTCGAAATACGAATCGTCAGGTAGTGCGCCTATTTAATGGGATTTTGGGATCCATTTCGAGTCCGCATGCCAAAAAACCTTCACTGTTCCCCAGCTTCTTCGGACTATTCATTTCCCCAATCTTCGACACCTTCCTCCGGCGATCCTCTCCGACGATCTACACTCGATGGCGGACCTCGACCAATTCTCCTCTGATGCGGCTGCGCTGAAGAAGCTCTACAAGGAGGGAGCCATCCTCCGAAGTAGACCTTGGCCAGGGAAGCAGGAGGTACTGATCCTTCTCCCGTTCTAGGTCGCATGGTAGCGGTAGAGGATTTCGTCCGGTGTGGCTTCTTGCCTCCTCCTTTCGAATTTCTTCTATTGATCTTAAACTTCTACGGCATTTCTCTTCTGCACCTAAACCCCAACTCCATTGCTTTCTTGAGCATTTTTGCTCACCTATGCGAGGCCTACATTAGGGTAGTGCCTTTCCTCGACCTCTTCCGCTTCTTCTACGAACTCCGGTGGATGGAAGCCAATAGGGTTTCGGGATGCTGCGGGTTTCGCCTCCTTGATGGCATGAAGGCGAAATACATCCCTTTCCAATGCCATACATCCCGGAGCAAATGGAGGTCGAGGTGGTTCTACCTCGAGCTCAAAGAACTCAACACGTTTCTTATCGTGCCCGAGGTCCAATCGGAGTGTTCCGAGGACTGGACCTTGAAACCACCCTTGACCGCCCCTCTCTCCAAGATTTTGTCGATGCCATGAGCGATCTCCGCGAGCGAGGACTGACCGGCTACGAAGTCGTTGAAGATTTCGTTAGTCGTCGGATCCAACCACTGCAAGCCCGAGCTCACCCTGCATTCGACTACGCCGGAACTGAGGACGTAACTCGGATTTCTTCGTGGGGTATTCGTCCTTGCATTGACCTTCTTTTTACTCCTGAAGTTGAAGTTGTAGACAAGATCTAACCACACTTATTTCCATTTTTGCTTGTTTCAGATCTTCCTGACGACACGGTGGTGCAGCGGGTCAGGGAGGTCTGATCAGCGTGCCCTCCACGGCCGAAGAGGTTTCGGCCCCGCTTTGCGACAAGTCAGCGGCCGAGAAGGCTGCCGTCATCAATGTAAGCGAGAACTGGGATGCCTCATATCTCTTATTCCTTTGAAGGGCCAAAGTGACTTCAACTATTGCAGACCTTGCCATTGACAGATGTAATCGACCCTCTTGTCGATCACCAGGCCTCTACCTCGCTGAAGGAGAAGGTCGACGCGGAAGTCGCCAAGGTCTCCTCCATCCCCGCTGCCGCCGGGAGTAGCGGCACCAAGCGGAAGCCGTGGGCAAGATCGAGTGCTCCCACCGGTTCTCGGCAGAGATCTGCCGGCTCCGAGGTAAGACGCACTGTCTTCGCTCTTTAACTTCCTTTCCGAAGATGTCGATAATGGGACCACGATTTGCTATCTTACGCAGGACATGAGCAGTTTGGCCCCTCCTCCGAAGAGGAGGACGTTGAAGCTGCCCGCCGGCAGGTAAGTGAAATTCTTGACCGATTTTGCTGTCGTGTTTTTGGTCCTCGCTGACGACGTCCGTTGAACTTGTCAGGAAAGCGGTAGTCTCCTCTCCAAGCGGGAGTGAGGTGGCAATAAGTGGATCTCCTGCCGCTGTCGCTCCTCGCGTGGAGGTTGCTCCCGTCGTTGCCGAGTCTACGGGGCCTGCTGCTGCTCCTGTGGTCGCGGCACCGCATGTCGTGACCACTTAGTCTGACATGGTGGCGGAGTGCCACCGCCTCCTCGACAACAGCTCCCGGGCGGTGGCGGCCTAGATAGATCGGGCGGAGGCCTGCGCGATGGCGGCGGACGGAAGGGTGGCTCAGCTAGAGGCGCAGCTCGAGGTCACCCGTGAGGACCTTCAGAAGATGAAGGAACTCGTGGCCGGCAACGAGATGCAGTGCCAAGGTTTGGAGAAGAGGATGAACGATACACAAGACATCCTCCTTTCCCTTCGCGATGCCCTCCGCAAGAGCTTCACCAGGCTGCACCAGCTGGCGTTGTCGTGCGGGGCGATGTCTTCTATCCCGACGCACCCCGACGAGACATCGCTGACGTCGGCGTTGTCGGAGCTCGCGGGCGAGATGGAGACCATCTCGTCGCGACATGCTGCCCACGTCGCGGAGGAGATCTCTAATGGGATCCACACAGGGGCGTGTCACGTCCTCGCGTGCGTGAAGCTGGCTCTCCCTAACGTCGATCTCAAGGAGATCTTGGCGAAGGGGGTAGCTGATACTACGCGGGAGAGCGTGATGGCCAGCATATCGGATCTCGGGGAGAGTGTCGTCCCCCTTTTTGAGGAGTAAATTTCTCCCGTCTTGTATTATGGTCTTTGTAAAAACACTTTCGTTGTTCTGCAGCAGCTTCTCTTTATGCGTCGTTTGTTTACTTGTCGCGTTCCTTTGCCTTCCGTAGCTGTGTAGATCCCGAGGACGTCCAGCAAGGCGGACATCCTGCTATCGAGATGGTTGATTTGCCTTCCTCGAGCGATGCTGTCAAGGACGGGGGATTAGACACGACTCACTGCCCGCCCGAGGACGGCGAAGTCGGTTCCCCACGCGAGAGTTCGGGTGTGATGTCTTAGAGAAGTTCCTGTTTTAAACTTGCGAGTTTGTTTTTAGGAGGTAGCAACTCTCACATCTTCTACCGTCTGCAGATCTTGACCGTGTCATCGCTGAACGGGATAGGCGTATCGACTACTGGAGGACGAAGTTTGAGGTCGCTGAACTCGAGCGATCACTCGAGGCCGTAAACAAGGACTAAGCCGTAGAGGCTCTCCGAGGTCGCGAGGTCTGGGTGAACTCATATCTCAAGAGCTGCTGCAGTGCTATAGCTGATATCTACCGTCAATTGAAGGTTGACCACCCGGAGCCCGAGGAGAATACGGCCGGCTACTTGTCTTGGATGAGGGGGGTGTGTGCTTAGCTCGAGGGCATAGGACAGCGTATCGACATCAGCCTAAAGGAGGAGTGTCGTCGTGCCAGCCGCTATGCCGGAGGCCACGTCCTTGCCTGCGTCCAAGATCATCGCCCGTAGATGGATCTCAGGTTCCTGCGTGGGGGTTTTTGCCGTTCTCGGTTGTCGGCGCGTGAGGTTGACCACTCGGCGCGATCCCTTGCGCCTTTTGCCAAGGAGGTGTTTGCTTCCATGGACTGGCAATGGCCGTCGTGGTAGATCTTAGTCCCTGTAAAAGAAACACCTGGCAAAAACTTTGTAATATATTATTATTGTTAAGAATTTGTAATCGGAAAGACCCTATCTACTGAATGCGTAAACAGGTCATGTCATGTGTGGGTACTACTCTTTTTACAGGCTGTCCCTGGCCCGTTGTCGAGTAAGTTACCCTCCCTAGCCCCCAGCCTTGTCCTCGGGGAAGTCCGTTCTCGCAGGGGAAGGCTCAATGACCCGTAACTTGCCTATCTGAAATTGCGATTTGCCTAGCCCCCAGCCATGAAGTTGGAAAAACCAATTTCCGATTACACGGCTTAGTTAATACACCTTTTGAGCACTCTTACATGACCAGGTCTTACATGGTTCGTTCGGCTCTTCGAATCAGACAAGCCCTTATCTGCTCTGGGCGTCCCCAGCCGAAATTCCCGTAGGTATGTCGGAGGTCTTGTCAAAACGACGTAAAGGGTCAATAGGTTCGTTTTCAAGAGTAGGTGTTATCGTGGTAAGGGATCTCCGGGAAAGACACTGATATATAAGAAGATCAAAATACCTTTAGATATTTGATTTGTACATGTTTGGGATACATTGACTTTATACATAGAATTTACGTAATTGATCAATGTTCCATGAGTTGGATAACTCGCGGCCATCGCCATCTGCAATCTTGAACGCACCCGGTCGCAGTGCTTGAACCACCGTGTACGGTCCTTTCCACTTAGGCGAGAGTTTGGTATGCCCTGCCTGGATTTGAACTCATCGGAGGAGGTAATCGCCGATGGAGAGTGTGTGAGCTCTAATGCGCTTCTCATGATATCGGCGAAGGGCCTGCTGGTATGCGGCTGCTCGGACGGCAACTCGTTCACGATGTTCCTCGAGAAGATTCACATCATCGCTTCGCCTTTCGTCCTGTTCCTCATCGATATACTTCTGTACGCGTGTACTCTGATGTCGTAACCCCGTTGGGAGCATGACTTCAGATCTGTATACGAGAAAGAAGGGTGTCTCCTTGTTGGATGTAGTTGGCGTGGTTCGTACGGCCCATAGGACTGAGGGAAGTTCCTCGACCCACTTTTTATCATAGGCCATGAGCCTATCGTGGACGCGAGTTTTAATCCCTTGTTTTACTATTCCGTTGGCCCGCTCGACTTGTCCATTGCTCTGAGGATGGGACATTGAGGCGAAGCAAATTTTGACCCCGAGTTCAATGCAGTAACCATTGTAGCATTTCACCCGAGAGTATTCCAAGGGTATCGTATTTATTTTATCACGTGGGAAGATCATGTAGAGAGAACTTGACTAATAATTTATATATTGCTTGTGATAATCATATTCTAAGAAGGGGTTAAGATAATCCAAGGGTAGAGTGACACACAAGCATTAACTACTCATTCTCATAATATATTATCTAAGCTAAGTGGAAAGAAAAGAGGAAGATAATCTATTCCTATACTTCTAATATACATAGTATACATACATTCTAGTTAACCGATATACTAGGTAATACCCTCTATCCGATGCTCTCCTGGTACTTCGAGAAGCCACCCCTAACTACCGAGTTCCTTACGACAGCCCGTCATGACCATACAATCGGGGCTAAATACAGAGGAATACCCTCCCCAGGGAATTAACTTAGGATTATATACCGGCGCGGAGGAATACCCATACTGAGCTGTCACCATCAGCGGCCCATCTCTCATCCGCAATATATAACCCCAAATAATGATATCCTGTAATCTAGACACCATGTCTAAACTAGCAGATACTACTCTAATATCATCGTCATGGCATAGAGTAATTGCATAAGCAAACACTATACCCGCACCAAAGCATCTCCCAGATAAGCTAGCCGTATATTCAGTATAACATGAACATAATGTAAAGTAGGTACTCATATACTCGGAAAGTATTTCAATACCATAAATGTATTTAGAAGAGTATTCTAATAAAAGTACAAAGCTTACAAAAGAGAAGAGAAAAGCTACTAGAGCCATACCCGAACTCTTCCAAAGGCTTCCGGGCTCCTAATTTCTACTCTATTCCTATTCCACCAGCTAGATACTACTAAACTAAACTTGAGAGAAATGAGAGAGCTATTGCTTGAGGTGTGTAAGTGAAGTGAGAAGAGGAGCTCCTTTTATAGGCAGGTAATGACAGTTGTGACGGTTGGAATGGTCGGTAATACTCTCCAACCGTCATTGGGGATCAAATCCAGCCGCCCATTCAAACCCTGCATCCATCAGCGCCACGGGAGGTTCGGCCAAACCCTATGGTTCGGCCGAACCATGGGCTGGCCCAACCCAGCCCATCTTCGGCTGGCGGCCTCCTTTGTTGTCCTCCTTCGTAGACTTGTGAATTTTGGCCCAATGTGTCATGTTATTTCTAAGTTCTTGCCCCATTCAAACATAAGTCTGGTTCTCGACACCGTCCGATTGATTTATCGTCTGAGTTGATGTCGATTCTCCTCCACTTTATTGTCATTCTCTGCAAAAGGTTAGTATACCTAATACTAGTGGAATATTATTATTCTAACAGATATATGCATTGCAAGCATCACTAGTTTTTCTCTATTTTGGTAATATTGACGGTCGAAACTGATCGATAACGACCGTCAACAGTGCTCAACGATTGTGCCGTCAACCAAAGACTTGATCATATTAGTTAAGGTGTTAACAAGCACTCCTCATTGATTGATCAAAGCTTGATGGACGGCGTAGTCAACTTGATCCTGGAAATTCTTGAACTCCAAGGGTTCTTCTTCCTCTGATTTGTCATCCTTTGGTTCATCATCCTTGGTCTTATCACTTTTAGCCTTACTATCCTTGGCGCTTTTGTCACCCTTAGATGTTCTTGACTCAGAATCATCACAGCAACCACCTTTAGCTTATACCTCTGCATGATCGTACCTGAACAAGTCTGCTTGAATGAATGTAAGTACTGACTCTTCAGATTGTTCATCATTTGTTCAAATTCTGCCTTCTGCTATGGCGTCAGCTTATCCAGTGTTATGGGGATGATGTTCTCAGGGTCAACCTCAGATGGCGGCTTAGTTGCTTGCTTATTGTCCACCATGGTGAAAAACGTCAAACCCGTGTCCCACCGGGCGTGCCAAAAGCGTGTTGATGCGAAAAACACACACTGGCCTGAGAGATCTGCTTAACTCTAGTGCAGGTCCAAAATCTTGCTTTCGGGTTCAAGGCGTGCCAGTTGCTTTGATCTTGCAATTAACAAGAAGAAAAGACAGAGAAAATAAGATTAAATCCATAAATGATAACCGATCGGCCGATAGCCGATGACGTATCGTTCATAATCTAGCCGATGTTACGCAAATCAGATCGGCCGTAATATATAAAATAGAATAAAGCTAAATCTACTTGATCGGCTGTAGATATTAACTATATATAATCTAGATCTCAAAGTATATTTAAATAAGTGATTGGGATAGATCGGTAGCGTACCGAGAGAGTATAAATCACTTATGTCTAAAAGTACTTTAAAACATAGATTAGATATGTTTACAGCATAGCCGATGTAGTAGATCTATACTACATCAAACCAAGATACTACTCCGATACTATTCAGATATTAAGATATTAAGATGCCTTAATAGATTAGTAACAAGCTTAATGTATCTCATCACGTCAATATCTTGATATAAAGGGCAGATTTAGTATATCAATGAAGCATATATTAAGTTAAATAACTAAATCAGGTAAGATCGGCCGAAACCACGATACTATCTTCATTAGTAGTCATAAAACAAGCTAAATATTGCAGTTATGGATATTACTTAATAGATCAAACTCAACCGATGCAGTATTAAGCATAAGAATAAATACAAGATTTAAGCGAGATGATGAAAACCTCAAAAAGATGGTAGATATAACTTATAATCTAAATTAACGACAACATCTAACTCTATCGGCTATATTCTAATGATATATATATTGGTTGGTTTAGGGTTAGACTATGATATTAAAATAGATTATAAAGGATATATGATAAGTCGATGATTTACATAAACAAGATTAGAGTGCCATAAAAATGTAAGCACTAATCCCAAGAACGCAAGCCGCCATAACAAGTTTTACCTCGCGTTGAAGATCGAAATCGATGCAGCTCAACCTAACAGCAAGAGCTCGTCGAAACAAAGTAAATAGAAAAAGTGGCGATGCGCCGAAAGTGGTATTGAACTGTTGTTGTAAATTACATAGGATCGGGTTATATTTATACCCGAGATACATGATATGTCCTTCTCGGACATGACTCTTACCTCTAACAAACTCTAAGATACATATGAACCTTCACGGCAGATTCTTGCCAAAACATATCTCTAAAGAAACTATTTAAAATATCCTAATTAATAGATACAGTTGCCTATCTGCGAGCTTATCTCTATCGTGGCAATCCTTGTGCAGCACGTTGATCAATCCCAGATACAGTTACAGCACTTTATCCACGAAATCGGCTATACCGGCTACATTGGCTATCTTCTATCCTCCAGCCGATGCCATCGCAGCCGATACGCACTCTATTCTTCAAATACAGTCCTCCGTAAAATCCACTTTGATTCCGATGTTGAACCGAGTTCATATCTTACCAAATTTGGTCGTTAACACAGGTCTAACTCAAACACTTGGCCAACAAGGTCCAACTCAAACAAATAGCATGACATGTATGTACTAAACTACAAGTGCATGCACATTAAAAATAGTAACCAGATTTAAATATAGAAATACTATTAAATAATATGGGATGCACGCTCCTCCTATTCCAACAAGAATTATGAATTAATCTTGCGTAGCTTTTCTTTAGATCGATAAATATCCAGCCAGAATGCTAATTACGTTGGCAGCATATCATCAACGTGCACTTGCATAGCTCCAATGTAAATATATTTTCTCTGCTTCTTTTCTTCCCTTTTCTTGTGAAAATTAACGCCTCTGAAAATATATTTGATGATAGACCAGCGCTAGTAAATTTCTCCATATTTTTACCATATTTCTCATCAAAATAAACAGCTCCAAATTGAAGACCAGATGATATTAGAGAATTACCGGCTACTATATTTGAATTATCGCTAGACATGTCTCCATGAATATCTTAAGGAGCTATGTGTTCATCATCCTGTCCTCCTTGAAACAAAGCCGTCCTCGGCTTTGGATTATCCTTAAATGGCTTCGTCATTTCAGCAATGATTATATTTTCATCATTCTTCCCACTTTCAACTCACAGATGTAGATAGAAAGCTAGACTGTAAAGATGGTTTATTAGCAACGGTCTTTGCTATTTCAGACCCATTGCAATAACGTTCAGAAACATTATCTAGAGAATTAATCATCACTATATCTTCATCTTCCTTACTAGGGATTTTATAATTACCGGCCATAATTTTAGGATCATTGCATGTGGAGATTATGGGTACCCCATACCCACACGGCATGGTTATCCGACTGGTTATAGGGGATAACTTATATCTATGAAATATGTAACGGATCATGACTTGGGTATTATGTTTCCATGTATATTATAAGATTGTAAAGTAGATTTAGGAAATCGATACCGTATTGGTTAAGGTTTCTATCTTGTAATCCTGCCCCCCATCCTATATAAGGTGGGCAGGAAGCCTTCTATGGGGCATGAGACACAACTAGATCGTCATATCTATACTACACCCGGCAGATTCAAATCCCCAAACAGGAGTAGGGTATTACCTCTCATTGAGAGGGTCTGAACCTGTCTAAATCCTTGTCTCCGAATCCATCCACTTTTAGGTCTCGTGCGCTACCCCTTTTTATTATTGCCGAATTCATGTTTCGACAGTTGGCGCGGCAGGTAGGGGTACATCGAGTTCCTATCAAAGAAGTGCGATGGAATCAATTCCAAAAGAAGCGTCGAGATTAATCTCAACAATTTCGACCACTCCAAACGTCTACTGGTTTGTCGTTTCAATATATTGTTAATCAGATTGATTTCTAATCATGGATTGCTCTTCTGTGAGACGCTTTGTTTGTGTGCATTCCCTGGTGGCTGATGAGATCTGTTGATCGCCTCCGCATAACCGTAAGCACCATGGCTTGGCGCTGGCGGAGAGCTTCTGCGTCCGATCTTGCCCAACGATTTGGCTGAAGTCGGCCAACATTCAACGGCTGATCTAATAGAGATCTATAATGAGATTTCGGATAGCATCGCCGGCTGCCGTGTCGAGTTCTCAACCGATCATCTGCCCGATTACAGCGATCATATTAATTAATTAATTACTATTTTTCACTAATCACAAGTTAATTTGTGATATATCTTTTTGCGTGTCTAATGAACGGTTGAGTCCGATTCATAAGAAGACAAGCTTCCTGACTACGGAAACATGGATTGGTCGGGTGATGTGTGGATGCATATCAAGCGTTCATGCTACAGGAGATTCATTGGCCAATCAATATATGCGAGCTGCATATACGCATTGATAAATGCAAACATGCATACACAAGCTTCTTTATACCCGTATTTATTTTATGTGATACTAAACAGATTAATCTGTTAATTGATTTATTTTACATGTACCCACGCCAATTGCCTCTGTCGCCGCTGCTGGGCATCCACATCTTCAGCAACCGGCCGCCTCGTCTGCCGCCGCCGACTGGTGTCTCCGCCTGCACGGCTAGTTTGTTATGCCACCGTTGTAGGACGTCTACATCTTCTCCGACAGGCCACCTCGTATGACGCCAACTGGTGCTATCGTCTTCACGGCTGGCCACGTTGCGGCCACCGCAAATAGGCGTCAGCATCTTCAACACAAGCTATCTACGTCTGTTGCCGACTGGTTTCTTCACTTCCATGGCTGCATGATTTTGCCACTAGTTATTGGCCTTATCGTCTTCACCGCCGGTCGTCTCGTCTGATGTTGATTGGTGTCCTCGCCTCTACGACTGGTTTATGTCGCTACCACTACTGATGGACGTCATCGTTTTTATTGCTGGTCGCCTTGTCTGATGCCTACTAGTTTGTTCGCCTCCACGGCTGCACGTCTTCGTCATCATTGACTGGCGTCATCATCATCGCTGGTTTGCCTTTGCCGCCGCTCAAGGACGTCTTCATTTTTGTTATCATTCTACTTCTTCCGTCGCCGACTGGTTATGCCGCCATCGACTGGTGTTTTTATCTTCACAACTACGCGTCTTCGCTACCGGTTTGCTTCTGTTGCCACCGACTTGTGTTCACTTCATCACGGCTGTGCAACTTTGTCACCATGGTAGAGCTACTTCATCTTCATTATTTTCGGCACCGACAAACTCTATAGCCTCTACTTCGCATGATTTGCCACTTCACCAACCACGACGTCTACAAGAGCCTCGACATCTCGGCATGTGTCACGAAATATGATGCCGTGTTATTTTACTACAACAAGTGGTGTTCCAATCTTCAGTATTTCTACTCGAACATCTTCAACACGTATCTTCATTCAAGCAATGACTTCTCAACGACAAGAAGCTACAGTTCTCGACTTTATGTTCAGTTGTTTCTCAACTAACCAAAGAGTCGGGGGCTACAGAAATACAAGACTCTCAAAATTCGACAAGCTTTATGTCAAGATGAAGCAATCAATCAATCAACAAGTCAATTCGGGGAGTTATTATCTTCATCTTCGCTTTAGAGCCGACATTTAATTTCAGCGACTCCAATTATTACACCGGCAATTTTGGCTTCTTCATGCCGCCACAATCTACTCCAAATTTTTCCAGTATCAAGTTTGAGATTTAATCTACATGTTCGGGAGTTTGGAGTTATCAACCAATCAGCTCAGTTTTGACGAGTTGGACAACAGCATCAACTCTCCTCCAAGTGAAGCATCTACAACAGCTATAACATTAATATGATGGATTATTGTCACTGACATCATCACCAGCACCTCTGCTTCATTGGCCCTGACATCCCCGCTGTTGCTAAAGGATGACTATGTGTTCGCCGACTTATTATTTCACCTTCACAGTTGACCTACTACACAAATGCTGATGAGCGTCTTCTTCATTATCATTGGCTGCTACACCGCTATTGACTAGATCGCCGACATCGTCATCTTCATCAACATCCTATCAAGCCATTTCAACATAGCCTACTCTGCTGCCGTTGATGGGCAACTTCGTCATCATAGCTGGCTATTTCTGTTGCCACTAATCATCATTACCGTCGGATGCGTTTGCCGTCGCCGACTATTTTCTTCATCTTCATGATTGGTGGATTTTGCCATCACCGTTGATTCGCGTCTACATCTTCATCGTCGGCTTGTTTTCATCGCCACCGACTGCTCTGGCGTTGTTTTTGGGCGCCTTCATCTTCACTGCTAGCTGACCTGACTGCTGCCGACTGGTTTCTTCGTCTGCATGGTTATGCGACTTCATCACCTTTGATTGATGTCATTATCTTTACCACCACCAACATCTTCGTCACTTCTGACGGGCGATATCATCCCCATGTTAGTCATCTTGCCTTCATGTCGACTGCATCAGCTATTGCCAATGGACAATTTTGACTATGACAGAAGGATAAGCTATATATGCTCAGGGGCTTATCAAACACAAGGATCATACCTTCAATTTGGACTTGTTCTGGATATATTCAACATGGATTCCTTGTCATGAGTCGATTTCTCATGCTCAACGACTGGACCACTCATTATTCCCCGTGAGGACCATCAGCTGAGTATATGCGCCAGTCGGGATTCAATTATCACATTTACTTTGGTATTCTCTACGAGGGATAATTACTCGGATCAGAAGCCATTCATATGAGCTACACTTGGTCTATATCACCCGGAAGATTTATTACTCGGGACATGTTACATGCGTCATCCTTTAAAGGGTGTCGAAGACATATTTTTGGCCTAGGCCTAATATGTCTGCAGCCCATATTTTCAGGTGTGGCCTGTCACGTTCTTTTAGGGACTTACGTATTTTTTGCATAGGCCAAAGTGCGCGTGATCAAGTGCCCAATACCTTAAAATCTTTTTATACCGCAGTTACTCAACTTTTTAGGAGTTGGTACAATGCATCTTAAAAGGTGTCAAACAGTAAAGCTTTATATAGCTGCCTCACTGACTTTTTTATTATATAGTCAAGGCGCTGTTTGATTTTATCAAGCAATTGATAGGATATAATATCGTTGCTTTTCTGCCACGTAAGTGTGCATTTTTATTGACCAATATTATGGCTTAGACTGATTATATGTTGTGGTTATTTTCCAGGCGGTTGGTAAATCCTTGATGAGTTTATTTACTCGGATGTTACACTACATATGCCATATATTTCCAGGTGTGGTGAAACCATGTGTCTTTTAGGGACTTAAGCACATCTGTTAAAGCAGTGTGCGCATGGTGAGTGCCCAATACTTTGGAAATTTCTTTATTCACAGCATTCAAGCTTTTTTATAGCTGTTTTGCTATGTGACTTTTTAATGATGTTGTCAGCTTTAGGTTGCACGCATTATATTTTACAAAGCTGTCGGTATATCACTCGGATCATGTTATTCGGAGATTGACACCGCATATGCTATATATTGATATCAAGTCACTTGGTTGACTATAATTATCGAAAACCACTCAGTTGGTTGGATTATTTATTCCTTGACTATATGCTTGGTTTGTTCAACTAACCACATAGTCGGGGGCTACACCTATTAGGTGCATCTAGTCGATGCACCTAAGTCTACATTCAATTATTTTTCAGCCCTCCACAGTCTTTGGATTTGGTAAAAGTTCTTGGGAGATCATGGCGAAGATGATTGAAGCACTCGGCTTTGGAGTAATCAAGTTCGAGAGAAGATTATCTTTTCGACTGTGAAGGTCTCAGGGGCTACTGTGGAGATTATGAGTACCCCATACCCACACGGCATGGTTATCCGACTGGTTATAGGGGATAACTTATATCTATGAAATATGTAATGGATCATGACTTGGGTATTACGTTTCCCTGTATATTATGGAACGGCTTAAAGTCCTAGTTTGATAAGATTGTAAAGTAGATTTAGGAAACCGATACCGTATTGGTTAAGGTTTCTATCTTGTAATCCTGCCCCCCCATCCTATATAAGGTGGGCAGGAGGCCTTCTAGGGGGCATGAGACACAACTAGATCGTCATATCTATACTACACCCAGCGGATTCAAATCTCCAAACAGGAGTAGGGTATTATCTCTCATTGAGAGGGCCTGAACCTGTCTAAATCCTTGTTTCTGCATCCATCCACTTTTAGGTCTCGTGCGCTACCCCTTTTTATTATTGCCGAATTCATGTTTCGACATTGCATAAATTCCCAGGTGAAATAATTCCAGCACTTATAGTCACATCATTCTCTCCCACTTGAAGCAAAGCCGTCCTCGGTTTTGAGGTAATTTCAGGAGCCTTTTTCTTGACTTTCACATCAGCAAATACCTCAGCATTAATAGCATTTTCAGGCATTGGTTGGAGCACATGATGAACTCCCTTGTGCACAAACGAATAATTTTTTTATTAGAACGACCACCATGAGTAGCATTAAGATCAAATTGCCATGGTCGACCCAACAACAAAGGACAAGCACTAGTCGCCGGTGCGACATCACAGTCCACTATATCAACATATTTTCCAATGGAGAATTTAACTCTCGCTTTATGAGTAATTTTGAGTGCACCACTTTGATGCATCTATTGGATATAACGCGGCATTGGAAGCCTCCGCGTAGACAAAGACAAAGCATGCACAAGATCTGTACTTATTGCATTTGTGAAACTTCCACCATCAATAATGATTTTGCATACCTTCTCTTAGAATTTTGCATGCAGACTGAAATATACTAGATCGCTGCCCCTTCACAGCAACAACAGATCCATCACTATGTACTTCTCGTGCCATCTATATCTATACTAATATATAAAGGAGGAGTTGTCTTCTTGCAATCGTACAGGTGAAATCAATGTAGTTAATCCCATCCGTCCATCTGCATATCTGATCTAATCTCATCCGTCCATCGCTATCTCATCAATCCCACCTGATTCCTCTCCAATGCTACAGTCAAATCATCAATACCCCACACCCTAACGTCGCACGGCATTCCCTCGGTCCCACTCCCACCTCCCACCAAAATCAATCGCGTGATTTCCTCCCAACCCCCACCACGCGATTTTCTGATTTCCTCCGCCTTCATCGCCGCCTCCTTCCCACTCCGCCACTCCGGGTGGTGCCTCTCTCACATCGGCTCCTGTGGCCGCTCCCGTCTTCGCCGCCGCCGCCGCCCGCCGGTGCCTCCCTCCACCACCACCTGGGCCCCGCCTCCTTGCCGTTCACGAGCAGGAGTTTCGGCGGGTTCGTGCGGGCGCCGTCGCGCCGCCACATATCGAGACTCGCTGTCCGTTTGCCGGGTAGCCCGCCTCCTCCACGGCCGTCCAGTCTGCCGCCCTCAACGCCGATCGTGCTGTCCAGTCCGCCCGCACCCTCCGCCGCCATCTCCAAAAGGTATAGATCCCCTCCTCCTACCCCTTCTCTCTCTTCCCCCATCTCTAATATGTTCTCTCTATCCATCAGTAGCCCTGCCGCCGCCACGAGATCCAGGTGAGCATGATGGAAGACGTGGATGCGGCTCCAGTGGTTGATTGGGTGGCAACGAGGATGAACCGCAGCTGACTGCACCCATGCACAACCGCAACCAACTAGCTAAAGGTACGACTACTAGTCCTTCGAGCAGCTAACCACCATGACGCAATTCCGTTTGAGCGGTGCTCCATGTGGCTTTCTAGTAGATTTGACCCCCAAATCGATATGATGTAGCATCAAATGATGTGAATACACTTCATGAGTTTTGCCTTTGATCGAGACGAACTCCTGATTATAGCGTCCTAAGCCCCATATGGTGCATGTCGGCATCCCTTTGTCTGTTCTAGGCCAGAAATTGGTGAAAGGTTTGTCAAGCGGTCTACTTTTGATTGAAAACATGGCTACTTAATTACTTATATTAATGTTGTTTATATGTGTGACTGATGTTCTACAGCTACATTTTGGTTATCTAATATAACTATTTTTTCTTTTAGTTTGGATAGATTTGGAGATGAAGCTTATTAATTTTTATATTTTGGTTCCGAAAAAGAAATAGAAATAATACATGTTGTTTTTCACGATCATTTTACATTGAAACAGAAATAAACTGACGACATCCTTTGTTTACATCAGATGTGATCTTTCTAAAAGATTATGTGTTTATGCTGTTATTGCACTTGTCATACATGTTAGAATAAGACTAAAATCAGGCCTCAATTTTTGACATCCAACTATTTGTTTTGTCTGTATAGCAACGAAGCCTATTCTCTTCAAAAAAAAAATTGGCATAAATATGCTGAAAATGAGCTTATGCTAATCCTGAGATAAAAAGGGGCTGCAGGGATGTTGGGGCTTTGGTCCTTGAGATCATGCATATTGCAAGAGAAACATAATCTGAGTTTCAAAAGTGGATGGTGCAGCTGTTCCGTTTGATTGCAAAATGCCCGAATAGCTTTGACTTTCAAGTAAGTTTCTTTCCAAATTCAGAACTCTAATTTCATATATGCCTTGATTAATATTTGTTCATGATCCTCTATGTATCATGCTCTGCATTTATGTTTGCAACTATCCAGTATCCGCTTCATGATTTAACAAAGGGTTTGATTATGATTGGTTACTATCAGGTGTTTGGGGTCAAGTCTGTAGTTTGCAAGGAGTGAACCTCATTGTCCGTTCGTTGGGGAGACCTCCTCCTCCACCGCTGTCCAGTCCGCTGCCCCCAGTTCGCACGTTCGAGGGGGAACATTGATTTGTTCTTTAGAAATTCAATAAATAGGCATTTGTACGTGTGGCATCCGATGGTTATATGCTATGGTCATTTTTCATTAAATGTTGACTCAACTTTGTGGTATGTTTTCAGTTTCATTTAGCCATTAAACTCTGGAGGAACTACAGAATAAACTTGTAGATGCAGAGGCCAGAATGGATTTGTAAGAGGCAATGGATTTTTGTATTCAGTAATCTTTGATTTCAGGTAAATTAAAGATCATTGCACAATCAAGAAATATATTTTGTGAATGTTTGCAATAACTTGCATGGTGGTAACCTTCTGTTTCAGCTTGTCAATTTGATGCGTAACCTTCTGTTTCAATTTGTCAATTTTTTGTTCATCCTTGTTTTTATTATGATCCCAAAGATCACCACTTTGTCTGGCATTTGAGATGGAAGAAAGTTAACATTAGGATTATCATTTTGTATGTTGTCCTAAACTGAGCACAATGGCTGATTTCAGATAGAAACAACACCTTTTGTCAGTTGCCAGGCTGAAGCATTAGAAGGGGTTTGTCTTATTTTTAATATTGAAGCCCAACGGGTAGATCTTGGAAGATTATTTGGGGCTTTCCAAAAAGAACTGTTTGAAAAATATTTTGATTTTTAGATTAGAGACATGAAGCTGTCTTGATCAGAGGCAATTCTCCAAGCAGTTTGGATTAAGATGCTTTGATAACCTGCCTGCAAATCTCTAATACCGAAGCCACCTTCAGAAATTGGCTCTAGCTACCAATGTCATTCCAATATTTAATATGCATACCTCCATCCTTTTGAATGCCAGTCCAGAATTTTCTAACGATAGCTGTGAGCTTTGAAATAAGGGTTTTGGAATGAAGAAATGTCAACATGTTATAGGTAGGAATGGAGGAAAACACATATTTTCTGAGAGCTAACCTTCCAATACGATGTCTAGAGCATGTTGTTCTATAAGGACTTATTGGTGGATTGCTATAAAGTTGTACATTACAAACTAGGTTACTGGGCGGGTGATGTACTCCCTCCGTTTCCCAATGTAAGTCATTCTAGCATTTCCACATTCATATTGATGCTAATGAATCTAGACACGGAGGAAGTATATACTTATGTCGTGAGCATTAATATGAAGAAAAAATGTGTTATTTGAAACTTTCCAAACTCTTAATTTGGCATATTCCAAACATTTTTACTTCCACCAGTGTATATATAAAAATTTTACATGATATAAGCTAACATTTGGCTTTTCCACGATTGGCCCAAATTCAATAACAGTGTGTTTGATGCAATTTCCTTGAAATTGAATTTTCAAAATTATGCAATATGGTAGATTTGTACGTTAGTTGGAGGCAAGTATTTTTGGAATTTATATTGGTCATGACGTGCATTGCACATGCACGATTACTAGTCATGGATAAACCATCACATCCATGCAGGTCAGGCACTTCACCCTTTAGCAATATTTGAGAATCTCTTCTTGGATTTCTGTAGAACGATAAATTGGCTTGGTAGCTAGAGATTGTAGGACAGCAGCAGCAACAACCTTTTCCAGTGAATCAAGTGAATAAACAAACTTTCGTCGCAACACACACGTCATATCTTCCCATGTCCGACAAGGGTCATCCACATGAAGCCACCATAGCAATACATCTTTATCAAATGTCTCTTCTGCATAATACATCTTTACCACTAATTTAAAACCACGACCCTCAAAAAAATTCTCCATCTTATGTTGCCAATCAAAATATTCAAGAGGACGTGTTTCTAAAGATAGCTTTGGCATAAATTTCATTTTCTCGAGCAAACAAAATTGATCCATCTTAACAAAGAAGCCAAAAGAAATACCAAGCTGTATCGTGAGCAACCCAAAAACTGGCGCCACTGTTGGTGATGGGGTGGAGGTGGGTTTCCGCGTAGGTTGCAACTGCTTCTGGACAATGGCTGATTGGAGACACGTAGCAGCATGCGCATAGTCACGTGTAAGGCTGACGCCCTCCTCTACCGCCGGCTGCCACTGCCTCTCCGTTGCGAGAGAGGAGAGGGGAGATAGTTGGAGGGAGATGGGGAGATGAGGAACAAGAGGAGGGCTGAGAATTACATGTGGGCCTCACGTGGGCTCACCTTTTAAAAAATAATTTATATGTGAAACTGACATGTGGGTCCCACGAGGTTTATTATTTTTCCAGATCAAATTGCCACGTAAGCGCCACGTCAATGCCACATCAAATGAAGACTAAGTCAAATTAGACACATAGGCTAAAACCGCCATCCAAACCGTCGAAGGATGAAAATCGGATTTGGTTTTGACAGTTGAAGACCGTTGTAGTCTCTGGTTCTGGTTTTACGGTTGAAGGATGAAAATCGGATTTGGTTGACAAGTCAAGGGAGCTTAAATGAACTTATTCCTTCAACGTTAACATGAGGGCAGCTTCATAAGTGGCGACCGACCGACCACATCCACTTTCCCCACCCGAAAGCGTCGGCCTTCGCAAACCCTAAGAAATCCTCCACCAAAGCGATCCCAACCCTCTCCCCCGGCCGCCGCCGCCGCCGCCGCACCCTCCTCCGCCTCCGAAACCCTAAAATCCTCCCGTCCCGTAGCCGCTGATTCATCATGAGCTCATGTGAAGCAGCCACGCTGGAGGGATTGCAGCCCCGGATGCCATCGGCTGTAAAGCGAGCTCGAATCCGCCGGGAATCCCATCCGGGCTGGGTAATGCTCGATTGCCGCGTCGGCGACATGAGCGGGGACGATGACCTTGGAGCAATCACCCTGGCAAAAGGAACCACCTCCACCGGCGACGGCATCACCGTTGCCTTCAGCGCGGCGGCTCCCCCGGCGATTTCCCGCCTCTTGTTCGCCTTGCATCCAAACAAGAACAGGCAAACCTCGGACTCAGACTCGTTGGACTCGGACTCGTCGGACTCCGACTCCGACGAGAACGATTCCTCCGCCAGAGGCAGTCATAGCGGCCCACGGCAACTCCGTCCTCCTGAGCTGCATTTTCAACGTCAGGGACCCAATAACGCCGTACGTTGCCTCCCTCCGTGAAGAGCTGTTCATCTACCAGCCTGCTAGCGCGGTTGATCTCACGAGGCTCCCCCCTTGCTATCATGGCGTCATCAACATTGACGGGAGCAGGAACACTGGGATACTGTGCCGCAACAATGGAGAGTTTGTTGTGGCTCACCTTGGAGGGATGACTTCAGTAGGAGATGGTGGCTCGGGTTTGCCGATCCCTCGCCCAGTGGCGGCTGAGCTGTGCAAGTATGTTGGCGGCTTCTGGGGCACTAATTGGTTGCGAATCCGTCATGCTGCGGGTGAAGACCAGGATTTGTGCTGGTGGGAGACTGACTTGGTTGTGCCTTTCGGTGATTCTTTGTGCTGGGTGGATTACTTGAGGGGCATATTGTTCTGTGATGTTTTCAGTCCAATCCCTGATTTCCGCTATGTCCGGCTGCCTGTGAATCCTTACCCAGGTTCGTATGATCAAGAGCTTGCCATGAGAGGATCCATGCATATGTATAGAAGCGTGTGCGTGACAAAAAATGGAGACATGAGGTTTGTTGATGTGGCTTCCGAAGACACTTGGTTTTCTGCAGGCAACGACCTAGAAAGCTGTCCTACTCCTTTCACTATCACCTCCTGGACATTGACCAGCGATCGGCTTTCGTGGATAAAGGATGCCTCTCTAGATGCTAATGTTTTTTTCTCCCTTGCCTGCAATGAACATCTTCCTCAGATTGTACCGGAATTCCCTCTTGTTGACATGGAAGATCCCAATGTCATCTACTTCACATTGCCCCTGGAAGAAGGTTCTAATGATAAGGCAGCCTTCGTTGCACTTGACATGATAAGGAGGACTCTAGGCTTGCGAAACACTTATACGTTAAGAAGCACCTTGAAACCTGGTGACGACAACAGCTCAACCTCCTGCAACCTCTTTGGCAATGAGCCATTCCTACCTTTTGAATTCTCCAACTACCTGAATTTGGATGCAGCTTACAGCAGGTAATGATGCACTTTTGTACTTTAACTTTTCCTGGTTGTGCATCACCTCGCTGTCTAATGGCTAGTTGTGTTAATTTTTCTAGGTATTTCCTTTCATGTCAATATATTGGAATCAGTTGCCATTGTAGATCTTATACATTCTGTATCCTCTGGACAAGCGGACAGTACAGATGTATATTGGGTGGACCGGCCCAGAGTGAAACTAAAATTGCAGCCCTTAGTGTAAGATAAAAAATTTGTTGCTCGGTGGACATGACATGATACCAAGTACAGGCTAATAATAGAAAAAAAAAGTACATATTAGCGGTCAAACACAAACTCATTAATACAAAATGATAAAAAATATCAGATTAATTAAAACAATCTTACCAATCATTATGTTGAACTAGCAAATCGATCACTCACTATAGTATGTATGATTGTATGCTTGATTAATCAATTCATCCCTTGATGACTTATTGTAATTATGTGAAAAACAGATTAATCATCCCTTAGTTTGGAACTCTCACTAGAGGACACTGACCCTTTTGGGTTCCTAATCCCGTCACCCTGATTATCACATATATGATTAGCAATCCCCAACATGAAGTAATGAAATGGAATTGAAATTCGACTCACTCTGCAAGATTAAAACACTGACTACATGTAGACAAAATGAAGAAGCGAGATTATTGTTTGGAACCTTGGACGTGGCAGCCGGGCAGGGCTTGATCATTTAATCCCAGGTATTCCACAGGGGGACGAGGAGCTTGATCGCGATTCAACCGGCAGGGTGGCACAGAGTTGTGATGGCCTATGCTGTCATGTGGCACGGTGGAATTGGGAACGATGCGTGCAGCACTCAAGGCGCAAAAACCTACTACACGCTGCAAGACAATAAGGCCCTAAACTTGTTGATCTGACGACCTGCGCTAGTACTAGGTGGGCCCCCCTGATTTCTGGGGGGCCAGAGTGGGTCCCCCTCTTGCCCCCCTCAGGGCTGGGCTGATATCGAGTCATGTTATTTGGCACTCGCATGGCCCTACAGCACTATGCTGCTTGGCTCCTCAAGATTCTTTGGTGGTGCTACATTGCTTTCTTGCTTCTCTATAGTGCTTCTTAAGTGATCTCTTCAGAGAGGGAACATTTTTTTGGGTAGTCTGTGGATTGTTGTTTTGGTTCTATACCGTATTTTGTTAACCTATAGGAGGTGAAAATTATGTATACAAAGTAAGGAAAAGAACAAAAAGATCTTCCATGAAACATACTTGCGGTTTTCCCCATCACAATTCACTTCTTATGGCATATTCCCATTAATAAATGGTAGTATGCCTTTGTTAGTGCTAGAGAAATTTGTTGCATGTATGTTTGGCTGAGTCATAACCAATGTTTGTTCTGATAGTTCAAAGGCATATATTTTGTTACTGCTGCTGCTGCTTGTTATATACATTTAAAACAAATTAAATCAGGTTAGCTGGCAGAATATGACCCTTTTCTTCTTCTTCCCCCACCCCTTCCTCCCTCTAGATATCTTAGATTCTAGAGCTGTAACTACAGGAGGGTATTTTATCAGTTGGCATCTAGATTCTGGTGGAGGCTATATCCTTGAATGACATCTAATTGGACAGTACACAATCGATTAGTTGCCATCTCAAAGTATTCTTCTTTTAACCATCAATTGTATCATGATTTCCCATGCTTCACGGTAGGCTGCTTTGTAGTTAGCCTTAGTGGGCATCTTTTTTAACAAGAAGACATTCACAGGCAGTATTTATAACCATATGTGCTCCTGGAAATACACAAGTTGAGAAACTCAAACCATCTTATGCTTTTGAGATGTCGGCCACTGCTACCATGACACTTACTCTTCTTTTCCTTTTTTACAATTACTGCAATCTTTGCTTAATAGTCATGTGCTGATTTCCTAATATAGACAAGCATTATTGGTATAAATTTTAATCTGATCGATGTCCATTATTCAACTTAGATTACATTATAAGTACTAGGATGTAAAACATATTCATTCTTCTAGTTGATAAGACATGATTGGTGACAAAGCTAGAATACGTTTTTAACTTGATAATTCACCACTTACTTTCATCCATGTCAGGAAATGAAGGCCATGGGAATAACAAGCGGCCTGAATCCTTGAGGACCTCGACGTTCTACACGTTTCTTGGGAATGAATGATGCCCGCTAATCGCCTGAGGCGGGAGGGCACTACCACGTTTTGTACTTCAAATCCTACTGTTGTGTCTGGAACAGCTTGTATACCCTCAGGCTATCCTGTATCTCTATTGCTATGCTAAGTTAAAACTATAGACCCCCATATTCATGTAGTGCGGATGCTATTTGTAAGTTATGTAGTGTGGATGCTGTAGCAGGCGATTTTGAGCACGATTCGCTGGGGAAAATTTGGGGGAAAGGAAGAGATTAATTATTCCCAATCAATTTGGAATGGTGGCAAATTATTTGGCCGATTTAGGGTTTCATGGGGGAATAAGTCCACTTTGACTCCCTTAAAATTGACGCGAATCTAATCCGTGACCCTAAACCTCAAAACCAAGATATCTTGATCCGTAAATTGGTAA
Source organism: Oryza glaberrima (assembly GCF_000147395.1). Classification (NCBI taxonomy): domain Eukaryota; kingdom Viridiplantae; phylum Streptophyta; class Magnoliopsida; order Poales; family Poaceae; genus Oryza; species Oryza glaberrima. The sequence continues at coordinate 12,623,846 of NC_068326.1, forward strand.
AATCAGTGCAATTTGACTCTCTCGGAGGTATTGGAGAGCGGTTTCGTTGACATGGCGTGCACGTGGTGGTGTTTACCTGGTCTTCGTTCGACGTGGCGCATATAGGCGGCATTAGAATTGAAAACATATACGTGGGACCTATTCGTCATTCTCACACAAGAAAAATTTCTAGGGCCCACTAACATGTGGGACCTACATGTCAATCTATCCCTTCTTCCTCCCTCTCCCTCCTTCGTCGGGTAGGGGCTAGTGATGGCGGCAGGTGGGGGTCTGGAGTGGTTGCGGCGACAATGTGGGACCTACCTGTTGGCAGCTTGACGCGTGCGAGGCCAGCACCTTGCTCCGCCTACCAAATCCAACAACGAGCCCATTTGCTGCGTACGCTGCTAGCTTATCCTCCTCCAGTTGGCTGCTCCCCTGTTGTGAGCCATCGACAACAGAGAGAGTAGTGCGGTGCTTGCCATGGATGCGAGCCGCCATTGTTGATTGGGGTGGGCCAGGATTGGGGATTGGGGGAAGAAATGGAGGGATGGTGAGAGAGAGGCGGCGGTCAAAGGGAGGGGCTAACATGTGGGTCCCACATAATTAGTGGGGCCCACAATATTTTTTTAATGACAAATAGGTCCCACATATATTTTTTTAATCCTAATGCCATATGAGCACCGTGTCAATACCACGTCGGACGAAGACCAAGTTAACACCGCCACGTAGACCGTTAGTGAAACAACTCTCTAAAACCAACGAGGGAGTCAAATTGCACCGGTTTTAACAGTTTACGGGTCAAGATATCTGGTTTTGCAGTTCAGGGTCATGGATTAGTTTCAGGTCACTTTTTAAGGGAGTCTAAGTAGACTTATTCCTTTCACTGGAGAGAGGTGGGAGATGGGTCCAATAGGCGAGCGGCGCGAGGGGGGGCGTGGGCCGGTCGTTTGCTGAGCGAGGGATGGAAGTGGCCAAGGAAAGTGGGGCCACGGCGCAAGGTGGGCTGAACGGAAGGAGGAGCAGGCCGGGCCGGGGCAAGCCGATGAGGAGGGTGGGAAGGAAAAGTGAGGAGGGGGAGATGGAGCTCGGACCGGGACAGTAGAAGGAAGAAGAGGGATGGGAAAGGGACTTTGGTCTTTGGCGACGGGCCGAAGGAGGGGACTTTGGTCTTTGGGTCATAGTGGGAGGAAAAGGACGATGCCCGGGAAGGAGGGAAAAAGAGGGATGGGGAGGAGACTTTAGTGTTGTTCTGGGAAGGGAGAGGGGGATAACTTTGGGCCAGATTTGGCTGAAAGGAAAGAGGGGAGTTCGTTTTATCTTTTTCTTTTTATAAACTCTATTAATTATTTTTATTGCTTAATAACTATTTCCAATGCTCTGAGAATTCAAGTAAAAATTGAGAATGTATTTTGGACCATGCTCGGCGCCACTGCCGGTGACAGAGTGGAGGTGGGTTTCCACGCAGGTTGCAACTTCTTCTGGACGACGGCTGCTCAGAAACACGTAGCAGCATGCGTAGAGTCACGTGAAAGGCTGACGCCCTCCTCTACCGCTGGCTGCTGCTGGCGCTACCTCTCGTCGCGAGAGAGGAGAGGGGAGAGAGTTGGAGGGGGATGGGGAGAGGAGGAAGAAGAGGAGGGCAGAGAATGATATGTGGGGCCCACGTGGGCCCACCTCTTTAAAAATAATTTATGTGTGAAACTGACATGTGAGTCTCACGAGGTTTATTATTTTTTCAGATCAAATTACCACGTAAGCGTCACGTCAATACCACATCAAATGATGTGATGGAAAAGTTGGAAGTTTGAAGAAAAATTTTGAAATTAAACACGGCGTTACTAGATGTAGGGGCACACCATTGGCACGCCTCCTGTACATAGTTTGGAATTAATAATAAGTCTTTCAGTCGGTACGAAGTAAACCGCAATCATACAGCCCATAAAGTAAGCACGCATATGCAACTGTAAACACCGCGAAAATAAAAGGTAGGGACCTCAGATTGACCAATTAACAACACACCATACTCACAATCACACACCGTGTCTCTTAAGGAGCAAGCAGACACCACCCATGGAAGACGGAACACAATATCATAAAAATACCAATGTAGAAACAAACCAAGATTTGAAAGTGCTTAACCTGCCTAAGGTGGGGACAAGTTTCATTTGCATGTCCGTCTTTACGACATCCATCCATGATAAATGAAAGAAAGAAATAAGGCAATTGCTAACCGAATGTTTATAGGTACAGAACCTGCAAACTTGAGTTGTTGCTTACTCAGTTGCACTTGCTAATTAAAGCAATTTGCTTCAACTAAACCTGTGTGACATGGGCCCCTTTCTTTTCTAGATTTCTGTTTGCTGATGTATCAAGCTGGATATTGTGAGATGTCAGAAAGCCTTCTGCCAAACTTAGGAAGGAAATGAAATTAATTAATTATGAACATAAAAAACAAGTTAGCATGAAATAGAACACCAACAATTTTGGAATGACTAATTTGAAGAGGAAATACTCCTCTTTTTTCTCTGAAGTAGAATATGGTTTCTATTTCACAGTAAACTTGGCAATAATATATGGATATATAGAAATATTCTGAATCAACAAAGATATAAACTCCAATCCCTATCCTTCGTATCATGTGCAGTTAAGAATGTGATATCACGTTATGACAATAACCCCAGTGATTGCAATTTTGGAAATTTCAGACCCCACCAACAAGTCAATATATTGACCAAAAATTTTGGATTTTCTCGATTCTTTGTTGTATTTGGTCAAAGTTTATTCAATTCTAAAAAGGAGTCCAAAAAGTTTCAAAAATCATGAAATTTCATAAATTCCGGTCCTACCAAAATTCGCAACGAAATCAAAAGTGCAAACCCTAACCTAATTTGTATTTCACATTATGAATAGCAGACCACACATACGACAGCATTAAAATAATGGCCAGCATTGGTATATGGATAATGGTCAGAATATTTGCTGAACATTAAGAACACCATCTTCTATATGTGTGCTTGAAATGAAAAACCTTCAACATGACAAAATAGTTAACCTTTTATCTACTACAGATAAATTACCAAAATATTTGATTTTTACTGTCTAGACAGATTTGAGTTCCTCAAAAAGTTAAGACGATGGTGCACTGCTTGATTGCTAACTCAGGCTGAGTTATTTTGGTCACTTTCCCAACCCATCTCTCTCATTTTCTGCTTGCACACTTTTCAAACTGCTAACAATGTATTTTTTTGCAAATATATATATATATATATATATATATATATATATATATATACACGAAAGTTGCTTTAAAAAAATTATATTAATTCATTTTCAAGTTTTTTAGCTAATACTTAATTAATCACGCGTTAATATATACATCATTTCGTGTGCCAGAGACAACCCCTCCTCACCGAACATAGCCTCAGTGACTCTAGTAGTCTAGTTTCATACTCCAATTGTTTCATAGGTGAAACCGTAAAAGAGGTGTACAAGGCAAGAAACCAACATAACAGTAGTAGAGCTCATAAAAAATAACACAGTAAAACAATATGCCAAGACATCTGAATGGATTGGAGAACAAGACGATGTAGAGGAGGGGCTGCAGGAAGTTACCATGAAACTTATCTTTAATCTGGCAATTCCCGAGTAAACCTGCTTTGTGGCTGACCATGTCGTTAATTTACATCCACTGTCTCGCAAAGCGTGGGCGTCACTATGGCTGCAACAGTCATTGTCGTTCCTTGGGATAGGGGTGGATATCGAGCTGGCTCAGCTCGGCTCGACTCATTAGGATAACAAGCTAGCTCGGCTCGGCTCGTTACCAAGCTCGAGCTAGCTCGTTTAGCTCGCGAGCTTGATCTAGCAAGTGTTGGGATTGCTCACTCACAGCTACAAGTGTTAATCACAAACACTTTTGTCTCTCTTTGGTGGGAAATCACTTCCTCTCTCTCTCTACCGTGTTTTTGCCACAAACACACACGCACAAAGGCTTCTCAGGTGGACACACACAAGCAGCACAAGATGTAAGTTTCTGTTGATTCAACCACCCACGGCCTCATCATTTTTCTCATTATATATAGACTCAAATTACATGCAAAGGATAACAACCAGCCAATTCTCTTGACCGGGACTCACGCCATGCACTAACAAACCAAACCTCTATTCAAGGCTGCATGTATACCTACATGCAAGCTAACAACCAGAACGTGCATCTATCCACTATTGCGTGCATACTGCGTTTCCACGCCAACGAATGACACAGCCATCTCGGTCACTTCGCGAAGTCATGGCGCACGACGTTCTCCCGCAACATCTCACGTACCCGGCTGTCTTGCACGGCTTCTCGGCCATCTTCGCGTACGCATCTCGCATACAACCACAAGCTTCTTCGGGTACCATATCCTGCTACCTATACATTTATTTTCTACATGCGACCAAAGTAAACATGCTAATGCTAATGACAAGATTATTTCTAACAGCAACAACACGCCCAGTCGCGTAGAACAGCAGGGACGAGCGAGCAGCGCAAGTAGATAATCAGCAATCAAGCAGGAGGACGATGCACCTAGTGCCACAGCTGCGCCGGCGGATCACCTCGTGGGAGTGGCGGGTTTTACGGCACCGCATCTTGTCATACGCCACACTATGCTGCCTTGGATGCATGGATGGGAAGAATAGGTACGACGGGCGGCGAACGCCGGCGGCTTGACCGGAAGGAGATGGAGGAGTTGTCTTGCCCAGGCGAGCGAGCTGGTGATGGTGTCGAGTGCTTGTGGTGCCGAGAGTCGTCGACGCCAAGGGCTTGTGGCATTGAGCTGCCGGCTGCTGCTACGTACTATGGGCGGTCGGCCAGTGGGCGGAGGTGCCTCGACGTGGCGCTTGTTGCCGTGGTGCGGATCCGCGCGGGCTGCTCCAAGCTGCGCTGCTGCCGCTGCCGTCGTTGGCCATCCATGGCTGGCCACCAACTTGCGGCCGTCGTTGGCCATTCATGGCGACGGCTATGTGGTTGTTCAGTGCTTTGACTGCTTGTGCAGTTGTGGCTTTGCTTGTCTTTGCCTGTGACGATGTGAGGATAAGGTTTGGTGTGGGGTCATGGCATTGAACTGAGCTGTTGCGTAGCACATGCTGTGTGGTGGGCTACGGTTTGATGTATGCTCGCCTCAGCTCGTTTGGCTCGCGAGCTAGCTCGAGCTGGCTTGTTATTTCTAAGCTCGTTAGGAAAATACAACGAACCGAGCCGAGCCGAGCCGAGTTAGTCATGAGACGAGCGAGCTAACGAGCCATGAGCTTTTCGTCCACCCCTACCTTGGGAGCAGGGATAGCTGGGCCCTGCTAACGGCGCTGGCACCCCTTGCAGTGGCGAAGCATGCAGTACCAACCGATGCCCTCGCCATCACAAGAGGATCATGAGAACAGCCCATATTCGTGGAGTTGGACAGTAGAACAACTCCCTGCAGTCCTGCACCTAGGGACGGAAGCGGAGATGAGCAAGCTGAATAATTATGTTTCAATTAATCCCAAGTAAAACCATAAAAAGAAAACTACGCTGCAATATGAAACAAAACATACATATGCTAAATACAGAAGTATCCAGTATCATGTTATGTTTACAGGGATCCTAAGGACCCAGGGTAAATTATTAAATTCTAGCTAAATTACATAATGTTAACTACTATATCGGTAAATAGTTACATAATCACTATGTAATGGATTCATGGTATTTTTTTTCAGGGTTCGCTGCTGAAAATATCTATTAGCACAATACAAGCAGGTGGAAACTGTTGGCAACTTTTTATGACAAGTTGACAAGCATGATCGCAACACCTAACGCTTTGCGGTGATCTCAGCGTCGCCAACCACCTAAATCTAGCAAAAGCTAAACCAAGATGGGTTTTGATAACTAAACCGGCTAGCGGAGCCGATTCTAGGATAACTACCCGTCTCGTGGACAAAACGGAAGGTTTTCAGGACAAACCTACAAAGAGGTGTCGCACTCTCGCAGCGGCGGCGGATGATTTACGGCGCAAATCGACAAAGATGGACAAACTAAACTAGAACTAGAAGTAAAAGTAAAAAAAACGATTCGATCGATTGATAGATTACAATTGAACCGGCCTTACCCCCTTATATAAGGGTTGGTCTTGCCCTCTACAGGCCCTCCTCTACATCCAACTCGGGATAGAATCCAAAGGAAACCCGAAACATGCCTTCCCGAGTAAGGAAACCCGAGACCCGACGAAAACAGACCTGGACTCGGACTTTGCCGTTCAAACCGGCAATACACTGTCGGTCTTATCGGCCCTCTAGCGGCGGTCTGACCGGCCAACATATGGCAGTCAGACTGGCCCACCCTGGAGGAAACCGGCAGAACCCTAAACTCTGGCAATTTTTCCTATTTCGATCCTAGGTGCCAAATTTGGGTGTAAACACATGCCCCTTGCCTTTTTGATGAACAACTTGAATCTAAAAGCATAGAACATGTTTTGGACTTAGGGCGATAATCTAATTACCGGCCATAGAATCTCCTGAGCATCTATAACATCCTGAAAATTCCTGACAATAAAAATCACTAAAATTTTGAACTTTTTAAAACTTTTTCATCATGCTGGTTGTTATGATTGCTATTGCTTGCCAATCCGTAAATGATCACAAAGAAAGTAAAGAAAGGATCTACATTTAAGCAATAAATATAATTTACGAGAATATGTTATTTATTATTAACCATACAAATATTAGTGCGCAAGAAAGCAAGCCAAATCAAGTATAAGTCAAATATTAATTTCTATTATAAATTACAAATCAGACATTAAATATTCGAACCATGATTGATAGCTTGATGTCACAATTAGCTTAAGAAATAGCAAGATTAGATCTAATTCATTTGAATCCAATCTCACATGAAATATAAGAACACATGAAATGATGATCACCACTATAATGATCGTGTTTATAAATAAGTAATTCACCGGAATATATAGGTTGATACTTACAACATTTCGCCGAGTTCCTCATGACATGAAAATCACTCATATAAAATAATGGTCATATAAACAAATTAAGCTTTATATATAAATAAGAATGCGTTGGTGTTTAATTAAACAATTATATTAATGTTGTACTGAGTCTCAATTTATGTTTATAAAATAAATAGATTCAACCTATCCGTGTAAAAAAATATTGCTATGCAAATAAGTTCAACCAATGTGCTATTATGTCAATATGGATCACATTAAAATATTTTAGTTAATTCTATAACTATCAAAGCCTAGGAGTTATATAGGATAATTCTAGGATAAATTAATTGAAAGCAAATTCATTTAGGATGAAACAAACAAATGAATAAATAAATAAATATTCAAATAAAATATTTGAATGCCCAAAACCAAAATGTATAGATTGCATCTCAAATCAAAATTCCAATCCAGCAATTTTTCACTTTGGACCCTCCATCTTTCCCTTTTTCCTTTTCTCCTTTTTCCCTGATTTTCCAGCCGGTCACTGTTCGTCGTCCGCCATCTGCTCGATCTGGGCCCAACCCGACCCAGCCGCATCCGCTCTTGCCGCGTCATGTGCCACATCGCGCCCCGCGCGCGCCGTCGCCGTCGCCCTCGCCGTCTGACGCCGCGCGGCCCGCCGTCCCGTCGCCGCGCCGTTCCATCGCCGCGCTGCGCGTTGCGCGCCGTCGCCATCGCTGTCGCCGCACCGCGCCACTACCACCTGCCGCGCCGCGCGCCGTCGCCGTCGCATCGCCGGTCGCCGTCGCCGTCGCGTCATCTCGCGCCCCGCGCCAGTGCGCCGCTCGCCCGTCCCATCGCCGCCTCGCGCCCCACGCCCGCGCGCCGCTCGCCCATTCCATCGCCGCCTCGCGCCCCGCGCCCCGCCGCGCTGCACGCCCGTCGCGTCGCCGCCTCGCGCCCCGTGCCTGTGCCGCGTCGAGCCCCGCGTCGCGCCACCCCGCCCGACGCCATGAGGCCGCCGCCTCTCCCCGCGCCCTTATAAAGCCGGCTCCTCCCCTTCTCCACCCCACACCCATCCCCCTCCATTTCTTCCCCTCTCCTCCTTCTCCCCCGCGCTGCCGCCGCCGTGCCGCCGCGCCGACGCCTTTGTGCGCCGCGCCGTCACCTTGAAGCCGCCGCGCCGTGCCAAGGGTGGTGCCGAGCGCCGCTGCCTTGAGCCGCCACCACCGCCGTCACCGGTGAGCCGTCCACTTTTTTCCCCTCGCGTCCACCGCCGCCGCCGCCCGGGTGGGAGGGAGCCGAGAGAGAGAGGGAGGAAGGAGCCGGGAGGGAGAGAGAGAGAAAAGAAAAGAAAAGAAAAGAGATAGAGAAAAGAAAAAGAAAAGGGAAAGAGAAAAGAGAGGAGAGTTTAGAGTGGGCCCCACCTGTCAGTCACTATAGCTTGTGGATAAGGTTGTATTATAAATAAATGAATTAGGAACAGTACCATTTCACAATTATTAGAATTAATTCAAATTTGAATCTTTACACTAACGTAACTTAGTCATTTTAGCTCCGATTTGAGTGAAACTTGAACCTAAATTCATCTAAATTCATAAGCTTTCCAATGGTATATAATTCACTATTTAATAAAATATATTTATAATTATTAAACAATTAATATCAAGACAATGCATAGTGGTGAACTTAAAAGTGTGCTAATATATAAAATTGGTATTGTACGATAGGGTAGATATAATAATATTGGTCTTTAACATGTTTTGTCACTGTAGCAACCACATAAATTAATTATAATAAATGTTTCAAATTAATAGGTGTATAGGAAAGTATTAGTGCCATTTATTAATCTATGTCCAAATATAATTAAAACCCATGACTTATTAGTTATTTAAATAAAGTTAGCCATATAATTATTAGGTAAGTAAAATATAGATACACATAGATCGGTCCTAAGCTTGTTTATGGCAAATAATAACAGAGCTAGTGTGATTAAATCACCTATATGAAATTAATCAACGACATATCCCATATAATAGCATATAGTAGGAGAGGTGAGCAACCCTTAGTTAACCAAGCAGTAAATAGCAACTATTCAAATAAATGATTCAATATATTAAGATATTGTGCACACATATATTGTACGTCCCATTATAGATATATGGTATCGTATTAATTTGCTTGTTGCATATATTAATTTAGAGGGAGTATATGACAAACATGAATATTAGATAAATACTAGTTATACATCTTGTCCTCGTATAATTACAGATCAATTGTAAATTTGGATTATTCATTGTAAAATTATGTGATGGGATAATCCGTAACCATAATATGATTAACCTAAACAATTCTAACATACAAAGCATGGGTAATTGTTAACCTTTTATAATTTATTTTGACAAGTAAAATATGTACATAATTAAAATAAAGCCTCCATTAATAAAATAATAATACAAATGATTCTCAGTAATTATTTGACCAATCCAAAATCCATCCAGCAACAGAACCTCTAGTGTATAACCGTTCTATTTAGATAGATGCATGTGTAACCATAATCCTTCCTTAGCCATTAGCTAGACTGAACCACCATGACAACAGAAAGACTAAGAAACCTTAGCTCTTAGCTTGATTAGAGTCCATTAGCAAGCGCGAATAATATGAGCAACCTTAGGTTCGACCTCAACAAATATATTTTGTTTGTGCATATTTGATTGTTGCTTGAATATTGGTTTTTCTCGCGTATTATAGACTTTGTGTATCGGTTAGTCGTGAAGCAACGTCTGCAACTTCCAGGAGGTTAAGGTTGATCAAGATTATATCGAGAATAAGGACTATCCTGAGCAGGCAAGTCATCACTATTCCTTGAACATGTTGATCCCAATTGTGAAATTATTTTGTTTATAAATAAAATTGCATGCAATGATGAACATCCTACTTGTGATTATGCCATACCTTGATTATTGTTTATCCCTTATTCATTCGTAACCATGTTTACGTATGAGTCCCTAGTCAATTATGACAATTGCTTAGAAATGCTATTCTAGGATCATGCATACTCATATTTATCAAATGCTAAATGCTTGGGCAACTACCTTTGGGAAGGTAATTGAGATGCGGCATGTGGAGACATGAGCGCCACATTGCCATGAAATTGATGACATGATTTGTGAAAGGAAAATAAAGTGAAAACAACTGTTTTCGACTGGGGCGGACGGAGGATTTGGGTGGTATCTGGAAAAGGCTAGTACCGTCCCCGGTCAATTAAGGACCGAACCATGAAGCTAAGCATGAAACGACCCCTCGTACATCCGCACTTCTCGTATGGGTATAGACCTAGCGGACTAGATAGCCGAGCGGAGGCAGTATCCCTGCATAGATGGTTCACCCCTGAGTGAGGCAGGTGCGCTACGGTGGGATAGCCGTTGAGGTAGGGCCGAGAGGCGAGCCCTACATCGGTGTCGCCATTGGTAGGACTGCCATGAGTGTGTGAGAGATAGAACTTAACTTGAACCATAATTTAATATGTGTGTGAGACTTCCCTTTCCTGGGAGCGCCAGAACTCCTCTCACTGCTAGAAACATGAACGCCTAGAGTGCATGAGGGTTTAAGTTCATGGAGCGGGTACTGCCAACGCGAGGTTATCGAAAAGCTTTGCCGTGACGCGTCTCATGTGTTGGGATGAGGCTCATGTGTTGGGCAGTCGCGGATTGCGGGTAAAGTGTGCATCCACTGCAGTGTGAGTAAACCAAATCTATTCGAGTAGCCGTGCTCGCGGTTATTGAGCATCGGGACATGTATTACACTTGGCTAGACTCTAAATTCTTTAACTTGTGTGTGATGGGTTATTGCATGATGATTTTATGCTGTTGGAGCCACTTCCTAAGAGGCGGGAAGGTGGACGTCCTCAGAAAACCATGACGACTCAATGGCGGGAAGCTATCCTTGGGATTACAATGGATGGTGGACAGAACTGTCGTTGTTTAATGTGAACACTGGTATTAAAACTTGATTAGTCTATGCTAGGTCTTAGGCTTGTGAAAAGAATTGCAAAACTAGCTTTATGCAAAAGAACCTGAAGCCATTCCTTGAAATACCTTCTATCATACGCATTGTTGTTGTGGTGGCTTGCTGGGTACGGTTGGTACTCACCCTTGCTATTTATATATCTTTTAGGAGAGTGTTGAAGAGAAGCCCTTGTCGGTACGCTTGCGTATCCAACAAGATGATCGGAGTGCAGTCTTGTTCTAGGTCTCGTTCCCCAGTCGACTGCCTGTGGCATGTTAACCGGGCCCTTATATTATTTTGTCCTCCGCTGTTGTTCTCTGATAGTTGTTGGCCTACCTGGCCTTAATGTAAAGTATTTAACTCTTTTAGCCTGAATTCATTCGTGATATGTTGTGATCCAACTATGTATGTGTGTACCAACTACTGATCCAGGGATTGGTATGGATAGACACAGGAGATTTCCGATTTCCAAAATCGGGGGTCTACAGCATCTTGCCAAACGCTCGGAAAGTATTTCTTCAACTATTTTCCGTTGATTGCTCGCTGAAAACGCTCTCCTTGAAGTGTCTCCAAAAAATATGCGTTCCCCCGAACAATGCCGCATACTCGATAAGGATCCTCCCAACTAGGAGACCACTTACCGAACTCCCTGGACTGAGTACCCAAAGGCAAAATTGTCTTCCAAACCATGTCTCTAACTTGAAACAACTTTGCTTTAATCCTTTTATTGTACGCCTTGGCCACTCTCTTCTTTTCTTTTTCTATTTCTTCCAAAGCCTTCAAGCGCTTGTCGATGACCTCATCAAGATTATCTCCCATCAAAGTCTTGTAGTCTTCACTTGACAAATCATCTTGCTTGATATACCAAAGAGAGCCAAGATTCTCCTCAACTGGCAAAACGGCTTCTTGACCATAAACCAACTCAAAAGGAGTGACTTTAGTAGCACCATGCTTAGATATCCTATGTGCCCATAATGCTTCTGAAAGTACCTCATGCCACTTCTTTGGGTGTTCCGCAATCTTCTTTTTTACTAGCTTCAACAACATCTTATTACTCGACTCGACGTGTCCATTAGCCTGAGCGTAGTAAGGAGAAGAACTCAACAATTTCACACCATAAGATTCAGCAATACTCTTCACTTCCTTAGACATAAAAGAAGCTCCTTGATCCTGTTAACGACCAAATTTGGTAAGATACAAACCATGTTCGGCATTAGAATCGAAGCGGATTCGGCAAAGAGTTAGATTCGAAGAACAGAGTCTGTATCGGCTGCGAGGGCATCAGCTGGGTTTGCATTGGCTGAGGTGGATCAGACATAGGACAGCCGATAGAGTCAGTACAGCCGATTTCGATGGGGATGGCTTTGAGGTTGTTTCCAGAATTGATCAACATGCTTCACAAGGATTGCCGCAATAGAGATAAAGCTCTGAATAAAGGCAATTGTATCTATTAATTAGGATATTTTATGTAATTTCCTTAGAGATAAGTTTGGGCAAAAGTCTGCCACAAAGACTTATGGTATCTTGGAGTTTGTTAGAGATAGGAGTCGTCTCTGGCAAGGACATATCATGTATCTCGGGTATAAATATAACCCGAACCCAATGTAATTAACAACAACAGTTCAATAACACTCTCGGCGCATCGCCACCTTTTTACTTTCATTCTAATTCGACGAGTTCTTGCTTTCGGGTTGAGCTGCATCGATTACGATCTTCAACTAGAGCTAAACTTGTCATGGCGGCTTGCGTTCTCGGGATTAGTGCTTCCATCTTTATGACACTCTAATCTTGTTTATGTAATTCGTCGAGTTATCATATATGCTTTGTAATCTCTGTTAGTTGCGCTATATAACTCAGTATCGGCTGCTTTTTACTGTTAGAAAGTAACCAATAGAGTTATGTTCTGTGATTAATCTAGATTATATCGTGTATCTACCATCTCTTAGAGACTTTCATTGTCCTTCTTAGATCTTGTTCTTATCTTCATGCTTAATTGTGCATCGGTTGAGTTCAATCTATTAAGTAATACTTATAATTATGATATCTGACTTGATTCATGGTTGTCGAGAAAGATAGTATCAGGGTTTCAGCCGATCTTACCTGATTTAGCTACTTTATATTTCATATGCTTGATTGATATGCTAGATCTGCCCTTTTTATTAAGATTTTATTGCATTAAGGTATATTAGGCTTTTTTGTTTGATATATTTTACCTGTTTTAATATCTTAATATAGAGTAGTATCGGAGTATTAGCCGATACATGCTGGATCTATTTGATCCGCTATGCTATAAACATCTATATAATCATTGTTTTAATGTGTGCTTCGACTTAAGTGATTTATATTGTCTCGGCATGGCAACCGATCTATCCCAATCACTTAGTTTAAACATACATCGAAAGAAAGATTATATGCTATTAATATCTACAGCCGATCGAATAGATTTAGTTTCATCTTGCTTTTTTTTGACTGCCGATCGATTCAAATATGACATCGGCTCAAAGATAAATGATATGTCATCGGCGACTAGCTGATCCGCTATCGTTTATGGATTTAACTGCTATTTTCCTGTCTTTATTTCTTGTTGATTGCAGGATCAAATCAATTGGCACGCTCACGAACCTAAAGGCAAGATTTTGGACCTGCACTGAAGTTAAGCATATCTTCCAGGCTAGTGTGTGTTTTTCACATCAACACGTTTTTGGCACGCCCGGTGGGACCGAGTTGCAACAACGTTTTCTCATGGCTGACAAACCACCACCGTCACCGGGAACAAGAGTCAAACCTCCAGTAACTAAACACCCGGGAACTAAGCATCCATCACCTGAAGTTGAAACTAGTAACATTGTTCCAGTTACTCTAGACAAACTGTCACTGGAACAAAGGAAGGAGCTCGAGCAGATGATGCAGAACACTCAGGAGCAATTCATGAACTCATTCAAGGAGACCCGCCAAGGAACAATTATCCAGAAATACAAACTAAAGGTGGTTGCTGCCGATGAACCTGGGACAAGCTCATCCAAGCATGCTAAAGCTAAAGGTAGCACAACCTCAAGATGGTGAAGTCGAGGATGTTGATGAGGATGAAGATGCTGAGGAGCAAGAGCATCCAAGGTGCAACAATTTCCAAGACCAAGTTAACTACGCTGTTCAACATGCCTTGATCAACCAGTCAGGAGTGCTTGTGAATACTTTGACAAATATGATTAAGTCTGTGGTTGATGGTACGATAGCTGAGCATCAAAACACGGGGCCAGTTTTTCTACCAGATGGCGTCTTCCCACAGTACAGGAATTTGGTGACAGGCAACCAACAACATACCACCAATGCACCATCGGTACAGCCGACAGCAGCGATCTCAGCTCCAGCACCAGCTGCACCATCGGGACAAAGGCAGGTGGTCAATCCTCATGTTTTAACCAGAGAACAACCACAACATGTTGAACAGAACATCAATCGGCTGACCTAGGAGCAGATTGCAGCAACGTTCAGACTGAGCCAGCTGATTGTGGAGCCAATTCAACAAACACCAATCAGGCAGCAGGTGGTTCAGCCGATTGGGCAGCAGACAGTGCAACAAGTACCAACAGGGCAGAGGACACCTGTTGCTCAGCAAAATCTACCTGTTGGAGCCTAGTTTATCCCTGGACAGCAGGTGTACAATGTGCAATAGACTCCTCAGAACTATCTTGGTGGTAATCTCAGTCTCCAGTATCCACCTCGGTCACCTCAGGTTCAATATCAAGCAGGAGGATCACCTCAGACCCAGTTTCTGTCCCAACTCAATCAATTTGATCCAATGCAGCAGCAGATGCAAGGAGTGCCCCAGTAGAAGCCTTGGGCAGACATGATTGCAGATGTAATGTAGGAGCAGTTTGGGCTTAAGCCGAAGGACACTGGAAATTTGTATCGGCACCCGTATCCCAAGTGGTTTGAAAGAGTTCCATTGCCTAACCGACACAAGGTTCTAGACTTCTCAAAACTTTCAGGACAAGACAACGTTTTGACATACGAGCATGTCAGCCGGTTTTTGGCTCAATGTGGAGAGGCATCGGCTGTCGACGCTCTCAGGGTTCGATTGTTCCCTTTGTCTTTGTCCGGGTCAGCCTTCACATGGTTTTCTTCATTGCCTTATAATTCTGTTCAAGGATGGGCCGATTTGGAGAAGCAATTCCATAGCTACTTCTATAGTGGGACCCATGAGATGAAACTTTCGGATTTGACAGCAGTCAAGCAAAGGCATGATGAGACTGTGCAAGATTATATTCAGAGGTTCAGAGATATGAGGAATAGGTGCTACAGCTTGGCTTTGACCGATTTCCAGTTAGCCGATCTTGCATTCTAGGGTTTGATAGCTACGATCAAAGAGAAGTTTTCATCTCAGGAATTTGAAAGCTTGTCTCATCTTGCACAGAAGGTAACTCTACATGAACAAAGGTTTGCGGAGGCTAAGAAGAATTTCAAGAAAATCAATTATGTGTATCCTTATATGTATGACTCTGATGAGGAGGATGATTCCGAGGTAGCAGCAGCCGAGTGGGTCAGGAGTAAAAAAGTTGTGCCATGCCCATGGGTGAGGAGTTCTGGGAAAGAAGAAAGTTTTGATTTTGATATCACCAAGGCTGACAAGATTTTCTATTTGCTGCTTCAGGAGAAACAGATTCAACTTTCTACTGGTCATATAATCCCATCGGCTGAAGAACTAGGCAAGAGGAAGTATTGTAAGTGGCATAATTCTGGTTCTCATACTACTAATGATTTCAAGGTCTTTAGACAACACATCCAGGTGGCCATTGAGGAAGGAAAGATCAAATTTGACGATTCAAAGAAGCCGATGAAGGTCGATGGTAATCCTTTCCCTATCAATATGGTGCATACATCTCGGAGAGTAGCCGATGGGAGGAAGAGTCGGAACTCTCAGTTAAATTCAGCTAGGATTATTAATAAGAATCAGAAAAGGCATGACAAGTAGCAGGAGAGGTATTATGAGGAAGATGATGGTGGTTTTGATCCTCATTGGGATTGTGAATTCTTCATGTTTTGCTGGAACGAAGGGATTAGGCTGCCATCAATAGAAGATTGTCTTGGATGAAGTGATAATGCAGGGAGTTCAAGCCGATCTTACAGCAGAGGAAATCGGCTGAGTCAAAAGAGGCTATCTGTTCATCAGAGGTTGGGCCCAGTTAATCAAGATCGTTACCAGGATGAGGATGAGGATAGGAAAACACAATGGTGTCCTTCTGGTATTTTCACCAAGGATCAGAAGAGAAGGGTTCAAAGGATGAGGAATAGGGAACGTTTTCAGGAAGTACGGCAGGAGATCAACCATTGGCTAAAGAAGACAAAGGCCAAGCAAGAGTGGCGTGTTAAGAGTAAGGTTACAACAGCCGATGAGATTGAAGCCAACATGGAAAAAAGGTTAGCTAGAGGAAAAGGAGTTGCATCTACATTGGTAAACATGGTGTTTCTGTTACCTGCAGAGTACGAAGCTAAGCAAGCCGATGTTGATGATGTAGAGGAGGCTTCTGCTAGATTAATTTTGTTGCCAGAACATGCGATCTTTGAGAAGCCAGAAGGGATAGAAAATCGGCATCTTAAGCCATTGTATGTTAATGGATTTGTCAATGGGAAGCCGATGTCCAAGATGACGGTCGACGGTGGGGCTGCTGTAAATTTGATGCCCTATGCTACATTCAGGAAGCTGGGCAGAAATGCAGACGATCTCATCAAGACAAATATGGTTCTCAAAGATTTTGGTGGCAATCTTTCAGAGACTAAGGGAGTTTTTAATGTGGAACTGACAGTCGGCAGTAAAACTATGCCTACAATGTTTTTTGTCATTGATAGGAAGGGTTCCTATATCTTATTGCTCGGAAGGGATTGGATTCATGCAAATTGTTGTATTCCTTCAACCATGCACCAGTGCTTGATTCAATGGCAAGGTGACAAGATTGAGATCGTGACAGCCGACAGGTCAGTTAATGTTGCTAATGCCGATTTAGCTCTTTGGGAGATGGATGAGATTGATTGCCTATCTGGAAAAGTTTGGGAAGCAGATTATCTAAAAGTGTCCGATTCTGATATACAGCCAAATGAAGATAGAGAGTCCAAATTATTGCTTTGAGGGCGTCGTGGAGGGTTCAAATTTCTACACCAAGGACACTGTAGAAGATCTCGATGGCATGCTTGGACAAGGATTCATATCGGTCGATGATTTGGAGGAAATTGATATAGGACTAGGGGATAGGCCAAGGCCGACATTTATAAGTAAGAATTTAACTCCAGAGTTCAGAACCAAGTTGATAGAGCTATTGAAAGAGTATAGACATTGCTTTGCTTAGGAATACTACGAGATGCCGAGAGTCAGCCGATCGATCGTTGAACATCGGCTTCCTATTAAGCCAGGATACAAACCATACCAGCAACCTCCAAGGAGATGTAAAGCCGATATGTTCGAAGCTATCAAGGCTGAAGTTGCATGTTTATATGATGCTGGTTTCATCCGTCCATGCCGATATGCGGAGTGGGTTTCCAATATAGTCCCGGTCATCAAGAAAAATGGCAAGCTTAGGGTGTGCGTCGATTTTCGGAATTTAAACAAAGTTACTTCTAAGGATGAGTACCCAATGCCGATTGCCGATCAATTGGTTGATGCTGCTTCAGGGCATAAGATTATAAGTTTTATGGATGACAATGCAGGTTATAATTAGATTTTTATGGCAGAAGAAGACATCCATAAGACAGCTTTCAGGTATCCTGGTGCAATCGGCTTGTTTGAGTGGGTTGTAATGACTTTTGGTTTGAAAAGTGCTGGGGCTACGTATCAGAGGGCCATGAATTAAATATTCCATGATCTGATCGGCTTATTGGTTGAGATTTACATTGATGATGTAGTTGTTAAGTCAAAAGAGGTAGAAGACCATATAGCCGATTTAAGGAAGGTTTTTAGAGAACAAGAAAACATGGCTTGAAGATGAATCTCACGAAGTGTGCTTTTGGCATTTCGGCTGGCCAGTTTTTGGGCTTTCTTGTTCATGAGAGGGGAATTGAGGTAACTCAGAGGAGCATTAATGCAATTAGGAAGATTCATCCTCCGGAGGACAAGAAGAAGCTGCAGGAGTTGATCGGCAAGGTGAATTTTATTAGAATGTTTATTGCTAATTTATCTGGTAGATTAGAGCCTTTTATACCTTTGTTGAGGTTGAAAGCCGATCAAGAATTCACCTGGGGGGTAGAGCAACAGATGGCCTTGGACAATATTAAAAAATATCTTAGCTCTCCTCCGATTTTAATACCTCGACAGAAGGGGATACCTTTCAGATTGTATTTATCAGCTGATGAGAAGTCAATCGGCTTAGTTTTGATTCAGGAGCTTGAAGGGAAAGAAAGGGCTATATTCTATTTGAGTCGTAGGCTCTTGGACGCAGAAACAAGGTATTCTCCGGTGGAAAAGTTGTGCTTATGTTTATATTTCTCTTGCACAAAGTTAAGGCACTATCTATTATTCAATGAATGCACTGTGATATGTAAAGTCAACGTGGTTAAGTATATGCTATCGGCTCCGATTTTGAAAGGAAGGGTTGGAAAGTGGATATTTGCTTTAACAGAATTTGATCTTCGGTATGAATCACCAAAGGCAGTTAAGGCTCAAGTCGTAGCCGATTTCATTGTGGATCATCGCGACGACTCAATCGGCTCAGTTGATATTGTGCCCTGGACTTTGTTTTTCGATGGATCGGTTTGTACTCATGGCTGTGGTATAGGCTTGGTTATAATTTCCCCTAGGGAGGCAAGTTTCGAGTTTGCCTATACTATTAAACCCTATGCAACTAATAATCAGGCTAAATATGAGGCGGTTCTCAAAGGGTTGCAGTTGTTTAAGGAAGTTGAAGCCGATGCTGTTGAAATAATGGGGGATTCAT
Source organism: Oryza glaberrima (assembly GCF_000147395.1). Classification (NCBI taxonomy): domain Eukaryota; kingdom Viridiplantae; phylum Streptophyta; class Magnoliopsida; order Poales; family Poaceae; genus Oryza; species Oryza glaberrima. Next base: position 12,642,711 of record NC_068326.1, read on the forward strand.
TGTTAGTCATCAGTCAATTGGCAAGGCAATATGAATGAAAGAATGATGTACTGATGATCTACAACGAGAAGTGCAGGGAATTGATGGATGGTTTTTGGCTGGTAACTCTAAAGCATGTGTCTCGGGAGCAAAATGTTGAAGCTAACGATTTGGCTCAGGGGGCATCAGGATACAAGCTGATGGTGAAAGATATTGAGGTAGAAGTTGCCACAATAGCAGGCGATGATTGGAGGTATGTTGTGTATCAGTATTTATAGAATCCATCTCAATCGGTTTCTCGGAAATTGCGTTATAAGGCTTTAAAGTACACTTTGTTGGATGATGAGCTATATTATAGAACAGTTGACGGGGTGTTGCTTAAATGTTTGAGTGCCGATCAAGCCAAGGTCATAATGGGAGAAGTGCATGAAGGCATATGTGGTACTCATCAATCGGCTCATAAGATGAAGTGGTTGCTTCGGCGTGCAGGGTATTTTTGGCCGACAATGTTAGAGGATTGCTTCCAATATTACAAGGGATGTCAAGATTGTCAGAAGTTTGGAGCAATTCAAAGAGCACCGGCGTCGGCTATGAATCCTATCATCAAGCCATGGCCGTTTAGAGGATGAGGTATGGATATGATCTGTCAAATCAATCCTCATTCAAGTAAGGGGCATAAATTCATATTGGTTGCGATCGATTATTTCACCAAATGGGTTGAAGCAATTCCTTCGAAGAAGGTTGATTCAGGGGATGCTATACAGTTTGTCAAAGAGCATATAATCTACCGATTTGGTATTCCTCAGACGATAACAACCGATCAGGGATCAATCTTTGTGTCCGATGAATTCGTTCAGTTTGCCGATAGCATGGGTATCAAGTTATTGAATTCTTCACCTTATTATGCACAAGCTAATGGGCAAGCCGAGGCATCTAATAAGAGTCTGATCAAATTAATTAAGAGAAAAGTTTCTGATTATCCTCGGCAATGGCATACAAGGTTAGCTGAAGCATTATGGTCTTATCGGATGGCTTGCCATGGGTCGATTCAAGTCCCTCCTTATAAGCTTGTTTATGAACATGAGGTAGTTTTACCATGGGAAATTAAAATCGGCTCAAGAAGGACAGGTTTACAAGAAGAGTTGACAGCCGATGAATATTATAATCTCATGGTCGATGAAAAAGAAGACCTCGTTCAGTCCAGATTGAGGGCCCTTGCAAAGGTAACCAGGGGTAAGGAACAAATTGCTCGTCATTATAACAAAAAAAGTGGTGCCTAAGTCCTTTTCAGAAGGGGAATTAGTTTGGAAATTGATTTTGCCAATTGGAACGCGTGACAGTAGGTTCAGCAAGTGGTCACCAAATTGGGAAGGACCATTTCGAATCCATAAGGTTGTATCCAAAGGAGCTTATATGTTGCAAGGACTTGACGGTGAGGTTTATGGACGAGCACTTAATGGCAAGTACTTGAAGAAATACTACCCAAGTGTATGGATTAATTCATGATCGGCTGAAGTTTGCCGATACATGCAAAGCCGATGTAATTAACGTCGCCTTCAGATGGCCGATATGAGTTATATCGTCCTTCGCAGTTTTTATTATCATAATCAGTTCAATTCTGCCGATGTATGATGGCCGATATTTGTCATATCGCCCTTAGTCCAAATCATAATTTTATCAATGTCTTTAACATTGCAAAATTAGGGGGGCAACGATATAGAAAAACATGGATTCTGACGGAAAATTTAAAAGCAAAAGTTTAACTTAGAATTCATTACAGCCTAACAGTTTGCAAGTTTACGGCCAAATTTACAAGACTTAGCTCATCCAGATACAAATCTTTGGATGGCCGATATTGCCCTTTGCCTAATTTGATCTACTGCATCTATTATTTGGGCATCGACTGCATCAGTGCTGGAGATTGGCTTCAAAGACTTGGTTAGTTCAGTAAAATGCTTGATAGATGCCTTCAACTTGGATTTTTGACCTTCAATGGCTTTTGGTAAATCGGCAAGGTTTCTTGTTCAAGAGCAAGCTGTGTATTGCATTGCTCTAATTCCGCTAGGAGTTCTATCTTCCGATTATTCAGCCAATCAATGTTAGCTTGAGTTGCACATGGACCAGCCTCCAATTCATCCAGCTTAGCTTTTTCTTCATTGATGGCAGCTCTGTTAGGTTGGATGGTTGCTTCAAGGTCTGTTCTTTCGCGCCGATCGGCAATCCTCTTTTGAGATTTTTCAAGTTTAAGCCGACGTTGCTCAAGGTATGCGGCTGGAGTAATGGCATCGGCTAGTTCATCTGGGATTTTGTCATCTATTTCATGGAGTCTATTCCTAATAGACCCACAGTTGGTTATCAAAGTTTCCAGAGAACCCTCTAGCCGATTCGAAATATCTAGTAAGATTATTTTTACATCATCGGCTAGAGGTACCAAAGCTGCGCTCGTGGTCTCTTCTTCTTCATCCATATTACCGGATGTCAAAGGAAAACATGTCGGCTAGGATCTGGAAAAGAGTACAGATATATGTTGTTAATCATATGAAAGCCAATATGATTTGAAAAGGTGAAGATTGAGACTTACAAGAATGGCTGGAGTTGGTGCTACCACTTCTTCTTCTCCTTCTACATGATGACTTCCCGCAGCGGATGGAGTCTGCTCACTAGATTCAGGAATTGGAGTTGGAGGTCGAAAACAAGATTTTTGGTCATGTTAGAGTGTATTGGGTGCGTTCGTGGCAAAAAAATCACTCCGTGATTTGCGCAGCGAACTTTTGTCAATCAATGCCAATATTGGCACATGTGGCTCTGATGTTTTTCAACGCAATAAAAAAGTTCAAAAGGCACCAAAACAATATTTTTGGACATATTGGACATATGTTTTTGACAGGAATAAAAAAGTTCAAAAAGAACATGATTTTTGGACATCTTGGAGCGTACTTGGTGCGCTCGTGGCAAAAAATCAATCCGTGATTCGCGTAGCAAACTTTTGTCAATTAGTGCCAATATTGGTGTATATTGGCACACGTGGGAGTGATGTTTTTCAACGGAATGAAAAAGTTCAAAAAGCACCAAATCAGGATTTTTGGACATATTGGAGTTTATTGGGTGAGTTCGTGGCAAAAAATCAATCCGTGATTCGCGCGGCGATCTTATGTCAATTAATGCCAATATTGGCGTATATTGGCACATGTGGGTGCCATATTTCTTCTGGGAATGAAAAAGTTCAAAAAGCACCAAAACAAGATTTTTGGTCATGTTGGAGTGTACTAGGTGCGTTCGTGGCAAAAAATAACTCCGTGATTCGCGCAGCAAGCTTTTGTCAATTAGTACCAATATTGGCATATATTGGCACACGTTGGTGCGATGTTTTTTTCGGAATGGAAAAGTTGAAAAAGCACCAAAACATGATTTTTGGACATCATGGAGTGTATTGGTTGCGCTCGTGGCAAAAAATCAGTCTGCGATTCGCGCAACAAACTTTTGTCAATTAGTGTCAATATTGGCGTATATTGTCACACGTGGGTGTGATGTTTTTCAACGGAATGAAAAAGTTCAAAAAGCACCGAAATAGGATTTTTGGACATATTGGAGTGTGCTAGGTGCATTCATGGCAAAAAATCAATCCGTTATTCGCGCGGCGATCTTTTGTCAATTAATGCCAATATTGGCACATATTGGCAGGGTGCGATGTTTTTTCCAGGAATGAAAAAGTTCAAAAGGCACCACAACATAAATTTTGGTCATATTGGAGTGTGTTGGGTGCGGTCGTGGCAAAAAATCAATCCGTGAATCACGCGGCGATCTTTTGTCAATTAATGCCAATATTGGCACATGTGGCTGTGATGTTTTTCAACGGAATGAAAAAGTACAAAAAAGGACAAAAACAGGATTTTTTTGACATATTGGAGTGTATTGGGTGCGTTCGTGGCAAAACATCACTCCGTGATTCGCGTAGCAAACTTTTGTCAATTAGTGTCAATATTGGCACATATTGGCACACGTGGGTGCGATGTTTTTTAACATGTTGGAGTGTATTGGGTGCGTTCGTAGCAAAAAATCAATCCGTGACTCGCGCGGCGATATTTTGTCAATTAATGCAAATATTGGCGTATATTGGCACACGTGGATGCGATGTTTTTTCCGGGAATGAAAAAGTTCGAAAAGCACCACAACAAAATTTTTGGTCATATTGGAGTGTATTGGGTGTGTTCGTGGCAAAAAAATCACTCCGTGATTTGCGCAGCGAACTTTTGTCAATTAATGCCAATATTGGCACTTGTGGCTGTGATGTTTTTCAACGGAATGAAAAATTTCAAAAAACACCAAAACAATATTTTTTGACATATTGGAGCGTATTGGGTGCATTCGTGGAAAAAAAATCACTCCGTGATTCGTGTAGCGAACTTTTGTCAATTAAAGCCAATATTGGCACACGTGGGAGTGATGTTTTTCAACGGAATGAAAAAGTTCAAAAAGCACCAAATCAAGATTTTTGGACAAATTGGATTGTATTGGGTGCGTTCGTGGCAAAAAATCAATCAGTGATTCGCGTGGTGAACTTTTGTCAATTAATGCCAATATTGGCGTATATTGGCATACGTGGGTGTGATGTTTTTCAACGGAATGAAAAAGTTCAAAAAGCACCAAAACAGGATTTTTTTTTTGACATATTGGAGTGTATTGGGTGCGTTCGTGGCAAAAAATCAATCCGTGACTCGCGCGGCGATCTTTTGTCAATTAATGCCAATATTGGCGTATATTGGCACACGTGGGTGCGAAGTTTTTTCTGGGAATGAAAAAGTTCGAAAAGCATCACAACAAAATTTTGGTCATATTGGAGTGTATTGGGTGCGTTCGTGGCAAAAAAATCACTGCGTGATTTGCGCAGCGAACTTTTGTCAATTAATGCCAATATTAGCACATGTCGCTGTGATGTTTTTCAACGGAATGAAAAATTTCAAAAAACACTAAAACAATATTTTTGGACATATTGGAGCGTATTGGGTGCGTTCGTGGCAAAAAAATCACTCCGTGATTCACGCAGCGAGCTTTTGTCAACTAAAGGCAATATTGGCACACGTGGGAGTGAACAAGATCAAAAAGCACCAAATCAGGACTTTTGGACATATTGGAGTGTATTGGGTGCGTTCGTGGCAAAAAATCAATCCGTGATTCGCGTAGCTATCTTTTGTCAATTAGTGCCAATATTGGCATATATTGGCACACGTGGGTGTGATGTTTTTCAACGGAATGAAAACGTTCAAAAAGCACCAAAACTGGATTTTTTTTTTCACATATTAGTGTGTATTGGGTGCGTTCGTGGCAAAAAAAATCAATCCGTGACTCGCGCGGTGATCTTTTGTCAATTAATGACAATGTTGGCGTATATTGGCACACGTGGATGCAATGTTTTTTCCGGGAATGAAAAAGTTCAAAAAGCACGCAACATATTTTTCGACATATTGGAGTGTATTGGGTGCGCTCGTGGCAAAAAAATCACTCCGTGATTTGCGCTGCGAACTTTTGTCAATTAATGCCAATATTGGCACATGTGGCTGTGATGTTTTTCAACGGATTGAAAAAGTTCAAAAAAGCACTAGAATAATATTTTTGGATATATTGGAGTGTATTGGGTGTGTTCGTGGCAAAAAATCAATCCGTGATTCGCGTAGCAAACTTTTGTCAATTAGTGCCAATATTGGCGTATATTGGCACAAGTGGGTGTGATGTTTTTCCACGGAATGAAAAAGTTCGAAAAGCACTAAAACATGTTTTTTTGACATATTGGAGTGTATTGGGTGCGTTCGTGGCAAAAAAATCAATCTGTGACTCACGCGGCGATCTTTTGTCATTTAATGACAATATTGGCATATATTGGCACACGTGGGTGCGATGTTTTTTCCGGGAATGAAAAAGTTCAAAAAGCTCCACAACATAATTTTTGGTCATATTGGAGTGTATTCGGTGCGTTCGTGGCAGAAAAATCACTCTGTGTTTTGCGCTGTGAACTGTTGTCAATTAATGTCAATATTGGCATATGTGGCTGTGATGATTTTCAACGGAATGAAAAAGTTCAAAAAGCACCAGAACAATATTTTTGGACATATTTGAGTGTATTGGGTGTGTTCGTGACAAAAAATCAATCCGTGATTCGCGTAGCAAACTTTTGTCAATTAGTTCCAACATTGACGTATATTGGCACACATGGGTGTGATGTTTTTCAACGGAATGAAAAAGTTCAAAAAGCACCAAAACAGGATTTTTTTTTTCACACATTGGAGTGTATTGGGTGCGTTCATGGCAAAAAAATCAATCCGTGATTCGCGCAGCGAACTTTTGTCAATTAATGCCAATATTGGCACACGTGGGAGTGATGTTTTTCAACGGAACGAAAAAGTTCAAAACGTACCACAACATAATTTTTTGTTATATTGGAGTGTATTGGGTGCGTTCGAGGCAAAAAATCAATCAGTGATTCGCGCGGTGAACTTTTGTCAATTAATGCCAATATTGCCATATATTGGCACACGTGGGTTCGATGTTTTTTCTGGGAATGAAAATGTTCAAAAAACACCAAAACTATATTTTTGGTCATGTTGGAGTGTACTGGGTGCGTTCATGGCAAAAAATCACTCCGTGATTCGTGCAGCAAACTTTTGTCAATTAGTGCCAATATTGGCAAATATTGGCACACGTGAGTGTGATGTTTTTGACTGGAATGAAAAAGCTCAAAAGGCACCAAAACATGATTTTTGGACATCTTGGAGTGTACTGGGTGCACTCGTGTCAAAAAATCACTCCGTGATTCACGTGGCAAACTTTTGTCAATTAGTGCCAATATTGGCGTATATTGGCACACGTGGGTGTGATGTTTTTCAACGGAATGAAAAAGTTCAAAAAGCACGAAAACATTATTTTTTGACATCTTGTCGTGTAATGGGTGTGCTCGTGGCAAAAAAATCAATCCGTGACTCACGCGGAGATCTTTTATCAATTAATGACAATATTGGCGTATATTGGCACACGTGGGTGTGATGTTTTTCAACGGAATGAAAAAGTTCAAAAAGCACCAAAACATGTTTTTTTTAACATATTGGAGTGTATTGGGTGTGTTCGTCGCAAAAAAATCAATCCGTGACCCGCGCGGCGATCTTTTGTCAATATTGGCACACGTGGGTGTGATGTTTTTCAACGGAATGAAAAAGTTCGAAAAGCACCAAAATAAGATTTTTTTTTTGACATATTGGAGTGTATTGGGTGCGTTCGTGGCAAAAATCAATCCGTGACTCGTGCGGCGATCTTTTGTCAATTAATGCCAATATTGGCATATATTGGCACAGGTGGGTGCGATATTTTTTCGGGGAATGAAAATGTTCAAAAAACACCACAACATAATTTTTAGTCTTATTGGAGTGTATTGGTTGCATTCGTGGCAAAAAATATAACAGCCCTATATTCATAACCAGGTATTTAGAAGTGTTTTTGTTGTCCTTAAGATTTCATATTTACTGTATTGCAATTTGATCATATGCGATAACAAAATTAACTCTGATCGGTAAAACTGAAACCACTTCTATTTGAACAATAACTTGAAAAGTAGTATACATGTTTAATATTTTATTAAAATATTAGTTTATTTATAATCATCAAATATAAATTTTGTGGAATTTTTCCTCTCTTTTTAGACCTCCTAAAAATTCAAACTAACTTTCAGCTTAACCGATTTCACTTTTTCACTAGAATTATTTAGCTCAAGATTTTTGAGTGAAACAAATTGGATTAGAAAGCTTGTTCCAAGACCCATCTCTGGACCAGAGGCCAAAATTTGAATTCCTTTCTAACCAATTCGAATTAGCAGGTCATGAGTGAGAGAGGGAATAAATCTAGTCTTGTCTTTTTTTTCTTGTTTCTTCCTCTCCAACCCCTCTCTCTTTGACATGTGGGTCCAACCAGCAGTCTCTAGCCACATGGCAGTGGCCCAACCCTCTCATACTCAGGGGACAAGCAGAAGAATAGCCATGCCACGTTTTGGCCATGCAAGGGAGAGAGATAAGGGTGACACCCCTCTCTTTACTCTCCTTTCTCCTCTAAGCTTCTGGGCACTTTCTTCACTCCTACTCCCTTCCAGAGAAATAAACGCAGAGTGAGAGCACCTCATTTCGCCCCCATCTTCCTTCTTCCTCCTTGTCGGCCGAGAGAACTTCGTCGTCGCCACCGTGTTTCTGGTCTTCTTCTTCGCCTTCCAACCCTCGTTCCATGCTCTCCAATGCATGCCCTAACTCCCCTCAAAATTTCATCGATTTTCATGCAGTGAATCTCCGGGAACGCACATCTCTTTTTGGAGGCCCGGAGCGCGGCCGGCGTCGTCGCGTCACCCAAGCTTCCAGTGTTCCCGACGTTCCAGGCCGAGATACAGGGTGGTGCTGCTCATTCTAGTTCATCCTCCCGGATGTAACACCGTCAAGAATCAGCCCAAGCCGAGCTCCAAGCGTGGAGAACGCTTGCCTTCTTTCCTCAGCCCCGATCTAGACCCGTTGGCTTTGTTCCTCCCTGTCCGGTGAGCTCCAGATCCTTTACCTTGGCCAAAAAGACTCTGCATTCAATGTTCTAACTCATTCAAGCGTTTATTTGGGGGTTTTATGGCCAGATCTAGTCGTTCTCGGGTCGTCTTCGTGTTCGTTGTGTCGCCGGAAATCTCCAACGCCGTCGCTGCTTCCTGGACCTCTCCGACCCCTTTCAGCTGCACGGTGAGACACTGCATACCCCTGAACACCCCATGCATGCACCCACTTAGCCCATTCCGAGCTGTAGCTCGACATGCATGCACATCCCAAGAACCGCCGCCGCTGTAGCTTGTTTTTCGCGAGCTACAGACCACCTCTTTCATCAGCGCGGACACCTACGTGTTCGCATGGACCTCCTCTACAGTTTCTCTGTTGAACTCGACCCCATCCGAGCCTCCGTTCGCCGCCGGCAAGCTCTAGACTGAGCCCAGCCATGGCTGCCTCCCCGTGAGCTCGAGCCAGGGACCTCATCGGTGAATTAGATAAACTTGAGGGTTCTTTCCCAAAAAAAACAGACCAAGACACATAACACTGTAACTTGGACCGCTCTGTAATATCCAGGAAGTTCGAGGACTCTTAATGGAAAACTGTTTTCAACATGTGCTGAAATTGTGCTTACTTCATAAATGTGTAGAAAATTCATATGAAACTCCGTTTGAGCTGAACCAAATTTCTATGGATTAATAAAAGCGTGATCTTCAATGTTGTAAAATAAAAATGACCAAATTTTGTACTGGTTTTCCCCGTAAAAATATAAATAGCTATATGTATCCCTTATGTGGTCTAGCTTTTAATAAGTTCGTAAGAAATTATTGGTAAAAGCTAAAATTGTGAAACCAATTTTGTTGAGCTTATATTTTAGTACTCTTTGCTGTTGTGGTGTTGTTTTTGGCAAAACTACCTCTTAAATCATGCCTAGAAGTTTATTTAGCATTCCTATGATTTAACTTTTAAAATCCATAAATAAATAATGACAACACTTATGGTTGTGAAATAATTTTTCTTAGGATCTGTGAGTGATGTACTTTACTCTAAAAATAATTATTACCATGAAATCTTGGTTTGAAATGCATGATACCTGTAATGTACTAAAGGAAACATCAATATTTACAGAACTGCCATTTTCAGCACCTGAGAGCTTGTCATAATCATATCTCCCAAACTATAAGTGATAATCTGGTGATTCTTTCACATGTGATCTACCCACTGTATTTATTTCATAATTTATTGATCATTTTGCATGTGCATATTTATTTGGCTCTTATTCGTATATTGCTTCTTTTCGATGGATTCGGAGATTTCGGAGAGTAACGAGCCATATCCAGAGGAGGATAGTGACTACCCTCAGCAGCAAGGCAAGCACGTAAGCATATAGAACCTATGCTTTCTCTAAAAATGATTTGGTTGCAATCTATAATCTATGCATGCATTGCCTGGATATTAATATTGTCAGTTTATGTTGTATGGGTAGAACCTATTTATGCATTTAGTTCTTGTTATAATGCTGTCCTTATACCCTATTAACACGGTTGGGATTACTTGGGATGTCTTATTCATTAATGCTTAGCCATGCTTAGTGCTAATAGAACTATAGCGATGCACAGTGCTATTAATTGTGGTATATAGACAACTTGCATTATTGGGCATAAAACTTGAGCACTTACACTAAATAATGGTTGATGAAATATGTTGGACTTGGATGGGTGATAAGGCGATGATGGGAGGTTGGTTTCCCCTGATGCAAGTAGCCCCGTCTAGGTCGTTAAGGACCGAACATTTTAACATCTAATCAAGCACCCTACGTACTTACCACATGTTTTATTTGGGACCGGCTTGTTCTTACTAGTTCTACTGTGATCATTTATACCACGTTGGAGAGTCGTGAGGCAGGTAGCCTTTGGAGGGCCTCGGGTGCCTAGGTTTGGCCGGGGTGCCTCCCGCGTGGCGCGCCCGCCTTGGTCACATCACGCACGCACGTGACTGAGTCATCGGGAACCCCAGCATGGTATAGGTGGTTGGGGTGGGGGCTAAGAAAGGGCATGTAATGAGCTTGAATCACTACTGTACCGCACTCGACGGGGTGTGTAGCATTCACTACAAGAGATCTTATGATAGATGACGCTTCATTTACGTCACAAACATTGAATTTCTCGTCACGTTTCGTAATCTGTGACGCTCGCGTGACGAAAATTCATTCGTCACCTATCATGCGTCTCTAATGGCGTTCTATGACGAAACCTTATTTTTTCGTCATTAATCTAGTGACGATCCTTCCATCGTCATAACTCTATGACGTCCATTTTCGTCACCATCAAGCCTAGAAATCGTCATAAGATGCCATGTGGCCTATTAAGGCCCATGTAATGAGCAACCTGTTTATGGGCTAGGCCTTGTTAAAGCCCATGTAGTGAGCAAACTGTTTATGGGCTAGGCCTATTGTAAGTCCGATTAGATTTTAATAAATTCTGCCCAATTATACCATATCCATCTATATTGAGTGGCCCATACATATTCAAAAGGCCCAATAAGTCCAAGCATTACAATTAAATTGCATCTGGGCCATGCACTCAAGAAGCCCATATATCAAACAGATTTAGCCCAATTAAAATCCAATACAACCCAATTAACATCCACGCATCTGACATCTTGTAGCCCAATTAACAATATTCAGCCTACATGCACTAGCTCACATTTAATACATATTCACAAAACAGTCGATCACAAATTCAGAAAAAAACAAACATCACAGGTTATCCACAAGTCAGTTACATGATCAACTAATTACATCCACAAATCGCTATCCAAAACAAGTTCAATTACATCACAGGTTCACTGACCAGGTCAATACATTTGGAGTGTTAGTCCCAGATGGGCCACCAGTGGACTGAGTCAATGACCTTTCACAGATCTACAGAATAGGAATGGTGTCAGGCAACATTTAATACAACAGAAACTGAGTCAACGACCTTTCATAGATCTACAGAACAGGAATGGTGTCAAGAAAATGAAAGGAAGCATTTTGTTTAATGAGCTGACAGCAGGCAATTAAAGATCAAAGTAATACCACAAGACTCCCATCTTCAAGTCCACTAGTGTAGTAGCGTCCAAAAGTCGAGTGGTGCCACCAAAGTTGTTGGTACATAAGTCTAAGGAATTAAAAAGGGCAATGGTTATTACCAAAAACAAAGAATAGCTGTGCTTGAGAAAAATGCAACACATGAATCACAATCGGGTATACTTACCTGCATGTAGATTAGCTCAATGGTTCCACCATTACCCGTAGGGATAACATGGATGATATCAATGCTTCGGCAATCACAGTACCAACATGGGCGATCCTTGAGGATCTCCGCAACCTAAAGTGAAGCTTATAAGGAGTTGTATCATGACAGTTGATGGGAAATGTAACGCAGTGTCAATGTAAATATCTGAAGAAAAAAAAGTAACTTTCACCATCTTATTGATCTGGATCATCTTCACTCCACTGTCATATTTCCTGAGCATTGACTGGGTTACTCTACAAACCAACATCTATAAGTAAAACATATAACCAAAATTAATGGCTGGTAAAAAAACCAGCTAAGACTTTTTAAATTATTATACAACACAGCATACATACACGTCAAATTTCTCAAAAGGAAATAGGCTTGCAGATGATCCTTTGGTGAGATCAACTCTACACAAAATACAAGAGAAAAACATATCAGAACCATGTAAGAAAGGAATTCCAAACAAATATTTAGCAGAAAAGCACATGCATATCCCTCTATCACGGTTATAGAGACAATAAACATCAATTACTGAATGCCATCATACCACCCACTTTCTCAAGTGCTGTTCTAATATAGTCAGCCAACTGGTAATGAATTATGAATATAACAGATTGAAAATAGCCTTAGACTGATCTAACCGGGAATATTCAGAAGAAGATAAAAGCTCTTCAAAACAGTGAATTACACACGCATGGGCGTTTTTCATTTTTGTGTGTGTATGAAATGAAACAGAACTGGAGTATAAAATCTAAATCTGTAGTCTATTGTTGCAAGAAACGAAAATCCTATGAATTATTCCCAAATGTGACCCAACTAATGACTAAGCACTTAGCAGTGTGCAGCAATTCAGGCATAGAAGTTAACAGAAAGTACTGTTCAATCAAAAAAGAGACTACAGGTGGATGGAGGAAAAGGACATGCACACAATTCATCCTGAAGATCCTATGGCGATAAAACCTCTCAAGTTAAAGATTTGGTCTAGCTGACATGATATTACACAAAATACATGCACCACCATCACCATCACAATTGAGCTCCACAGACAGTGAAAACTCCTTCACAATGAATGTAGGTAGAACATGAACAAGCATGTATTACCTGGTTCATGGTTTGTCAATGAATGTATAAATTGCTCGGTGACAAAGCTGGAATCTGTCTCGCCAAGAGTTACGTCGAACTCTGCAGGATCGTGCGTTGTGCAGAGGTAGCAGAACGCATCTGAACATGGTAGCTGAATCCTGAAAAAAAAAGAAAGTGAAGAAACTAAAAATCATGTAATATTTCTCTGCAGAACCCAACGTCTGCATTCTGCAAGCTGATTCATGTTGTTGGGGCTTGATTAATCGGTGCTTGCTTGTTGCCCAGCTGCTACTGTGCAAAGCCATGTTACTGATTAGATTTTAGGGAAAATCTTGCAATTTGTACTGAGTACTGAATCGTCCCGTTTTAGATTACAATTCCCAGGCCCAAATACGCAACAAAAAAAAAAAAAAAAAAAAAAAAAAAAAAAAACCAACGCGAACTCACCTGTCACCACGACGCCAAGCTCCCCGGCTGGCCGTGCGCTCGCGAGCAGCAGCAGCCAGCTCAGAGGAGGTACGGCGCCGTCGATGAGGAGGAGGCCGCAGGCTAGGGAGTGGAGCAGAACCGCTAGCCGTCGCGCCCTCCAGGCGCCATCCTTGTCAAGGGCTCGAGGAGGACATCGCCGCGGCGACGGCAGCGGGGCCCAGTGGGAGATGAGCGGTGGTGGGAGGCGGGTAGGAGGACGGCGACGAGCGGACAAGATGGAAACGACGGCGAGCGATTGGGAGGGAAGGAGGCGGTCGTCGTCGATGCTGAGCTACAGCAAGCAACCGCTTGACACCACCTCATCCCCGCCCGTCGCCCCCTCCTTCCTGCCGTGTCTCCCACCGCCGGAACTGCCCCAGATCTGATTACTGGGGAGGGGAGCCTGCTTGCCTGTGACTTTCTGCTCCCTGTCGCCTGCCCTTCTCGGCCTCCTGCTCCCCTCCGCCAGGTCTGCTTGCCGATGCGGCCTCCTGAGGTGGAGTGGATGTTGGCGGTGGGGGAGTGGATCCTAGCGACGGCAGAGTGGATGGTAGCGGCGTCGTCGCACGAGCCGGCGATAAAGGGGATGGTGGTGGCGGCGGAGCGGACGGTGGCGGCGGCGGAGTGGATGGCGGCGTGGGGGAGGGGATGGTGGATGGTGGATGGCGGCGGTGCGGAAAGAGGAGAGGCGATGGTCGGGCCCGGCGCCGCCGTCGCCGCCACCGAGGATGCCGAGGCCGACGCGGTTGGGGGGGGGGGGGGGGGGGGCGGAACGAGATTTCGAATCGGCTAGGGGCGGAACGAGATTTCGAATCGGCTAGGGTCGGGAAGTAGCAATTTTGATGCGATTTTACCAGAATAACCTTGCTATCTGGAAACCTATTATACAAGTTACTTGTACAAAATGGTCATTTAACCTGAAATTTTCAAAATATTAAAACTTCGAATCGAATTTTATCATACTAAATGAACTTATGAAAAAGTTACTAAAAACAAAGTTGTATAACTTATTGAGATCTACCAATTTTATTTTGGTTATTTCTCCATTTGAGTTTGATTAACCTATATAAAATTTGAATTTCAAATTATGATAATTTCAAACAATATTTTTAAATACTAAATGATTTCAACTAAAAACGTCATAAACAACAAAGTTGTATAACTCATCAAGATCTAGAACTTTTGTTTTGGTCATTTTGCGATATGTCTTTCTTTCAATACTCTGAATTTGAATTTCAAATTATGACAACTTGAAACAAAATTTTCAAATATTAAATGATTTCAACTGAAAAAGTCATCAATAACAGAGTGGTATAACTCATCAATATCTATAACTTTTTTTTGGGTCATTTCTTCATCTGATAAAGTGATTTGTAACATTGTTCACAAAATGTATATATCTCTTATAAAGTTTATAAACTATAATAGAGATATGTAAATTTTGTGAACAATGTTACAAATCACTTTGTCGGATGAAGAAATGACCAAAATAAAAGTTATAGATATTGATGAGTTATACAACTTTGTTTTTGATGACTTTTTCAGTTGAAATCATTTAGTATTCGAAAATATTGTTTGAAGTTGTCATAATTTGAAATTCAAATTCAAATTATTGAAACAGAGTCATATAGCAAAATGACCAAAACGAAAGTTGTAGATCTTGATAAGTTATACATTGTTGTTGAGAATTTTTCATTTGAAATTATTTACTACCTGAAAATTTATTTGAATTGAGAGGAGGGAGATAAAATGGACTTCTTGGTGAGGGAGGAGCAAAAGGGTTGGGCCGGCGGCCTGAGGAGGGAGGAGGGGAAGGGGAAGCCGACCCAAGGAGGGAGAGAGAGGTTGTGGGCTGAGGAGGGAGAAAATAACACTTGGGCCGAAAAAGGCCCAAGGAGAGAGGGATATTTATTTGTTTTCCATTTATTTTATAAGATTAAATGAACTTTGTGGTATTAAAATTAGTTATCGAGCTTCGAAAATTCACGAAAAATTGCAGAGTAATTTAGAACATGTAGAATATTACAAAAAAATTTCCGGCCATGATTTTTAAAGGAAAATTTTAGTTTCCTCATTAATGCACTTGATTAAATTGCTTCACCTTTTAATATATTTTTCTAGAAATGCATTATATAAATCTGTTACGTTTACTTTTTGCCGCTTATGACAAATTAATATTCGTCACAACACCCCATTGAAATACTTTATGACGATTTCTAGTTGGTATTAACGACAAACACCTTTTTTCGTCACTAAGCCACCCCATCTCATATTAATCGTCATAAAATGGAATGTGCTAATGACGAATAGCTTCGATGTCAGGAGGAATTCGTCACAGAAGGTCATATTTCTTGTAGTGATTTGATCCTTGTTCATTTCGTGTGGGTCCAGTTGTACACCTCTGATCAGAGTATAATCTATTCGAATAGCCGCGTCATCGGTTATGGACAATGCTTGATGTGTTAGTCAGTTATGTTAGCATTAAATATGGATTATTATGAATGGGATTATATTTGATGGTGGTGTTGGCATGTTGTGCCATGTTGGTATTGACTTTGGTAGTCCATGGTTGATGATGAGAGCGCCGTTTGGGCTCATTTGCTTATACATTTCAGAATATATACTTGCTATCCATAAATTAAAATGATGCTAGATTTACTTGTCCTTGCTTATTTTCCTCATTAATTGCTCAATAAAATTAGCTTTATGCAAATGTTGAACCTAGAGACCCACTATAGGCTAGAAAGCTTGCATACTTCTCTCTCCTTAATGTATATATAATTTTGGGTAAGACTTGCGAGTACAATCTTGTACTTAATCCGGTGTCCGCAATTTCAGGAGAGGATTCTGGTTATGAGTTATGCTTCTTGTGTGGTCATTGCTCTACCGAGGGCGGCGAGGGCAATGAGTGATCTCACCAAAACAGTTCAACGGAATGTTTTTCAACGGAATGAAAAAGTTTAAAAAGCACCAAAACATGATTTTTTTTTCACATATTGCAGTGTATTGGGTGAGTTCGTGGCAAAAAAATCAATCCGTGATTCGCGCAGTGAACTTTTGCCAATTAATGCCAATATTGGCACACGTGAGAGTGATGTTTTTCAACGGAATGAAAAAGTTCAAAAAACACCACAACATAATTTTTCGTCATATTGGAGTGTATTGGGTGCGTTTGTGGCAAAAAATCAATCAGTGATTCGTGCGGTGAAGTTTTGTCAATTAATGCCAATATTGCCATATATTGGCACACGTGGGTTTGATGTTTTTTCCGGGAATGAAAAAGATCAAAAAGCACCAAAACAAGATTTTTGGTCATGTTGGAGTGTATTGGGTGCGTTCGTGGCAAAAAATCACTCCGTGATTCGCGCAGCAAACTTTTGTCAATTAGTGTCAATATTGGCATATATTGGCACACATGGATATGATGTTTTTGACTGGAATGAAAAAGTTCAAAAAGCACCAAAATATGATTTTTGGACATCTTGAAGTGTATTGGGTGCGCTCGTGGCAAAAAAATCATTTCGTGATTCGCGTAGCTAACTTTTGTCAATTAGTGCCAATATTGGTGTATATTGGAACTCGTGGGTATGATGTTTTTTAACGGAATGAAAAAGTTAAAAAGCACCAAAACAACATTTTTTGACATATTGGAGTGTATTGGGTGCGTTGGTGTCAAAAAATCAATCCGTGATTCACGCGGCGATCTTTTGTCAATTAATGCCAATATTGGCGTATATTGGCACACGTGGGTGCGATGTTTTTTCGGCAATAAAAAAGTTCAAAAGGCACCACAACATAATTTTTGGTCATATTGGAGTGTATTGGGTGCGTTCGTGGCAAAAAAATCACTCAGTGATTTGCGTAGCGAACTTTTGTCATTTAATGCCAATATTGGTACACGTGGGACTGATGTTTTTCAACGGAATGAAAAAGTTGAAAAAGCACCAAATCAAGTTTTTTGGATATATTGGAGTGTATTGGGTCTGTTCGTCGCAAAAAATAATCCGTGATTCGCGTAGCAAACTTTTGTCAATTAGTGCCAATATTGGTGTATATTGGCACACGTGGGTGTGATGTTTCTCAATGGAATGAAAAAGTTCAAAAAGCGCGAAAACAGGATTTTATGACATATTGGAGTGTATTGGGTGCGTTCATGGCAAAAAATCAATCCGTGATTAGCGCGGTGATCTTATGTCAATTAATGCCAATATTGGCGTACATTGGCACATGTGGGTGCGATGTTTTTTCCGGGAATGAAAAATTTCAAAAAGCACCACAATATAACTTTTGGTCATATTGGAGTGTATTGGGTGCGTTCGTGGCAGAAAAATCACTCCGTGATTTGTGCAACGAACTTTTGTCAATTAATGCGAATATTGGCACACGTGGGAGTGATGTTTTTCAACGGAATGAAAAAGTTCGAAAAGCACCAAAACAATATTTTTGGACATATTGGAGTGTGTTCGGTGCGTTCGTGGCAAAAAATCAATCCGTGATTCGCGCGGCGATCTTTTGTCAATTAATGCCAATATTGGCACATGTGGCTGTGATGTTTTTCAACAGACTGAAAAGTTCAAAAAGCACCAAAACAATATTTTTGGACATATTGGAGTGTATTGGGTGTGTTCGTGGCAAAAAAATCACTCCGTGATTGGCGCAGCGAACTTTTGTGAAATAATGCCAATATTGGCACACGTGGGTGTGATGTTTTTCAACGGAATGAAAAACTTCAAAAAGCACCAAATCAGGATTTTTGGACATATTGGAGTGTATTGAGTGCGTTCGTTGCAAAAAATCAATCCGTCATTCGCGTAGCAAACTTTTGTCAATTAGTGCCAATATTGGCATACGTGGGTGTGATGTTTTTCAACGGAATGGAAAAGTTCAAAAAGCACCAAAACATGATTTATTGACATATTAGAGTGTATTGGGTGCGTTCGTGGCTAAAAATCAATCCGTGACTAGCGCGGCGATCTTTTGTCAACTAATGCCTATGTTGGCGTATATTGGCACACGTGGGTGCGATGTTTTTTTCGGGAATGAAAAAGTTCAAAAAGCACCACAACATAATTTTTTGTCATGTTGGAGTGTACTGGGTGCGATCGTTGCAAAAAATCGCTCCGTGATTCGCGCCGTAAACTTTTATCAATTAGTGCCAATATTGGTATATATTGGCATAAGTGGGTGCGATGTTTTTGACCAGAATAAACAAGTTCAAAAAGCACCAAAACATGATTTTTTGACATCATGGAGTGTATTGGGTGCGCTCGTGGAAAAAAAATCAATCTGTGATTCGCGTAGCAAACTTTTATCAATTAGTGCCAATATTGGCGTATATTGGTACACGTGGGTGTGATGTTTTTCAACGGAATGAAAAAGTTCAAAAAACACCAAAACAGGATTTTTTTTCACATATTGGAATGTATTGGGTGCGTTCGTGGCAAAAAAATCAATCCTTGATTCGCGCTGCGAACTTTTGTCAATTAATGCCAATATTGGCACACATGGGAGTGATGTTTTTCGACGGAATGAAAATGTTTAAAAAGCACCAAAACATAATTTTTCGTCGTATTGGAGTGTATTGGGTGCGTTCGTGGCAAAAAATCAATCGGTGATTCACGCGGTGAACTTTTGTCAATTAATGCCAATATTGGCACACGTGGGAGTGATGTTTTTCAACGGAATGAAAAAGTTCAAAAAGTACCAGAACATAATTTTTGGTCATATTGGAGTGTATTGGGTGATGTTTTTCAACGGAATGAAAAAGTTCAAAAAGCACCAAAACAATATTCTTGGACATATTGGAGTGTATTGGGTGCGTTCATGGCAAAAAAAATCGCTCCGTGATTTTCGCAGCGAACTTTTGTCAATTAATGCCAATATTGGCATATGTGGCTGTGATGTTTTTCAACGGAATGAAAAAGTTCAAAAAGCACTAAAACAATATTTTTGGACATATTGGAGTGTATTGGGTGTGTTCGTGGCAAAAAATTCACTCCGTGATTCGCGCAGCGAACTTTTGTCATTTAATGCCAATGTTGGCACACGTGGGAGTGATGTTTTTCAACGGAATGAAAAAGTTTAAAAAGCACCAAATCAAGAGTTTTGGACATATTGGAGTGTATTGGGTCCGTTCGTCGCAAAAAAATAATCCGTGATTCGCGTAGCAAACTTTTGTCAATTAGTGCCAATATTGGCGTATATTGGCATACGTAGGTGTGATGTTTTTCAACGGAATGAAAAAGTTCAAAAAACACCACAACAAGATTTTTTGACATATTGGAGTGTATTGGGTGCGTTCGGGGTAAAAAATCAATCCGTGATTCGCGCGGCGATCTTATGTCATTTAATGCCAATATTGGCGTATATTGGCACACGTGGGTGCGATGTTTTTTCTGGGAATGAAAAAGTTCAAAAAGCACCTCAATATAATTTTTGGAGTGTATTGGGTGCGTTCGTGGCAAAAAAATCACTCCGTGATTTGCGCAGCGAACTTTTGTCAATTAATGCTAATATTGGCACACGTGGGAGTGTTGTTTTTCAACAGAATGAAAAAGTTTCTCATTATTAATGTATATTTCAATCTAAGTGATTTATATTGTCTCGGCAAGGTGACCGATCTATCCCAATCACTTGATTTAAGTATATATCGATATAAGGATTATATATCATTAATATCTGCAGCCGATTGAGTAGATTTAGTTCTGATTTGCTTATTAATATTTGTCGATCGATGTACAAATGACATCGGCCTAACGATAAATGATATGTCATCGGCACCTAGCCGATCGGCTATCATTTATGGATTTAATCACGGTTTCTTTGTCTTTGTTTCTTGTTGATTGTAGGATTAAATCAACTGGCACGCTCATACATCCGAAGGCGAGTTTTGGACCTGCACTGGAGTTAAGCAAATCTCCCAGGCCTCGTGTTTTCTGTCAACACACTTTTGACACGCCCAGTGGAACCGATTAGAAGTCAGAAAGCAGTTTTCCTCATGGCCAAGAAACTGTCACTATCACCGTCCTTGACTAGTGCTAGTACTGTTAAAGAAAAGATCCAGAAGCTGGGTTTGACTGAAGTCAATGAAGGAAACATCATAACCATTGATCCAGAAAAGTTCACACCTGATCAAAAGAAAGATTTTGAAGCAATGATACAACAAGCGCGAGACCAATTCTTAAACTCATTCATGCAGACTCGCAAAGGAATGCTTGTTCAGAAATACAAGATAAAGGTAGTTCTTGATGATCCTAAGACTAGTTCTTCTAAGGCGGGAGAAAAGAAACAAGTTGTAGATGGCTCGACTCAACCGAGTGACAAAGGTGCTACAGATGGATCGGCTCAGGAAAATCAGGGTGACCACTCTCAAGGAGTACATTGAGTTCAAGGTAATGGCGCTCAGGGACCGCAAGGAGGAAATCTTAATCAGGATGGCAGTGCATCACAGGATTTTTTCAATAATTTCCAAGACCGAGTTAACTATGCTGTGCACAATGCTTTGATCAATCAGCCTATGGTGTTAGTCAATACCTTGTCAAACATGATGAAATCAATAGCCGATGGTTCGATAGCTGAGCATCAGGCTGCAGGCCCAGTTTATTTGCAAGGAGGTACCTTTCCAAATTATCGGCCTTTGATCACTGATATTCATCCACCTATTCAAGCAGTTCCTCCCATTGCACCACCAGCTCAGCCGACGGCGCCAGTATCGACTTCCCCACCTGCTCCATCAACGTCGACACCAGGCCAGCTGGTTAATCCTCGGCTGTTGATGAGAGAGCAGCCACAGCATAGTGGGCAGGTTGCGAATCGGCTGACGCAAGATCAGGTTGCTGCCATGTTTCTACCACCTCAACATACCGTTGATCCAATCCAGCAGCAGCTGATTCAACAGACACCCCCAATCGAACAGGTTGTACAACCAATTCAGCAACAGATCGTGCAGTCAGTTCAACAAACGCCACCAAGGCAGCAGGCTTTGTGGCCGATTCAGCAAACGCCGTTAAGACAGCAAGTCGTTTAACCGATTCAGCAGCAAGGCTCAATGAACGCATCGGCTGGGTTTGCGACACCTGGTGGTCAGCCTGTACAGCAAGTTGTAAATCAAGTTATCCCAGAGCACTTGGTTCACCACTTACAGCCAGATGGCACAGTGATGCCTCAAGTTGTTCCTGAGCATTTGGTACGTAGTATTCAGCCGAACCTTCAGAATTACCGGGGGGCAATTTGAATTATCAATATCAACCTCCTTCCCCGCAAGCCCAATATCAGCAAGGGGGGCTAACTCAACCTCAGTTTGCTCCTCAGTATGGTCAATTCGAGCCCATGCAACAACAGTCACAGGGAGTAGCTCAGCAACGACCGTGGGCCGATGTGATTGCTGACGTGATGAGGGAACAGTTTGGGCTTAAACCAAAAGATACTGGAAACTTGTATCGGCAACCTTACCCTGAGTGGTTTGAGAGAGTTCCTCTTCCCAATCAGTTCAAAGTTCTAGACTTCTCTAAATTTTCGGAACAAGATGGTGTGTCAACTTGTGAGCACATTAGCCGATTTTTAGCTCAGTGTGGTGAAGCATCGGCTGTGGATGCTCTAAGAGTTAAGTTGTTCCAGTTGTCCTTGTCTGGATTGGCTTTTACTTGGTTTTCTTCTTTGCCATATGGGTCCATCAACAGTTGGGCCGATTTAGAGAAGCAATTTTACAGCTATTTCTACAGTGGGGTTCATGAGATGAAATCGTCCAACTTGACAGCGATTAGGCAAAGGCGTGATGAACCTGTGCATGAGTATATTCAGAGATTCAGGGAGATAAGGAACAAGTGCTTCAGTTTGAGTTTGACTAACGCCCAGTTAGCCGATCTGGCCTTTCAGGGTATGATTGCTCCGATTAGGGAGAAATTCTCATCTGAGGACTTTGATAGCTTATCACATCTGATACAGAAGGTAACCTTGCACGAGTAGAGGTCTGCGGAAGCTAGGAAGAACTCTAAGAGGGTTAATCATGTTTGTCTCTACATGTATGGATCAGATGATGATGATGATGATGACTCTGAGATAGCTGAAGCCGAATTGGTAAGGAGTAAAAAGGT
This sequence comes from Oryza glaberrima, assembly GCF_000147395.1. Taxonomy (NCBI): domain Eukaryota; kingdom Viridiplantae; phylum Streptophyta; class Magnoliopsida; order Poales; family Poaceae; genus Oryza; species Oryza glaberrima. Next base: position 12,665,166 of record NC_068326.1, read on the forward strand.
TATACCGTGCCAATGGGTAAAGAATTCTGGGAAAGAAGAGAGGTATGATTTTGATATTACCAAAGCTGACAAGATTTTTGATCTGCTACTCTGAGAGAAGCAAATTCAACTCCCTGCTGGTCATACGATTCCATCGGCTGAGGAATTGGGCAAAAAGAGGTATTGCAAATGGCACAATTCTGGATCTCATTCTACTAACGATTGCAAGGTTTTCAGACAACAGATTCAGGTGGCCATTGAGGGAGGCAAGATTAAGTTTGATGATTCCAAAAGGCCGATGAAGGTCGATGGTAATCCTTTTCCTATTAACATGGTACACACAGCTGGCCGAACAGCCGATACGGGACGTATGAGAGGTTTGCAGGCGAATTCGGCCAAAATTATAAACAAATATCAAAGAAAATACGACAAGCAACAGGAGAGGCGTCATGAAGAAGATAATGGTGGTTTTGATCCTCATTGGAGCTGTGAGTTCTTTAGGTTCTGCTGGAATGAGGGTATGAGGCTACCATCTATCGAGGATTGTCCTGGATGCGGTGATGTTGCAGGGGGTTCAAGCCAATCGTACAATGGAGGCAATCGGCCAAAGCAAACAAGAGTTCCTGTTCATCAAAGATTGGGCCTTGTATACCAACATGGTGACTTGGAGGACGATGAAAATAGGAAGACTCAGTGGTGTCCTTCTGGTATTTTTACAAAGAATCAGAAAAGAAGGGTTCAAAGGTTGAGGAGTAGGGAACGCTTCCAGCAGGTCGAGCAAGAAATTAATCATCGGCCGGAGAAATTAATCAAAGAATAGGCAGTCTTTGAAAAGCCTGAGGGGACAGAGAATCAGCATCTTAAACCATTGAATATAAACGGCTATATCAATGGGAAGCCGATGTCTAAGATGATGGTCGATGGTGGGGCTGCGGTAAATTTGATGCCTTATGCTACGTTCAGGAAGTTGGGTAGAAATGCCGAGGATCTCATCAAGACAAACATGGTGCTCAAAGACTTTGGTGGCAATCCGTCAGAAACCAAAGGTGTTCTAAATGTGGAGCTGACGGTCGACAGTAAGACTATTGTTCTTACAGCTTGTCGCTTGGAAGGGATTGGATTCATGTCAATTGTTGTATTCCTTCAACCATGTATCAATGCTTAATTCAGTGGCAAGGCGACAAGATAGAGATCGTGCCAGCCGACAGGTCAGTCAATGTTGCCAGTGTCGATTTAGCTCTTTGGGAGATGGATGGCCTTGATTGTTTATCTGGAAAAGTTTGGGATGGAGATTTTTTAAAAGTGTCCGATTCTGATATACAGCCAATTGAAGATGGAGAACCCAAGCTATTATTTTGAGGGCGTCGTGGAGGGTTCAAACGTCACAACCAAGGACACAGTAGATGATCTCGATGACAAGTAAGGTCAAGGTTTCATGTCGGCCGATGATTTGGAAGAAATAGATATAGGTCCAGGCGATCGGCCAAGGCCGACAATTATTAGTAAGAACTTATCTCCAGAGTTTAGAACCAAGCTGATAGAGCTCTTGAAAGAGTTTAGAGATTGCTTCGCTTGGGAGTATTATGAGATGCCAGGACTCAGCCGATCAATCACTGAACATCGGCTACCTATTAAACTAGGGGTTAGACCGCACCAGCAGCCCCCGAGGAGATGCAAAACCGATATGCTCGAACCCGTCAAGGCTGAGATCAAACGTTTGTATGATGTTGGTTTTATTCGTCCTTGCCGATATGCTGAATGGGTTTCTAGTATAGTTCCTGTTATCAAGAAGAACGGCAAGGTGAGGGTATGCATTGATTTTAGAGATTTGAATAAAGCTACCCCGAAGGATGAATATCCAATGCCAGTGGCCGATCAGTTGGTTGATGCTGCTTCAGGACATAAGATATTAAGTTTTATGGATGGAAATGCAGGATATAATCAGATCTTCATGGCTGAGGAAGATATTCATAAAACGGCTTTCAGATGTCCTCGTGCAATTAGCTTGTTTGAATGGGTAGTAATGACTTTTGGATTAAAAAGTGCTGGAGCCACGTATCAAAGGGCCATGAATTACATTTATCATGATCTGATCGGCTGGCTGGTTGAGGTCTATATTGATGATGTGGTTGTTAAATCTAAGGAAATAGATGATCACATAGCTGATTTGAGAAAGGTTTTCGAGAGGACCAGGAAATATGGCTTGAAGATGAATCCGACAAAGTGTGCTTTTGGTGTATCGGCTGGCCAGTTCTTGGGATTTCTTGTTCATGAGAGGGGGATTGAAATAACTCAGAGAAGTATCAATGCGATCAAGAAGATTAAGCCTCCGGAAAACAACACAAATTGCAGGAGATGATCGGTAAGATAAATTTTGTTCGAAGGTTTATTTCTAATTTGTCTGGAAAGTTAGAACCTTTTACACCATTGTTGCGATTGAAGGCTGATCAACAATTTACTTGGGGGGCAGAACAACAGAAAGCTTTGGATAATATTAAGGAATACTTGAGTTCTCCTCCAGTTTTGATTCCTCCAAAAAAAGGATTCCTTTTCAGTTATATTTGTTGGCCGGTGATAAGTCAATCGGCTCGGTCTTGATTCAGGAGCTAGAAGGAAAAGAGAGAGTGGTGTTTTATTTGAGCTGTTGGCTCTTGGATGCCGAGACTAGATATTCCCCTGTGGAGAAGTTATGCTTGTGTTTATATTTTTCATGTACAAGGTTAAGGTATTATTTACTATCCAATGAATGCACTGTTATATGCAAGGCCGATGTTGTCAAGTATATGTTATCGGCTCCTATTTTGAAAGGAAGGGTTGGAAAGTGGATATTTTCCTTGACTGAGTTTGATCTTCGGTATGAGTCACCGAAGGCGATTAAAGGGCAAGCTATAGTCAATTTTATTGTTGATCATCGTGATGATTCAATCGGCTCAGTTGAGATTGTGCCATGGACTTTATTCTTTGATGGGTTAGTTTGTACTCATGGTTGTGACATCGGCTTAGTTATAATTTCCCCTCGGGGGGCATGCTTTGAGTTCGCTTATACTATTAAACCATATGCGACTAATAATCAAGCTGAGTATGAAGCGGTTCTCAAGGGGTTGCAGTTACTCAAGGAAGTCGAAGCCGATGCTATCGAAATCATGGGGGATTCTTTGTTGGTAATCAGTCAATTGGCAGGAGAATATGAGTGCAAGAATGACACGTTAATGGTTTATAATGAGAAATGCCCAAAACTGATGAAGGAATTTCGGCTAGTAACGTTGAAGCATGTATCTCGAGAGCAGAATATTGAAGCTAATGATTTAGCCCAAGGGGCATCGGGATATAAGCCGATGGTCAAGGATGTTAAGGTGGAAGTTGCTGCTATAACAGTCGATGATTGGAGATATGATGTCTATCGGTATTTACAGGATCCATCTCAATCGGCTTCGCGGAAGTTAAGATATAAAGCGTTGAAGTATACATTGTTGGATGATGAGCTTTATTATCGGACGATTGATGGGGTGTTGCTCACATGTTTGAGTGCTGATCAGGCAAAAGTTGCAATCGTTGAAGTCCATGAAGGGATATGTGGCACTCATCAATCGGCTCATAAAATGAAGTGGTTGCTTCAACGTGCTGGATATTTTTGGCCGATGATGCTGGAGGATTGTTTCAAATATTATAAAGGATGTCAAGATTGTTAGAAATTTGGAGCGATCCAGAGAGCGCCGGCATCGGCTATGAATCCTATTATTAAACCATGGCCATTTAGAGGTTGGGGAATTGATATGATCGGCATGATTAATCCACCATCGAGCAAAGGACATAAGTTTATATTGGTGGCAACCAATTATTTTACCAAGTGGGTAGAGGTGATCCCTTTGAAGAAGGTTGATTCTGGGGATGCTAGTCAATTTGTTCAGGAACATATTATCTATAGATTTGGTATTCCTGAAACCATTACGACCGATCAAGGTTCAATCTTCGTATCCGATGAGTTTGTTCAGTTTGCCGATAGCATGGGTATCAAATTGTTGAATTCTTCACCATATTATGCATAAGCTAATGGGCAGGCCGAGGCATCTAACAAGAGCTTGATCAAGTTGATTAAGAGGAAAATTTCTGATTATCCTCGGCAATGGCATACTCGTTTGGCCGAAGCATTGTAGTCTTATCGGATGGCTTGTCATGGATCGATCCAAATTCCTCCTTATAAGCTTGTTTATGGACATGAAGATGTTTTGCCATGGGAAGTTAGAATCGGCTCCAGAAGGATAGAATTGCAAGATGGTTTGACGGCCAATGAGTATTATAACCTATGGCCGATGAAAGGGAGGATTTGGTTCAATCATGTTTGCGAGCCCTTGCTAAGTTTACCAAAGATAAGGAACGAATTGCTAGGCACTATAACAAGAAAGTGGTATCCAAGACTTTTTCGGAAGGTGAACTTGTATGGAAGTTGATTTTGCTAATTGGAACTCGGGATAACAAATTCGGCAAGTGGTCACCGAATTGGGAAGGGCCGTTCCAAATCTATAAGGTTGTGTCTAACGGGGCATATATGTTGCAAGGGCTTGATGGTGAGGTCTATGGACGAGCGCTCAATGGCAAATACTTGAAGAAGTATTACCCAAGTGTTTGGGTTAACGCATGATCGGCTAGTGTTGCCGATGCATGATAGCCGATGTGTTTAGATCGCCTCGAGATGGCCGATATTGTTATATCGCGCTTAGTTGTTTTTGTATTGTAATCGGTTCTGTTTTGCCGATGTACAATGGCCGATATGGTTATATCGCCCTTAGTCTAGATTATAATTTTCTCAATGCCTTCGTCATTACAAAATTAGGGGGACACATATATTCACAAGTTGCAAATTTAGCGCATTTTTGAGAAAATGTGGAAGTTAGATTACGATTAATCGGCATAAAGGATTGTTAGGATAAACATCGGAAGTATCTTAGCCGATTACAAAAAGTTTTCTAAGGTCTATTACACAGAAAGTCATCGAGACAAGTATTGCTGGATAGCCGACATAGCCCTTTGCCTAATTTGTTCTACTTCTTCAATGGCTTGGGCGTCTTGAGCATCGGTTCTAGGAATGATCTTCAAAGACTTGGTCAGATCAGCAACATGCTTGATAGCCGATTTGAGTCTTGCTTTCTGCTCTTCGATAGACTTTGGGAGATCGGCTAGTTTTTTGTGCTCTATGTCTAGCTCGGCGTTGCATTCTTCTAGTTGTGCCAAGAGTTCAATCTTGCGAGCCTCTAGCCGATCAATATTGGATTTGATTGCGCCCTCAGATAGTTGATCAAGCTTGGACTTCTCTTCGTGCACAAGTTGCCGATTATCTTGGATTGTGGCTTCAATGTCTTTGCGCTCTCGTCGTTCAGTCAGTCTTAACTTGGCTTTCTCCAGTTTGAATTAGTGTTGCTCAAGGTAAACGGTTGGAGTAAGGATATCGGCTAGCTCATCTGGGATTAGAGCTTGAATCTCATGAAGCCGAGTCCTAATTGAGCCACAATCAACTACCAAGCTATCCAGCGACGATGCTTCTAGCCGATGAGAAATATCTTCTAGAATTTTCTTTACATCATCGGATAAAGGGGCTAAGGCTTTGCTTGTGGTGTCTTCTTCTCCTTCATCAAGATAATCTCTGATGTCAAAAGAGAAAAGATCGGCTAAGACCTACAGCAATGATTTAAAGAGAGTTAGAGATCAAATGGGCATAGCCGATCTGAATGTTTTTTGTCAAAGAAAAGTTACTGGGATAGCAGGAGTAGTTGGTTGAAATTCTTCTTCTACATAGTGACTTCCTACAGCTGATGGAGTCTGGTGACTTGATAATTGCTGTACAGAAGGGGAAGGAGGAGGAGGAGGCTAAAAAGAGACAAGTGTTAGACAAAATCGGCTGAGAATTGACTAATGAAAAATTGAGACTATCTTACTGGTGGAGCTGGTTTAGATGTTGTTGCAGCCGATTTCTTCTTCACAGCAGTCTTCTTTTTCTGCAATTACTAAATCTGTAAGTAATCGACCATAAGGTAAAATGATTACAAAAGGGATCAAAGAGAGCTGCTTACTCTTGAAAAGTGGACTGAAGCAGAAGGAGTTGGAGGGGTCTGTTTGGGTGAAGCTGATGGTGTTCGTTCTGTATCGCTTACTTCGACTGCGGCCTCATCAACGTCGTCTTCAATTACTTCTTCATCCAGAGCTTGTTCATCAGGTGGTGTGGTTTTCTTTGTCTTAGTTTTCTTCTTTGGAGCTGGGGCTGAAATATTTACGGCCGATGATCTGGTTTTCCTCTTCTTGCCGGCATCGGTTGGTTCTCTGATGAGCCCTTGAAGAAGAGCTGAAGTCTTAGGGGCATTATAGCCGATGACGGGGGGAGATAGCCCACCTCCGTTGGGGATCAATCCTAGGGCATACTCAATATCCTTGCCATTGTTGCTCTGGCGAGGGGGAGAGGATTCTGTTGTCTGCACGTCAAAAGGAAAGTTAGCCAAGGATTAATCGGCTAAGCAGTTATTCAAATAAAAATCAAGTGAGTTAAGACTTACTTGAGGGACAACATCTGGAAAGAGGTCTGTCATATACATAGAAGCCAATTGATGGAATAAGTGCAGCTTCCATTCGCCCCACCATCTGTCAAATGCTTTGCTCCTGAAGGTTGCCAGCTTTATGTTGTCAATGCTGCCTAGAGGAGGTCCTTGGAGATTGAGCAGCCGATCTATCATTAAGGTTGATGAGATTTCTCCTCGGCATTGGATCTTATCGGCAAAGAATAAGCCGATTGGGAGTTTGCTCATTCCAAATTGCCTAGCAGAACTCATTGGATGATAAAACTCATAGGAAACTTGGATGTTTCTCCCTTGATGAATGCCGACGGGAAGGATGCATGGAGTGATTGCAGATGAGAAGATTTCTCTGGGCTTTTGATATCTGTCATTGTTGATGTCTTCAAATCTGAAGTCCAATGGATTTTCCAGAAGTGTTGAGTCTCCATAGAGAAACCAGACTCGAGCATCCTTTTGGAACCCCTCATAAAAGCTGCAAAACCAATCCTTGAGCAGCTCAGCCGATAGTTTTGCTCCTGCGTCAGTTGGTGTAGAGGTATACTCTCCATAGGATGTGCATCTCCGATGAGTGAGTTCTTCTCCGTCATTGTTCACAATCGGTTCTAATCTTGGGAATTCAGCTTCTGTTACAGATGGCCGATTGACGAACCTCATGACTACCAAGTTTAGCCAGGATTGCAGTAGCCACCATGGTCCACCTGCTCCGACTACTGAGCCAACAGCTAACTTAGCCGATGCACTATTTAGCATTTGGTACAAGTAGCCGAGGAGGATTTTGCCTAAAGGAAATTGTCTTTTTGTCTCCAAGGCTTCGGCTACGAACTGCCAATTGGTTGTAGGACCGCAGCTGGATCCACAAAAGAGAAATTTCTCTAGCCACATTAACAAGAAAGCCACATGTTCTCGAGGGGTGACCGAACCCTGGCCTATGTATGCTGCTACATAGCCTGACCAGCCGCCTATGCTCTTGGTCTTGAAGTCGTATTGATTCTTCGTGTTTAAGCCCACAGGGTTAGCCGATGAAGTGACGTCCAGACCCGTGATCATGCTGATATCTATGAGAGTTGGAGTCATCGGCCCTTGGTTAAACAAGAAGGCATTGATGGTGTTTGACCAGAAATAAGAGGCAGTTGCCATCAGGGGTTCATCTTTGGACGAGTTTGCTTTGGTGAGGTCGAGTGCTTGGCCGATTCCAATTTCGTCCCAATGAACTCTTTTGCTGGCCGACATACGCTTGAACCATGTAGTCCAACTTTTCTCGGGTGGGGTTTTCTCTAGAGACGGCCAAGATTTTAAGGTGTTCTTCCAGTGGCCTAGATTTGGGTTGGTTAATCTGAAGGGAATCCTATTGGTTTCACCAATGATGAACTCAGTGGGATCAGGATTGCCGATTGGGCCGAGAAAGTAGTAGTTTTCATGCGATAGACTGGGAATCGCAACTAGGTTGGAGAGATGCTACAAATCCAAAAGCAATCGAGAAGAGGAAAGTGATATAAGACAAGAGAAAATCGATTTGCTGCTAAGAAAGGTGATCTAGCCGATGGGGACTTACCTCAGCATACATGGCTGATGGTGCATCAGATGGGCTGGCAGAGGACGACATCGCTGCGGGCGGAGATCTCGTCGAAGATGGAGTCACCTGGCAATCGCTTTTGCGCCGGAGGAATCGCCGGAGAGAGAGAAGGCAGAGCTTTGCTTGAGCGGTGAAAACAGAAGTAACGGTGTGAGATTTCTCGGGGGCGGCGGTTAGTATTTAAAGCGCTTGGAAAACGGTAGGAAAACGGCAAAGTGCGAAACCGGTTCGGAGTATGTATACGGCAAATCCGGAACATTATCAAATATCCCGGACTTGGGGGCATGTGTTAACGACCAAATTTGGTCATATCAGCATTGGAAAAGCAGGGTAGATCGAAGCGGAGTCAAAGGCGATGATCGATTCAAGAACAGAGCATGAATCGGCTGGAATCCGGATTGGCCACGAACGGGATCGGCTAAGTCAGAGTCAGACTAGGTTGGGTAATACAGCCGATTATGACAATATGACTCGTGTACGATACCGGGTATGAGTTGATGTGCTTCAAGATGATTGCCGTACATGGATAGAGTCCTGAGAAGGCAATTGTATCTATTAATTAGGATATTTCATGTAAATTCCTTAGAGATAAATGTGGGCAAAAGTCTGCCGTAAAGACTTATGGTATCTTAGAGTTTGTTAGAGATAATAGTTGTGTCCGGTATGGACATATCCTGTAATTCTCGGGTATAAATAGACCCCGAGTCCTATGTAAATATTAACACACGTTCAATACAATCTCGGCGCATCGCCACCCTTTTACTTTCGTTTTGTTTCGACGAGTTCTTGCTTTCGGGTTGAGCTGCATCGGTTTCGATCTTCAACAAGAGGTAAAACTTGTTATGACGACTTGTGTTCTCGAGATTAGTGCTTCCATCTTTATGACACTCTAATCCTGTTTATGTAATTCGTCGAGTTATCATATATTTCACATAATCTTTGATAATATCGTTATCTAACCTATAATCGGCTAGCATTTGTCAATAGAAGGCAGCCGATTAGGTTAAATAACGACGTTGACTTGGATTACGTGACATATCTACCACTCTATGAAACATCCAGCGGCTTGATTATCTAGATATTGTTCTTCTTTTCATACTTAATGCTGCATCAGTTGAGTTTGATCTATTAAGTCGTGCTTAGAACCATAATATCTAGCCTGCCTTCTGGTTGCCGATTAGATTAGTATCGGAGTTTCAGCCGATCTTACCTGATTTAACTAATTCTATTCTACATGCTTGATTGATATGTTAAATCTGCCCTTTATGTTAAGATCTTGTTGCATTTAAGTATATTAAGTTTCTGTTTAGTATATTCTACTTGCTTCAATATCTTAATATAGAGTAGTATCGGAGTATTAGCCGATACATGCTAGATCTATCTGATCGGCTATGCTATGAATACATATATAATCTCATTATTAATGTATATTTCAATCTAAGTGATTTATACTGTCTCGGCAAGGTGACTGATCTATCCCAATCACTTGATTTAAGTATATATCGATATAAGGATTATATATCATTAATATCTGCAGCCGATTGAGTAGATTTAGTTTTGATTTGCTTATTAATATTTGCCAATCGATGTACATATGACATCGGCCTAAAGATAAATGATATGTCATCAGCACCTAGCCGATTGGCTATCATTTATGGATTTAATCACGGTTTTTTTGTCTTTGTTTCTTGTTGATTGTAGGATTAAATCAACTGGCACGCTCATACATCCGAAGACGAGTTTTGGACCTGCACCGGAGTTAATCAGATCTCCCAGGCCTCATGTTTTCTATCAACACACTCCACCAATTATTATGTTGGACTAGTAAATCACCTAGTTTGTGTATGATTGTATCTTCCTTGTTTTGATGTAATTCTGTGGTAGACAGAACGTTAGTCTAATCACATATTAATATTATCGATATAGTGATCAGCATGCAACAGCTAAGCAAGCTACTCACCGTAATCGGCAGCCACACCCACAGCCCACAGGTGTTCTCTCTGGTTGGTCCTTACCTTGAGTGCTGGCAGGCCGTCCCGTTAAATTTGGTAGCCCTGTGCAAAGTGGTAAAGAAGGATAAAATTTCAGGCTGAAAATCAGTGTCTGAACTGTCCAAAATGACATGTACACTACTGTCATCAACTTTATCACCATCACCATGATTTTCCACTTGTTCATTTTTAGATAATGGAAATGTGTTACATCTCCGACCTCTGCCCGTAGGCAAATAGCCAAAAAATTCAGATGTGAACAGAAAAGTTAAAAAAGGCGAGATGGGACAAACCCCCAACTTCTACCGATGATATGATCTACTAAAATAATATTTTTTTCAAAATCACGTAGATTTTATCACGAAATTCTGTAGGTACTACGCCATCCAAAATGAAATAAAAATTCCTTGGCTACTAATTCCAAGCGTGTAGCACCATTGCGCATAGTATCCTATTGTTCCTGTGAAAGTATCATACACCAAGAGTGGAGCCAATTGGAACACATGAAGATAACCTGCATGATGTTAGGCATTTTTTTATGGTTAAAAACTATATCATTACGGCAACGCCAAATTGACCAACATAAAGCACTAGCTCCAAACAAAATCATTTTTTTTTGGGTCTAGGCACTCCTCTTAGCCAGTCACCAAAAATATCTTTTGCATTGTGGGGAGGGGGGATGTTGAAGGCAAAGAAGACACATCGCCAAGCAAAACGTGTAACATGATAGTCAAAGAAAAGATATTGGATGGTCTCTTGTGTATTACAAAAATAACATTGCTTGTTTCCCCTCCAATTTCTCTTTATGAGATTATCTTTTGTTAAGATTACTTTTTTGTGAAGAAACCACATAAATACTTTGATTTTTAGTGGTACCTTTACCTCCCATAAGATCCTCTTGTGGATTCTTACATTGGAATTGATGATTGCATTATACATGGATTTGACCGAAAAATGGCCATTTTTATGTAGCGACCAAATAAAGCAATCCTTTTCATTTGACAGGGTTATGTTAGCTAGTCGAGAGATCAGATCGTTCCACTCAACTAACTTAGGTCCTACAATTGATCGTCGGAATGAGACATTCAACGGTGTTGTGCTCATAACCTCTGCCAAAGTAGAATGTCTTTTTCGGACCACATTGTACAGTGAAGGATATTGATATTTGAGAGGTTGCAAGCCCAACCATGTGTCTTCCCAAAATCTTATTTCCATCCCATTACCAGGTTTAAAAGATCCATACTGAAAAAATTGATCTTTTACTTTTATTAGGCCAGCCCAAAATTGGGATGTTCCTGGTTTGTGTGACATGTGGGAGAGGGGTTTACCCTTTAAGTACTTGTTGCGCAAAAGGTTTTGCCATAGGCCATCACCATTAAGAAGCTTGAATAGCCATTTGCTCAACAAACATCTATTCATGATATCAAGATTTAGGACACCCAGTCCACCTTGATCTTTTGGCCGGCATATATAATCCCATTTTGTTAACCTATATTTCTTTTTCTGGCTATCATTGCTCCAGAAAAAGCTCGATCGGTAGTAATCCAGTCTTTGAAGTACACCTCAAGGTATTTCAAAAAAGGATAACATGAACATGGGAAGACTCGAAAGAACCGAGTTAAGAAGAACTAATCTCCCACCATAGGAGCTGTTTTTGCCCTTCCATGTGCTAAGTTTTCTTTGAAACCTATCCTCCACACATTTCCAATCAGAATTTCTGAGTTTTCGATAGTGTATGGGGATTCCTAAGTATTTGAATGGAAAGGAACCAGAATTACAACCAAACAGTTGTCTATATTGGTCCTCCATTTCCTTGGCTCCCCCAAAGCAGAAAATTTCGCTTTTATGAAAGTTTATTTTCAGCCCCGAGAGATGTTCAAACACACAAAGAATGGCCTTCATGTTTTTTTGCTTGTTCAAAATCATGTTCAAGAAATATTATTGTATCGTCGGCATATTGGAGAATGGACAAACCATCATCCACTAAGTGTGGAATTACCCCTCTAATTTGGCCATCGACTTTGGCTCTTTCAATAAGAATAACATATCAGCCACTATGTTAAAAAGAATTGGGGACATTGGATCCCCTTCTCTCAAGCCTTTGCATGTCCGGAAATTTTTTCCTACATTATCATTGACTTTGACACTTACAGTTCCTCCTTCAACCCAGGTGGAAATCAAATTGCACCACGATTGTGAAAACCCTTTCATTCATAATGTCTACTGAAGGAACTGCCATTTAACTTTGTCATAAGCCTTTTCAAAGTCAATTTTGAATATGATACCATCCATTTTCTTTGTGTGTAACTCATGGACAGTCTCATGCAAAATCACCACCCCTTCCATGATATATCTATCTGGCAAAAACGCCGTTTGGGTTGGGCGAATGACTTTGTGAGCAATCGTTGTAATCCTATTGGTGCCAACTTTTGTAAAAATTTTAAAGCTGACATTCAGTAGGCAAATAGGCCTATATTGTTGAATTTGCTTTGCATCAGCCTTTTTTGGCAGTAGCACGATGATCCCAAAGTTTAGGTTATAAAGGGATAATGTTTCCACTTGTTCATGTGTGCTCTCACTAAGAATATTGTCAACAGTGGTTTCTATCTCTGTTTCACCATCATTTGGTTCATTGGCAACATCACTGTCAACTGTCTAATAACCGGACGAACCTTATGATTCTTTTATAATATACCTAAACATAATCCCTCTTTAAGATTGAGTTAGGTCTTCTATTCTACTTTTCTGCTTACACTTTTCATAACCGGAGTCATATTTCCTATTCCGATTTGTTGAAGATATGTCTTTAAAATTAAAATACCGGTTGTAAGGACGAAAATTGATTTAGTGTATAATATAGTAGATGAACCTAAAACTGAAAACCTAATAATCCATACTCTAAAATTAGGGAATATGGATTACATTGATTACCTGATTAGGGCACTAGGGCAGGCGTAGGGGACAAGGGTGCTCAGGCGCTGCAGGCCTGCAGTCGGCAGGGACTCCGACAGGCAGGCAGGTAGGCTGGGCCTGGTGATCGTCGGTATCAGGCGGCGACGGCGGACGACGTCAAGACTCGGCGGCAGCGCGGCAGTGTGCCAGACGCCAGTACTGCGCCGCGAGTCGCGAGAGCAAAGGGAGAGAGGCGAGGCGTCATTTTCTTTCTAACTAGTTGATACCCCGTGCGTTGCTACAATTATAGAAATATAACTATCAATGTACAACATTAGTGCAAACAAACTAATTAAATTTGCTTATAATTTGCTGAGAATCTCTTAATGATAGTTCTGATCCCACCGATGTATGATAGTATATGAAATCTTCATCTGCTGGCCAAAATTTCGAAATAGAGAAACAATAGTATACAAAGTAAAGATCTGATTGCTTGTGAACGTTTAGAATGAAAGAAACAAAAGCCTAAAAAAATTATATATTTAGAAGGCATCATTACTATAATTCATAAAATTGTATTCTTCCTCATCATGGATTGCTGCATACCTTAGCAACACTAGTACAGATCCTTCTATCCGTGACGGGCTCTAATATGCTTAGAAATAGCGGGCCGTCACAAGAAAGTCATCTCAATCAGACCGAAAAGTTCCCGATTGAGATATGGTCGCACAGATATGTTAGATGGGCATAAAACTTAAGCCCGTCACGGATGACACCTATCAGTGACGGGCCATAGTTTAGGCCCAATTGAGATAACATTCCATATCTCAAACGGGCCTAAAGTTACGGCCCGTCACAGATGACCATGATCTGTGACGGGCACCAACTTTAGGCCCGATTGAGATAACATTCCATATCTCAAACGGGCCTCAAGTAGTGGCACGTCACAGATGACCATCATCCGTGATGGACCATAACTTGCGGCCCGTTTGAGATAACAACTAGACCTGTTACAGATGACTCATCAGTGACGGGATATATACTTAATCTCTATCGGGCATTAACTAAAGCCTGTCACCGATGACTATTTTTTCATTTTTCGTATGAAATGTTTATATTTGTAAGTTGACTAGCAAAATAATTAAGTGCAGCATAATAATTCATTTTATGAGTCAAAATAATTTTACGGGTAGTAAATGATTTCAAATGGAAAAAATGTCAACAACAAAGTTGTATAACTTATCAAGATTTACAACTTTTAGTTTGGTCAATTTTTTATATAACATTTTATTGAACAGTTTGAATTTGAATTTGAAAATATGACAACTTCAAACAATATTTTCAAATACTAAATGATTTCAATTGAAAAAGTCATCAACAACAAAGTTGAATAACTCATCAGGATCTAAAACTTTTATTTTTGTTATTTCTTCATTCGATGAAATGTTAGTAATATTATTCACAAATTTTACATATATGTGTTATAGTTTATGAAACCAGATAAGAGATATGTTAATTTTGTGAACAATGTTACTGTCACTTTGTCGTATGAAGAAATGACCAAAATAAAAGTTTTAGATCTTGATGTGTTATTCAACTTTGTTGTTGATGACTTTTTCAGTTGATATCATTTAGTATTTGAAAATGTTGTTTGAAGTTGTCATATTTTCAAATTCAAATTCAAACGGTTAAAAAAATGTTATATAGAAAAATGACCAAAATAAAAGTTATAGATCTTGATGAGTTATACAACTTTGTTGTTGATGACTTTTTCAGTTGAAGTCGTTCACTGATCTAAAATTCTATTTGAACTTTTCAAACTTTGAATTTCAAATTTCAATTTATTTAAATAGAGTCAGATGGAGAAATGACCAAAATAAAAATTTTGCACCTCGATGAGTTCTACAACTTTGGTTTTGGTGACTTTTCCATTTGAAATCATTTAATAACCCCAATTTGACATCCTGGCCTAGGGCTTAATAGGATTAATAGAATACTCATACCAACAAGTTACAATTACTTTTCTGAAAGCCAACCTCCAAAGAACTTTGATGTTAGGATGGGTGACCGACTGGGAAGTTTGAATTTCCCGCGTGGGTGCACACGAGTGAGGGCAAGGCTAGCCAAAAAATAAAATTTATTTATTTTTGGATTATACTCATCTGTGACGCGCATTAACTACTATAGTTAATGCCCGTCACAGATGACTCATCTATGATGGGCTATAGTTGATGCCCGTCACAGATAAGGGTCATCTGTGACGGGCGCTAGTTGTGGCCCGATTGAGATAGGTCATCCGTGACGGTCTATAGTTTGACTGGTCGTCTGGGTCAAAGCTATCGGTGACGGGCTTTAATTAGGACCCGATTGAGATAGATTCATTCGTGACGGCCGTTTGCCCGATTGAGATAACTCTTCACATCTGTGACTTCTAGCCTGTGACGGACGCTGTGCCCGATTGAGATGGGGTTTACCCCCGATTGAGATGATGGTATCCCTTCTAGTGCAAAAATAAACCTTCACCTAATGTGGATGGTTCAAAATCTAAAAGATAACCCAATTTTATATATGAGCATTGAGGGAAGCATCAACCATGCATAGGAGTTGGGCACTTGACATCCGGATCACTCATAGTATATGTTAACAGATTACCAACAAAATAATTCCATTTAATCAATTGAAAAGCGAATGGGATCATGGCACTTGAAAGCTTAACTTTCTATATGCCCTCAATCTGTCTGAAATATATAGCTCAAATTGTATACCAAATTACCAACTGCATATATGACTGATGAAACAAAAGCAGTTACAAATTAGATGGAATATCATAAAACAAATATGTGCAGATTGATCTGGCTCTGGCTTTAGAAATACAATTACATATTACATATATTTGAGTATCCAATTTTAAGAGTTTTTCAGCTCATCTGCAACAGAAAAGATCTGAAGTCAGAATTTCTTTCATTTTAATGAACTGGCAGCGGTGTGCCAATTTCATTGAATATAGTGGGAAAAAAAGGCAACAATTACACCAAACCTGCCACAAAATTTCGCTGTAAAAAAGAACCCATCTAATGGGGGGTTAATCAAAGTATCCAGATAGTTTCTCAAATAGAAATATTTAACATGGGATATTTTCAAAAAGCTTATATGAAATGGAGAAAAACAGCCGCACCTAAAATCTTAGCCAAAGAACAATATATTTTGGATCCACAGATGGCCTTCACCTGAAAATCCTGTTAGAACTCTGAAGTAAATGATGCATGCAGACAATTAGAGACTGAAGGTTACAAAGTCAAGGTCTTAGCGTAGCATCTATTAACTTGTAATCAACAGGAAACAAACAGGGATCATCAAAGAACTCACGAATGCTTAGAATTTTAGGAGCGGATGATTCGATGGCTGCTTACCACCTCAATTTACTGGCAGTGCAGCTTTAAAGCCCATGAAAGTGGACTAGGATAGGAGATAAATAACAGAAACATGAGACATATCAGAGATGATGTAAAAATCTCTATGCAAAGCAACACAACAACTGCTTTGTTTGGTGCCTACAGATTGCAACGTATATCAACCAATCAGATATGGGAACAAAGTATCATCAAGGAAGGTCAGCTACATGGGTATCATCGATCAAAGAACTTAAGAACTTCCTAGACCTGGTTGGCGCTATATATCGTTGATGCGAGCGATAAGATGAGGGCGAGAGAGACATCGAGCAGTGCTGTCTCCCAATCTCCCATCGATGCGCTGAACTGATGAGGCTAGCTAGGACAGCTAGCTGCTGATAGAAATGTATGTTGCCAGCAGCAGATCAACGATGATATCGCAGAGATTAGTGGTGCCGTGGTTGAATAAAAACATGCGTTAGGTGACAGGAGCATAAAAAGGAATTAAACATGGCATTAAAATTTAAACATAACCCCTTGGCTTCCCTTTGATGGCGACGGTTTCATTACCGGAGAATACGATTATTATTGAATCGGTTTCATAAAACAAAAATATCATAGAAGAAGAGATCATGCCTGGTCGATGGGAGGGAGACGGCAGATGCTATTCATGGTGAGCTGAAGAGTGAAGAGGATGCACGACGCTACACCTCGCCGCGCGCTGTCCCTACCACCACCTGCGCGCGAACACGCCGCACCACGCGCTGCGTAGTGGCGTGCGCTATGGTACTTCTCTCCACAACTTCTTTACTTCTTTGCATTTGAAAAACAAGTGCCCCCGTCCTCGTCAAAACGCTGACAGATCACACACCGTGTGTCAATGTCCATCCCCTTACCTCCCAGTTTCACCCACAGCGCCAAACTATTATGAGCCAACCTCCATAGGAAATGCTTAAGCTTGCTTGGACATTTTAAGTTTCAAAGTTTCTTCCATTCATTTTGTACACTCCCTGCGTTCCCTGCCGTCGATGCCATATCCTTTCTGCAGTTTCTCCTTTCAAAACTCTTCTGTACTTTATATGCTAATCTGACTGAGAAAACTCCATGATTGTCAAAATGCCAAGCCACTGTATCTTCCAAATCCGGATGAACAGGGATAGCTAGAATTGCTTTTGCATCATCTTCATTGAACGTCTGTAGGACTAAATCCACATCCCAGCCATTTGTGTAAGGATCAATTAGCTCACACACCCGGTTCAAGAGATGTCTGCTCCTTTGGGTAGTTGGTCTTCTAGTCCACTCTCTAGGAATCCAGGGATCTTCCCAAATTTTAATGATCTCCCCACTCCCAACCCTCCAAATCATCCCATTTTTCAGTGCTTTTAGTCCCTTTAAAATGCTTCTCCAGGTATAAGACATACCATTCTTTGTTGTGGCTTCCAAAAGCGAAGAATTTGGGTAATATTTTGCTCGAAGGATCTGTGCACACAGGGATTCCGGATCATGAATAAGCCTCCAACATTGTTTAGCTAGCATAGCTAAATTAAAAGCATGTATATCTCTGAAGCCTAGACCATCCTCTCCTTTTGGCCTTGTTAGCTTCTCCCAACTAATCCAGTGGATTTTGTTATCCTTTACCTGGCTACTCCACCAATATCTACAGATCATTTTACTAATCTGTTCACACATGCTTTTTGTTATATCAAAACACGCCATAGCATATGTCGAGATAGCTTGAGCAACTGCTTTTATAAGGATTTCCTTCCCTGCTTTTGAAAGCATCTTCTCCTTCCACCCCTGAATCTGTTGCCAAATTCTGTCCTTCAAATAAGCAAAGACTCTTTTCTTATCTCTGCCGACAAAGACCAGCAACCACAGATATCTTTCATTCATCGTCTCCTTTTGGATATTCAAAGCCTGCATCACCTCCCTTCTTTTTCCCCCGACAGTGTTGGTGCTAAACATGATTGTTGATTTCTCCTTGTTGATCATTTGTCCCGAACACTCCTCAAAAGATGTCTTGTAGATATCGTGCATCACCTCCATCTGCCCGAAACAAAATTAGTGAGTCGTCGGCAAACAGCAAATGTGACACACTGGGAGCCCCGTGACAAATCTTCACCCCCTGTATATGCCTTCTCGTCCTGTTGATGTTGGCAGTGAGACGATGGATGCTACCGTCTTAATGGCATGCGGATGAGGACGGACGAACGATGACGATCTACTTAAAAAAAATCTCATGTGGATCTCGGGGTGGGCCCTCCGAGCCTAGTACTAATCACAGCATCTCATGATTAGTCGATGCTAGTTTGTCCCTACTGTCTTCCCTATATTTACGAAGTAATCACAATCAGCAACACGGCTTTAGTGTTATGATCTTCACAATGTCACGGTTAGAGCAAGTTCAATAGTATAGCCAACTACTAGCTCCAATTCATCTATAGCCAATCTAATAGCTTATTCATATAATAGTTACATACTAAACTATCAATAACTGGTCCTACCTATCATGCACACACTGCGTCTTGGAGTCCGTACTATAGCTGGCTACAAATCTGTAGTCCGCTACTCTTCTCTCTCCTTATTTATCTCCTTAAAATATATATGTAGTGGGCGTTATCATCCCTGAAGTCAAATTAGTCAAACGACCATTCACCGGTGAAGAATAAACATTGAACAAGAGCTTGCAAAACTTTGGTAACCTTTAGCATGATAGATCTGACGGTAATCATTACATCTCATTCTTGTAGATGTCCAGGCCTCCACAGTGTGAGACTAGCTTGGAGTGATTTTTAGCTTAAGAGGTACAACTTATATGGTAAGCTACAACCAGTTTAGCGATTAGATTAGAAGAAAACGGTTCGATATTATCATCATGATTCCTACAATTTAATCATCGATTTCCATTTTGTCCTCCGCCTTAACAGTCGGCGACTCCCCCTTCACTGCCTCTATGACTGGATCTAGTTGTGGAGGCGTAGCTTATTTGGAACTTGACGAAGGCACATCGGCTGTTGGCTGGGCGCCTGGATCTTGTGGAGACGCGGTCTCTTTGGAGCTTGCATCTAGCATAACTTCCTCTTTGGGAGTAGTACCATTTTCATGGGACCTCAAGATGCGACTAATATCTTCGCATACAGCTTCAAACTTATGGAGGCTATTGGCTAAACCGGAGGAAGCTGCCTTGTCACCAAAATGCGAGTTGAGTGCAGGAAGAGCACTGTCTTCAAGCACAAAGCACATCTGCATATCATAGATGCATAGAAAGTTGTCACTCAAGGAAATTTTCAGGCCAGAGTTAGCTTAGGAAAACTTTTCTTTGAGAGGATCCCCTTAAACAAAAAAAAAAAAAAACTCTGTTTCCAGCATGTACCTTATTGTAAGAGTTTTTTTCCCATCCTTAAGGAGGTACCACCTGGTACCAGGTACCAAGAGATACCAATTAGATCTGGCAGTTGATTAGAGAGGGGCACGATTGGGCTAAGAATTCCCCCGTCCCACATCCCTTCAGCGTAACTGCGTAAGAGTGGGTGGGCCTCCATCTCTGCGCTACAATTCCCCACTGTGCTGAACGGCGCCGCCGCCGGTCGGAGCGCCCCGCCGCAGTCCCCCTTGGCCCCTTCACGAACTCATCCCGCCACCGCCGCTGCCACGACTGCACTCTGACGAACTCGTGGACACCCTTCATCATCGTGATTCGTGAACCCCCTTACTTCAGAATTTTGGATCCCTTCCCTGCAGCTAAATCGACTGCCTGCATCTGTCGTGACATGTGAATCGTGATGTCGTCCATAGCACAAGACTGTGAGAAGGAACTTTGTATGCGTACAGCACACACATAATTTGTCTCCTCGATCTGAGACTATAATGTCTTGAATTTGTTCTTGTTGTGCCGCTAGAAGCTTGTTTTGTTGAATGTGGAATGCATTTTTGGCCATTGTTGACTTCGAACTCTATGAGAATCAGCATCATCCTTTTATTGTCTGTTGGAATCGGAGTTGATGCTTGCAGACGGCGGCGGCGCCGTCGAACTTCCATCGGTGGTTGTGGATTTGATCCGAGCATGCTGAGTTATCTAGGTTTTTACTCAATGTGCGTCTTAGCTTGGATGAACCGATAGAAGGCGGAGGGCCGGAGGTAGGAGAAGAATGTTTATGCGAAAGTGCAATTTTACCCTCCCACCCACAACACGAAATTGGTACCTCCTCTTTACGGCGGTGCGGTACCACCCGGTATAGAGAAATTCCAACCGTGAGATCGCGGGAGATGGACGGCGTTGATTTTGTACCGCTTCCTTTCAAGGACGGTAAAAACTCTCTTATTGTAAAGATGGGAAACTTGTGACTGATCAGTTGTGCCATCAGATTATTATAACTCAGATTATAAAGAAAAATGAGATTGTTACGACGAACAATCAAATTTCATATATCTTGATTACACTACTCTTTTGGCCGTTTGTACAGCCTATCACTAGTACAGATCCTTCTATCTGTGACGGCCTCTAACATGCCTAGAAATAGCGGGCCGTCACAAGGAAGTCATCTCAATCGGACCGAAAAAGTGCCCAATTGAGATATGGTCGCACAGACATGTTAGATGGGCATAAAACTTAAGCCCGTCACGGATGACACCTATCAGCGACGGGCCGTAGTTTAGGCCCGTTTGAGATAACATTCCATATCTCAAACGGGCTTGAAGTTGCGGTCCATCACAGATGACCATCATCCGTGATGGGCATCAACTTGAGACCCGTTTGAGATAACATTTTATATCTCAAATGGGCCTCAAGTTGGGGCCCGTCACGAATGACCATCATCTGTAACGTGCACCAACTTGAGGCCCGATTGAGATAACTACTAGACCCGTCACAGATGACTCATCAGTGACGGGCTATATACTAATGCCCGATTGAGATGACTTAATCTCTATCGGGCATTAACTAAGGCCCGTCACCGATGAAGGATAATATGGTTCTTTTTTAGCATAAAGCAATTTTTGTTTGCATAAATTCATGATTTAGCCTTACACCAGCACGATACGTGTTACTCCATCCTAAGCCATACACGCTATATGACCTAGAACCATTAAGTGGCGGGCCCATCTCACGTCTCTCTCCCCCTCATCTCTAGACTCTCTGCCTCCCTTCTCTCTCGCTGCCCGCAGCCGGCGACTGGCCGGCGGAGGCGACAGCGGTGGTCGCGCCCTCCCCTCTGCCAGATCCGGTGAGGGACCGCCCAGTGGCGGGAGGCAGTATGCGGCGGCGAAAGAGAGGGGGGATGTTGCGGCAGCGCCCTGGCGGGAGGGGAGGCAGTGGTGGCCTGGCGGCGAGAAGCGCTGGCTGCCCGGCGGCAGCGCCCTCCCTCCGTCGGATCTGGAGGGAGGGCAAGCGGCGGGAGGGGAGGTGGTGGCGGCTCGGCAGCAGGACGAGAGGTAGTGGCGGTGCCCTGCTTGTTAGTGAATGATTTCTGTGAATGTTAATGAATGATTTCTGTGATGTTCATCAATGTTAGTGAAAGATTTCTATGATGTTCTTCAATGTTTCTTGTTTTGTGATGTTGTATGATTGGGGGCTGGGGATTGTGATTGATTTCGGAGTTCTGTGATGCGGCATCGAGCCTTTTTTTTGGCTCGTGAGTGGTCTCAAAGGTGCAGGTTTTTAAAATGGGATTGGTGCCGGAGCACTCATCAGTGCCGCCTCCATGGTGCCGATTGGAAAAACCGACACCTAAGAGGTTTCTCAACTGGCACTTTTCACATGTTCTGTGGTAGTGGTATAACTTTATGTGTGAATGAACAGTACAGAATGAATATTGATGTACTTAGAAAATATTGAGACAATCAATGGTCTAATGTTATATACACTGAACAGTTACAGTTCTTGTTGCAACCAGAAAAGTAGAAAAAAACAATAACTGACTAAATTAGCGATTTATTCAAAACCACAAGGGATAAATATGATAAATTGATAATATGCTCGTCAGACGAAAACAAATTGCCACAACGAAAAATCAGTCTAAAAATTGTGAGTGGTTTCATTTCGTGGCGTTCATGGCCGGCTAGCCATATACGGATCGACAACCGAGATCAGCTATATATTCCAAATTAAACCATACCATCGGGGTATATATGCACTCATGGAAAGACAAAATCTGCAATGAAGAGATTCCCATTCAATCGATCGCTCAAGTCCCCGGGGAAGCCAGCAACGTTTTCTGGGCCATCAGCACAAATGGAATCACCGCAGCTGCCACGAACAGGTGTGTGAAGAAACAAGCGATCTTGGCAGAAGCATCGACTGGTAGCTTGGGTAGGTTGTTGCGGTGCGTCAGAAGCCTCCACAGGAGGCCCCAGATCACCGCAGCTGCCGTCAGGACAATGAACGCATCAGTTGTGTGGCCTCTAACCGGGTAGCCACTACCATTGCCCAGACTGGTTATCGACACGGCCAAGAATTAAGCCGGTGAACGTGATCTTGGTCAGCTCCAGCGACGCCGGCTTATCAAGTTCTCCAACACCAACATTGGCATCGAGGACCGTCTGGTTCGGCTTCGTATCCGAATCCGGCTGCGTTTCCGTCTGGTTCGGCTGCGGTGGGTTCTGAGAATTGAGTTCATGGCGGCACCAGTAGATGGCGTAGACCAGGAGCATGACGAGCCATGGGACAGCCACCACCGTAGCTGCTACCTCCTCCGGGAGAGCCATGACGACAATGGTGAACACGACGAGGGTGACGAACGCGGCCAGGACGAGACACAACGCGTCAAAGAACGAGCACATATTTGTCCGCTGCCGGTCGTCGTCCTCGATAAGCGGCGGGATCGCACCCAGCAGCATGATGACCGCTGCCATGACGCATGTGGCGAAGCCGAGGTACAGTGCGGTGGCAGACCGGCTGTTGAGGCCTACTTGCTGGCCGATGCTGGCTTGCCCCTCCAACGCCATGCCTTCCAGCGCGAGAAACAGCATCGCCGTGACGGTGGCAGAGAAATCCAGGGAGTCCTCGAGCTTGATGTGGCAGTTCCTGTTGTATACCCTTTGGTCGTGATCTTTGTCGTTTTGCGAGCACCAGTAGCAGCGCCACAAGATGAACATGATGAATGGGACTAAGAAGACGAAGAACAGCTTAGCTTCCATGGTGATGAGAAGAAGAATCAGGTAGGCAAGAATCATCTGGACGATGGCACAAAAGTGGACAAGCACCTTAGAGACACGAAATAGGCCGTCTGAAAATCGTTCCAAAAGGCCCGCGAGTACCGCCGACATATTGAGGAAGAGGAAAGGCAGCAGGCATAACCACAGGCTAGACGCAGCGATTGGGGATATTCTTCGTACAAGTCCATTTCCTTTGCTCTTGACGTCAACTTTGTTCAGAACGACGGCAAGAAGAACCGGGCATGCCATGAGGACGACGCCCTCGGATAAAGAGCGGACACGATTCACCAGGGGATCCTGAAATTCGCAAAGGCAATGCTTATAGTTTATTTTTCAATATGAAAAGAGAAGTAGGGCACAAAACACTATTACAATACCCCAAATATGTAGCGGCTCATAGATTCTGGTTCATTCAAAACCGATGCCTACCGACCATTTTCCACCTCTCACAAGATAGGAAAATATAAAACCAACACCTTTAAACATACCGGTTCTAAATAAAAACCGGCATATATAATAATGGTGTCAGTTCTTATAAAAGAACTAACACCTATAACATATAATATGTGTCAATTTTAAAGAACCAGCATGTCGGTTCTAAAAAGAATCGACACCTCTGAAAGGAAAAAAAATGATATGACGAGCGGAACGGAGCAAAATACCTTATCTACTCACAAGACTCGTCCTTATCATCAACTCTCTCTCTCTCTCTCTCTCGCGCGTCTCCTCTTCGGCGTCTCTCCCTCTCCAGTGCGTCTTCATGCCCTCCATTGATGCCTCTGACTCTCTGAGCCCAACGGTTGGCGACTCGCGTTTCTTGACGATGCGGCGGTGGAGGCGATCTTGCCCTATGTCCAAGAAGTGCAACAAAGGCTAGTCTAGAGTGACCTGACCTATTTCCCTAGCGACCAGAAGATCTCCTCTGGAGGTGGCCAGATCCGATCTACCCTAGCTAAGAGGCGTTGAGATATGGCAAGAGACTGCACATCCCTCACCGTGATTGGTCCATTTGATTTGGTTTTTTTAGACTGGTCGATTATGGTTGAATATTTTATTCTATGATGTGAACTTGTTGATGAAGGTTTGATTGTGTGATATGTGATGTGAAGTTGTTGATTCTCTAATGTGAACTTGATTTTTTTGTAGTTTTTTTTCTTTAATTTTGGTGGCTTTGAAGCATGAACTCAAATTGACCCAAACCGAATCCTTTTTTATTTCACAAACCGTACATCCCATAGGTGCCTGTCCGCACATAGGTACCCCTGTTGGGTGCCGGTTTGGAAACCGGCACATATGATGAGTTTTCAACTGACACCCATTTAAGGTACCGTAGTAGTGATAGGATTAAGTTTATATATACAGTAAAAAATAGTTAGAATAGTTTTGAAAGTTACAAAAGTATTGTAATGCAAATTTCATAAATTCTGAATAACTTGAAAGAAATATATATTGCTAACATGCAATCGATCATCTAGGCAAAAATCACGTTGTTTTTGCAATCAAGATGGATAACTACATTATAATTTCTATATAAGTTGTATCTAAATATTAAAAAACTAGATGATGCCCTACGTCTTGCTGCGAGATATTCATTAGATATTGGAGAAATGATGAAATGATTAGGATTGAAATATTACAATAAGTTGAGCACATACATGTATATGATCATGCATGCATGCAACTGGGGAAGAAGAGGTTGAGAGAGTGCAAGCTTACCATCTGAAGGGCAAAATAGCGATATTGGGGGTGAATGAATTTGTAATCCCTTGAGGTAATACAAGGACAGATATTGGGGGTGCAAGTCCCGCTTCATTAGAATGCGGCTGAAAAGAGAGAGCCCGCCCTTGTTACATAATAAGGATCTTCGGTGCTGCTGCAGGTTGCTGCATATAGCAATAATTGATACAGTATACATAAGTAAGTTGCAACGGGCGACGACCACGGGTTGCAAAAATAATCAGGCCGAAGTTTCCAAACAGGTAGTTATCAAAATTAAAATGACAAAGGAATAGATCGGATCACACTCACATATTTATATATTTGCATGTGTGCATGGAAACCACGTACACACATGAAAAATATATTCAGTCAAACCTTTTTCTTTCGTCGGGGCACAATACTATAGTATCATCATCAGGACAACTTTGAATACACTATGTAACTTTTTATCAGAGAAAAATAACTATGTAACTTGTGTTAGTAGGCTCGTCTGCCGAAAGGATATTTGAAAAAACACGTATACTAGATTAGCTAGTACGCAATTAAGACTCTCTCTTTAAGTTATATACTAGCTCTAACGCTTTAGACAATATATAGCACGGTGTTCATCGTGTTCTAATGTCTTCGTCTAACTTATAATTGTTTAACCTACGGAACGTCAGAGACTCAGAGGGAGTATACAACACGTATATCGGTATATTGGTTGTCGTACCGTGTTCTTTTAGACTTGGAATGGGAAAAATATAAAGTCTGCTGATGGTACGTACGATGGTAACGTGGAAGCGTACAAGTTAGAATTATTAAGCCAAGCTACCAACGCAATTGCATAGCATGACGGTATATGCTAGTTTTCTTTGGAAGCAAATAGATTTGAATATGCATATAATAGAACAAATTAATTATCAATATCTAAAATATTTTTCCAAAATTTCGGAGTGCATTGATTGAGAGATACTAGTATACGAGAGTTGGCAAAAATATGTAATTCCAATGAATTAATGAGAGCAAATGCATGCTGTTCTGCTTGTTCATTTTTCTCCTATATATTGAGAATCTTAGATTGCGCGCCGTTGACAGATAGAAATGCTTAGTGTACTAACTGATCGACAGCCGTGTGAGCAGAGCGTACACAAAAAGTATACTCAATCGGGTCCATAGACAGATACATGAGGAAATTCCTGTGGGCAGGGGCCGGAAAAATTCAGTGGGGAGAGACACTAAAATAAATAAATTGGTGCGGAGTAATATGTACTATGGCAACGAATCACCTTAGGAGGGGAAGTCATCCTAAATCTATACAGCTCGCAAGGGCAGTCAGATATTTCGATGGCTTTGACATGAGCTGCCTGCTCCATTATTGCCTCGCTAAATCCTGTGGTTGGGCATAGACATGCTTAAATTGGGACGTTATACTTCATACGAGACTACCTCTATACCTGAATAAGTTAATCTAATACAAAATTTGACAAATATAATGTAGTACTATGAATCTGCTGACTATACCATTAAACATGATCACCTAAATAATAATTTTTGTACGAAATTTTATGGTAAAATTGATTGGATAATTAAGGAGATGGAGCCAACAGCCCCATACACTAGCACGGGATATATAGGTCATCTCAATCGGGCGGACAGCTTCATCATTGTCAGGAAAGGCTACCGTCATTGAGCAAAGGTTACTGATGTGAAAAGTTATCTCAATCGGGTATTTGGTCGTAACGGATGATATAGTTATCTCAATCGGGCTAAAAATAAGACCCGTCACAGATAGGTTTGACCCAACATATGAGTCAAACGAGGCTAGCTAGTTATGGCGTCCGTCATGGATGACTAATCTCAATCGGGCCTACCATCAAGCCTGTCACGGATGACTAGTTATCTCCATCGGGCCAAAACATAATACCCGTCATGTTTGACCTTACAGATAAGTCAAACTAGGTTTGAAACGGCACCCGCCACGAATGACTAATCACTATCGGGCTTAACCATGAGCCCGTTACGGATGAGGTTGTATCTATCGGTCTTTATCATATGCCCGTCACGGATGAGGCCTTTTACCCCTACTATGGTAAACATAAAGTAAACATTTTGTATTTTTATCCACCAACGAAATTAATGGTGAGGGACCTATGAAAATCATTTTTTATAGTTGCACAACGATAGAACAACATAAGGCATTGTGTAGAAACAGGGTGCAGGGATACAATACGATCGAATAGATGAAGGGCGGAAAAATTCAAAAGAGTAATTTGATATGACATGTTATTTTTTATTGATTCGCAAGTATTCATGTATCGTAAGAGGCATTTCGCAAGTTTGTGTACTACGACCAGCGTAGTTTACTTTTTTATTTAACATGAACTTTTCATACAGTACCATTCATTACAAGAATATGTATCAGCATATATATATAAATAGAAATGGCAACCGTTGTTGGACCATTCGACGACCAAAATAAATTTGGAGTTACAGTACAAAAATCTGGATCGATATATAACCAGAAATGAATTGATCTTTTTGTAACTTTTTTTTTTTTGCACGGAGGTAGTACTGGTGTAGTAATGTGGTAATAAAAGTGAATAGCTACTTTCTGTATTTAATAGTATTAGAGTTTTTACTTTAGCCATGTTCTTTTCTCCAGCAAAAGTTGGATGAAAATTTGGATATTTGAGGCACGCTTTTCAAATTGCTAAACGGTGTGTTTCGTGCGAAAACTTTCTATATAGAAGTTGCTCTAAAATATAGGATAAATATATTTTTCATGTTTGTAATAATTAAAACTCAATTAATCATATTACGTAAAACATTTAATCTTTATGTACATACGTTTCAAACACCGTACCACCTTTGTGTAAGTCAAATTTATTTAAGTTAGCAGTGTTTATGAAAAACAGAAACATAAGACATAAAACATATATATTTTATATGAAATATTTTAATAAGAAATTTAATAAAACTAATTTAGTACAATAAATATTATTTTTATATACTTGGTCGAACTTAAAGGTTTAACTTAAAACAAAATGAAAATGAAAATGTCTTGTCATAAATTGGAGGGAATATGCACCCCAGAGCCTTAACGCAGGATTTATTTGCTTTCTCATCATAATAGAATCGAAGTTTTAAATAATTAAGGGAGCACTAAATAACTTCTTCATCCCACAGCTAATATAATTGTACTAAGGAAAAAGTACGAATTACCTCCCAAACTATCGTGGTCGTCCGAATTATCCCCCTGAACCACAAAACCGGAAATTCTTCACCCCCAACTATGCAAATCGGACGAATTACCCCCCCCCCTCGATCCAATCCCCAGTGGTTTTAGTCCACGTGGCGTACATGTGGTAGTCCAGTCAGCATTCTATTTTATAGAAAAATGTGGGACCCACATGTCATACTCTTTATCTCTTCTATCTCTCACACACACACTCTCTCTCTCTTCTCCCGGCGACGGCGGAGGCAGCTAGCGCGGCAGAGGAGGCAGCGACGAGGCAAGGCATGGCTGCAGCGGCGGTGTAGGAGGCGGGGCGGCGGAGAGGCGAGCGCGGCGGTGAGGTGCATGTCGCACACGCGCGATGAAATGGGCAGCTTCCGGTCGTGCCTGCGGTGGATGTGCGTCGAACACTCGGGCGGCTCCAGCGCCATCGCGTCGTGGCTCGTGTTCGATCACGCTGCTCGCTGTGCCCGCCCTCACGCGCCGCCATCCACCGCTCGTCCCTGCACACCCCGCCGCAGCCTCCTGCCCCGTCCACTGCCCGTCCCCGCGCGCCCCGCCGCAGCCTCCCGACCCCGTCCGCCGCCCGTCCGAGAGAGGGGGGAAGAGCTACTCGCCG
The DNA here is from genome assembly GCF_000147395.1 of Oryza glaberrima. Lineage (NCBI taxonomy): Eukaryota > Viridiplantae > Streptophyta > Magnoliopsida > Poales > Poaceae > Oryza > Oryza glaberrima. The sequence continues at coordinate 12,694,257 of NC_068326.1, forward strand.
AGTGCCGTTGCAGCAGTTGTCGCCACTCGCCGAGTTCTCTTTCTCAGGTGGCCAGTGACGGAGGTGGACCTCGTTCGTGCGGGCAGCAAGGCAGAGCGAGCTCGAGTGGCCGGCGGTGGAGGCGGAGGCAGAGGTGGAGCGAGCTCGGGAAGCCACCGGCGGCGGTGGAGCTGGCGGCGGAGCGAGCTCAGGTGGTCGCAGTGGCGGCGGCGAGCTTGAGCGACTGATGGTGGAGGCGGAGGCGGAGCGCATCGTCCGCGCGGCCTCCGACCCCACCCGCCGCCGGCCTCCGCGCCTCTCCCGCTGCCCGCAGCCGCCTCTGGCCTCGGTTCCTCGCCGTGCTCGCCCGCCGCCCGTAGCCGCCTCCGCCCCCGCCTGCCGCCCACTGCCGGCCTCGCCTCCGCGCCCGCCAGGCACGGCTTTAGCGCCCGCTCCTGCCGCCCCTAGCCGCCTCCGCCTGCATCTGCTCACTGAGAGATAGAGGGGGAGAGAAGGAGATTAAAAAAATAGGCTGATAGGTGGGCCCCACCTGCTTTTATTTGTTTTTTTTGCTGACTGTATCGCCACGTGTGTGCCAGGTAGGCTGAAAACCGCTAGAATCGAGTTAGGGGGGTAATTTGTCCGGTTTAAAGACTTTGGGGTGTCAAATGTCCGGTATTGTAGTTTAGGGGGGGTAAATCGTACTACCGCAATAGTTCGGTGGGGGAGGTAATTCGTACTTTTAATACGATAGCTCACTAGAACGGGATTGGTCATCTCTAACGGGCTTAAAGCTTCATCTCTTTCGGGTAGAGCCCCCGTCACTAAGCAAAAGTCACTGATGTGAGAAAATATCTCAATCGGGCACAGGCCTGTCACAGATAAGATTGTCCGAGCAACCCGAGTCAAAGCAGGTTACGAAGGAGCCCGTCACGGATGACTAATCTCAATCTGGCACAGTACTAAGCCCGTCACGGATGACTAAATCATCTCAATCGGGCTTTAAGAAGAAGCCCGTCACTGATAGGTTTGACCTACCTGTTGAGTCAAAATAATCCCGGTTCGGATGACTTATCTCTATCGCGCTTACACTAAGGGCCCCCCACAAATGAATATATCTCTATCGGTCTTTGTTAGAGCCCGTCACATATAAGTACTTCTCTTTCGGGCATTTTAAAACTGCCCGTCAAGGATGAGTTTGTCAGAAAAAAATAAAATTTATTTTTTTGCTAGCCTCGGGCCGTTGCTAGCCATGCCTGCTACAAAAATGATAGAAGCATATATATATATATATATAGTCCCATTCCCAGCAACCTAATTCCCAGCATCCATTCACATATTCCATCACAACATTCACATATTCCATCACACCATTCACATATTTGCATCCCATTCACAAAATCAAACATATATACATTCACATCCACAGACTCATTCACATATATATGTCATTCACATCCTTTTTTCTCTCCAAACCGTCGACAAGCATCAAAACCTGCAAAACTAAGTTATAAATTGGAACAAGTTTATATATGTAATTAGAAATGCAAACATATACATAACATCATGGAAAATTTTATTACAAAGAATATTTACATAAATCAGATGTTTGTCGCAAGCAGTGCAAATGTTCAGCCATTTAGAGACGAGCTAGCTAGATCTTGACTCTAAACAATCCTTGGGGTGACAAGATATCGCCTAGTATGAATCGTGCTATCTCCTCTCTAATGATATCAAAGTTGTTTTCCAGCATCCTGTTGGCAACTTTTTGACAAGTCGACAAGCACGATCGCAACATCTAAACGCCTTGCGGTGATATGGAGTCACCAACCACCTCAACCTAGCCAAGCAGACAAATCAAGATGGGTTTTGTAGAAAAACAGCTAAACCGGCTAGTAGAACCGATTTAGAGATCAAAATCAGCCTCTAGGCCGATTTAGATCGATATGAGGATAAGTACCCGTCTCGTGGGCAAAACGGAAGGTTTTCAGGACAAACCTACAAAGAGGTGTCGCACTCTCGCAGCGGCGGCGGACGGTTTACGGCGCAAACCGACAAAGATGGACTAAACTAGGGTAAAATGGAAAACATAGTAAAAGAACGATTCAAGTAGATTGTATTCGGGGGGTTTTACAATGAACCGGCCTTGTCCCTTAAATAGGGGTTGGTCTTACCCTCTACAGGCCCTTCTCCACGTCCCACTCGGGATAGAAACTAAAGGAAACATGAAACATGCCTTCCCGAGCAAGGAAACCCGAGACCCGACAAAAACAGACTCAGACTCGGACCCTGCCGGTCTGACCGCCCACATACCTGTGGTCAGACCGGCCCTACTAGCCGGTAAGACCGCCCACACACCTATGGTCTGACCGGCCCTATGAAACTTTCCAAACTTTGGCAATTTTCCCCTATTTCGTCCATAGGTGCCAAATTTGGGTGTAAACACATGCCCCGCTGCCTTTTTGGTGAACATACGTGAACCTAAAAGCATAGAACATGTTATCTTAAGGCGATAATCCAATTACCGGCCATAGGACTTCTTAAGCATCTTACCAAATGCTCGGGAAGTATTTCTTCAAGTATTTCCCATTAATTGCTCTATGAAAACACCGTCTTGAAGTGTCTTCATCTCCTTCAAAGTCTTCAAACGCTTGTCGATGACGTCTTCAAAATTGCTTCCCATCAAGGTCTTGTAATCTTCAACCGACAAGTCGTCTTGCTTGAAATACCGAAGAGAGCCAAGATTTACCTCAACTGGCAAAATGGCAATTTCAACAATATTTTATTACTCGACTCGGCTTATCCATCAGCCTGAGCGTAGTAAAGAGAAGAACTCAACAACTTAATATCATAAGATTCGGCAAAACTTCTCACTTCCTTGGACATAAAAGAAGCTCCTTTAACGTTTGAGGAATACCGAATCTATGAACAATATGCTTCAAAATAAAGTCAATTACCTCCGTACAAGTAATATTCTCGAGCGGCACGGCTTCGGCCCACTTAGTGAAGTAATCCATTGCTACTAGCACGAACCAATGCCCTTTTGATGACGAAGGATAAATTTGACCAATGAAATCCAAAGCCCAATCTCGGAACAGCCATAGTTTAATGATAGGATTCAACACAGCGGTAGGCGCTAATTGAACATTGCCGATCCGTTAACAAGCTTCACTCCCTCTATAGCATTTGAAACAATCATCAATTATTTTCAGCCAATGAAACCCCACTCTCCTAAGCAACCAATTTATCTTACGGGCCGATTGATAAATTTCACAAATCCCTTCATGTACTACTCTCCTAGCAACTTTAGATTGATCATTATCTAAGTACTTCAACAATATTCCATCTATTTTTCGGCGATATAATATTTGAACGCTTGCCACCGAATCTTTCGATCAACCTTAAGTGTAGGATCTTTCAAATATCTAATCAAAGGGATTCTCCAAGCTATTTCTAACTCATGGGCACAAATGTCCGAATTCGCAATTAATTCGGCCTTTTAATCAATTGTAACGTGCCCCCCAATTCTCTGCCTGGGATCGGTCAGACCGGCCACGCACTGTCTACCTGGTCAGACCGCCCTGTCTACCTGGTCAGACCGGCCATGCAGAGCCGGTCAGACCGGCCGTACAATGCCGGTCAGACCGCCCCAGGTCTATGACTTTGCCAATTTCGTCCAAACTTTTGCAATCAAGCATCGGCCTTTAGTATATAATTTTAATTCACATAATAGCCAGATGCTTGGTGTATCAAATTATTGGACCAAAATTCCTTCTCTCTAGACATATGAAAAACTATAACATCCAACTAACATGTCTAGATGAATATTAATTCAAATGGCTTTTGAAACAATAATCATCATGATATCAAAACACTTAGCCAATTGAAGCATAATCAATAATGAATCACCAAAGTCATATGTGTCGCATGCATAGATTCCAATTAACTACAAATGTAAGTAATCGGCTTGAGCATGTATGCAAAATATTAACAATGCAAATGTTCCTAACTAAAATAACTATAGAACAAATCATCACATTGACCATTGATATTAGCCGAATTACTAGTAAGCAAAACTTTCATGGTGCAATAAATATAAAATCTATATCTTATATGGTGATCCAGAAAAACACATATGATTTGGCTTTAAATAAATATCAAAGAGTCATGAGCCAAATCATACTTCAAACAAATTATATGCCAACCTACCAATTCTACTACCTAGAACTGGCATTTGCAACATATAGGTATAATATCAATTTGATAAGCAAAAACACACATGTGCTAGATAGCAAGCAATGTTCTAACATGGCATAGGCATATAACGGTAAACACAATAAACTCATACCTTGCCTTAGCATTCAACAAACGGCGGTTCAAAGATGTGATGTTGTATCCATCGCCGTTCATCTCTCTTGATTTCCTCATAAGCAAATTGATGTCTTGCCCCCCGAGGAAAATCGGCTTTCTCGACTGCACGATTTCAAAGGCAAGACGAACACCGCACCAACATCCATAGTATCATGCGAAGGAGACTTATCTCTAATGACCGATGATTCTTCTCTCATCAAATTGGATTTATCTCTACTATGGGAAATCACCGGTCTCTTAACTTTTACCTCTTTGGGTCTCCACACTCACTTAGGTGTCGTTCGAGGCTCTAAATTATTACATGTTTTGTTCTCTACATCTTCGGCCTCCTTTTCTTTTTGACCTATGGCCCGAAGACGCTGTAGCCTCCTCTTTTGAGAGCGAAATAAGCCGGAAGGTATCCACTTTGGTTGTGGTTGTTTTCTAGGAGCCAAGCAATGATTCTTGATATTTTTTGTCGAAGTGAAAGCTCCTGTAATGCTCTCAATTTTCCCACTCTTCTCGAATGCCCTCAGTCAGACCGGCCTCTGGGCCCGGTCAAACCGGCCAAAAGCCGTCGGTCAGACCGGCCAGGAGGGTCGGTTAGACCGGCCGTTGTCTGGCGGTTAGACCGGCCAGCTGTTTTGGTCAGGCCGCCAATGTTGACAGTCACGGCGTCGGCTTCGATCTCCTTTGCTTGCATGGTTTCCACCGCATCTACAGTAGGTACATGAACATCTTGAGACTCCTCCTTGACAGCAACGACCTCCGGAGCTTTGGCTTCTTTCCTCACCCACACCTTCTTCACCTTTTTCACCTTTGATCCACCGGACCGATTCTTTTGTGGGAAACGGTCTTGTCTTGAGTCGGATGAATGATTTGGCACTGACCTAGGTGATTCCTTCCACTCTTGATAATACGGCATAGGTGGTTGATGCATCCAAGGCATGTAATACATAAAAGGATAACCATATAGTGACATTGGATATGGATACCATGGCATCACAACCGGAGGTTTGTATGGAGTTGGTATAGTTGATGGCTCCGATTGCTTTGATGTTTGACCCAATCTCTTCCTACGAGATCATCTTGGTCTTTTTGAATCACTAGTTTGATTATCAAATCGTTGACCGGCTAATCCTTTCTTGTACTTAGCCATAAGCATCTAAAAAGTGAGCTTCAGCTTTTTGGTCCTTTGGAAACTAGATGACTCATCATTTGCAACTTTATGATCTTCGGCCTTCGTATTTTTGATCCTATTCTTGGGCCGAGGATCCCCAATAATAACACTTTCCCCTTTCTTTTTGTCAACATCAATAGTACTATTAGGGAGAGAATTACTAACAATTCCGGTCTTAGGCATAGGTGTAACCGAAATAGTTTCACAAGTGACCGATGAAGTATCAATCGGTCTTTCCTCCATCAAGCTTGCATCTTTGAAATAATCATGAAACTCATGCTCCATTTGTGACCATGTAGAAATTGAACTAGGAGCAAGTAAACTATACCATGTAGATGCAAAGTTTGACAAAGAGGAAACAATTTTAACTTAAGCAAATCATCACTACCGGCCTTACCACATTGTTCAATAAATTGACCGATATGCTCCATTGTTGTTCTAGCATCCTCACCTGTGAATTTTGTGAAGTTGGGTTCCTCAAATCCTTGCGGGTACGGGACCGAATCTACATGTTTAGGATACGGCCTTTGATATGTATGCATGGCTACTTTGGATTCTATTTCACTACTATCCCGCACAACATTGTCATCATCTTTTTCAACATCCACATGACCGATTTGTGATTCGGTCTTAGGTGACAACACTATTTCACTTTTGCTTGTGATACAATCCGAACTGTCACTTAGTTCGGCTATATTTTCAATTATGCTATTCTCTAAGCTAGCAACACAATCCGAACCACCACTTGGTTCGGCTATTCCATCATTGTCTAAACTAGTAACACAATCCGAGCCAACACTTGGTTCGGCTATAATGGTTGTTGCATTATCATCCAAGCTAGTAAGACAATCCAGACCAACATTTGATTTGGCTATACTTGTCACGGCATCATTGCACAAATTATTAACACAATCCGAACCATCGCTTGGTTCGGCTATACATGATATTGCACTTTCATCTAAACTAGCTTGTAAGCTATTGTCATCCACTCGGCTTTCCTGAGCCAGAGCTTCATGCAACACATGATCAACATCAAGAAATATCTGGCCATTCAATTTCTCTTTAATAGAATCAAGCAATCCATCATATGCAAAGTTGGCCAAATCTTTATCAGTTATTTTCAAACTAAAACATTGGCTTCTAATATCTCTAAACCTTTCAATATAATCAGCAACAGATTCATTGCATTTATGCCTAACCGATGTTAAATCAGATAACTTAAGCTCAGTTTCATTAGTGTGAAAATAATAATGAAATTTTTGTTCTAATTGAGCCCAAGTATCAATAGAATTTGCCGGTAAAGAAGTAAACTATGCAAAAGCAGTACCGGACAAAGATAAAGAAAACAAGCACAATTTACATGTATCCCAATTAGCCTCACCACATTGCGCTAAAAATTGATCTACATGCTCCCATGTGGTCCTACTATCCTCACCACTAAACTTGGTAAATTCAGGAATTTTATAACCACGAGGATATGGGATCATATCATAAAAATCAGGATACGGCTTTTGGTTCTCCCTAGCACGATTCCTTAGATTTGCGAAATTCTCCCTGATAGTATTTCTAAACCAATCCTCCACAGTTTCAGGCCTTGGTGGGTCTGGTGGTGGACTTGGTGGCCTAAAAGGTGGTTGTTGCGGCACAATATTGTTATATTGGCCATACCTAGTATCGGGAGGATATCTCCTATTAATATCATTGTAGTCATTAGGGATATGTGGAATAGCATGACTAACAGTATTAATAGGTGATGAATAATAATTAAAATCAGTACTGCTAGTCGTGGTATGAAAACTTGGAGAAATTCCCAGGGAACTAGTCTGACCGGCCCATGGCCCGGTCTGACCATTGGTCAGTGGTGCGGTCAGACCGGCCACAGGAGGCGCGATCTGGCCAAGATAGGGCACGGTCCGACCGGCGTAGTACACGGTCTGACCGGCCATGGTGGGCACGGTCTGACTGGCCATGGTGGGCACGGTCTGACCGGTAAAGGATGCGGTTAGACCGGTGTCACGACCGGTCATACCATCAGCTCAGTTTTGCATATAGCCGATTCCTGTGTAATCGGCTGTATAATCACCCATTGACCCCCCTAGCATTATAAGCATATTGTATAAGAGCAAAACTAGAAGTAGCATATGCATCTACACAATGATTATTAACGTTTTGAATAGTAAAGGATGGGTTGGGCGAACCGGAGATTACCTTTGGTGAAACTACAACTTGAGATAGCGGGACGCTTCCTCTCACGACGCCTTAATCGGTTCTGATGTATTGTGTAGTAATATTATTGAACCCGTTCCCGCTCGTTATAGTTGATGAAGAAATTCCTTGATTAAAGACATATAGCTTATAGCCAAAATATTTGACCGAATAAATTAATATACGGTCTTGATTTCCTTTGAATATAACAAGCGTGTGTGCAGCTAGCAAAAAGTTAGAAAAATAAAGCTCCACAGTAATAGCCGATATAATCTGAATCGGCTTTTGTTTTTGTTTTTTTCTTGCACAGTAAATCGGCTCTGAATCACAGCCTGATTTTTTTTTAACTACCAACAGATCGATCTAGGTTTGCTTCAATGATCGTACTGTTGTCCCTTGATTCCTTAATTGAAACTATCACGTGCTAGGTGACACGCAGGAAGATGAATAAAGATGACTAAGATTTCACTTTGCACGTGTGAAGCTTCGGTTGGAAACAGACCCGGCGAGGGATAATAACCGAATAATGTCACCTCCGAATCAATCAATTCGGCGAGAACAACTATCCGGTGTCAGATTGATCTCTTAGAGCCTGAACAATAACGCCGTCGAACTGATTAATTCAGCAACAAAGTATATGCGGCAGTGGAAATTAATTTCGGCCGAAACTACTTGGGCTCCCATCGGTTGCCATTTTACCCAAAATGGCTTATTTGACTTATTAGAAAATTAAAATTAATTTATAAGTAAAACTTTTGTAGATTTGTTCGTAGCGACTTAAAAGCCAACATTAACAAAAATTACGTTAAAACCATTCCAAAATCAACTTCAAAATCAAGTTCAAAAATTCAAATTTTGGCTTATTCTTTGGCTCTTTAGGCCAAACGATGGGGCTGTTGATTTGGCGAACAAGATATTAAACGAAATTCGGCCGTGATATGGCCGATTAGATCGTTCCTCAGCTGAGTCGCTAAAAATCGTGTTGGCAACTTTTTTGACAAGTCGACAAGCATGATCGCAACACCTAAACGCCTTGCGGTGAGATGGAGTCGCCAACCACCTCAATCTAGCCAAGCGGGCAAATCAAGATGGGTTTTGTAGAAAAACAGCTAAACTGGCTAGTAGAGCCGATTTAGAGATCAAAATCAGCCTCTAGGCCTATTTAGATCGATATGAGGATAACTACCCGTCTCGTGGGCAAAACGGAAGGTTTTCAGGACAAACCTACAAAGAGGTGTCGCACTCTCGCAGCGGCGGCGGACAGTTTACGGCGCAAACCGATAAAGATGAACTAAACTAGGGTAAAATAGAAAACATAGTAAAAGAACAATTCAAGTAGATTGTGTTCGGGGGGTTTTACAATGAACCGGCCTTGTCCCTTAAATAGGGGTTGGTCTTGCCCTCTACAGGCCCTTCTCCAAGTCCAACTCCGGATAGAAACTAAAGGAAACACGAAACATGCCTTCCCGAGCAAGGAAACCCGAGACCCGACAAGAACAGACTTGGACTCGGACCCTGCCGGTCTGACCGCCCACATACCTGCGGTCAGACCGGCCCTACTAGCCGGTCAGACCGCCCACACACCTATGGTCTGACCGGTCCTGTGAAGGAAACCCGTCACTTTTTGGCAATTTTCCCCTATTTCGTCCATAGGTACCAAATTTTGGTGTAAACACATCCTTGAAGGTTTTTCCTGCATGTGAGGCCCAAAGTTAGTCTACATACTTGGAAAATTGTCGTCCTATGTCTATAATAAACAATTGAAGCACACACCTCAAGGTCGAGCAATGTCGCCTTGTCTGCGAAGCTCCTCATGTTATGGCAGACATGGAACCTACACTGGTCGTCAACTTGTTGACGTATTGGAAGTGTGACCGAGTGTGGGATGCCTTCCTTATGCCTACCGCCTTTTGCCACGTATTGGTCCTAGGTGTCTTTCAAGCCAGCTTCGATCACCGACCAATCGTATATTTCTTTTTTGATATTAGAGTTAAGGTAGTATACCAAACTCCACTCTGGCACTATGACCAGAAGAATTGATGTGACCATGGCTACTATGGATATAACCATTGCACACATCATGGTTGAACAAGAAGACATCAAGGTCAAGGCCTCCAAGTGCTGGAATACGATTCGGCCACCTGCTGCACTGCTGATTTCAAACGACCGCCAAATCTGCGTACGAGCTCCGTTTTTGGCTCGTGAGTACTTCATGGAAAGCTTTCGGAGTCCTCTTTCCAACGGATCTAGCCTCATTGCGAAATTAAATCTCAGTGAGCCGCAATTGATAGAACAAGGTGTTACGTCACCTGTAATGGGCCTATGGACTTGTAACTTCGTCTGGTACCCCGGCCCAAGTAGGGCCCATGTGGGGTGCGCCCCAACCAGGTGGAGGACGACCTAGGGTCCTCCCATCTCCATAAATAGCTTGGTACCCCTTCCAGGTTTCTTGGGTTTTGTTTAGATAAAAGTTTTGCTTCACTACTTTTCCGTGTAATCCCGTGATCGGTTAGATCGCCGATTTGCTCATTACGGAACCCCAACTTATCATTTGTATTCATTTCCTATCTGCAATTCAGATTGCTTTTATCTTGTTCTTGCTTGTTTCTTCGATTTGCTTGTAGGAATAAGGTTGGTCTGCACCGGCAAGATCAACAACCCACAGAGAGGTGTATCGATCGCTAAGGCGCAACACAACAACGTCTCGTACGGTTGTAGTCGGGTCGTCAACGTTTCTCCCAAATCGTAGTTATCCAGAACTCACCGAAAGATCAGGCCAAACAATAGCCTTGAGTGTCTCGAGTGGAGCTCAGGGTTCATCAAGAATCCAATGACAGCTGCGACATTAATAAATTGCGAGTTAAATATTAAAGCTATACGCGTCGCGCATTTGATTCTAAGTAGGGTACACACTTACTATTGATTGTAGGCACACATAATAAATTCCTTGTCTTGATGGGACCATAAGCAGTCCTTGATATATTCTACCATGTTGGATCGATCGCTATTCATAGTTGTCTCATTGACGACAGCTGGATCGAGTAAGGCAACATGGGGTGCATGACGATGAACATGCTTCCAAGTTAACCTACAAGGAAGAGAATAATCCGGGTAAGCGTAATATATGGAAAGTTATTACCATATCTCGTACGCAACAATACTTACAAGGAGTAGCACTTAAGGAGGTTGGTGTCGATCGCTCGCACCCTATAGAGGTTCGATAGATCTTTAAAGTCTACGACAAAGAAGGCTTCAGGCCCGAGGAACGGCTGTCTCTCGTGGTGGCCCGTCATGGAGTTCTCTCTATTCTTCCTCCCTGCGTTGAACCTTTGCAAGTAGTACCCGTGCATCTCCTCGCTTGTATCGAGAAGCCTTGTAGACAGGACAAGCATCTATGTCCGCATATTGCTTGTGGTACAATATGCAGTCGTCTGGACAACCGTGAATTCTACGGACCTCTAACCCAGGGGACACAAAACCTGCTTTGCTTCATATGTCGTCTCGGACAATGTGTTCTCTTCAGGACGCATGGCCTTCAGTATTCCCAAAAGTTGGGTAAAACTCTTGTCTATCCATCCAGTACTTGCCTCAGCTTCATTAGGTCCAAGGTAGCTGACAATTTGGTGTGTTTTGACTTGCATCCGGCATATAGAGGTGTCTCCGAGTCACTGACCAACCTGCTAATCTTCATGGAATTTCTCTCATTCAGAGCTGGGACCTCAAAGTCACGTAACATGTCTTACAGCAGATCAGGGTCCACATCAACCATTTCACCACCCAATGGAGATGGTACAAACATTTCACGATCATCTTCACCTCCTTCTTCATGATTGTCTGCACTACTTCTGTTTGCAACTGCACCATCACTTCCCGATTCTTGCTCTCCATGCTTCATCCAACATGTGTATCCCTTCATGAATCCCCATCGTATCAAGTGAGCGTGTATGTCCACTCTGTTTTCAAACATAGTCTCATTCTTGCAATCCCTATATGGACAACACATGTATTTGATGTTTCTTCTTCTCTTATCCTCCTCCGCGGCATTCATAAAACTTAATACGCCATCTCTATACTCTTTATACTAACGCTTCAAAGTAGTCATATACATCCAACTTCGATCCATCACTAAAAAAATGAACAAAATATTAGTTAACATCTTATAAGATAAAGTAGTACTAAATTAATAAGAAATAATTAGTACCTTTTTACTTACTCTTATAAAGTAGTACTAAATTAATAAGAAATAATTAGTACCTTTTTACTTACTTTTATGATTTTCCTGCTTTTCTTTGGAAAAAAGACAAATATTCGCCCCCTTCAACCTCCCGCCAAAACAGTGAACAGTGGGATAACTACAGACAACAGATTGATAGAGTATTTATAGTGTGCAAAATATATCTCAATCGGGCCAAAGAAACGAGATCTCTAACGGGCACACAATTATCTCTAACGGGCATAAATAAAAGCCCGTCACCGATATGAATCATGGGTGATGGGCGTTAAACATATCTCAATCGGGCCTTTTTTTTGAGCCCGTCACCATGACGGGCCTAGTAGTTGCGCCCGATTGAGATATAGGAGGTAATCTCAATCGGGCCTTACGGTGAGCCCGTCACTGATGAGTGTCATCGGTAACGGGCTATAGATATATACACCTCGATTATGTCTGTACGAGTACATCTACAACGGTGTTAATTTAGATCCGATTGAGATGATTTTGTTCTGACGGCCCACGTTACCCAGGCATGTGAGGGGCCGTCACAAATGAGAGGATCTGTAGTAGTGGCTCTAACAGTGTTGATAGTGTGACTTCACTTATATCTTGTTTTATTGAAGTGAAATGTCCCTCGATGGATTGCAACTATATACAATGGTGTTGGTAATTAATTAACAACCATGTACTTTCCTTAAAGAAAAACAACCATGTCAACGATTTGACATTTGGACATAGCGCTAGCCCTATATATATTCTTGCCTTTACTTATTGTGAATCAGCTGCTTCTAGTCTCATGGTTGCTTGTACAACATTTTATCGTGGTTGCTTGTACAACTTCTTTGTTTCTTTGGAACGCCCGTTGCCTCGATGTCAATCTGAATAATTGTTTCCCCTCGCGAATAAAAAAATAAAAAATGAAAAAAGATTATTGCTGGTCAGTGCGGCAAGCTGCGTACCTGAATTGATCGCGTCATGGTAACCTCTGGCACATATTGCGTCCATAAATGGGGTATGATCGCAGCCGAAAATCTCATATACATGCACGGTCTATTTGATCCAAGCGTTTGCTTGTCCCCATTCATTTGATTGAAACCACACAATTAAAGCTTGCATATCAAAATGATGAACACTACTAGAAAGGAGTTCAAAGAGACCAATCGTCTGGGAAGAAGACCGCTCTTTTCTTCCGCTTAAAAAGAAGATCACTCGATTTACTCCAGTTCAGACAGAATTTGAAGAAGCCAAATCATGGATCAAGCGTCCTGTAAGGTAAATTAAGCGCTCATATATCTTCATCCTGGCTCTTTCTTTTCATGCACCATCGACGAATATAGTTGTTTGTTAGCGCTTATACCAGAACATTTATTACAAACACCCTCATCATCGATCATTGATTGTTATTCTCGACATGCTTTTCTCCCTTGATTCGGTTCCTTATTACTCTCTCCATCTACTTTTGATAGTTATATTTTTAAATCTGAAAAATTTATTTTTGATAGGCGTATTTCAATCCAACAACATATCCTCTGAATGGCTTTCTTGGATTTAATGTGTGACTCTCCATTCTTCTACACAAGATTAGCTACATGAGTTTCGAGAAATGTAAATATTAATGAATAGCTTGTTTACGATGAATAACTAGTAGCATATTTAAATAGATAATAAGTAGAAATCCTTATCCTTGATCTATGTAACAAGATGAAATATGACTATCAAAATAGATGGAGGGAGTAGTACTGAATGCAGCGGCGATCAATTTTGTGTACTTAGAGCAGTCCCAACCCTCCACCTAGGATGGTTTCTATGGCATTAACTATATTGTCATGTAGGATTTTTAACTTATGTGGCACTATATTAATTAAGAGAGAGAGAGAGAGTGAAGAGAGGAAGAAACTGGGTCTCATGCAAGACCCAGCTTCAACACGAGAACCTATGCACTAGATATTATCAAGTTTTGTATTGGGAGAGAATAGTGTCTTCATAATAGATGAAGAATAAATATGATTGGTAGAGAAGAGAGATGATGCATTTATTAATGACTCACTTTAAGAAATCATTGGTTGTGGAGTATAGTTTCTATTGTGATATCTTATTAATATGGCACCATAGACACTGCTTATGGACATTATGGGTTAGGACTGCCCTTATTTAGGCCTCGTCACGGATTTGAGAACCCATGCATGCATGCACTGTGACCAATAATCTGAAACAGAAACAACGTGTAGGTTGTGAAACAAGAAAAAAGTGTAGGTTGTGAAACAAGAATTTTTATATTTTTTTTATTATATTCATAGTCTCAAAACTATTAGAATTTTTATATTTTTTTTATTATATTCATAGTCTCAAAACTATTAGAATTTTTATATTTTTTTTATTATGACTAAAATATAATAAATTTGACAATAAAATTTAACATATCAAAACTTTTTTGAAAATTGTTAGTTAGTGTGCATGGTATATACACGAAAAACTTACCTGTACATGATATGTTTCTGTACATGATATGTTTCTATGAAGAAAGGGGAACATAAAAAACTAAACCATGTGATACTGTTGGTCCGTTCTTCTCTAAATCTTATTACAACATGCGGACACCTTATTAGTCATTCATGGCAAAACGTAATCATGTTATTTGTGGTTAATTGTTTGTTTGTTATTATTTTCGGGGTGTACTAGGGCAGAACATGTGGAATTAGAAGAAAAAAATGTTTTGCTAAAAATATGGTACCATATTTTTAGCTGGACTTCAGGCCCTTTTATATTTTCTTTATATGTAAGTAAATTTGTATCTCCAAACTCTTCTTTTTTGTCGTTCTTTTTAACTTATGTTGTAATTTAACAATCGTTCAAGTTGATAATCAACGTTTTTGTCCTAGTTCTCCTACATAATGAGGATTATAAAAATTACAAATTAAGATTTAAAATTTACACTGTACATATATGGATATTTCAATATAAGAAATGAATTTACAGTTTAAAACTGTAAATACATGTGGAAAATAACTTTGCTTAGTAGAAAACATTACACCATTTATTTAAAACATGAGCAACTCTCAAACGAATGCCTTTAGTAATGATATATATACATATCCTAGTATCCTAGACCATTAGTTTAGAAAAGAGTAAACGTAAAACCTGAGCTGCTACCATACTAGACATAAAATCCTATCAAGTCTGGGATTTATTAAAACTTTCGATAGAGAGTTATATTTTCTGTTTACAAACATCCATGAGACAGGACTTAAGTAAAGACCCACATCATAATACATGAATGTGATATTATAATGCCTTCTGAGAAATATTATCAGGACAGGAGTAAAACAACCCAACAAAATCTAACTACAATGATAATTAGCACTCTATTATTATGAATATGAAATATGATTTTGGTATATCCAAAAGTGTGAAGGTAAAAGGGTACTAATTTCCTGCCAATGCATACCGCTGTTGTCCCTTGGATCAAAAACCAAATAAGAATGAGTAAAGAACACTCAGCAAGTATATATGTATGTAAGAAAGTATAAAAACATATACCGATAGCAAGTTGTAGTTTATAATAAAAAACTATTTTTTTTCTAGGCATAAGAGACTTATTTTCTTATTTTCGAAACAAAAGATATAATTTAATTTCTTGAAAATAAAAGGAGGGAATTTATGAGATAGAAGTGTCCATCGGGAACAAACATGAAAACAAAAATACATTTTTTTCTCTTTGAAACAAAAAAGGTAGGAGTTTATGAAATATAAGTATCAACATAAGTCAAAACCGTAGTTCCGGTGTGAAAGTGCACAAACGCGCGTGAACTGAAGTAGTAGTTTTTCATCCTAGATAATCGTGAATTAATCCTTAGAATTCACCAGTAAACATGCATAAGTATGGCCAGAACATACCGATAAAAACGTGAATAAAATCAAGGCAAAATTTGCTACAGGACACTGAAAAAATATGTAATTAGCTACGGGACATCGCAAATACGTTAATTTGCTTGAGGACACTCTAAAAATGTGGTAATTTATTACAGTACACTAGACGTATTAAAATATAATATTCACCTAATTGATGAGTGAGAAATAACATAAAATGACAATTTTGCCCTTATCTTCTTCCCTCTTCTCCCGGTCTTCTTCCGATGCTCCTTTTGGGACCTCTTCGTCGACATGTACAGTCGCAGCAGGGGGCGCGCAAGAGGAGCATCCGAAGAAGACCAAGAGAAGGGAGAAGAAGATACGGATAAAACTGTCATTTTATGTGGTTTTTTTCTCATCAATTGGATAGATATTAAATTTTAATGCATCCAGTGTCCTACAGCAAATTGCCACATTTTTGGATTGTCCTAGGGTAAATTCACGTCATTGCGGTATGTCTCACAGCTAATCACATTTTTTTTTATCATGTAGCAAATTTTGCCAAAAACTAACTGTACGTAGATCACTAACATGAAACTCGAAATGTTTAACCAGAATAACGAAACTGCACATCCACGGTTAGATTCCTCGATGGCAGGACATCAACCGCTTGATTATGGCAAAACGTTGAATTTTTCTCTGAAGTTCTTGTAGTGATTGAAATGTATATACTCCCTCCGTCTCAATATGTAGCAACCTCGGATGGATATCTATCCTAGAACTACGAATTTGGACCTAGGGTATGTCAAGAGTCTCAGGATGGGACTAATCCTATCCTAGTTTGCTACATATTGGGACGGAGAGAGTATCTATTAAGTACTAACACTGTGTGCTTGATTTTTTCTAGTTTACGGAGTCTCCATTCATGATTTTGTACCCTCTACATTTCATAGCGGCGACCAGCAGTTTTGTCCACAAATTTCAGTCGAAACAATCAACAAACGGGGTCCAATGGTTCAGGTGTATACTTCCTATCGTTGTTGGCTGTATAAATGCTCTATTATTTGTTGATTCGCTAGCAGTGCCCTTAAATTGGGGGAAAATTATTGTTAGTCTTCCAGTATATGTCCACGCAGCCGCTGTCGTGGTGATGGCTTATGTTACACTAGTTCTAATCAATGTCAGGTATATCTACCTCGCAATCATTCCCGTTATCATGCTCGTGTTCATAAGTGCTCTTTGCAACGAGATATCTTTGAAGAGCAAATTAAACCGCATCAGTAGTAGTGCTGAGGCTAGGGAAGTTGGAGGCAGTGGATCTAAGAAAGCAGATGAAAATTGTGACGATGCTACGAAACAAGATGTCAACAGCTCTAACGAAGATGAACATAATCATGGTAATGACAAGAAAGCTGAGGTGATGGTGACAATAGCAGTGATGCCGTACTGGGTGCTATGCTTGATGGGACAGTTCTGTGGTGCCGACAATTTCGTCACCTAGTACTTCCTTCTTTTCCTCAGTTCCAGCTTAGGAGCACTAATGCTGACGATCGCGAGGCTGGCGTCTGAAATAGCCCCACGGTTAGCACCTGTGCTGGACTTGCTCCACAAGAGTACACTAGTAGTGTTGCTGCTAACAGCGCACACCATCGCCACGGAGTTTCTGGGTCAAGACATGGTGGTAGCATTCATGCCGGAGCTTCTTGCAGTTATCCTGTGGCTTGGCATTCACCTCGACAATGGCGGATCTTCTACCATGAGCATCCAGAAAAAGGTCACTTCATCGCAAGAGAAAGAAAAGAAAATAGACATCACATCATACGCAAATGGCGTAGTGGCCATTCTCATCGTCGTCACGGCTGCTGCTTTGGCATACCTGGCCGGTATGGATGGATTGGAATTGGAAGGACGGAAAATGTGGTCATCTTGGGTTGGAAGGGTGTTCCCTGCCGGCTGCATTTCGGGTTTCCTGCCCTACTTTACTGCCCTGATGATAAGTCACTGGCCGGGATTAAGCCCAGACTCGTCCAAGGGGGCGGTTCAGTTGCTCTGGTTTTGGGCAAACGTTTCATTGGCAGCAACAACTATGATGCTCATATGTGCGTGTACGCTGCTGGCTGCGACATACTCCTTCCGTCCCAAAAAAAGACAAACCCTGGGTTTTCGTGTCCAACTTTGACTGTCCGTCTTATATGAAATTTTTTTATAATTCGTATTTTTATTGTTGTTAGATGATAAAACATGATTAATATTTTATGTGTGACTTGTCTTTTTAATTTTTTTCATATTTTTTTCAAATAAAACGGACAGTCAAACGTTGGGCACGGAAACCAGGGCTTGTCTTTTTTTTGGGACGGAGGGAGTATATATCATCAAGGCGTTGAAGAACGACATGCCTTATAACAACCGAAATTCTCAGTGGCCGGCCGGTGGCAGTTTCCGACTCACGCTTTTTATATGCAAAGCTTGCAGTAGCATGCATGTACATGCTTTCCTTTCGCTAGCAGTTTTTAATTTACGAAAGGAGTAAAAGTCCATATATATATGTATTTCGCTTTCCAAAATGTCCCTGGACAGATGATGTGTGCTATTTAATTTCTGTATTGACCAAGTAATAAATGTGCCTAAATTGTGCTGATGTGTAGTTAGAGTCGCAAATTAACCACCAGAAGGTTGGCTATCAGGTTGATGGTGCTTCTGGTATAGCTAGGGCTTGACCAACTCTAGGACTGAAATTTTGACTGTTTGGTCCTACTTAAAAACTTATGTAAAATCTAGGCCTCCTTAAAAACTTCATAAGAAATAACCACAACCTCACCGTCATCGATCGAGTCAGTTGCTAAGATCCAATATCTCCGACTAACTACATTGGCATTGACCCCGACCGCACCACAGTGGCGAGCGTTAAGAGTCGACAAGCCGAGTTGCCAAAAGATTAGCACCAAAGTCTCTAGCATAACCAATCTTATCCCTCACAAAAGTTTTATAGGCTGAATTTAATTTTCGGACTGTCTCCACCAAGAGGCCTTTTGTTTGGGTATAGAAAAATGTGTTAAGAAAATAAAAGTGTCCATGTGGTTGCTCTTCTGTGATAAACAAAACGCAAATGACATGCTTCATAGAACTAGACGACATGCATTGTGGACAAAAGATGCATATCTCTGTTCTTCACAAGGGAAAGAGAAACGTTAAGACACTTGTTCTTCACATATCCTTTCAGCACAGCTTGCCAGGAGAGAATTGGCTTTTAGTTGTGTCGGTGTTATGGATAAGGCATACCTCCTATGCATGGAGTCATAGCGTATGGGAATACAACATAAGTAATATTATACGGAAAGGTATAGCCGAATATGGGGATAAAGCGTGTCAGAAAGGAAATTGCTTTTGTCGAAATAAAAAGTGCAAGAGTCCAACCCAAAGAAGGCAAGGTTTCCTCCTGAATATTTTACAATTTCATCCTTGTTGAAAACTTATTTCACAACTAGACCCTAAAAAAAAGTTATCCCAGAAATGGTTCTTTTTGGGGCGCCAGAGTGGCTGGCTGGTCCCAAAAAGGATCATTTCTGGGATAAGTTTTTTCAAGGGTCTATTTGTGAAATAAGTTTTTTAAAAGGACCAAATTGTGAAAAAAAATCCAGAGGTTTCCTCTGCCCTTATCCTAACAGTGTTTCCCAAGTTCTGCTTGAAGAACAAGACGACTGGCCATATAATACGCCCCGAATAGATGATGGCATCAAATGACAAACCTTAGCTAGGACCACATTGAGAGATAGTCGCTGGTGTCAACTCATCAAGACATACTCGAGGGATCCTAACCGACGGGTTAGAATAGCCAACTTGCTCCCCCATTAAATCGTTGTAATATTTTCCAGAGCTATACATATAAAGTGGAGTAGGGTTATTACTCACCTTGAGAGCTCAAACCCGTATAAAAATCCTTGCCCTCCCGTCTCTTTACTAGAATCTCGCTTATTCATTGGTGCCAATGACACCTATACCACAAATATTGTTGTCGGGTATACCCATCGATAAGGTGGAATTACAATCTGGAACTTTTCCAACAATTTTCCTTGCTAGAATATTCTATTCATCCCGGTAGCACTAAGATGTATCAAGATCTCAAGGAGAAATTTTGGTGGGTCAGCATGAGGAGAAAGATAGCTGAATTTGTAGTATTGTGTGATGTGTGTCAACGAATAAAAGCAGAACACTAGAGGCCAGCAGGATTGTTGCAGCCCCTTCCGATTAGGAAATGGAAATGGGAAGAAATTGAAAAGGATTTTATAACAGGATTGCCTAGGACAACGTCAAGGCATGATTCCATTTGGGTGATCGTGGATTGACTCGCTTTATTCAGGAAAGAAGTTGGCAGAACTTTATTTAATAAGGATTGTTTGTCTGCATAGTGTTCCAAAGAAGATCATGTCCGATCGAGGGAGTCAGTTCACCTCAAAGTTTTGGCAGAAGTTGCAAGAGGAACTAGGAACACGTCTAAATTTCAGCACAGCTTATCATCCTCAGATCGATGGTCAGACCAAGAGGGTGAATCAAATTTTAGAAGACATGTTAAGAGCTTGCGCCCTTGATTTTGGTGGAGCTTGGGATAAGAATCTACCGTATGCCGAGTTTTCTTATAACAACAGCTACCAAGCCAGTTTATAGATGGCACCGTTTGAAGCACTCTATGGGTGAAAATGCTGCACGCCGCTGTTCCGGGATCAAACAGAAGAACGTCAGTTGTTTGGAATAGAGGTGTTAAGTGAAGCAGAGGAAAAAGTTAGAACAATCAGGGAAAGATTGAGGATTGCATAGTCTCATCAAAAAAGTTATGCGGACAATCGTCGTCGAGAGCTCAGTTTTGAGGCAGGAGATGTCTATCTTCGTGTCACTCCATTCAGAGGAGTCCATTGTTTTCAGACTAAAGGCAAGTTGGCACCACGTTTTGTGGTACCATACAAAATCCTCAAGCGAAGAGGGGAAGTTGCTTATCAGTTAGAGCTTCCACCCAATATGGCCAGTGTCCATGATGTGTTTCATGTGTCTCAATTGAAAAAAGTGCTTGAGAGTACCTGAGGAACAAGCAAGTCCTCATAGCATTGAAATTCAAGAAGACTTGACATATGTGGACGCGTATCGTTGAGACCAGTGAGAGAAGGACCAGAAACAAGGTGATGATTCTCTAGAGTTAAGTGGAGTCACCATTCGGAGGAATAAGTAACATGGGAAAGAGAAGACGAGTTGAAAGCCGCCCATCCACATCTCTTTGCCAGCTCTTGCGAATCTATTATTAAACCTACACGTTTAACGGGTAGGTTGTCACACCCGGAGTTTTCCCCTTTCCCTTAGTTTTAATTTATTATTAAATCACTCGAAGAAAATGTTATGTTTAGCCTGGAGTAAATCTTAATTTATAATGTGACTAATAATCGGAATGGCCATGAGTATTTTTTTTTCGAATTCTTCATGCTCTAATCCACTAACAATATTTTCAGATGAATATTCATAGTAGAGGAAGTAACCCTGTTAACCAAATAAAAATCGTCATGGTTCAATCTACTAAATTATACTTCCTCTTCCTCCTTTGGCCGTGGACCTTTTTGGTTCGCTTTCCGCCCGCGGTCTACAGCATCGTCTAACCCCTCGTCGTTTTCAGCCTCGTACTGTGTTCGCGGGTCGAGTCCCTGTCTTATACCGATTCCATCGCCCGTTTTCTTTTTCTTTCCTAAAATGGCACCGCCTCCTATTCCCCTCCCCTCCCTCTGCCGCCACCCCAGATGCGCGCCCCTCCCCCTCCTTCTTTGCCGCGCCGTATCCGGCCCCACCAAATCCCACCACCACCTATATAAGTACCACACCCCCACTTATTTTTGTTCTGTTTCCAAGCCACCCTAACCCTATCCGCCCCTCCCCCCTTTCCCACACCACGCCGCTGTTTGTCGCCGCTGTGCCGCGCCCTCGCCTCCCTGCTGCCGGATCACCGTATCCAGTGAGCCCTCTCCTTCCACCTGTCCCTCACCGGTATGGTTCACCGTCGAGTTACCCCATCTAATCTAATCTATCTGGGTTGTGCCCTAGTGGTTGTCATTGCCGTCCGTGTGTTGCCGCCAGATCGAGGCCGTCATCGCCCCTCCACTGCCGCCGTTGTTTCCCAGTGAGGTACCCTTTTGTTTCATCTCTCTGTCTGGTGCATCGCCGTCGCGGTGCCGCCATTGCCGGTGCTTGCCCCAGCCGCTGCGTTGCCGCCGCTGCCGCGCCTGCCATGCCGCGCCGCCGCTGAAGCCGCTGCCCTAGCCGTAGCCTGCCGCAACCCTAGCCGCGAGTCTACCACCGCCGCCGCTGCCGTGCCGGCCTCGCCTTGCCGTGTCACGTCTTGCCGCGTGCCATGTAGTGTGTCGATGTGTCATCCCAGTTGGGACAAGCCGAGTCAGTAAATCCCTAGAGTCATTCGGTTGGTTCCGTGGCCGATCCGAGCCGTCGGTTTCGTTCGCCGGTTTGGTGGATCGTTTGTGTGGTGCCATGACATGGTAGGTCAATTCGTTTAGTCGCTAAACCGTGGGGCTCGTCTACCGGAGTTCTATTATGTTGATCTTGTCTGCCCTCAGGTGCTAATGTTTAATAAGGAATAAGGTTTCCGGTTAATAGTAGTTACACAATGCATATTCTAAAATTCATATCTAAAGCATCCGTGTTCCGTTTTAATCCATTCAAGTCTCAATAAATTCATAAAAATGTCTAGAATCCACTAAAAATGGTTTCATTTGTTGTTTCAGTAGACTTATAGCATTTTTGGTTGTGTGCTTTGTTTGTCGTATTGAATTCGGCAGTTCCAATGCTTCGTTTACTACGAAGTGGTCGCCGAAGTCCCATCAGCTCAGGAGCAAGGCAAGTCATACATGCAGCATTGATCATATTGAACCTACTTTCTATTAAACTACATTGTTTTTATAATGTCATGGGGGATGGCTACCTATTGTACTCAGCCTATTGTTACCTTATGCCATTGATAGCTTGCGATAAAAATTGATTAGATGATTGGTTTATGTGATGCTTAGCCATACTTAGATCAATTAGCACACTATGGGTTCCACCTTAATTTAGTCCTTAATTTAATGATAATGTACCACCATGGTATTAATTTAATTAAACTAAAATATGCTTAAATGGTGGGTTGTGGGTGCATGGTTTTGCTAGTTGCACCCATGATAATTAAGGACCGATTCTCAGGAAACCCTGGAAGAATTAGCCGTACTTATCAGAAGCCAGTATGGGCTCCAGGCTGAACTTCGAGTGTAGCTTAACCTAGCCAACGTACCAAGGCAAGGGTGGGCGTGATGGAGTAAGACGGATCATGCTGCGGTCTCTGCTGCTTCCGGATTCACCTTGGCACGAGAGGGGACTACCCGCTTCCTGCTGAGGAGTGGGGGTGAAACCTGAGGTGGGTACTATTGGATAGGGAGGGTTATGCGAAGGGTTCTGTCACAGTCCCTGTGCGAGGTATTGTGGTGGTATTGAGGTGCATGGTAACGTGTTGTGGGGCTGTGTCTTGTGGGTAAACTTGTACACCTCTTATCAGAGTAAAACTATTCGAATAGCCGTGCCCGCGGTTATGGGCTGTCAACTATATTCACCATAATAAGTCTCATCTTAATAATTGGAAATGTTGAACTGGTTTAGTTCAGGTGGTTTGGTTGGGCCTGTTTCAACATGGTTAACCGTTGGGCGGTGATATTTCATATTGATTAATTTATATCTATTGTTTTACTATATTCAACTTGTGATTTTAAAATGCTTGCTTTATGTAAATATCCTATAGCTCTCCTTTGTTATTATTCTGCATCATGCCTTCCATTGGTATGACTTGTTGAGTACAGTGGATAGTACTCAGTCTTGCTTTATTTTCCCAATCCTCGGAAGCAGAGTATAATTCGGATGGAGATTTCTTTGAGGATTAGGCTTGTTTCGGACGTCGAGGATGCCTGTGGTTATGGAAGATGCTACTCTATCGTGTAGATCTTAATTTAGATTATTCTCTTTTTTTTCCGCTGCATATGTAAGATTTATTCATATTTTTGTAAGACGTGGAACTATGTATCAATTTGTCGTTTGTGTACTCTGGCTGGTCCTGGACAGAGATTTTAATACACATTCTACTTGAAATTCGGGTTAGTGAATTTCTGGGCGTGACACTTCTCTATCGCTCCTGGTCGAAATTTCTCGGGCCACCGTACTTGTAACGTCGGCATGAACGCTCTGCATCCGCCTCCTAGTACGAGCGGTGGTCAATGACCATGTAGTTGTCGGGGTGGGTGTCACGCCCAGAAATTCACTAGTAATTTCCGAACTTGTTTGTGCATAAAACCCTCGTCCAGGAATCAGCCGAGGTACACAAACTGACAATTCAATATACAAATCCATCATAATAATAGCGTTACATACTTACAAAAGAAAAGAAAAATAACAGCAGCGGAATAACGGTCTAGCGATGGCTTCAGCTCCACTCCCACAGGCAGCTCAACTGGGGTATAAGCCAAACGTCTTCTCCTTCTGGATCCTTTTTCTTCAACTGAGGTTGATTGATTATTGCAAGAATGAGCATATGACATACTCAACAAGCCACACAGCAAATATGCAAGTGCACAAAGATACCAAAGGATGGCATAATATAGGCTCATTTGCAAAAGCAGCATTTAGCAAACATTTAAGAAAAGTAAAACAGTAGAGTAATTAATCATCAATTTTAATCAACACTGAACAGCACCCCAATGCTGCACAGGCCCAACCATCCTGAACAACCATACCCGGCTGTACAGATCTAACTCCAAACCAGGAGCTAAACAAATTATTACCAGTTATTGCATCAATAATTATTTGTGAGAGGTGTGAGACTAATCACGAAAAACATTGCTCAACCCGCCCATAACCGCGGGCACGGCTATTCGAATAGTTTTACTCTGGCCAGAGATATACCATTGTACCCACAAGACATGATTCCACACATGTTGCCATGCCCCGAAGTACCACCACGGCACTGCAAAGGGGGAAATCGTGACAATACCCTTCACACAACACAACTCACCACAGTGCACCATTCCTGGATCATAATCACCCCCTTATAAACAAGGCATGGACTCCCCAGCGACCCCCACGGACTTCTCGCCGCTTCTCAGTCTGGCACCCCGCAATGAATCATGCTATACAAAAGGTAAAGCCGTTGCCCACGCTGGCTTGTGGTTGGCACGGTTAATGTCTCACAACAGTAGCTCGCGAACCGGTCCTTAATTGCCATGAGCACGACTTTCAAAACCATGTGCTCACAACCCACCTTTAATCAAGTTTTAATTATCAATTAATTATCATAACACGATTAACCATCATGAGCTACCATTAAATATAACCATAAATAATAATGTAGTATATATGATTCATCCCATTAGTGAGCTAATGTTTCTAAGCATGGCTAAGCAATAATATATATAGCATTTAGCTGAACCAAACCAATATATAAGGTTCTAGCTAATCAAATTATAACCCTTAGGAAAATAAAGTCATCTTCGGCCATAAATTAATTGGGAAAGGCTCACCACCCGATGACATTCGAAAATAATGAATAAGTTGAAGTAAAACAATAGCTTTAAACGGGTTCAACATGCTCAAAGGGTCGTTTGGGATCTGTGTGACTTGCCTTGCAATAATCGGTCTTCAATTAGTCTTCTTGAACACTTCCGACGCACTCACGAACCTTCCTCAACGAAAACGCTCTCCTCCGGAACGTCGGAAACTAAAGCGAAAGAACAAAATCAACAAAACAGTACAAAAACAAGCATAAACAGTACATGTGGATATTTTTAACATGTAGATCTCGATTTTAGAAAAATTTAGCAACTTGAACTACTCGAATCCGAGATACGATGATTTAGTTATGATTTTCCGAAGATTTAATCTATTAGAAAAACGGGAAAAAGAAAAACGATGATGACGTCATGATGACATCATCAATGGCCGGCCCGGGTTGGCGACCTCGCCGGAGATTGGATGGTCGGCTGTGAAATTGGAGGACACGTACACGTAGAGGACGACGAGACGAACCCAACGGTACTCACCCTCGAGCCAAACGACGATGGCCGGCGACGAAGGGGCGGCGACGGCAGCTCGGCTTGCACGGGGCGGCGGAGCTCCGGTGACCGGCGACGGAAAAGGAAGGGTGGCCGAGCTTCCCCTCACCACGGCGCACCCAACGGTGGTGACGGCGACCGGCGACGACGATGGAGACGGCGGCGTGGCGGCACCGGAGATGGCCGGCGGCGACGGTTTGCTTGGCGGCGGTGGCGACGGAGCTACGGAGCACGGGAAGGCT
The DNA here is from genome assembly GCF_000147395.1 of Oryza glaberrima. Lineage (NCBI taxonomy): Eukaryota > Viridiplantae > Streptophyta > Magnoliopsida > Poales > Poaceae > Oryza > Oryza glaberrima. The sequence continues at coordinate 12,720,387 of NC_068326.1, forward strand.
TGGGAATAGGGGCAAACGAAAAAGGAGGACTAGGGGGTCCTATTTATAGCCTTGGATTGAAGAGATCGGACTCCTCCTGCAAGAAATCGCTCCGGGAAATCAAAAACTCGGTTTTGGAGATAAACTCAAAAACGAGTTCGATTCGGATAAAATACTCAACAATTTGCTCCGATTTTTAGGGGTAAAGATAGAGGAGGATGAGAGGATCAAAACCCCTCAAACAATCGGAAGAAAAGGGGAGAGATTGGGGAGGAAACGGCGCGGCAAAGCGGCGCGGCAAGGCGGCTCGGCTACAGCCGGCGGCTGGAGCTAGAAGATGAACAGTACACGGGGAGTCAAATTAGACTTTCGGCTGGGCTTCTACTTCCAAGGACTGATTAAAGGAGGGACAAAAGGCAGACTTCGGGAAAGAGAGGGAAAGGACTGCAGGCTGAGAGGAGACTGGGCCGAGAGTGAGAGGACTTTTCATAATTCGGCCCGAAAAGGAAAAGGTGAATTTTAATTACTTTTCCAATTAAATTAATCACTGAAATGATCTTTGAATTGTTAAAAATACTTCCATTGCTCAAATAATTTCAGGAAAAATCCTGAAAATACTTGGACACTCAAAGTACTTAACAAAATTAAAATAAGATCATTTAATGATTAATTTAATATGTGGATAATTACTGAAATGTTCTTTGTATGATTAAAATTAGGAATTGAGCTCCGAAAAATCCGAGAAAATTCCAGAGAGTATAATTAACCATGGAGAATTTAATAAAAATTAAATCCAGCCATGCTTTATATTTAGGAAATTTTATTTCTCACATCTAACTTCACTTGTAAATTAATGAACATTTAATATAAATTCTAATAATAATTTATTAAATAATTTATAAATCCTGAAACGAAAATCAGGACGTGACAGTGGGCCAGGTGACGATAGGGATGACGATGATGATGACGAAGGGTCGCTTGGGTTAGGTGTGTGACCGCTGGATCGTCGTCCTCGCTGTCGATCTCGACGGGCATTAGGGGAACACGAATCTCGATGTTGTCGATCATCATCATCTTGTCATTGACCTCAGCCGTTGTCGCCTTGAGCTCATCATCCATGGTGGTCACCATCATGGTGGCTTTGCAATCCTGTCGGTGTTGGTTCTCGCTGGGACGGCCCCCGTAGGTTAGTGTTGTTATCGCGTCAAGGTGGAGAACATCGCTGATGATGCCTGGCGTCGTCCTATCCTCGCTGTTCCAGCTGGCGCCCATTCGGGTGGTCGCGTAGATCGTGATTGCCTTGAGGCGGTGGGGTCTACTGGCGAAGTTCACGTGGTGAGGCATTGCGGGGGTTACGACCTAGATCTCGGCTCGGATGATCACTCACTACTACAAAATAGCAAATAGGTGTCACCACTATAGGTGCCGGAACATCTGAAACCGGCACCTATAATGCCTTGCAACCGCCCCCACGCGCCAAATATTTAAAACTGGCACCTTTATGTCCAAATAGGTGCCGGTTTTTTAATAAAATCGACACTTGAAACCTGTGCCAGAGAAAGGTGCCAGTTCTAGACCCAAAACCGGCACCTTTAATCTTCTCCCTCCCACACTAGCCGTTGGTGGGCCCCGCACATAGGTGTCGGTTTTAAGACAAAGGTACCATTTTTTTAAAAACCGACATCTATAATAAATTAAAGGTGGCTGTTTTTCTTAAAATGACCGACACCTTTACAGATCGAGCCGAGCTGGCTGAGCCGACCGGCGGGCCCCACCACCACCACCTGGCATCGCATAAGGTCTTCTTGCTCTCAGCCTCTCATCATATCCTCTCTCATATCGCTCTCTTCTCTCTCTCTCTCCCTCCCTTCTCTCTCACCTCGCTCTCTTCTCTCTCTCTCCCTCCTCTCCCGCGCGCTGCCGCGCAGGCGGACACGGCGACCGCGCCCTCCCCTCCGCCAGATCCGGCGGGAAGGGAGGCGGCAGCGACAGGGAGCTGGAGGGGAGCCGCGGCAGCCCGACGGCTGGAGGGGAGGCGGCGACGCCCTCCTCTCCGCTACATCGGGCGGGACCCCATTGGCGACCGCTCGGCGGTGGCGGGAGAGACAGCATCAGCAAGGGGCGGCGGCGGCGGCGACCTCCCCTCCGCCAGATCCGGCGGGAGAGGAGACAGCAGCGGCGGCGGAGCCTCCCTCCACCAGATCCGGCGGGGGTAGGCAGCGGCAACGACGGCGGTGGGCTCCCCACAACGACAGTGAGCGTTTGATTCAATGATTCCAGTAAAGTTTGATTGTTTGATTCGATGATTCAATGATTGTTTCATTCAATGATTCAGTGATGTAAACTTGTTGATGAATATTTGATTTGTGTGATGCATGGATGTTGCCAAATTTTGTGATTGTGTGATTGTGTTCGTTCTGTTCTTGCATGTGGAAGGAGGGACTGCTCGGGTCGATGCGTCGGCTTGATCGCATAAAGCCGGCTTTGTTTTTGATTCTTCGAACCTAAAAGGTGCCGGTTCTAAGGAACCGACACCTTTTTGATTTCAAATCAGTGCCGCCTCTCTTGTGCCAGTTGGGAAAACCGGCACCGGTCTCCCAACCGGCACAGAATTCCTTTTTTGTAGTAGTGACTGGGTTCCCCATTGACCTCTATGTTGACGTGATCATGTACCTCTTCTTCTCGAGTTGAAAGTGGAGGTGGGTTCTGAGCCGGTGGTTCAATTACCGCCGCAAAAGCACTATTGAGATTTGCCACTGTGGACCGTAGTCGTTGAACCCATTGATCACCGTTAGGGTGCAAGGCTGATTCAAAAGGGCTTTCTCTCAATATCGAGTTGACAGTGTTTATATGCTGGGCGGGGGTGTGAGTAGGATCCGTTGTTGCCCGAGCAGCTGCACCACTGGTACCTTCTCCGTCGATTACGCTCACCTTGCATGGAGTGTGAGAAGCCGAGGACTCTTGGTCCTCCAAGCTGTGTAACACCGAAGGCTCGTGTGGATCTACTTCGATGAATCCTACTAAGCGATCAGGAGTTCCCTCCAGGCCATGTTCCTCTACAACATCCTGAGTTTGAAACTCATCGTTGTTGGATCTGAGGGCGCGAAGGTTTGATGGTGCGAAGGAAAACTTTGCAACATGAAAGCTCACGTCCTTTTGTCTTGTGAATCGGGCACCAAGGGATCCTGGTCGGCAAAACAAGCTGAATGCCCCGTTCCTTGCAAGCTTCGAGTTCGGCCTTCGCATGTTGCACGACCTTACAATCTGCCAAGAATGACTGGCCGTCCTGTGGATAAAGCACCAAGTGGTATGCATGGTGTGTATACGAGAAAGCTTGTATACACAGGATATGTTCTTCTTACGTTAGTGTGACAATGTTTATTGGCACATGATGATAAACTGTGGCCAGTAACCAAACAATCTTAAGTGTTTAACTGACGATCAGCTACAACGTTTGACTGTCCTATATATACTCCTATTGCTCTACCGATTGGGCACCGGATTCCTAGTTTATACAAATTTTGAAGCAATACAAGTTCTGGTTCAAATGTCCAACTGTGCAGTACCTTATTTACATCGTTAATAAGCACTGTGTATTCAAGGAAAAGTTTACACTAAAGCTAAATTAACTAATCACATATAATTTCCAAGTTAATCTACGAAACTCACGATAAATGGCACATTAGACGTAGTACTCTTTCAGAAATTTAAGCAGTGCATGAACCGCATGTTCATGCAGGACTAAGCGCACAGCCGCCACCGATGTTGGTACCAGTAACGCAGCCGCTGCAAATAGTAGAAGGTTTGCCCAAAACTTGAGCAGCTTGATGGCCTTCTCCAAATAAGAGACGGTACTACTGATGCCCGTGGCCGTGCCCCGTGCTGGCCACTGATGCAGCATAAACACAACGGAGTACACTAGAAGCCCCGAGACACCGCAAGACACCGAAGTCATCATCATACACCTGGAGACACCAGACCTATCCATGGAGAAGGCCAGGTACGCGAAGCCGGCCGCTGCTACTGCGCCGAGCAAGACGAGTCCATTTCTGTGCGATTTGATCTCGTCCACGGTGATAACCTGGCTGCCACGGTCGATGTTAAGGCTGAACCAGAGGAGTGCGGGGACAAGCTCCGGCACGAAGAGCAGCACGACGTCCTCGCCGAGCAACTCTGCGGCCATCGCGTGCACGGTCACCAGGAGCACCACGAGCGAGGCCTTGCGCAGCAGCTCCGACGCCGCCACGACGCCGGGAGCCACGCCTCCGGCGGTCAGCCTCTTCAGCATGAGCATGAGCGCGCCCAGGGTTGTGGCGAGGAAGAGGAGGAACTGGGAGACGGCGAGACTCTCGGTGCGGAAGTGACCCATCGCGCATAGCACCCAGTACGGCACAACCGATATCGCCTTCAGCTGCTCGGCTTCCTCCGTAGTCGTCTTGCCTTCTTCATGGGCTACGCCGGTAGAGCTGCTTGTGCCAGGCTCGCCGCCGTTGACACGGCCGCGCATCGCGCTGCCCCTCCCCAGTGCGCCGATGAAGGCGAGCGCGATGAAAGGGAAGACGGCGAGGACGATGAAATTCACGTTGATCACGAGCAGCGACACGTAGGAAATCACCACGACGACGGCCGTGTCTATGTAGACCCTGGCGTTGGGGTGCTCCACGAACAGCGACTTGAAATGCGGCACCGGAAGATCAAGAACAACGTAGGAGAGCATGTTCAGAGACCAGATGACTACCAGAATTATTCGCATGATGTAGGTATGGACCCTGTGCTCGTCGCCGGCCGTTAGCAATGGTTCCACCTGGAAATTCAGAAAACCGCCGGCGGCTGGTATGAAGTGCAGCAGCGACATGCTTACACCTTTCGGCTTCATTAGACAGACTACACATAAGGTACAAGAAAATAAATAAACGCACAATTGCTCCACCTAAATCAAAGATCCACCATGACTCCATGAGGACAACACATATCACTACATGGTAAATCGACTAGTACAATATAATCTCTCTTTACATAGAAACAGAGCTTGGGCTACTAGATAGCTTGCCTTATCAGAATTTCAGATGCCGAAACGAGGTCGTTACTCTCGACAATACGGTTGGAAGCTCTCTCTGGAGATATTCCCTGAGCGATTGACACCAAGGTCTTTCACTTCGGATATGCACGGTTGTATATGACGAGCGACAAAGAGGCTGTAGAAAAGCAGGGCACTTATGATGCTTCGAACCTAGTTGGCTTGTCACTACGGTGATGCAACCTCTTTGTTTCTTTACGTATCAATTTCATTCCGTTGATAAATAAATGATTAGAAAAAGTGGATGAAATCGCCCTGTCCTTTCGGCATTCTTTGAAAATTCTATGCTATTATCCTGATGTTAATCTTTTCATAGTAATATATTAAATATCATTGATTGATGTCAAATTCAACTTATACCACTAGGAAAAATAATTCAACTCCGATAGAACACTTTATGGTCAACTTTTTTGTTTTTGTTTATAGGAAAAATACATGCGGATTCCTGGTGATGCACGATCAACACACGTGGGACTCGATGGTAAGATGGACAATGCATATTTACCTATTATAAAAGTTTAAGATGTTTTTGCCCATGATTTTCGTACGTCGTCCGATTCATCCACCTAACCGTATTTTTTTTTGTTAGATTTCTTTTTCACCGCGCATATATGTCGTGCCGTATTTTTTTTCTTCACTCAATTCTCTTCCCACGCGTTCCAAATCATGTGGCATCTAGGCCCATGTAAAAAACCGCGTAGTCTCTCTGGCGTTCTTTACCTTCCGATTTTTAGCCAGAGGTTTCCGTCGTCCGTGATTTTGATGAAAAAAATCACGCGAAAAAAACCACCCCGTAAAGAAAGCCAAAAATAAACAGCAAAAAGGTGTTAAAAAAACAGCGAAAAAAAAGTCGGATTCATACTTGGAAAAAGAAGTGGCTAGAAAAAAGGAGGAAAATAAAACGCGGGCCAAGAGTACGCGGACTGTGGTAGCCGGTAGGAGGTGCTGATCGCGCACACACACATAACAGTACGTACATACTTAGAGATCAGGTGGGATTAGATCTTTTTAATCTAATTCAGTGAGAGGGGGTTTGCCGGTCATACGTTTTTTTACATGTAACACCTACATACGAACCGTACTTACGCATTAGAGATAGGAAGATTGATTAGCCGGAATGATTAGGATTTAGAAAGAGTGATTAACAGGATTTTTCAAGTTTAATCCAATGGTCATCTATCGATTTAATTGAAAAATCACGGTTTTTTTCTCAAATTTTCTAGCATTTCAAGGCTTTGTTTATTTTTTCGAAAAGATAGATATGATGGTCCAATACCGATTTAAGTGAAAATCTATATACAAATATCTTTTATTAAATTTAGTCTATAATAATGGGTACACAATATAATATAGTGGGTGTAAACTTTGTTTTTAAAATTGTAGAGGTAATGTTTGTAAAGAGTGATATGATAATATATTCAATGTTTAAAGTAACTATTATTTAAAAATTATTATAACTAATAATAATTATTATTATCTCTACTATTATAAAAATTGAAAATGTTTCCGCCAAAATTTTAGTGCGTCGTCCGTATTTGAATCGGTTTTAATTTTATGTTTTTGTCAAATCATTTTCTTTTTTCTTACGATGTAGTGTCCCTCTGAGTCCGTTTTCCACACACGCCTTTGCGTGTCGCCGTGATTATTTTACTTTTGAAAAGAACATGCCAATTAAAATAAAGGATAATCGAAATTGCTCGGATCCATCAATTGGCTTATGATGTTGCTTTTCATCATAAGCAGTCTGATGCTTATCGGTATAAGCATTTCCATCAGCCGTAGAAAAGAGTCGGGAATGATTGGACCCACTACCAATGGCTGATACTTATTTAGCCCAATAAATGAACTGATGGGCTTTTGTTGAGAATCAGCCTCAGCAACAACGAACCAATGAGGCTAGCTAATTCTGTCCGTCATCAATTTCTATCCGACTTGAGATCAAGCTGGATGACAAATCGAGCTCGTGTTTGAAGGCCTAATTGTTTGGCTTATTCTTATTCCTAGAAGTCAAATTTTAAATTTTAGAATTTAACCTTGAATTCGACTTTTTGGTTTTTTTATTATACTTTATTTTACAACATTTGCTTTTGTGTCGCTAAGAACATGTACATACAAGATTTGCACGCACAAATAGTCTTTTATTTGGTAATAAGTGATTCAAATAAGCACATGAATAAATGAAACAATAGGATGTGATTATTTATCCATTGCAACACATATGTATAAATTAAATTTTCTCTATCCGATGCAACGCACGGGTATCTTTTCTAGTAAATGTAAAAATCGAAGGGACTGCACGTCACGTAGAAACCGAGCGAAATGATGGACGATAGAAACACTACTAATGTTTTAAGATAGAGATACAGATAGAATTTGAGCTTGCATATTTATAGTTTGACATATTGATCTATTTTTATCAATATTTTTTTAATTTTTTTAATAACCTTCTAGATGACATGCACCAAACAAGAAGGCATCCCCTTGAGGAAAAAAATCCATCTTCTTTGTAAAACTCTATTTGTCTCTTGATGGGACATTCCCATGTTTTCGTATCTTGCCTAAAAAGTCATTAAAAACTGAAAATAATCAGTATGTTATATATCACTCCATTAACATGCATGTTCAAATTTAACTTATATAAGTAGAAATAATATGACTTTGTAAAGAATGTGTTTGCAGATAGATTTATTTTTTCCTAATTGTATAGCTCAAATTTGAACTTGCATGTTTATAGAGATATATATATCATATATTGATTTATCTTACCAAATTTTTTATAATTTTTTGATGATCATTAGACAATAGTGGGTGGATATCTCTTCTAGCTACAAAATTCCATCTTCATTTTCTATTGATATCCATATGTTTATTGATATAGCATGCTTTTTATTGATGTATATTACCTTAATAAAGAGCATGCTATATATATAAACATAGTGATGATTAAAGAATATTTGACAATAGATTAAGCCACAATAAAATAAATGATAATTACATAAATTTATTAAATAAAATGAATGGTCAAATTTATCTCAAAGTGTTAACGGTGTCATATATTAAAAAACAGAGCTAGTATATATTTAGGGAAAAGAGTTACATTCAGAACTTTGACTTGGTCATACTTTTTTGTGGTCTCTTGGAGCCATTGGAATAAAGTCATCAAGATTCTTCCCTGTCATTGTCTGGACTGTGAAAACACCAGCTGTGGCCCTATGTAATTGAAGGTCCATTATCTACAAGAAAGTAATTGCAGGTTTCTATATCCAAATTTGTTTATATGGCATATTGGCATGTAGACAATCAAAAGATATGGAAAAGGGATAAGCACAAGAGTTGTAGCATTGATGTGATTGGGTATAAGAGCGCATCAATCATTGTATTTTTTTGCTGAGACGATCCATATCAATTTCTACCCGACTTAGTGCTTTATAATCTAAACTGTATCTGTTCTGTAAATTGGCTCCACTGCCAGTCTGAGGCTGAGCACATAGTTTTGTTGCTTTCGAGACTTTTTTTTCATTTTTTTTCCCAAAATGAGATAACCTCTACATTTAACTGGATGTACATGGCCAATAAAGTACACGATTACCTTTTTTTTCCCCATGGCACTGCCATTGACTTTACCAAATCAAAGTCCTCGCTGCTCCTTGGTTTCATTGTGTGTCTTGCGCGTGAGTTGCTTGCCCACTCAGTTTAAATCTGTTTCCGGTATCGCGTGGCGATTCAACTGTCTCTGAAGTTTCATGGAAGCAGCTCAAACCCTTGAAAGCTCAATCACGAGTAATTAATCTGAAACCTTGGAATCCTCTTCTTGTTTTTCAGATCGTTCCTTTTTTTTACTTTTTTTTCTTTTTTTGTAGTGGAGAGTGGTTTTGTTCAAGTGCTTAATTAGGATAAAGATTCCCATGCTTTTGTATCGACTCCTCCAGTCATATTGGACATTCCTCTGACAGCGTACTGCGACTCAGAGTACCGTGGTAGTAGTGTTCGATCAATTGCCGAGGATTTGAGATGGTAACACCAAGCAGATTCAATCCCCAGTCATCTGAAATCATCTCATGCATCGTTTTACTCTCTGTTTTCGATTGCACTCCGTGCATCCGTTGCATATGTTGAAACTGTTTGCAGAGCAGATTTTAGTTGGGCACAGGTAATCAGCTACCAAACTAGCATAATGCAGATACTGAACTCCTATTCGTTATTTAGATAGATGATAAAAGTGGTTATAATTTATAAAGATTCACAAGATGATACCCTTCGGCTTTACTTGGTCGCCACAACTTTTATCAGGAACCAATGATACACTATTGCAGAAAACTTCCGGGGCTCAGGCCAGACATATAATAGCAAGTAGCAACCCTCTACTTCTTCGTAATTTCCAAACTTTTTCTGTCACAGGATGCTCTGATGAAACGCTCCCGCGCATTCGCGGAGGCGGTGGTGATCATGTTGTGCCCGGTGCTTCTCGCGATTGCGCTCCACGCGGTTGACCTGAAGAGCGCTGAGCACGGGGCGGCCATCCCGATCGCCATGCTTGTCATGGCAGCCATCACGATGATATCTGGCACCTTCCCCTTCCTCGCACTCTGCTTCTCCAAGAGGTTCGTCGCCAATGGTGGCGCGTGGAGGCTCCCTACAACGGCGACCAACTGCCTGGTCCCGTTCTCCTGTGCGTGCCTCATCGTCCTCGCGTGCTGGATCATACGCCTCATCGTCTCCGAGCGCTGGGCCAACGTCTTCCCCGCCATTGGAGGCGTGCTCGTGCTCTGCATCCTGATCCGTACTGTCATCTACTGCCGTGCACGGATTGACCACCCGGTTGACGATGCTGAGTTTGATGCTAGGCTGGAGAACTCGCTGGAGTTCTTGGCCGGCGTCACGGCGCTGCTGTTCTTGGGGCTGGAAGGGCTCGCGCTGGAGGGACATAGCAATGGCGGACAGGGAGGGCAGCAGCAGCAGCAGCAGCAGCATCTCGCGTTGCCTCTTGGAGTTAGCTTCCTCGCTTGCGTGTTCGGCGTGTCTCTGATGCTCATCGAGATGATCCCGCCTCTTCCGGGTGCAGCTGACAACGGCGATGGCGATGGCTATGCTTTCCTAATGTCCAATTACACCGTGATATTTGACTTCGCCATGGCTTTCGCCGTCTCGGCGGTCATGTGGTCCATCATGCACGCGATCATGGAGCTGCGGGCGCTCCTGCTGCTGTTACCGCTCTTCCTCATCTTGCTGGTGCGTGCATACGATGTCGCTGTCGGCGCCGACACTGGCACCGGCGGCGGTGGCGGTGGCGGAGAGGATGAGAAGCCGGCGTCGATGGAGCTGACCAAGGTCGCGTTCACCGGGTTTATGGCTGTGTCAATACCAGCTGTCAAGACTGGCTCGCTCTGCGGCTCCACCGACTGGTTTCTCATCTTTGCGGCATCGGCCATTATTTCAGGCTTCGCTTGGAGGCTCCTGACGCACGCCAAGATGGGGACGACGGCCAACTTCGCTTCCTTCTGCACACATTTCTGCATTGCCATTGCAACGGTGCCATTCACCGTTATAGCCGTCAAGGCTCTGCACTGATTTTTGTACTAGAGGATAATTTGAAGGGCCACTTTGACAAGCAAAGACAAACTGCCATATTGGCTGCGTATATCTTTTTTTGTTTAATTTTTAGGGAAGGCCGTGTACATCCTTGTTCATAAAGAGAACAGGTTTTAATCCTTTATCTAACAAAATTATTTACTCCTATATGTTGGCGTTATGTCAAAACTGCGTCTCACTTTGGTCACACAAGAATGTCGTTTTAGTCTTTTCAAAGTTAAATCAGACATTGTCACGAAAAAAGTAAATAAGATATAACTTAGTTGATTTAATTATTTTATATAACTAGGAAAAGCCCGCGCCGATGTGCAGGCATCTTATTTATTTATTGTTTAAAAAAATGTTAAAAGAAGTTATTTATACTACAGACTACGGCTATCAAAAAAGCTCGGAGCTCGCAAGCTGCTCGAGCTTGATTCGTTACAGGCTTGATTCGAGCTCGGCTCGAATACTAGACAAGCCAAGCTCAAGGCTAGGCTGAGGCTCACAAGCCTAACAAGCTCAAACTCGAATAGCTCAGCAGGGCTTGATTAGCATAAGATGCATTGCATGTAGGAAGATATTCTTGATGGGTCAATGTATACTTGTCATCATGCTTGACCTGCTCAAGTCTCAAGACCTCATTAATGCTTATCAATAAAGCAATTATCTGGCTGCTAGTAATAGTACTACTATTCCTATTAGATGTAGTAGCTAGGTTTGTTAATTGCAATGTTTCAAAGCCATGAATTCATGAGAAAAGCCGCAGAGGCTTCATTCAAGACAAGTAGCACCCATTAATTTTGACTACCGATAATTTGCATTAATATCTCTTATAAAAGAGTAAGTTCTTTGGAGTTTCACCAAGTCAAGCTGTCAAGCTCGAGTAGGCTCGAAGCTCGCTCGAGCTCTAACTCGAGCAAACTCCCAAGCTCGATCAGTATCCAGGCTCAGCTCGAGTTCATGTTAAGCTCAAGCCTACATATCTAAACTTTCTCGATCTCGGCTCGTTGACAACCCTACTACAGACTTTGATATGAAGAGTGTCTCTTAGATCCAAAAGAAGGTCAATTTGTGTTGGTTATCTCTAAACTCGTCTATCACCACAACTTATTATTTTCTTGAAAGCTGGGTGTCTTTTTAATAGATGAAACTGTATATCTATGACCAAAATAAACCAATAGATCATAACGCATTAATGAAATTCGTCCCACTTCATACATAAGTGTTTATATATCACCTATATCCAAATCGACGTGTAAATATTTCAAAAATATTGCACCAGATAATTGGATAACACCGTTAATCTTAGAAATGAATGCCTCTCTAACAGACAAAGCTAACGGTGCCCACCAAGACTTTGTTCTCTAATGCTTTGAAACATGACTCTCATATCTATATAGTCGTCCCCTCAAGACGTGTACATGGAGCATGATATTAATGCGTAATTCACTATCTCAACATACTCATTTAGGATTGGATTGGTAAATAGGCCAATTGCCAATTGAGCTTTATTGCTAATAGTGCGCAACTAGTACGACCACTGTTGACGGCTGTTAAGTACCAAATTAACACCGTCAATACCTGCATAAGACCATAAACATGGAACATCCAACATAGTGGTACGGCTTATTTTTAACAATTTCCACGAGTGTTGGTGTATATTCATATGCAGGTGACAAACTACCAAAGTTGAGAGGAAATATACATGACGGAGGAGGAGAATCAAACCCGTATCCGAACTTATGGAATTTTGGACCCAGAAACCCAATTAAACACCTCCAAATGGGCCAAACATTCATACCAATGAATTGAGGGGCCCAAAATGAGTGTCCAGGACGAAAACCGGAGCAAACGGAGCCGTCCCGGGTTCGGCCGAACCCTGGCAGAGGCCGTTCGCCCCGGTCCAAGTCCAGTTCGGTAGATAACTGCTTCCCAATGACGGTTATGACCGTTTCTGGCGCTCCAACCGTCATCCAATTGGACACTTGGCAACACAAGAGAGAAGATGCTCTTTGGATGCTTGGAGCATCTCCACACTCCCAAGGCACTTCTCCACCTATAAATACTCCTCTCATCCTCACTTGTAAACACACACCAAGATGTGGAGCTAAATTACAAGAGGCTCTAAGTATGCTTTAGCTTCATTACATGTTTTATAGTATACTTAGAATAGGGAGAGAGTGAAGTAGAAGAAGTCGGAGGAATCCCGGAGTTGTCGGTAATCCTCTCCTTATTCTTGTACTTTGGTAATTACTCTGCTTCAATAGAAATATCATTCTGAGTAATTAAGATTTGCTTAGTGAGAATTATTCTTGGTTAGTTCCTAATTAGCATACGGGATCATTATTCACTATAGTCCAGTAAAATATAGTGATTACTTTAGTGCTTGGCCAGTGCTAGAGTAGTTATTAAATGCGTAGACGCGGTGTCTGGGTAATTAATCTCCAGTGGTTGATGCGTATCCCACAATACGTTAGAGGTGGGTGTAGAGGTGGTGATAGCCCTCAAGAACACTTAAGTCCTCCCTGTCTGGGTACGTAGTAGAGCGACATCTGGGAACAGCGGGTTGCCAGTGCCTGAAGTATCGCGTTAGGATTAAACTTAAGCTTTCCTTAGACACTATTTCTCACTAGGAAATCCTCTCTACCCTTTGCCCATATTTATCTTGTGTCCTTGGATGAACCGGAGGAAGAGATAATCACACACGTTCCCTTGGATTCGATACCCTTGGAATACTCCGTAGGGAAGTGCCACATCGGTATATCCGTGCGCTTGCGGATTCTATCTGTGATCGTAAGAAATACCAACCACCTTAACTTAGCCATATGCATACCCCTAACATACGTACAATATCCTGCAAGCTCTATTATTCGAACATGAACCCTTCAGGGAAGCATAGAGAGAAGATGCAGATGATGAAATAAGCTTTTTAAAAAATATTTTTAGTCGTTTTGTTGTATATGTAGATACAAATTGGTTCTACTTAAATTTAGTGGTATAGATACAATTTTTCTCTTTTAAAAATAAGAGGGGTTAATCATTCGACACTACTTCCAAAAGTTATAGCTAAAGAGGCATACCTCTATGATAATTTCTTAAGCACCATGATCACTGTTTATTTTTCAACAAAGATTTATAGCCTAGAATCTAGTTTGTTTTCAATACGTCTTGTTCCATAATTACATTATATGTCTTTACTATTTTGAAGAATGAATTTATTTTCACAAACTTAGCTAAAAAGGTTAGATGTGTTGCTTTTTCGTTGGAATTTCTTAGATTTCCTCTATTTTCTTACATAGTGACGTGATGGCATGAGAATGTTTGTAACAAGTTTAATATATTTGTTAGTATTGACTATTACTATTTCAACTTTGAGCATTATAACTCAACCATGTATGTCTCTAAGCTTTGATGCCATAATCTATGTTTTTTTAATAATTATTTGGACAACATGTAAAGGGTTAGAATGCGAACCTACATGCCATTTTTTAAATCCAAGCATAATAGTTGATATGGTTTTTAAGGAAAATTTGACACTTTATTCAATCACATTATCTAGATTAATTACAATCGACCTCTAAAAAATATATTAGATTCAGTAGTTATAACCACCTGAAAACAATATTTGTGTGAGCAATAATCCTTCACAAACGTACTAACTCATATGGGTTTTGATATTTTTTTCCTTGTATTATAGATCTAATTTAGCTATTGATGTGGGTAATACATGATGTAATAATTTATGTTATAAAATTCAATTGCGGACTAATTGTAAGATTATTTGGATGAGAATGCATGAAAAAGATATAATGCCCAAAAAGTTAACTGACCAAAAGAGGCAACTGCCAGGTGCACATGATGGCGATCAATAAAATCTAGCGGAAATCTAGGAACTTGAACCAGCCTTCTCTATGGTAGTTTGCCGCCCTCCAATTGGGACCTTGGACATGATTTACAAAAGTAACAAAGTGAACCCCATCATAGAACTCGGGTGGAGAGAGGACCAGAGCATCCCTATTCATGGTAGACCTCATCTAGAAGAAACCTACCGCAGACGGGTTCCGGAAGCTGTTACGAACCTCGTAGTGAAGTTCATCTTGAATGAAGTTGGCAATGACGGCCCGATGATGATCCCAGTTTTGCTCCAAGGAGATTAGCTCAACAATGGCCACACAGAAGTCTTCATGGCGTCGAGCAGGGCGCTGTGGGACAGTGAGGTCAACCTGCGGCATGCGGAAGTCACCTCCAGCATGAACAGCGAGCCCCTGCCTTAGGAAACGCAGTGGATTAGGGTTTAGATTGGCCATTGGGGGAGGAGGGAAGCTATGGGTGGGAGGCACTGTGTGTTCGGGAGAGGAAGGGTTTCCAGAGAAAGAAGGCGAGATTTCCGGAGGAATAGTTTTAGCCTTCCAAACAGCAGTAGTCCGAGCCAACGGTTTCGGATTGTTAGGGTGCGGGGCTTTTGTGGGCTTAGAGGCCAAACAGGAACGGGCTAAATGGCCTGGCAGGAGATAGGCCTTACATCTAAGCGGCCCAGAGCAAGAAGCCCTCGAATGATCCTTTTCCAGGCAACGGTCGCAAGGATTGATTTCCAAATTCAAATTGGGCGACAAATTAGGATCCCGCGTACCTATGGCATGCGAAATTAACTCCATTGCCGGAATGGATGATGGCGAGACGTCAGCCGCCTTGGAGACCGCGGGAGAAGTGTCTGAACCCATTTTCCTCTGCTCAAGCCGGCGGAAAACAGAGATTCTTCGTTGGTCAGGCTTGGAGGCACGCGGGGAGTCTTTTAAACGTGAAAAAACATGCTTGATTGAGATATCATGATTCTGAACAGCTTGAGCATAAGAACGATCCGGCCGCCTTAAGGAACAGGAAGATCTTTTCTTGGGAGCCACAAGCACCCATTCCTTTTCCTGTTCCCGACTCCAAGAGTCAAACTCCCACTGCCAATTCGGCCCCCCATGTCTCCAAAGGAAGAAACGAAGAGCAAAATTATCACAAGTATAAGATTTAAGACAAACCCACAAATCCACTTGCTTCGAACAGACCACAAAGGAGTAGGAGCAATCCTTAAGATGAGAGACAGCGAGATCGGCAGGAGATCCGCCAATGGCAGCCCGAAGGGCCAAAGCCACCGAAGAAGAAGTGAGACGAAAGCTAGCACGGGGAAGATCCACAACTAATTGGAAAGGTGTCGAACTGAATTTCGAAGAAAAATGGACCGGCGAATGGAAGCGACGCCAGGCCTCCTCACGAATAGCATCGCCGGGAGAGAAATTCCATCCTCCCGGCGGTGCCGACGTCACCATGGACGAGATCACCGGAGATCGCCCATAGTCACATACCGAGAAAACCGGAGGCGCGCTCGTAAAAAAAATAAGACTATTAATCATCTTTTTATGGATTGTCATTATGCAATGTTTATATGGAGAGCAGTTCAGTTTTCTTTTGGTTTATACCTTTCTACTAGCATTTCTCATATTTTTGATGAGTGGCTGTTGGGGGTGAATAACAAGATGAGTAAACTTATATTGCTGGGAGCTTCTGCAATATGTTGGGTTTTGTGGTTGAGTAGGAATGATATGTTTTTTGATAAATTACCATCTATTTCATATATGCAGGTAATTTTCAGGGCAACATATTGGCTCCGGTATTGGGCACAGTTGCAAAGCTGTGACAAAGACGGAGAGGTATTAAAAGTTGCATGCCGCAAGCTTGAGTCGACGGTTATGCAGCTTTTTTGCTAATTATAGGTAGAGATTCACAAATAGAATTTAATAATGTGTTCTCCTTATTTTTTATTGGTTCTTTTTTATCCTTCAGCGATGCTTGCTGTCTTATTTGGACTACACTCGATGTGGAGTGCTAGATTGTAATAGTGGACTGTAGCTCTCTTATAGAGAACGATAGTGTCTTACGAGAAGCAGACACCTATGATGCTTTGTCATTTGGTTGTTTCTTTTTGAACGCACATGCTTTTCTCCCCGCTGTTATTATGAATAAATGATTGGAGATAGTGGAGGTGCAATTTGCTTGTCCATTAGCCATGGTTGCAGATTCGATGGAATCATCATGATGTTGATATTTTTCTATTGTTCCTTGTGCCAGTTTCCCAACCTTTCTCACCTATCAGATTTACCATTGGGCGACAATTTAACTAGAGCCTGGGGCGCGCCTATTGTGCGCCGCTTGCACGTAGCTTCATCGAATAGTTTGGTTCGAGTGTTCTGCTGATTATATGTAATTAACCAAGAAACTTTGCACAACTCTGAAAAGAACTGCAGTGCAACAGAATTCGAGCGCAACAACTATCCACGCCGGGCTTATGATAAAAGATCAATTTGAAGATGTTGCTATGAACCTCTTCGATGGCTTCCATTGTTTCGCTGTAAGCTCTCCAAGTTGGATAGCTCTATTCTTGAAATGCTCATTGCAAAATGCAAGATTGGATGTTGTTACATTAGATGATGTGCATTCATGTAATATGTATGATGTACTTTGCCTACAACACAATAGATGCAGCTAATCCAATACACATTAACATTGCTTAACATTAACTCAGTGAGGTACTTTGCCAAAAACACAATGTTAAGGTCATGCGTTCCAAAAAGCACCGAGCTGCAAAATCACAAACCTTAACATTGCTTATATAAGAGGTATCTGAAGATACAAGACATGTGCCAGCAGTCAGAAGGAAAACTCAGTGAGCTAATTATCAGTCTAAGCTTGACTATTATTCTGACAACTTAAGAAAAAAAAAGAGTAAATTTCATAAAACTACACCTTTTGTGGTCCAAGTTGCAAAAAACCACACACATATTGACACTTAGCACTTAAGTACATATATTTTGGTAGTATAGTTTCACAAAACCACACTATCAATGAATAGATTCACCCACGAGATGACGTGGTTGTTTCACCTGGGACGAGGATGTGGCATCATATTACCAGCCATCACACGAAATTAATAGGATACCACATCCTCATCCTAGATGGAACAAACACGTCATCTCACAGGTGAATCCATTCATTGATAGTGTGGTTTTGTGAAACTACACTACCAAAATATATGTACTTAAGTGCCAAGTGTCAAAGTGTGTGTTGTTTTCTGCAACTTGGACCATAAAACATGTAGTTTTGTGAAATTTACTCAAAAAAATTAAATGTACAGCTTAAAAATTTCTTTTTCGTACTCTGGTAGCACCTCATCTTTCCATTTTCTCATCAGCGAAGTCATGGATTGGAACAGAATAACTAAACATAAGTGGCTACATCAAAGCAAAACAACCAAATTAGTACAAACCTCATAAGCATCCAGCTCCTAGTCAAAGTCACATACTATAGATCTGCAACAAGCAGCACAGAGTGATAAACACAATTAATTTACAACTGCTTCGACGTAGATCATGAGGCACGTACTTAACTTTCAGCTGGCAATAGTACACGTTCAAAAGTTCAGAACAATGGTGAAAACTAAAAAAACTCAGCACTGAACTTTCAAGTGTCAACAACACAAGCTTAGAAATTCGTACTGAAGGTTAAGAAAAATATCATTTTTAAAAGAAATAAACCAATGCTGCACCTTTGAGCTCCATAGCGACTTTCAAATCCCAATAGTACATATTCAGAATTTTAGAATAATGATAAAATTTAGAATTCAACATTGAATTTTCAAGACTCAACAATACAAGGTAAAAATACATACTGATGGTAAAATTCAGATCTTATTTAAAACGAGTAAAACAGTATTGAACTTTATAAATTCATTAGTGAACTTTGGACTGTTAAATTTGATTCAGAAACTTCAGCACTGAACTTTGAATTGTTGAGTGGCTATGTGGGTTACTGTAGACCCCCGATTTTGGAAATCGGAAATCTTCTGTGTTCATCCGTACCAATCCCTGGATCAGTAGTTGGTACACACATACGTAGTTGGATCACAATATATCACGAATGAATTCAGGCTAAAAGAGTTAAATACTTACATTAGGGCCAGGTAGGCCAACAACTATCAGAGAACAACAGCGGAAGACAAAATAATATAAGGGCCCGGTTAACATGCCACAGGCAGTCGACTGGGGAACGAGACCTAGAACAAGACCGCACTCCGATCATCTTGTTGGATACGCAAGCGTACCGACAAGGGCTTCTCTTCAACACTCCCCTAAAAGATATATAAATAGCAAGGGTGAGTACCAACCGTACTCAGCAAGCCACCACAACAACAATGCATATGATAGAGGGTATTCAAGGAATGGCTTCAGGGCATAAAGCTGCGTTTTGCAAATATTTTCACAAGCCTAAGACCTATCATAGACTGATCAAATTTTAGTTCCAGTGTTCACATTAAACAACGACGGTTCTGTCCACCATCCATTGTGATCCCAAGGATAGCTTCCCGCCATTGAGTCGTCATGGTTTTCTAAGGACGTCCACCTTCCCTCCTCTCAGGAAGTGGCTCCATCAGCATAAAAATCATCATGCAATATCCCATCCCACACAAGTTAAGAATTTAGAGTCTAGCCAAGTGTAATACATGTCTCGGTGCTCATTAACCGCGAGCACGGCTATTCGAATAGATTTGGTTTACTCACACTGCAGTGGATGTACACTTTATCCGCACTCCGCGACTGCCCAACACATGAGCCTCGTCTCAACACATGAGACGCGTCACGGCAAAGCTTTTCGATAACCTCGCATTGGCAGTACCCGCTCCATGAACTTAAATCCTCATGCACTCTAGGCGTCCATGTTTCTAGCAGTGAGAGGAGTTCTGGCGCTCCCGGGAAAGAGAAGTCTCACACACATATTAAATTATGGTTCAAGTTAAGTTCTGTCTCTCACACACTCATGGCAGTCCTAACAATGGCGACACCGATGTAGGGCACGCCTCTCGGCCCTACCTCAACGGTTGTCCCACCGTAGCGCACCTGCCTCACTCAGGGGTGAACCATCTATGCAGGGATACTGCCTCCGCTCGGCTATCTACTCCGCTAGGTCTATACCCATACGAGAAGTGCGGTTGTACAGGGGTCGTTTCATGCTTAACTTCATGGCTCGGTCCTTAATTGACCGGGGACGGTACTAGCCTTTTCCAAATACCACCCAAATCCTCCGTCCGCCCCAGTCGAAAACAGTTGTTTTCACTTTATTTTCCTTTCACAAATCATGTCATCAATTTCATGGCAATGTGGCGCTCATGTCTCCACATGCCGCATCTCAATTACCTTCCCAAAGGTAATTACCCAAGCATATAGCATTTGATAAATATGAGTATGCATGATTCTAGAATAGCATTTCTAAGCAATTGTCATAGTTGACTAGGGACTCATACGTAAACATGGTTACAAAGATTTAAGGGTAAACAATAATCAAGGCATGGCATAATCACAAGTGGGATGTTCATCATTGCATGCAATTTTATTTGTAAACAAAACAGTTTCGCAATTGGGATCAACATGTTCAAAGAATAGTGATGACTTGCCTTGCTCAGAGTAGTCCTTATTCTTAATATAATCTTGATCAACCTTCACCTCCTGGAAGCTGCATACGTTGCCTCACGACTAACCGATACACAGTCTAGAATACACGAGAAAAACCAATATTCAAGCAACAATCAAATATGCACAAACAAAATATATTTGTTGAGGTCGAACCTAAGGTTGCTCATATTATTCGCGCTTGCTAATGGACTCTAATCAAGCTAACAGCTAAGGTTTCTTAGTCTTTCTGTTGTCATGGTGGTTCAGTCTAGCTAATGGCTAAGGAAGGATTATGGTTACACATGCATCTATCTAAATAGAACGGTTATACACTAGAGGTTCTGTTGCCGGATGGATTTTGGATCGGTCAAATAATTACTGTGAATCATTTGTATTATTATTTTATTAATGGGGGCTTTATTTTAATTATGTACATATTTTACTTGTCAAAATAAATTATAAGAGGTTAACAATTACCCATGCTTTGTATGTTAGAATTGTTGAGGTTAATCATATTATGGTTACGGATTATCCCATCACATAATTTTACAATGAATATTCCAAATTTACAGTTGATCTGTAATTATACGAGGACAAGATGTATAACTAGTATTTATCTAATATTCATGTTTGTCATATACTCCCTCTAAATTAATATATGCAACAAGAAAATTAATACGACACCATATATCTATAATGGGATGTACAATATATGTGTGTGCACAATATCTTAATATATATTGAACCATTTATTTGAATAGTTGCTATTTACTGCTTGGTTAACTAAGGGTTGCTCACCTCTCCTACTATATGCTAATATATGGGATATGTCGTTGATTAATTTCATATAGATGATTTAATCACACTAGCTCTGTTATTATTTGCCATAAACAAGCTTAGGACCGATCTATGTGTATCCATATTTTACTTACCTAATAATTATAAGGCTAACTTTATTTAAATAACTAATAAGTCATGGGTTTTAATTATATTTGGACATAGTTTAATAAATGGCGCTAATATTTTCCTATATATCCATTAATTTCAAACAGTGATTATAATTAATTTATGTGGTTGCTACACTGACAAAACACATTAAAGGTAATTATTCTACTGTACATTATCCATTTTTATTTATTGGCACATTTTTAAGTTAACTATTATGCATCATCTTGATATTAATTATTTAATATTTATAAATATATTTTATTATCATAAGTTTTTAATTTAATCTACCCGAGCATTATATCCATATAATAGGTTAGAAATTTCTATCGCGAACTAAATATCGGACGGAATCTTAAAATTATCTTATAATGTTATACGATTTAGTTTAGTCTATGAATAAACGATTAAATATAATATACGTCTAAAATTCCTAGTGATTAAATCCGAATTTCTAGCGTGAATCGATTACTTATAGAGATTACCCAAAAATAATCTATAATAGTCTATAAAAATTCATCTAATTGTTTAGTTGTTAATTACATCTAAATTACTACCGCAGATTGGTTTCTTGTAGAAATTATCAAGAATAATCCATAATTTATATTAAATTTCGCAATTCTACGACTATAATTGATCTATAACTAAATTCTAATTCTTTTAAATTTTCTAAACTCCCCTAATCTCCCTCTAATTTCCTATTTATTTCCCTTTTCTTTTTCTCCCTCTCTTCTTCTTTTTTCCTTCCTTTCTTTTTCTTTCTCTCTCTCTTTTCTTTCTTTTTTTTTTCTTTCTCTCTTTCTCCCTTCCGGTTTCTCTCCTCCTTCCTTCTTCTTTCTCTCCCTCGGCCTCTCCCTCGGGCGGTGACGGCGGTGGGCGCGAGGTGGAGGGGGGGGGGGGAAAGACGGCTCACCGGCGGCGGCGGTGGCGGCGACGACGGCGACGGCGGCGCAGTCGCGGCATGGCGCGGCGGCGCGGCGGCTTCGCGGCGGCGGCGCGGCGACTTCGCGGCGGCGGCTCTGAAGGCGGCGGCGCGGCGGCACGACGACGGCGGCGCGGTGGAGAGGGAGGGGAATGGAGGAGTGGTGTGGGGTGGAGGAGGGGGAAGGGGCCGGGGTTTTTATAGGGGAGAGAGGAGGAAATGGTGGAGCGTCGGCGGCGCGGCGGCGCGAGGCGGCGTGGCAAGGGGCGCGAGGCGGCGGGCACGCGGCGCGAGGCGACGGGACGGCGCGCGGCAGTGGCAATGGGACGGCGAGCGGCGCGGCAGGGGCTCGGCGCGGCTCGGCGAGGGGACGGGCGAGCGGCGCGCGCGGGCGCGGGGCGCAAGACGGCGCGCGGCGGCAGCGGCGGAGCGGGGCGATGGCGACAGGCGAGCGGCGACGGGACGGCCGACGGCGACGGCGCGACAGCGGCGACGCGACAGACGGGCGTCTAGGGCTAGGGGACGTGATCGAACACTTAGGAGGCAATGAACAGTGACTTTTCCTATTTATCCCGATTTTAGTGTATTTCCCATATAAATTTGATTCCACAATTCCTAATTTTTGCATATATGCATTTTACTCAATATTTGTGTTATCTCCACTAATGAATTCACCCTAGATTAATATTACTCATATTTTATTTATATTATATATTTTTTCTAATTTTTCCTATTTTCCTACGTTTAGGGCTTTGATTGATTTATAAATTGAGAAAAGTTGCAAATTAAATTTGTATTTTCACTAGTGCATTTGAGTGCTCCTATTATGTATCCAAGTGTGAATTTGTCCAAAATTGATATTGTCCAATATTTACGACTTATTAAAGATTCTATAATTTTCTAATGAGACCATCATTAACATAGTAGCACATTAGCTCAACTTATTTAGATGTTAATTTATTTTGTATGGAGGGGTTTAATCTATTTATTCTATAAATAGTAAATTGAGACTCGGCACAATACTAATCTAATTGTTTAATTAAACACTCACATATTCTTATAAAGCTTAATTTATTTATATGACCATTATTTTATATGAGTGATTTTCATGTCATGAGGAACTCGGCGAAATGTTCTAAGTATCAATCTATATATCCTGGTGAATTACTTATTTATAGACACGATCATTATAGTGGTGATCATCATTTCATGTGTTCTTATATTTCATGTGAGATTGGATTCAAATGAATTAGATTTGATTTTACTATTTCTTTTAGCTAATCATGGCATCAAGCCATCAGCATGGTTCGAATATTTAATATTTGATCTGTGATTTATAATAGAAATTAATATTTGACTTATGCTTGATTTGGCTTGCTTTCTTATGCACTAATATTTGCAGGGTTAGTAACAAATAACATATACTCGTAAATTATATCTATTGCTTAAATTTTAGATCTTTTCTTTACTTTCTTTGTGATCATTTACGGTTTGGCAAGCAATAGCAATCAACCAACATGATGCAAAAGTTTTTAAAAAGTTCAAGATTTTAGTGATTTTTATTACTGGGAATTTTCAGGATGTTACAATTACCTGCTGGATTCCTTGAGCTGATCAGTTGGTCTATGGCAGGTCCATTGGTACCGCCTTAAGTGGTAGTAGAGACCATTCCATTTGATGATCAATGAGAAATGACCACCATAGTCCTATAGTCTTTGTTGTGTTTTAATATCAGCAGGGTTCCCTTGATGTTTATTGTTTCTGAATTTGTTAAAAGGGTTGGTAGTGCTGATTTATGGTAGAACTTGCTTAAGCTAATATACATTAACAATCTCAAATATTTAATCTAAAAAATAATCTCAAATCATGGGGAAGGACAAGGCGCCAAGCCCTTGTTCACTTCCTCCTCCCTCCACTAATGAGATATCTGATGAACCAGCATTAGTCAACAAGTTAATGAACAGAGGGTTTGATGATTCCCTGGTGAGCAGGAAAGCATTAGCAAAACTCTATGAAGCTCTGTAAAGCAAACATACAAACTACTGCTACCTGATCAACGAAATTATAGATTAGGTTGGCTAAAAGCATTAACATACCTACTGCTAAATATTTTTAGATTTATCTGCAATAGCCACCTCATGTTGCTAAAGTGAACCCACAAAGGAAGTATAGGAGTTCCCTTCAAAGATGAAAATTAAATCAGGCTTGGTATAAAAAAAAATCAAGCATGTTCTATAAAAGTTTATGCTCACAGCTACTAATCAAATTAATGATTATGCAAGCAATTGGCAGGTGTTCTATTGATTTCAAGATTCAATGCCTATGTTTGGATCCTATAATAGCAATATGGGATCGAAGAAACTCCCGTAGCATGGTCGATAGCACAACAGCTTAGGCAAGAACCCAAATGCAAAAGACATTCTTGCAATCCTAATGACAAAAAATAATGGCATGGTCTACCAAAATCCTGAACAAGATGAAACTTGCACTTAATATCATCATATCATAATGCCAAACATGAGCAAATGCAATTATCAGAAATGGTGTTGTAACACAAAGTGTAAAATAGGATCCTACCCTCCAAATCGAAGCTACCATCGCATAAAAGCAATCATGTAACCATGAACGCCGTAAAACTTAAATTAATTAAATGAAACATGACTTGTCCAATCAATCCTAAACCCAAAATTAAGTAACAAAATCATTCAAGAAATGAGCATGAGACTCACAATGGTGTAACGGTGCATCTCCTTGACAAGTGAGGTCCAATAAATGATCACTGCCTGTAAAAGCAATTAAATTAGAACGCTTCATCAAATCATCCTTACCCTAGCTCAAAAATAGCAATTTGTTGGTATCAATGACTATAGGTCCTAGAGATGAAATCCATAGTCTGCAACTTGGCTTCAACAAGTACCTAAGAACAACATCATGAAAGAAAAATAATATGTGGTCATTATTATCTTGCGCATATCCTATTCCCATTATTGTGACATACGGTATACAACCTATGCATGAATAATTTTGGGGAACACCATGAAATGGAAAGATGGTGGAATCTATGACAAGGCTGAACAAAAATGGTAACATATTTTTTGTTCAAAACTTCCAGATATATCAGGCTCATTTTTCAACAGCCGCATCTTATAAATTAAAGAATTTAAGTAAATTATGATGCTGAAGTGAACCCACAAAGGCAATAGAGGAGCTCCCTTTTGAAATCAAGGTTGTTTTACAATAGTTTATGCTCACAGATAATAATCAAATTAAGAATGGTGCAGGCAATTGGCAGGGATTCCATTGGCTTAAATATTTAATACCTGTAAAATAACTTGACATACCTATGTTTGGATATTGAACAACAAGGAGGGATGGATGAAATTTCCTTGGTATGGTCGATCCACAATGGATTAGCCAAGCACCCAGATGTCAAAAGACACTTGCAATCCTAATGACAAAAAAAAACCAAAACGCTTATAGGAACTCTTTAGCAAGATATATAACCTGAGATCCACTATGAATCAACTCATCCTACAACCATTAAATATTACGTTAGTGTGACTCTATTATGAATGGTAAAGTCAGGAAACCATTCTCTTGACAGTAAGAAAAATTAGTTGTACATGAAGTAAGAAAAATGTAAATATAAGATGGTAAGCTGTTATATTATGATCTCAAAAATTTTGCTCTCAATACAATGAACTTAATTTCCATTACATGGCCCTAGAGAATTTCCTGAAAATTATGTTTTTGTCAAGGTGAATCACAAAATAATACTCCCTCCATACTTATAAAGGAAGTCGTTTAGGACATCGACACGGTCTCCAAAACACAACTTTGACTTCTTGTTTCTATAAAAATATTTATTGAAAAGTGATATATGTATACTTTTATAAAAGTATTTTTCATGACAAATCTATTCATATAATTTTTACATTTTCAAACTCAACAACTTGAGAGTTATTCATGATTTATATTCCCAAGGTTTGACTTAAATATTGTCCTAAACGACTTCCTTTACGACTACGGAGGGAGTATCTCGCATACTGAAGGCCAAATTTTCAAATAGTAGTATAAACAAACCAACAATGTGAAAGTGTTGCAGTAAGAATGATGTAGCAACTTCTCTTACTATACGAACAATGTTTTTGACAGTTATACAATTAATAAGTGGGGCAAGGCAACAAATACAAATACCTTCCGAAGCCTCTGTTTCTTTCCTTGATTTAACGAATGAACTTTTCCTGCAAGCCTTTCAGGTGTGTTGTCGCTTGTACTCATCGATGCGGTCCTTCCCAACTCAACGAAGCTGGGATGAACCTCATAAAGTTCTTTCTTGAGATGAAGAGACACCATGTTGCAGACTTCGTGGATGCAATTGATCTGTACGCCAATCTTTTGCAGCCTGAGATTCTGAAAATTTAAAAACAATCAATATAAACATACAAATCTGGGAGGCAGGGTTTTAAAGATGGTGCACAATCTTTTCAGTTTGGAGCTCCTTAAGCTGGCTCTTAAACTCTGCTAGCCTCCTTAAGGATAGGTTTGTCTCATCCACCAAAGGAGGTACATGATCCCCATTTTCAACTGTTCCTGAAATCTCTGCATGCAGACGAACTATCTGCGCCAGTACAACCATAAACTCCTCGACTCGCTCATCCCTACTCCGTCTCAAATGTTCTAGAACAGGCTCTATTTTCGCAAGCTGTTCCAATAATGTACCCCCAAGCTTCTGTACCTGAATATGTAAAAACATACACATAAGCGAATGATACATACAAAAAGGTATGGAATGGATAAAGCAATTCACACACCCTAGAAAAAGATTCTCACTCTCCAAGAGCAGAAAGGATTTTCTCAATATCTGATTCACCAAAAGAAAGCTCTTCAGTCAGGTCCTACTTTTGCTTTCTTGTTTGCTCTACTTTCTTTCTATAAACACTGAGGCAACCCTCCTCCAGCTGCAATATCATCCTGTCTCTTTCCGCTTCATTTTGGCCAATTTGTCCCCAGTGTACCTGGATCAACAGTATCAGATTGGTTTGGGGGAGGAAGGAGGAGAAAGGAGATGGTTCATCGAGCGACGAGGGAAGAAAGAAACTGCACCAGGGAAGATGTCGTCGCCACCGCTGCCGTTGCCGGGAAGACGACGGCGCTGCTGCCGCCAGATGTGGAGCTCGTTTGCCGCCGCCAGTAGCCCCCTCCGTCATGGAGCTCGTCTGCCCAAGCCGCCATCGATCTGTGCCACCGCGAAGCTCGCCGTCCTGAGCCGCCCCTCGATCCGCAGCACAGCTACACGTGACGAGGGCCGGCGACGGCGACGGCGCGAGGCGGAGGCGGGAGTGGGGGTGGCGACGCGAGGCGGGGATGGGGGCGGTGGCGGCCGGCAACGGAGGCGGCGAAGGGCGGAGGGTGGACCGGCGGCAGTGGAGGAGGATGGCTGACGGAGAGATGAGAAGGAGGAGGGGAGGCGGGCAGCGGCGGCGGTGGCTAGGATTTGGGGGTGATTGAGTTAGGGCGCGAGGCGGAGGCGGAGGCGGCGACGGGGACACGATGGCTGTGGCGGCGGCGGTGGAGGCGGTGCTCGGAGACGGGGACGGCCCGAGGCGGAGGTGGCGGTGCCGGGAGAAGGAGAGGGACAGGGTGAGACGGAAGAGAGGAGGGGACGACGATGGTGACGGCGCGAGAGGGAGGCAGAGGTGGCGGCGCGAGGGGGAGGCGGACGCGATACTTGGGCGGCGGCGGCGCGAGGGGATGACGGAGGCGGTGGCAGGAGAAGAAGAGGGAGAGGATGAGAGGGGAGGGGGGAGGGGATGCGGGCGGCGAGGTGGAGGCGGAGGTGTCGGAGACGGCAACGCGATGGCGGCGGCAGAGGTGGAGCGCTAGCGCGAGGGGCGGCGGCGTGAGAGGGAGAGGGAGGATGAGAGGCTGGCGTCGGCGGCTAGGGTTGGGGGGCGTGTTTGGGGTTAGCGCGCGTAGTTTTGTGAAAAAGCTCCTCTGCTTTCTACTTTTACAGAGCCGTCCCAACTCGCGATTTTTCTCTCCTTACCATGAAATATACGTCATTACGAAGGGCCGAAAAACAAAATAACACCTCAATGGTACTGTTCAGGGGGACTGCGGCCGAATTACGCGCGAAGCGGAGGGCCTTTTCGCAAAAATGCCCACGCACTGCACATACTGTAGCAAAACCCTGACGTGGCACCCCTCCTCGCCCGCCCCTTGCGCGTCCCTTTATATACTCCGATTGGCATAGACTTATTTTCGGTCAACCATATAATATCATTGGTTGATGTTTGGTGCAGATCTATCTATCTATTATAATATTATCTATTATAATATTAAGACAACTTTGAAAATATGCTCCACGTTCATCCTAGGGGCTAGAAATTACCACGTTAATTGGAGAAAAAGAAAAAATACGCACCGTTTGATCATGGTGGGTCCAGATTATAACGGTGTAGATTAATCGGAGATAAAGAAAATATACACTGTTTGATCATGGTGGGTCCAGATTATAACGATGTAGATTAATCGGAGATAAAAAAAATATGCACCGTTAGAGCATGGTGGGTCCAGATTATAACGGTATAAATTAATCAGAGAAAAAGAAAAAATATACACCATCTATCTATCTATCTATTATATTATTAAAACAGCTCGAAAAGAAGACACCATGTTCGCTGTGGGGGCTAGAAATTCCCACATTAATCGAAGAAAAAGAAAAAAAAAGAAAAGGAGAGTCCAAGTAGAAATACAATCTAAAAATAGCTGAAATTCATAATTAAAAATAAGCAATATTGAAAGAAGTTTCTATATAAGAACCCAATACAAGATTAATTAAAATTCGAAATAAAAAAAATCCAAAATTAGAAAAGAGAAGGATAGCCCAAAGTAGAAATACAATTTTAAAATAGCTGAAATTCGGAATTAAAAATAAGGAATATTAAAAGAAGAGTTCATATAAGAACCTAATACGAGATTAATTAAAATTGGGAATAAAAATAAAAATAAAATCCAAAATTAGCAAAAAAAATAAAAGAAGAGTTCAAAGTAGAAAAGAGAAGGATAGCCCAAAGTAGAAATACAATTTAAAATTAGCTGAAAATTCGAAATTAAAATAAGCAACATTGAAAGAAGAATCCATATAAGAACCCAATACGAGATTAATTAAAATTCAGAATAAAAAATAAAATAATATCCAAAGTTAGAAAAATTAAAAGAGAGCTCAAGTAGGAATACAATTTTGAAACAACTGAAATTGAAAATAAAAAATAAAAAATTAAAAGAACACGATATGATATTAATTAAAATTTGGAAAAAAAATTCTGAAATTAGAAAAAGAAAAATAAGATTTCAATTAGGAATACAATTTATAAATAACTAAAATTTGTGATAAAAAATAAAGATTATTGAAAGAAAATACCATCTAAAATACATGATGAGATAAATTAAGTAATAGGCCTATAAAGGAGTAGAGCGGTAGCGGTTGATACGACATATAAAAAATATTAATAAAACACCAGATAGAATCCTAATGACGATTAAAAGGAGGAACGACGTGCAGACCATGAAGCAAGTGAGCAAGGTGGTTGCCAGGACTTCTATAAAGTTAAAAAAACCATTGATAATGATATTCGATTTTTAAAATCTCAATGACACTAAAAAGTAGAAGCAGCGGGCGGGGTGTATAGGAGTGTAGTTGCAGAGCCGCCGACAGTTGCCAAGACTTCTAGAAATAAAAAATGAATTCCAACGATAGTTATGTTCGGTTTTTAGAATCACGATGATAATAAAGAGTAGGCGGCGGACGGGCCGTAGAAGAGCATAGTGGCATTGTTTGACGAGACTTCTACAAATTATGAAAAATGAAACCCAACAAAACAATAAACCCTAAAAACTACAAGGTCCAATTTTTAAAGGCTCAGAACTTCTAAAAAGTAAAAAGAAAATAATGATAATCATGTTCGATTTTAAAATCTCAATGATAATGAAGAAGGGAGACAGTGGGCGAGCCGTAGAGAAGTACAATGGTAAAGCCGATGACAGTTTGGCGGGACTTTTAGAAAGTAAAAATGTACTTAAATGATTTCGATTTTTAAAATCTCAATGACAATAAAGAGAAGAGATAGTGGACGGGCCATAGAGGAGTATAATGGCAACGTTTGACGGGACGTCTAGAAATTATAAAAACGAAAGCCAACGTGACAATAAACTCTAAAAACTATAAGATCCAATTTTTAAAGTCTCCAAGAAGAATGAATAGAAATAGTGGTAGATCAAGCAAGCAAATAAAGAAGGAGACGACAAAAGGGTAGCAACTTGTGTGACTTTTATAAAACTACTCCATTCGTCCTATAATATAAGGGATTTTAAGTTTTTGTTTGCATTGTTTGACCACTCGTCTTATTAAAAAATTTATGCAAATATAAAAAACGAAAAGTTGTGCTTAAAGTACTTTGGATAATAAAGTAAGTAAATAAATAAATGATAATTTCAAAATTTTTTGAATAAGACGAGTGTTCAAACAGTGCAAGTAAAAACTTAAAATTCCTTATATTATGGGACGGAAGGAGTATATAATTAGAAACACGGGGATAATAAGGTTTGGTTTTTTAAAGTCTTAAGACAATGAGGTAGCTATTTAAGAAATTTTAAGTAAAATTATACTAAAAATATATGATTTTGTTTAGGTGCTAGCCATATAATTACGCGGGCCACCCAGCTAGTTAGATCATAATAATATATCTAGATCAAAATATTTACAATCGGTATCTCTCAATTTTTTTATCAGGATAAAATTTACGCCGTTAAATCATGATATATCTAGATTATACGGTCTAGATTTATTATATAAAAGGAAAGCAAATAGATCTAACTCGTGATCGATGGCTGTCTCCGGATCGTCCTCTTCCTGCATCGACACGACATCCACCAGTACGAAGGGAAAAAACAGTAAAGACGAGGAAGGAAGAGATGACGTGGAACGTTCCACTCCTGAGATGGATATGCGGCGACGCATGCACATGGTGTAAGTTCCGGAGAAAAAGGAAAAAAAAATATGTATTGGAAGCTAGAAATTAATCGGAAAACAAAAAAATCTGATTAGAAATACAATTTCGGAATTAAATAAAAGAAAAATAAAAAAAGAGTTAATGTATAAATACAGTTTAGAAAAAATCCAATGCAAATTTCGGATTAAAACTTTTATAATATTGATATTAGGTAAGAGTCCATCTATAAATACAATCTGGAAATATCTAAAATTCCGGTTAAAAAGAATCCAATTAGAAATACAATGTAATAGGGAAAAAAGCCACCAAGTTCACTTTCACGGGTTAGAAAATCTCATATTAACCGAAAAACAAAAAAATAGATTAGTCAAAGGAAAAAAGAAAAAATCTACACCATTAGATCATAATATATCTAGATCGTAAGGTCTAGATCTGCTATAAAAAAAATACACCTTTACATCATAATATATATAGATCGTAAGGTCTAAGACCGTTCTACTGTAATATACCTAGATCGTAAGGTCTAGATCTGCTATAGAAAAGAAAAATCTAATCATAATATATCTAGATCGTAAGGTTTAGATTTTGATGCGTCAGCAAGTCAAACAAAACGTAAACAGCCACTTGGACCTCTACACCGTTAGATCATACACATTTAACAACAAAAAATCCTACTAGAAATAATATAAAAAGAGCCTTGAAATAAGGCACCAGAACAAATTGCACATCATATATATATATATTCATGTGGTCATTGGTTAATCTTCTCCATAATCATAGATAATATAGATTGGTACAGATAATAATAGGCATCAAAAGGTATTTGTTTCCACATTATACTTTTAGATAGACAAAATTGACATACAGTAAATATATTACGATTTTAAACATATAGCAGGAATTTTAGTTCACTTTTGCCATCTTACTATAAAAAATCATCTTTGTTCTCATCTTTACCGTCCTACTATTAAAAGCCATGCATTATCTTTTCAAGCTTACATCTTTTGCCACCCTTTTTCGTCACCACTTTCTTGAGAGCATATATGTTAGAAGACAAACTACACAAGAAATTTAACGAGAATGTCGAGCGAGGTCGATATAATGGTGGTTGTGGACAAGCTTGAGGGCATAGAAGTAGTGATTGTTTCAGTTGAGATCGAGGATGCGACGATCATGAATAAGCTCGGGTACCCAGCCCTTGCTGACGAGTTTGAGTTGCAAGTTCTGAGCTCGAGGACAATAGCAATTGTGCATGAGGCGAGATCAAACAAGGTGACAACCACAAGTAAGCACAAAGAGTGCAATGGCCATGGAACAAGATTGACGGTATGACAATAGAAAGCGAGCTTGATGATAGTAATGTCTAAAGTGGAGAGCAAGCTCAAGGAGATGACAACATGATAGTCTTGAGTAAGTTTAAAGGATGGTAGTTCACATGATCTCACATATAGCTATGGTTCCAAGCTTGCGCAACACCATGGCACAATTAATATATGCTTAAAGAATAAAAACATATAGATAAATATTAAATAGAATTATACTGAAACAGACAACAACTACGATAAGTAAACAAACACATGTTTTATAGTTTAAAGAACAAAAGAAATATGAGTAAAACATAAAATGACTTAAATCTAGCCGCGCAAATGCACGGGCCAACCTGCTAGTTGAACATAATACTAGGGAATAAGCATACCTCTTGGTGCACTTATTTTTATAACGTCTATAATCGTAACGTTGAAATTTTATCGGACCATACAAGTGGTCTATATGCCTTTGATAAATTTTTATTATTCAAAATGTTGTTGCTGAAAATTAGCACCTCATAGTCAACACTACAAAAAAAATTTGTGTATGTGGCCGATAACCCGTTTGCATGAGCATTTCTTTTGAGCTGCCTGCAACCAAGGACCTTTTGAAATTGAGGAAATTGTGTGGGCGGAATACTGACCGCCCTTTAAAATCAATTTCACGGGCATCTCTCTTAAGTGTTGAATGTGGATAAGATTGATTGAGCGAGAGGGATTGAGCGAGAGAGAGAATTGCACACAAGAATGTAGGGAATGAAATGAGCGGATTTTTTTATTGATCAATGCGGTACAATATATAGATGGGGAAGGGGTGGCAACCGGAGACGCGATGGTTGGGAACCATCGCGTTCGTTGCCAAGGAGCGCCTAGGGAAGAGGCGCGGTTGCCTTCGGTTGCGATCCATCCTTTTATATGGATTTGATCACCCTGTTGTTTCATAACACTCCCCCTTGATCGAATCCAGCTTTGATCATTGCTCTTTCATTGTTTCAGATATCTGTAAAGATAATCTTAGAAATAATTATAGTTAACTACATCACGTAAAACTCCTCGAAAACCCAGTGGGAAAAATAAGGAGAGAACCATGATATATATTATTGACTATTTTATATCTATGAGTAAAGCTCATAGTATGATTCAAAATAGTATAATGTCTACAGTTATCATTTAGTAAAAACCCAAGTGAGGAAAAGCCAAATGATAAGACATATAACTTATGTTGTTATTACCTCGTTAAAAACTTTGGATGAGAAAACCTAAAGGGTAAAACTCATACAAAGGAAAAAGAGTATAATATGACGAAAATAGGTTATTTTCCAGAGGAAGATACTCCCCCTGAATCCTGCAAATTTGTAAGCCGTCTCATACCAATTCCTTCGATACATTTAAAGAATGTGGAGTATGGTAGAGATTTTGTGAATAAATCAGCAAGATTATCACATGACTTAGTTTGCAAGATGTTTATCTGTCCATGTTGCTGAACCTCATGACGATAAAATAATTTAGGAGCAATATGCTTAGTGATGTTGCTCTTAATATAACCAGTTTCCATCTGAACAACACAAGTGGCATTATCTTCATAGATAATGATAGGTGACCACAAGATATTTATATGTGGTTAACCATTCTGCGAAGCCATACACATTCACGTGATGCCTCATATAATACAATTATTTCAGAATGATTTGTGGAAGTGGCTACCAGAGTCTGTTTAGAAGACTTCCATGAAATAGCAGTTCCACCTTGCAAAAATACGAATCCTGTTTGTGATCTGGTGTTGTGGGGATCAGATAAATAGCCAGCATCAGTATACCCAATTAAAGTCGAATCCTGGTTCTTTTTAAAGAAAAGTCCAAGATCCCTTGTGCCATTAAGATATCGAAAGACATTCTTAACTCCAGTCCAATGGCGTTTGGTAGGAGCAGTGTTGTATCTTGCTAATAGATTTACCGAGAAAGCAATATCTGGCCTCGTACTATTTGCAAGGTACATAAGTGCGCCAATAGCACTAAGATATGGAAAATCAGGTCCAAGCACATCCTCACCATCTTCCTTTGGTCTAAATGGATCTTTCTCCACGTCTAGAGATCGAACCACCATAGGGATTTTGGAAGGATATGACTTGTCCATATTAAATTTCTCCAAAATTTTCTGGGTATATGCACTTTGGTGCACAAGGATTCCAGAAGGTAAATGCTCAAGTTGTAGACCTAAGCAAAATTTGGTTTGACCCAAATCCTTCATCTCAAATTCTGTCTTCAAATGATGACGTGCTTCATTAATATCTTGTGTATTGCCAATGATGTTGAGATCATCGACATATACCGAGATAATAAAAAATCCTGTGGGGGACTTTTTGATAAAGACGCACGGACAATCATCATTTTTAGTGTATCCCTTTAGCGAGAGGAATTCACTTAATCGGTTGTACCACATCTTGCCCGATTGTTTTAAGCCATAAAGTGACTTCTGCAACTTAACACAATACATGTTACGATTTACCTTCTGATTCGAGATGTCGATTCCGTCAGGAACCTTCATGTAAATATCAGAATCAAGTGACCCATAAAGGTATGCTGTCACTACGTCCATCAACTGCATAAATAGACGATTTTGTACTGCCAATGATATTAAATATCGGAAAGTTATACCACTCATAACTGGAGAGTAAATTTCGTTGAAATCAATACCAGGTTTTTGCGTAAAACCTTGTGCTACAAGCCTTGCTTTATATCTCACCACCTCGTTGTTTTCATTCCGTTTCCGGACGAAAAACCATTTGTATCCCACAGGAAAGATACCACGAGGAGTAGGCATTACAGCCAAGAATACATCTTTTTTGTAAAGCAAGGCTAATTCTGTATCAATTGCGTCCTTCCATTTGTTCCAGTCAGAGCGCTTTTGGCACTCTTTTATAGACCTAGGTTCTGGATCAACTTGGAGGCAATCAGCAATTTGTTCAGAAAAATTAATGTCAACAATTGTAGCTCTTCTATCAAAAGATTCTCTAGTTTCGGAGTAGTTGATGGCAATTTCATCAACCCTTATAGACTCATTGTGATCTCCCGAAACAATGTGTCTATGGTTTTCCAAATTCCTAGTCTCAGCATTGTGCACCACCGAGCTAGGTTGCAAACTATCACGATTTTCTTGATATATAGTATAAATTTGGTGTGTACCAACTGAAGGTTGGTTTGCATTTACCGTCTTTCTTTGCTTATTAGCAATTGTTTCTCGCTTAGTGGCCATACTTCTTCCTCTCTTTTTAGTGAGTGGAAGTTGAGTGGTTT
Organism: Oryza glaberrima; assembly: GCF_000147395.1. NCBI lineage: Eukaryota > Viridiplantae > Streptophyta > Magnoliopsida > Poales > Poaceae > Oryza > Oryza glaberrima. Next base: position 12,755,983 of record NC_068326.1, read on the forward strand.
TATTTGGTACATCCACTCTTTCTAGCGCATTCTGAGCGGGAATAAAAGATTTAGTCACACCTTTATAATTAGTAAATCCATCTGGCAGGTTATTTGCAAGTCTTAGCAAATGTATAATTTTCTGAACTTCAAGTTCAGTTTTAGTAGTACGTGGGTCTGAGGCTGAAATACCATGGGCATCCCAATCAATTTCCTGGCATTCTTTCTAGTACTTGAAGTCTCCCTGTAATGCTGGGAAATGTTCCTCATCAAAGATAGATTCAGCGAACCGGCCAGTAAATAGATCACCTGTTAAGGGTTCTAAATACTTTATGATTTATGATTGACGGAGATTTGAATCCCACAAAGATCCCCACTTTCCTGTGTGAGCCCATAGCGGTACGCTGTGGTGGTGAGATCGATATGTATACAGCACATCCGAACTTATGCAAATGGGAAATACTTGGAGGATTTCCACGTACTAACTGCATTGGGGAAGTTTCATGATATGCAGTTGGTCGTAGTTGGACAAGGTCAGCAGCGTGCAGAACTGCATGACCCCAACACAACGAAGGTAATTTGCAATAAGCTTAATTCTGTTGATCAATGATTCAGCCAAACCATTTTGTATGTGGACATATGGAACAGAGTGCTGAACCTGAATTCCCAATGCCATACAATAATCATCGAAAGCATGGGATGTAAATTCGGCAGCATTGTCCATACGGATTGATTGAATCCTATGTTCAGGGTAATTTGCTTTCAGCCTTATAATTTGAGACATTAATTTGGCAAAGGCATGGTTTCGTGTCCATAGAAGACACACATGAGACCATCTTGTAGATGCGTCAATCAAAACCATAAAGTACCTGAACGGTCCAGATATTGGCACAATAGGGATGGGCCACAGATATCTCCTTGAATGCGTTCAAGGAATTTAAGTGGTTCGGCCCTAATTTTGAGATAAGATGGTCTCAAAATCAGTTTCCCAGTAGCACATGCAGTGCATACGAAATCAGAGGATTTGGGAAATTTATCAGTGATCAAATGATGACCAATAGAGTTGCCAATAATTTTTCTCATCATCCCGATACCGGGGTGCCCAAGTCGATCATGCCAAGTGTGGAATGCATCAACATTTTGAAAAATTACTTTGTACGCAACATGTGCAATGGGCTTAATGTATGTATAGTACAATCCCGATGTGAGAGATGGAATTTTCTCGCAAATGCGTTTGCCATATCCGTTTTGTTTGGTTAAGAGAAGAAACTCTTCTTGATTATGCATATGGGTTTCAATGTGAAACCCATTTTGACGGATATCTCTATAACTTAGTAGGGTACGGGTTGAATCAGGATACAATAAAGCATCCTCGATTGTAATTTGTGTACCTATTGGGAGTGTAATAGTTGCTCGTCCGGAGCCAACTATCACAGTATCGCGCCCAGCGATAGTCAAAACTTTGCCTTCTCTCTTTTTGATAGTTTGAAAGTATTTGATCTCCCTAAGTATAGAGTTTGTGGTACCACTGTCCACAAGACATAATTCCTCTCCAATCGGAGCGATATCCTTAGACATCTATAATGAAAGAAGAATTGCTTGATTAAGAATTCTTTATCCAATATATATACATACATACAATAATTAAAACATCAAATACATAGTATGATGTTTACATATGATAAAAGTACATACTCTAATGACTAGCAAGCCATACAATCTTACAATATAAGGGAGTTCGAACTTATCTACTTATTACAACCAATATTGTTTTGCAAACTTATATGATATCAATATACTGTTTCAAGCACATTGAGATAAGAGCAGCTTCATCTCCAAGTGGGACGCACCAAGATTATTGCAAATCTCCAAGTGGGTCCGTTGAGCAGTATTCGATGAACATATCGTCCATCGCAGAGAGTGGAGCGACATCTTCTAGGAGAACATTGAGGTTGCTCTCTGGTTCAACAGGAGCCTGGAGAGAACTTGCAACCTCAGGGCGCTGTTGGGCATTCTTTAAAGAAAGCTCATGGTGTCTTTCTGCCTGAGTCAATGTATGTATAAGCAGAGAATGTTTCTGGAAATTGTTAGTGCGACACTGTTGAGTCAGTATCCTGTCCTCCGGAAGCATAGTTGATAGAGTTCTCTCTATCTTCTCTGCCTCCGTTGGCTCTTGTTCGCAAAACTTCAACCTGGAGCAAATGTTATGAACAGCATGCTTGTATTCTGCCACAGTTTTAAAGTCCTGTAGGCGTAAATGAACCCACTCATAATTAGCCTCAGGCCAAATGAGTTCCTTTTGCTGATCATAATGCTCTTTTAGAGCTTTTCAAAGGTTGAGAGGGCTCGTCTCTAACATGTATTCATGTTTGAGATCCTTGTGAATGTAGAGCCTCAAAAGAAAAAGGGCTGTATTGAGCTTCCTGTGCTCAATTGGCGGGTCCCCATCATTGGGTTCCTCAATTGTATTTAAAATCCCCCGAGAGGCAAAATTGATTTTGATATCGGAAGCCCAGATGGGATAGTTAGTCCCATCGAGGGCGAGTTCATCGAACTCTTTTGTTGCCATGTTCCTACAATCATGGTTAACATTATCAATTTACAGAGGTAAATTAATAAAAACATGATATTAAGGTTGTAATCTCAATGCGAAATGTAAGACTTCATATTTTGTAACGTTTCGAAAAGATGCCGGTAATAAACCTGACAATTCGAGTTAGAATTCGAAATTAGGTGGCACAATGTGGATAATCTCCAAGTAATTAAACAGTGGAGTAGATCTCTTAATAGTGGGCAAGTTATACTCGCTGCCTAAAGCACGGTCTCCAGGCAAATATATTCTGGTGAATATACCGCAGCCAATGTTTAGGACTCCACTACCTTGTGCTCAACCAAAATTCAAATAATCTCATTTTTCAAAACATATTCTCGAAAAATAATCTCATCGTGAGATGTAGACCTCTGTGAGATGGGCGGGGTGCTCGCTGCCTAGGTTATGACCAGTGCGGCCAATTTGTAGGACTCCATCGGGTAATCATCTCAAAATGTAGACCACTTGATGATGGGCGAGATACTCGCTGCCTAAGTTATGGTCACGATGACCAAAGTATAGGACTCCATCAACATGTGATTAATTTCCAAGTCAAATTGTGAAGTGGAACATGCATTAAATCCTCCATTAACTATGTTGTACATAATTAAGAGAATTTGCTAAATCAAAGTACAAAATTTATAGAATTTTGTAAATTAATAAAGCGAGAAAGTAGAGCATGTCTTGAAATAATATGCAAAAGGCATGTTATTAAGACAACAAATAAATTTAGTGAAACAGGGTATTTGAATAAACACCTATGTTAATTAACACATAACATCAGTGGTCTATAGGACCATTACATAATAATGTGAAGAACTGATGAAATGTTTCCACTAAATTACATAAAACATAGGGACTAAAATGTAATTGCTGCTGAAAATGGTAAATTGGGTGGTGGGCCGAAATCTAAAGAATTCGGCCCACCACCGTGGGGCACAGGCCGGTAGGCTAGGGGGGCGGTGGGCCGGCCCATCCGGCCCGGCAGTAAAGGGGCACAGGGTGGGGCGTCAGGGGCGTTAGGGTTAACCCTAACCGCCCCCACGATTTTGCCGCCGCCGCCGCCACCCTTTCTGCCGCCCACGCCGCTGCGCTGTTCGCCGCCCACCGCCGCCGACGTCGCTATGGGAAACGTCGCCGACGCCGCCCTGGGGCGCCACTGACGCCGCCGAGGTGCGCCGCCGACGCCGAGTTCACCGTGGGGCACCACCGACGCCACCAAGGAAGTGCCGAGGGGGCGCCGTCCTTCCTCCGCCGCCGCCGCACCATCTGCCGCCGCCACCTCCCCGTTGCGGCGCAAACGCGTGATGCGCTGCAACCGCTGCCTCCATAACTGCCACCGTCCACCACCGCCTGCATCCACAATCCGCCACCCATCGCTGTCGCCATCCACCATTTACTGCCGCCACGGCCGCTCCTCCGTCCGCCAGCGGTTTGCCGGTCGGATTAGGCCGACGGCTCCCGATCCTCATCGGAATTGGAGGCCGGCCGAGCTCGGACGCCATTCCCCAGCACCCCGTTAGGGAGTGTATGGCTAGGAGAGCCATGGGGAACGGCGATGAAGTTGTGGCGGAGGCCGGGACGGTGCGCGGCAGCTTCACCGGCATGACGAGACGAGGACGGATTGAAGAAGCGCGGCTCCCCCGTGCGCGCAACCAGGGTACCGGTCCGGCCGGACCCCGGTGGCGCGGGAGTGGGGGAACGGCGTCGGCGTCGGCTTGGTGTCGGTGGAGGTGGTGAAGGAGCGGTTGGTGGTGGCGGCAGCGACTCCATCTCCGAGGGAAGATCGCATGGCTCGCCGGGCAGTGTCACCACTGCCGTCCATCCGTGGTGGGCGCAGTACTGCACCCCCTGCACATAGATACGGCGAGGCATTGCGGCAACCAGAGACGGAGGCGGAGGAGGAGCAACCGGAGTAGTGGCCACCACGATGCGTCGGCGAGGGTGGTGGCGACGGCCACCAGCCCTAGCCTGACGTTCATGGTGTTGGTGGCGACCGTGGCGGTGGCGGCGACTCCTCTCCGATTGATGGAGAAGATGGCGAGGGCGACGGGCACGCTGATGGCGAGGGAGGCCGAGAACGGCATCCATAATCCAATGAAAGGTAGGCATGCCGTACCTTCTCTGTTGATTCTTCTGTTCGCTTTTCTTGTAGATCAAAAGCGATGTTTCTTCCTTCTTTCACTTCGCGATCTCCTTCACGAGAGCGAAAGTGCTGATAACGTGCTGAATGTGGATAAGATTGATTGAGCGAGAGGGATTGAGCGAGAGAGAGAATTGCACACAAGAATGTAGGGAATGAAATGAGCGGATTTCTTTATTGATCAATGCGGTACAATATATAGATGGGGAAGGGGTGGCAACTGGAGACGCGATGGTTCGGAACCATCGCGTCCGTTGCCAAGGAGCGCCTAGGGAAGAGGCGCGGTTGCCTTCGGTTGCGATCCATCCTTTTATATGGATGAGATCACCCTGTTGTTTCATAACATTAAGTACCCACCCGTGGAAATGAATTTTCAGTTTTTTATTTTTTAGACGAAAATAGCTCAAAAAAAATATTTTGTCATATTCTAGTAGGCATCTATGCTCGTGATTTTGCGTGCAAAATATGCACAAGTGTGACTTATAAGATTTGAACCTACACTAGTACAGATACTTCCATCTGTAACGACCCCTAACATGCCTGAAATTAGCGAGCCGTCACAAGGAAGTAATCTCAATCGGGCCGAAGTTTCGCCGATTGAGATATGGTCGCACATACATGCTAGATCGGCATAAAACTAGAGCCCGTCATGGATGACACTTATCTATGATAGACCATAGTTGAGGTCTGATTGAGATGATGGTTCAATATCTCGATCGGACCCTAAAAGAAGCCCGTCATAGATGACCGTCATCTGTGACGGGCTCCAACTAGAGGCCCGATTGAGATAGGTTTAATGCCCGTCACAGATGACACTCTTCTTTGACGGGCTTTTATTAAGGCCCGATAGAGATTACTTGTATGCCTGTCACGGCTGATTGTTTTAGGACCGTTACAGATATCTATTGCACAGTATAAATACCCCCAACCATCTAGTGTAACTATATCCCGCTGTTCACTATTTTGGTGGGAGGCTGTAGGGGGCGATTTTTTATCTCTTTTCCAAGGAAAACAAAAAATTCCCAAAAGTAATCATTAATTCAGCAATCAAGTGAGTAATACTAATCATTAATTCAGCAATTTTGATCTTATAAGATGTGCCTCTAAATTATTTTTTTATTTTGTAGCAATGGATCAAAGTTGGATATATGCGACAACTTTGAAACATCATTTTGCGGAGTACAGAAATGGCGTAATAAATTTTACGAACGCCGCGGAGGAGGATAGGAAAAGAAGAAACAACGATTACATGTGTTGTCCATGTGCAGATTACAACATTTTTAAATACTAAATGATTTCAAATGGAAAAGTCATCAACAACAAAGTTGTATAACTCATCAAGATGTACAACTTTTATTTTGGTCATTTTTCTATATAACTTTTTCCCAACAGTTTGAATTTGAATTTGAAAATATGACAAATTTAAACAACATTTGTAAATACCAAATGATTTCAAATGGAAAATTCATCAACAACAAAGTTGTATAACTCATCAAGATCTACAACTTTTATTTTGGTCACTTCTTCATCCGACAAAGTGAAAGTGATAGTAATATTGTTTACAAAATTGACATATATGTGTTGATGTTTATAAACCACATAAGAGATATGTTATTTTTGTGAAGAATATTACTATCACTTTATCGGATGAACAAGTGACCAAAATAAAAATTGTAGATCTTGACGAGTTATACAACTTTGTTTTTTTATGACTTTTCCATTTGAAATCATTTAGTATTTACAAATGTTGTTTATATTTGTCATATTTTCAAATTCAAATTCAAACTGTTGGGAAAAAGTTATATAAAAAAAGGACCAAAATAAAAGTTGTAGATCTTGATGAGTTATACAACTTTGTTGTTGATGAATTTTCCATTTGAAATCATTTTGTATTTACAAATGTTGTTTAAATTTGTCATATTTTCAAATTCAATTTCAAACTGTTGGGAAAAAAGTTAAAATGGAAAAATGACAAAAATAAAAGTTGTAAATCTTGATAATCTCTACAACTATGTTGTTGACAATTTTTCCATTTGAACTCACTTACTAACCGAAAAAATATTATGACTAATAAAATGAATTATTATACCGCAGCTAATTATTTTGCACGCACAAATATAAAGACTTCATGCGAAAAATGGAAAAATTGTCATCGGTGATGGGCGTTAGTTATAGCCCGATAGAGAATAATTTATCTCAATCGGGTATTAGTTTAACGCCCGTCACAAATGACTCATCCGTGACGGGCCTAAATGTCATCTCAATCGAGCATTACTATAGAGCCTGTCACGGATGGCTCATCCGTGAAGGGCTCTATGCTAATGCCCGATTGAGATGACTCATGACTTTAGTATAACTAGGGTTTCTCATATCGGATCGAAAATTTTTCTAAGTCCCGCTACTGTTTCCCGCCCCGCCTCTCCTCATAACCCTAGCACCTCCGCCTCACTCGCGCCGCCGCTAACTCCTCCCTCACTGCTGTCGTCCTCCCTCGCGCCACCGCTAACTCCTCCCTTGCTGTCGTCGTCCTTCCTCGCGCCACCGAGCTCGTCGCCACTGCCACCGAGCCTCTCCACTGACTGGCGTCATCCTTCCTCGTCGTCGTCGCCGCCTCCTCTCCGACGCCCGACGCCGCTCGCCTCTCCACCTCCGACCTCCATTCGGACCGCCGCCGCCTCCTCACCGACGCACGACGCCGCCTCAAGCCAAGCCCGGCCCCTCCACCGACGGTGACGTCCTTCCTCGTCATCGTCGCCCCCTCCTCTCCGATGCCCGATGCCACCCACCTCTCGGCCTCCTCCGACCTCCTTGAGGACCGCCGCTGCCTCCTCTCCAACGCACGATGCCGCCTCAAGCGGAGCCCGGCCCCTCCACCGACCTGCGACGCCCTCCACCGAGCTCGCCACCGACCCCCACCGGTGGTGCTCAGGTTAGTCCTCCATCGCGTTCATGAATGATTTAAGTGATAGATTATTTTAGTGATTGATGAAATGTGGTGCATGAATGATTTTAGTGATAGATGATATGTGGATGAATAGATGATATGTGGATGAATAGATGATAAGAGGTGAATGTATGATTTTAGGACTTGATGATATGTTTAATTTATTTTATGTGATATTCAATTCATTTTATTACTGTGAGATGTGCAATTTAGTTTATTTACGTGACTAAGTGATTTTAGAACTTTGGATTCTTAGCCATTTAAGCACCTAATTGTGTATTTTCATTATTTTGTAAAAAAATAGACGATGTCTCAGCAAGGCGAACCAATGTCGACGACAACTAGTGGGTCCTCAAGGGCACATACTCCTAGGACAGGGAACAAAATCCCTAAGGAACGGTACCGCATAGCAGAGGTGAACCAAGTAGGCTTGTCGACAAGTCCCCGGAAAGTATTGAGCTGATTTAGGTCTATCTGCGGGGTCATAGGGAGGGAGAAATTCAGTATTCTGCAGGATGACATCAAGCAAATGCTGATAGCAAAGAAGAACAGTGGTTGGCTAAAGTTCAAGGAGAGCTTCCATTATCCTGCAGAGCATGAGGACCTTATCAACCAGGCTGCATTTAAGGTTATGGGCAATGCTTGGAAGAACTTCAAGAGTAAGCTGGTCGGCGAGTTCGTCTTCAACCTGGTGAATCCCGATCCAACAGTGAAATTTCCTTGGATCACGGGTCAGGTCTGGGAGTCATTCCACGCGAAGAAGTCGACCCCTGAGTCCAGAGCTAGAAGCGAGGCATATCGGTTACTCCAGACCTTGAACTAGCACCCGCACTGGCTTGGCACCACCGGATATGCCAGTAAGGAAGAGGAATGGCAGCAGAAGGATGAAGAGGCAGAGGAATCGAACACGCCGCGGGTGTTTGGTGATATCCTGCACCCTCGGGCAAGGAACTGGGCCAGGGCCAGGTACCATAAGAATGATGATGGGACAATTTGCATGCCAAATCCAGAAGATCAACGAGTGTACGAAGCTATAGTAATTGTCTAGTCATTATAGATGTTCGCATTGTTTCCCATCGTGCTTTTGATTTAACCCCACTAAATTGTAATGCAGAAGGAGTTGGTTGCCGAGCAACAAGCCTTGCAAGAGGTCTGCCTTCAAAGACGCGAGGACGACCTCCTCACAAAAGCGTTGGGTACCAAGGAACACCGTGGACGGACAAGGGGCATTGGGTCCACCGTTCCTTGGAAGTATGGATTTCCAGACTACGCGTGGCAGTACAAGATGCGGACTTCCAACAAGGCGGAGAAAGATGTACGCCTTGAAGCCAAGATCCGGTCATCGATCAGAGCGGAGCTGACCTCTGAATTCGACGAAAAGCTCGAGTCAATGAGGACAAAGATTAGACAAGAGATCCGAGAAGAGCACATAACCCGTAGGCCACTGCTGCTGCTGCGCAAGAAGAGTTAGGACGTCCCACCCAAAAGCGCAGCAGTTGCGCATCAATTGAGTTGGTGGAAAATCCAACATCGGTCGACAGCACCGTCGACCACATAATAGTAAAAGTTTCGTCCACAATACATGAAAGGCTTAACGAATCCATATGCTATATAATATTCTAAAAAAATTGATGAATCTATCGCATGAACCAACAAGCTGCACCCTCACAGTTAGGGTGATGCCGACCTTCACAGTTCCAGCAGCCGAGGGACTTGCGTACAAGCCGACCCCAGAGACAAGAGTGCATGGAGCACAACTTAGGGCCGACTGTGCAAAAGTTCAAGTCGACTCGGTGAAGCCCGAATACGAGCTGTTCCCACTGAAGTATCCACCGAACGACGAGGTCCTATCACTACGAAATGCCTGTGGTATCTTCATCCAATGGGTCAAGGACCTCATTGAGATAAGGCTTATAGTAAGGCCAACCACTGCACCAAGCGGTCGTCCGCCAAAGAGACTCGCCTTTGCTCCTTCAGCCCCTCTAGCTCAAGATCGTCATGCACAATCTTACGATGTGCAGTTGTAGTATGACACAGATTTTGGGGAGGACTGTACAGAGGCCGACAACAAGGCGATTAATGACCCCCCACCGATGAAGAAGAGTAGGAAGGCACACTCTTCCCCTCAGAGAATTACTCTAGATAAACCCTGTTGGAGGCATACCACGAAGGACCTTCGGCTGGACCTGTTGAAACCAAGATCTTGGGCAACAGGCTCATACCGGAGGCAGGCAGAGAAGATTGAGGAGAAAACCATATGGGCAAAGGCTGCAAGGCGAAAGCCGTGGCTTGGAACACGCCAACTTCGCCAAGCGAAGGCCTTGTCAGAAGGCCGCACGGGCGAAGATGATAAGGCGAAAGCCTTGGCACGGAGCCACGGGTTTCGCCAAAGCACCGAACATCGCTGTCAGGAGGCCCAATGGGCCGCCACGCCTTCAAGGGATTTCGGCAAATAGATGAGCCAAGCCGTTTAAGCCCAATAGGGGCCCGCATTTATAAAGGACACAGTGTGCCCTCAATAATGTCCCTATCATAAGGGTAACCATGTAAATTCCCCTATAGGATCTAAACACTAATAGGGGGAACCTGTAATAGGGTTATAAATAGCCCCCTACAGCCATGTAATAGGGGGATCCAAAAAATTTTCACTAAGTAATACAATTGTTCCTTACTTCCAACCATTGTTGAGAGAACCACGCCTTTCGACGTGACGCAGTTGTCCATTCGACAATAGCTAGCGTCGACCGTGGGGACCTCCGAGCGAAACCACTGATGCCACCGAAGGTCGTCAAGGAGAAAGTTGCCAAGCGGAAGGAATACGGAAGCGAAGGTGAGATGGTAGCCGAAGAGGGAGTAGAGCCTTCGGCCTCCGAGGGTGAAGCCGGAGCAGCGCCGCCTCTGATGGGACTGCCATCCCTCCCATCTTCAGCGCCCACGACTTCGACTGATGTGGAAGCGGCGAAGGCCCTCCAAGTCAGAGACGCGGTCTTGTCCTCCCATGTACCAGGGGCGCCTTCCACCATAGCTTTCGCCCAACCGGCTTCGACGTCAGCAACGATCACCACCTCACAAGCCAACGCCAACCTCGAAGCACAAGCCGAAGCTGACATAGGGGCCATGCGTCAAAACATGGCCAGACTTCAAGACACGCTTCGCCGGATGCAAGAGCAGCAGCAAGCATACGAGCAGCAAGACAAGCCAAGGCCAACGCCCAGCAGTTCTATGCTTAGGCACAAGTCATTCCCTCTTATGCCGCGCAAGCACCGGTGTACTTCGCCAGGCCCGCCCCAGCCGTTGCCATGCATCCGACACCTCAAGTGATCCTAGCACCGGTTCGCCCAGCGACGCCTCAAGCCCAGTACCGAAGCCTACTCATACACCGCAAGCAATGATGGAAGCAGCTTCGACCTTGCAAGCTCAATTCCAAGCTTTTCTACAGCAATTCAATCAGCCCCACAACAACATACAAAGAGCTTCGCCTCTGGTTCAGATCGAGGGGAGCCTAAGTCAGGGTGCATTGGCGGGGCAGCTGGTGGGACAGTTCGCCCTACCAAGTCAAGTTCAAGGGCCTTCGCCTGAAGGTCCACCTTTACAGTTCGACCCAAGCACAATGGCCCAAGCACCAATAACTTTCGCACAACCCGTACCTCCTGGATACGGAACAGCCCCACCACCAAATCAGGCCTGGAATCAAGCCATGTTCGACATGGCCACGGCAGTGCAAGTCGCTTCGACAGACCAGCAAAACCAGGCAATGATGTTTGGCACGGCGCATCAGTCGATGCCTGCAGCGCAACCACCTGTGCAAGAAGTGGCTTCGCCGTTCGCACTTTCGTACCCACAATTGAGTTAGCCTGCTCAGCAAGGGGCTATGATCAAGCCGGAGACCAAAAAGGGTTTGCCCCTCAGCTAGGGGATCAAGAACCATCCTATCCCACCCCAGTTCAAGTACCCTCTAGTCCCACGGTATTCGGGAGAAACAGATCCGAAAGAGTTCATGTTCATCTACGAATCTGCAGTCGAAGCCGCTCATGGTGATGAGAATACTAAGGCGAAGGTAATTCACCTTGCGCTCGATGGCATAGCCAGGTCTTGGTATTTCAATTTGCCTGTTAATAGCATTTACTCATGGGAGCAATTGTGCGATGTCTTTGTTCTTAACTTTCGAGATACCTATGAGGAGCTGAAAACTCAACAAGACCTTATGGGCATTCTCCAAAGGCCCGATGCAAAGGGGAGAGGAAGAGGAGGAAAGGTGAAGGCCTCGCTTCTAGCTCCAAGGAAGCTAGATCTAGGTAAGGGGCATGAAAAGACTCAGGGGAAAGAGGTCAAGAAGAAATACCTCGCTCCACAGGAGTTCCAACTAGGCATGCCATTGGTTGGAGACGATGTGCTAGCCACAATGGGCACCGCTTGCAAGGGCCTTCACGTATACTACATGGAGAAATCTAACGCCAGGAGGCAGAATAGAGCTAGCGATATCCTAGGAAAGCACGATGGAAAGCCTATCCTTGGTCCAACAAATTATATTGTGGTCGACTTTAAGGATCTATTCGACCTCTACAGGCTCCGAGCGGTGGACACAAGCCTCCTTAAGTGCTACTCCTTGTAAGTGTTGTTACCCAACTCAATTTGGTAATAACAATCCATTTAACTCGCTTACAAGATCGTTTATCTTGCGTGTAGGTTAAGTTGGCAGTGGTGTCAGAAGAATGCACCGGAAGTTGCCTTCCTTGATCCACAAGTGGTCACTATCACAAATCTCCAGAATGACCGTAAAGGAATGGTCAACTACATCTACGACACCTTGTGGTCCCACTGAGACAAGGAGTACATTATGTGCGCCTATAATCAATAGTAAGTGTGTTCCCTAAATATACACAATAGCATGACACATATTGCTTTAGTACTTAACTTTCACTATATTAATGCCGCAGTGCCCATTGGATCCTTCTGGTCATAACACCTATGTGGAGTACATGCCACTACCTGAACTCTAGAATTGATAAGCAAGCATATGATTGGACCCCTATTCAACTAGCCATAGATGAAGCGTGGGGCCAATACGTGCAAAGAGGAGGCCTCAGGAAGACATGACATGACACCCTCATCCACAAAAAAGACTTCCCGGTGAAGCAACAAATAGGTGACCAGTGTGGATTCCATGTGTGCCACAACATGCAACTTCTGTACAGAGAAAAGGTGAAGACTTTGGCTGAATTTGAGGTCGGTGGTCTCAATTGTGATATACTAACTACATCGAAGTACATATATATGATCGATCAACTAATCTCGAATTATGACAATGTAGGGCAAAATTACCAAGTCTTTGCCTACCAGCTTTGAGGAGGTTCGCGACGAGATAGCCGGCTTCATTCTCCACGAAATAATTAACCCCAAAGAAATGTTTAGGCTTAAACTAAAATGATGAACATTGATGGTCGTCTGTGACGAGCTATAGTTTAGGCCCGATTGAGATGAGTATCATCTGTGACGTGCTCTAGTTTAGGCCCGATTAAGGTTAGTAGTCATCTGTGACGGACTCTATTTGTGGCCCGATTGAGATAGGTCATCTGTGACGGGCTATAGTTTGACAGGTAGTCTGGATCAAAGCTATCGGTGACAGGCTTTAATTAGGGCCCGATTGAGATAGGTTCATCCGCGACGGCCGTTTGCCCGATTGAGATAACTTTTCACATCTGTGACTTCTAGCCTGTGATGGACGCCGTACCCGATTGAGATGGGGCTTACCGCCCGATTGAGATGATGGTATCCGTTCTAGTGCTACGTCTTCTCACTCAGCACATAGTCTTCTTACCATCTTGGATTCTATTCTTTTGACTTCCAACTCTTATTAAATTTGTAACACATATTTTACACCATAAATCGACATCAAATGGAAAATTCATCAACTACAACAGCAGCTCATTTGCAAAATCTAAATGGCCAGTTATATAAAAACTTTCAACCAAAAAGTTATATATCTTATCGAGCTCTACAATTTTAATATAGAACATGTCTTCACCTATCCGAAATAGTTTGGAAACTAAAAAAGAAATTCAAAAATAGATTTGAAAATGAAAAATGAATATTTAAACCCATAAACATCTCAAATGAACAAATTTTGAACTACATTATTGTAGATCTCATCCAGGGCTATAATTTTCATGTAGAACATGTCTCCATCCAAGGTCATTTAGAATCTAAGAAAAACAAATTCAAAAATAGATTTAAGATCGAAAAACGAATATTTAAAACCCTAAACGATCTTAAATAAACAAAGTTTGAACTACAAAGGTGTAGATATCCTCTAGAGTTACATTATTCATAAAATGTTTGTATTCATCCGACTTCATATGAAGGAGTTACAATTTTGATCGTACTTTAGTGGTGTTCCCACTTTTAAGGGTGTTTTTTTTTTACTTTGAACCGTCTACGAAAAGCGTTTTTTATAAGTTGATTTCGTAGAGAGCTGCCCGTAGAAATAGCCTATTTTCATAGACGGATTTAATAGAGATCCACCAAGAAAAAAATATTTTTTAGGCGGTTTATGACCTGAACAGAGGGAGTATTATTTTTAATGGTAAGTATATTTACGTGCATTTTATAATAGTTTTAAGTATCAATTTCTTAATACCTATTTTTTAAAAATAATTTTGATTCATTTGTTTGTGCCCTTATATTATTGTCATGAACTTAGTTTCATTTATCATCGATCAGCTAGGCATGCCTCAGCAACTCAGCGTGTGTTCATAGTTTTCTCTTCTTTTTCCATACCAGAAATAAATCCAGCCTCTTCATTGACACATATAATATGTGTACTACAATCGCAGCATACAGTTATTTTCATGCCCCCAGCATGATAAAAAACTTCCATAACACATATCTCTACTATTATAGAAATTCAAGATGTTTTTGTCGTTAGTTTGGTAAGTCATCCATGTATGAGTTGGTTTTTAAGTCTGTTCCCTTTTGAAAATATATATCTGTATTTGAGTCAGATTTTAAGTTCGTTCGTTTTTGAAAATACAAAATGAGTCGTATAAGAAATCAAAAATTTGCATCCTAACTTGAGATGGTCGGACTCCTAATAGTAGCTCATGATTTTTTAGAAAAATATATATCTAAGCGAATTCCCATAGTGCATAATCTCTACTATTATAAAAATTGAGATATTTTTGCCGGTACTTTGGTAAGTCATCCGTGTACGAGTTGGTCTTTTAAGTCTATCCCCTTTTGAAAATACATATTTGTATTTGAGTTGGATTTTAAGTTTGTTCGTTTTTGGAAACACAAAAGGAGTCATATAATAAATTAAATATTCGCATGCTAACTTGAGATGATCAGACTCTTAATTACATCTCATGATTTTGTAAAAACTATATATCCAAGCGAATTCCCATAGTGTATTTCACCTTAACTAAACCGTATAATAATAATAATAAGATTAAAATAACCTTCACCCGTTGCAACGCACGGATATTTTTTTTCTAGTTTATATATAATGTTTATTAGTTGTTCTTCAAAATTGTACATATAAATATAAATTTTCAATGACCAGCACACATAGGCTAGCTAATATATTGTACTCACTCCGTAAAAAAAAATCAATTCTAAAGATAGATCTGTACATAGTGTATATCCATATTCATCCTTAAAATTAGGCACATTTTTTATAAGACAGAAGGAGTATATATTAATACATGAAAATAAATAATTAAATTACAATAAACGGCTTTTACACATACATCTTCCGGTTCTAATGACCTTGTATTAAAATACCTTCGAAGTCTCTCGATCCTTCTTTTTTACTTTTATTTATATCACGTATTTTTCTTACCTCGCATAAATTCACATTTATCTTTATATCCAATCCGCCACGTGGTCCAATAGGAATCTGGCAAAACGGGGAGATTAGTTGATTTGCACTATGGATACAATTTAGATTTTTTTTTTGAAAAATGCAAGTCGATTTAGAGGTACACAGTACTACAGCAATCTGATGACATATCATTTTCTTATGAAAATGATTTACATTAAAAACAATGACTTGGTCATATTTCCTGGTTTCTGTTGGACAAGGTGGCACCACTACTATACAAAACATGAAATAGATGTAGGCACTGTAGGTGCTGGCGAAGGTAAACTAGAACCTATAGCGTCTTTTCCCACCCACACGCCCGTCAGCATGAAAAATCCAAATGAACCGGCACATATTGCTGGTGTTAGAGAAAGATGCTAGTTTTTATTGTAAATCCGGCACCTTTTAGTACCTATCCCATTGGAGTAGTTAGCGCGGACCCACCCAAGAAACAACATCTTTGTGGTAAAATGAATATGTGTCCATTTTTTTAAAAAAAGACGACACCTATAATATATTATAGGTGCCAGTTTTTTAAAAAACCAACACCCCGTAAAACTGACCCGAGGCGCACGGGGAGCCACACGTTCTTATCCATCCAGTAGAGTCACGTTCTTATCCGTAAATCTCTCTCTATCAAACTCTGGTGGTCTTTTTTTCCTGAAGATGAAGATAAAGATGAAGATTAAGTGTTTTACACAAAACGAGGTGGTATTAACGTATGATTAATTGTTAATTATTACAAACTTGAAAAATAGATTAATTTGATATTTTAGAGCAACTTTCATATAGAAAGTTTTCACACGAAACACACCGTTTAGCAGTTTGAAAAACGTTCCACAAGTATCCAAAATTTTATCCAATTTATGTTGGAGAAAACCCTCTCTATCTCTCTTGTCTCTCTCTCAAACACGTTTTTCTCCGTCTCCTCCTCCCCGGTGGCTACGAGAGGTGGCGGTGGCAGCGGGCGACGGCGGGCGGCGCCCTCCCCTCCACCAGATCCGGCGGGAGGGGAGGCAGTGGCAATGGTGAGTCGGTGATAGTGGGAGGTGGCGGCGCCACCGGTGGTAGCGGGAGGCGGGGGCAGCGGGCAGCGGCGGGAGGAATGGCGGTAGCGGCGGGCGGCGCCCTCCCCTCCGCCAGATCCAGCGGGAGGGGAGGCAGCGGTAGCGGCAGCGGGCACCCACGGGAGTCCGGGAGCGAGCTCCGACAGGCGGCGGCGGCGGCAGAGGCGGGCGATGGCGGGAGGAATGGTGGCGGCGGCAAAGCCGGGCGGTGGCAAGAGGGGAAGAGACAGCGGCGGCCTCCAATGGAGGAGGCGGCGGCAACTTCTTGTTCATGTTCTTGTTCTTGTTCTGAATCGGGTGTGTTCTTAATTGGTCGGGGTAAAAGGGAGTTTCTTGGCTCCATTGAGCTGATGCCGGCATTTTTTTTTATTCGTGAAACCTTAAAGGTTTCGGTTCTAAAACATAAAAACCGACATCTTTACCTATACAGATACTAGTTCTAAAACTGGTACCGATGACCGAAGTCATCCGTGCCGTCTCCGTGGTGCCGGCTGGGAAAACCGGCATCTAAGGGAGTTCCCAACCGGCACCTTTTGCCTTTTCAGTAGTAGTGCACGGTCTGCTGTATAAGAGGAATTTTCTTGGTATCCTTTCTAAATGAATGGTTAGATTTTAAGTGGTACCTCGATACCTTTCTAAGGACGATAAAAGTACTCACTGTATAAATATACTAGGATTCTTTTCTATCGTAGTCTGGACTACGGAGACAGACACAAAGCTGTGGTCCTAAGTACATGGATGTTGCTATAATCAAAATTGTTTATGGCATGTACTGTAATATAGATGTAGATAGGGCAAAGGGGATAAGCACAAGGTTAGGCCAACTTGTTGTATTTTAAGTAAATGATTTTTTTTATCTCCCTTTGTAGCATTCATATGATTGGGTACAAGAGTATATCAATCATACTGCGCTTTTACAGAGGTCCATGTCAATATTTATTGGAATTGGTGCTTAATAATCGAAACATGTAGTACGTAGTAGTATTGTATATCTGCTTTACAAATCGGATCCATTGCTCAGTGCATCACGAGGATCATGCTAATAGGTTTTTCTTCTCACGACACTTCCATTGACTTCACCAAATCGAAGTCTTGGCTGCCCCTTGGTTTTTCAGTGTTTTTGCCGCGTGAATGAGTTGCTTGTCCATTCAGAAGTTTCATGGAAACAGCTTAAAGCAGGGTATTTAATCTGTAATCTTGGAACCTTCTTGTTGTATTTCAGCTTATTCTTTTTCTTTCCTTTCTTCTCATATGTTCTTGGGGTTCCGAAGTTGGGAATATGATCAGTCTACCTTGAGAGTGAGGCGATCAGCAAGGCAAAACACCACTTGACAACGTTTGTTGCGATTCCTCCAGCTCATATTGGGCATTCCTCTGAGGGAGCGCTTGGATTAATTGCCGAGGTGTTGAGATGGTAAGCAGGCGGAATCCCCATTCATCAGAATTCATCTCTTGCCATCTTTTTTCCCCCACTATTTCAGCTTGCACCACACGGGTAGTTATGCATGGCCTGAAATTGATTTGCTATCAGAAAAGTTTTTAGTTGGTCTGTTGGGGTACAGATACCAAGAAAGCATAATGCAGATGCATATAGAATACTTATCCTTTGATGGATCACAAAAGTGTTAATGATTAAGATTCATAACATGTTACTCTTTCCAGCTTTACTTTGCCACTACATTTAGCTAAGAAAAGAAAGACAATGACATAAACGGTAAAACATGATACAACTTCGTATCTTCCTTCAGATTCCCATGAGATGATTCTTTCAGTTCGTTATTTCCACTCGATTTCTTAGTATCTCACACAACTTTTTCTGTGCCAGGATGCTCTGATGAACCGCTCCCGCGCCTTCGCGGAGGCGGTGGTGATCATGGTGTGCCCGGTGCTCCTCGCCGTGGCCCTCAAGAAGGTCGACCTGAAGAGCCAGGAGCACGGCCGCGCCGTGCTGATCTTCATGCTTGTCATGGCAGCCTTCACCCTCGCATTCGGCACCGTCCCCTACCTCGCTCTCTCCTTCTCTAAGAGGTTCAGCGACCACAGGTGGAGACTCCCCGCCAAGGCGACCACCTTGCTGGCTCCCTCGTCGTGCGCCTGCCTCGTCGGCCTCGCGTGCTGGATCATACACCTCATCCTGTCCGCGCGCTGGGCTTACGCGTTCCCCGCCATGGGCGCCGTGTTCGGCCTCTGCATCGTGGTCCGCACCGTCAGCTACTGCTGCCGTGCACGGGGTGACCCGGCTAATCTGGTAGCTGCCGACGAGCGAGAGCTACCTATCACCAGAACTGCTTTAGAGGATGCCATGGAACTGGAACGCAAGCTGGACGAGTCGCTGGAGTTGTTGGCCGGCGTCACGGCGCTGCTGTTCCTGGCGCTGGAAGGGCTGGCGCTGGAGGGCCAGATCAACGGCGGCCAGCGTCGCCTCGGCGCGCCCATGGGCGTGTGCTTCTTCGCCTGCCTGTTCGGCGTCTGCTTCATGCTCGTCGAGATCATCCCGCCGCCCACGCCGAGCAGGAACGACACGGGATGCCGCGCCAGCATCGTGAGGAATCTCGCCGAGATCTGCGACGCGTTCATGGCCCTTGCCATCGGTGCGGTCATGCTGTCGATCATGATCGTGCTCGTGAAGCTACTGGCGCTGCTGCTGCTATCCCCGCTCTTCCTGATGCTGCTGGTGCACGCGTTCGACGTCGCCGTCGGCCGCGACGGCGGCAGAGACGGCGACGGCGACAATGTGAAGCCGGCGTCGCTGGAGGTGAGCAAGGTCACATTCACCGGGTTCCTGACCGTGGCGATATCTGCCAGGACGACCAGCCGTGGCCCGCTCAGCACGTCCACCGAGTGGTTCCTCATCTTTGCAGCGTCCGCCATTGTTTCGGGCTTCGCTTGGAGGCTCCTGACGCA
Source organism: Oryza glaberrima (assembly GCF_000147395.1). Lineage (NCBI taxonomy): Eukaryota > Viridiplantae > Streptophyta > Magnoliopsida > Poales > Poaceae > Oryza > Oryza glaberrima. The sequence continues at coordinate 12,775,471 of NC_068326.1, forward strand.
CGCCAAAGTTGGGAAAAGTGCCAATGTAGCTTCCTTCTCCACGCATTTGTGCATCGTGCTTGCAACGGTGCCATTTACAGTTATGGCCGGACAGGCTCTGTTGCACTGATTTTTTTTTTTTGTACCAGAGGGTAATTTGGAGGGTATTTTGACAGGTAAAACTTAATTAACTACCCTTTATAGTTGGGTTTGGAGGTTTGGTCCAAAAAACTATTCTGTTCAGTCACAGGAGTAGGAATATACCACCGTTTAGAAGTGTTCAAAGTCAATAGGACATAATTTTAACTACTCAGTTGTTTTATAAAATTTCAAAAAAAAACGTCTTTTTTAACCGGAAGACTACTTTGGATTGAAGTACTGAAATACATTTTTTAAATTTTTTTCTTGATCCAAGATGATCAACTTACTCTACATGTTTTGCCCTTTTTGTTATTTCCTCCTCTCCTTACAAAAAGACATAGCTTCTTCATTAAACAACTGGAGAAAGATTCCATGCATGTAATCAACTGGCACTTCAATGTTCTTGCAAATACTATTCTATAAGTCACTTGATGCTCCATATTCCATATCATTTGACATTTTGTTACAAATGTCTACCTATACTATTTTTTGATGTAAAAACTACTCTGGTGTGCACATGTTAATTTAACCGAATCATGTTTTCATAAATTGTGAGCTATCAATGTGATCGTTACCATAATTAAATATTTCTAGAAGTATAGTCTGAACGCTTTTTTGAGATTCCACAAATATAATTGCTGATAAGAGATTAAACATTGTCTCATTAAGTCTCGCTATATGAAAAAAAATCGATGAAACATGAAGAATAGATCTAATGCAAGCACTTAAATAAGATTGACTCGATTAGTTTAACCTGTGGTGGCCCTACTTTAAAAAGGGGGCATTTGCAAATTTGCCACTGGTTTTTTTAATATTGCAAGGATGCCACTGGAATGACCGTAACTGTCATTTTTACAATTTTCTAGTGACAGTCTTGCAATAACGATTTAAAGTAGTGGTAAATTTACAATTGCCCTAAAAAAAATGGGTTGATTCATTTAAGCCTGTGGTCAAGCACTCAAGAAGCCAGAGGGTAGAGAAGGCGATCGGAGCTCAAGCTGTTTCCGCGGTTGCGGAGCGCCGGCGTTGGAGCTTGGGAAGGGCAGCTGGTTAAACCGTGTTCTCGATAGCTCTACCATGTGCCAATGGTTGTACAATTGACATTGTTAATTATGTACATATCGATACTATTGGGTTAATTAAATGTAGGTCAAGGCAGTGGACCAGCGGTTATTGAATATCCTTCAATTCTAAAATTTCCGTGAACAGGCAAGCTGCCGTGAAAAAGACAGACCAAGACAACGATATTCACATTTCACAGAGGTTGTGGCCCAACACGGGGAAGTAGCTGAGAAGTCTCGTCAATGGCCACCCGAGAGATGAGCAGCAAATTAAATTCACCAGATCACAGAAATTGGTAGTGCTCATCTGTACCGTAATCCTTGACAACCTGTGATTCTGAGCAGCGGAGTTTCCTTAGTAAAAAACAAGTGTGATTCTGAAGAGTGCAACTATCAAAGATTTGGTAAAGTAAAGGCCTACTGATCTCGATGCATATAAACCGTATCATCTCGGACATATCCATACATAGTAAGTCCAATTAATACTGTCCAATTTTTCAGAAAATTTCAGGTAAAGATCAGGAGAGGAGAAATTCTCCATGGAGTTAGAGCTGGTGTATCTGTATCCGGTGACCTTGGTGCCGGCAGTCGTCGGCCGGTTCAGCATCCTTGCCTCGCCGTTGCTGAAGGAATTCGAGGAACACAACCTGCAATTCACCAGCATAATCCCGCTCTTCTTCTTCTACTCCTACATCAGCAAGTTCCTCTCCGACCTGCAGGGTCAGCCACTGCCTCTAGTCAAGCTCTATGCCCGGGCGCTGCACCGGTTTACCAGCTGCAGCAGCAGCAAAAGCCGTGCTAGCTTGAGGATCTACATGGACACTGCCGTCGTCGTGGTGCTGTCCTACCTGTCTCTGCTCAAGATCAACCTGAGCTACATCTGGCTCGCCGTCTTCCCCACCCTCACGCTCGCCTTCATCGCCGCTCTGTTCAACGAGGAGCTCCGCGGTGACAGGAGAGCCGCCGTTGCTGAGGAAGACGATGGCAGGAGGAGGAAAGATCACTCGCTCGAGCTCAAGGCGATGGCGGTTGTGCCCTACTGGGTGCTATGCGCGATGGGGCAGTTTCATGGAGGTGACAGCTTTGCGGTGTCCCAGTTTCTTCTCTTCCTCGGCTCCACGCTGGGGGCGCTGGCGCTGATGGCGGCGCGGCTGTCGCAGCTCGCCGGAGCAGCACCGGGCTTAGCGCCGGCGTCGGAACTTCTCCGCAGGGCCACGCTCGTGGTGATGCTGGTGACGGCGCACGCTGCGGCCGCCGAGCTGCTGGGCGAGGCCACGATGGCGCTGCTCTGCCTGCCGGAGCTCGCGCCGGCGCTCTTCTGGTTCACCCTTCACCTCGACGGTGAAAGCTCGCCGGCCGCCACCATCGACGGCATCAAATCGCACAGGAATGTGCTGTCCGTTCTCGCTGCCGCAGCCGTCGCTAGTGTTGCGTACCTCGCGGCCGCCATGGGTGAGCGTGGCCTGTCCGTGAGCACCATCACGATGGTGTCTTGCGGCGTCTCAGGGCTTCTGGTCCGCTGCGCTGTGGTCGTGCTCGGTCAGTGGCCGGGGCAAGCTGAGACGGCCGGTAGTACTGCTGCCTCTTTGATGGAAGTTGTCCTAGTGCTCAAGTTTTGGGGGAACACTTTGCTGGCAGTGGCAGCTATGCTGCTGCTGCTTGCGTTGCTGACTGCTTTCCGGTTATGCCTTCAAGAACCAATGTTCGCGACAGTTGCTAAATGTTTCAGCGACTACATTGACAAGGTCCCCCAAATGATAGTTTAGCTGAAGGGGCAAGTTCATGTATTTCCTGTGTTGACATATCTGTGACTTCTCAAGACAAACAAAACCGCATGTTCATAACACAGTGCCATACTTGCAGGTACCTTAATCCATATACTGTTATCCATGATTCGCAGCCCATAGTCAGAAGCCCACTACAATACCGTGACACAAACGGACTTGTTTTTGGTAATCATCAGGCTGCTTAGCGATATATAGCTTGCCTACCTAGCACCTCACACATAACTACTTGTAGGAAGTACAAAATACATGTGTTTACCCCTCCCCTGTTCACACATAAAACTGCTAGAAATTGGCAAAAACCCTCCACACACAGATTTCCAACAGACTCGTCGGACAAACATCCCAGTTCCACTTTGATGTTGGTATTGTATCTTATATCAATTCCTGTAACTACTTATATGGCAGAAAGCAAAATGTTTAACATTAATATATCAGAAAGCATAACTAAAACAGGAAGACAAACCTAATAGCACATATATACGTATCAAAATTCCAGCACATGCATGTTGGCAGTTTTACCACAATAATTGTATTAAGCTAAACCCAGAGTACATTAATCCACCTCTATACAAACAAATTTGGAGTTTAGCCCTTTTACATTCATCAACAAACAGAAAATATAGAGTTTATCTTAATCAGAAGTGATATATCAGGAATTAGAAATACAGCACATAAAGGAACTTTGGGAAAACATGAATATAGAAGCAGATCCCTTTGATGCACCTAATGGTAAAAAACTGATGTCAAAAGATTAGGTATCAACAATATGCTCAGAAGTAGTCTCCAAGAGGGAGCATAGATCAATTCAGTTTTCAGGCCAGTAGTATCCAAGAGGGGGCATGAATCCAGTTTTAGGACTAACCTCTTTGAAAGCTGGGTACTAGGTTGTGAATAGGAGAGAAGCAGCAGGTCTACCAATAAGTAAATAGCAACATAGCTTATTTTAATACTGATCATACACATAGATACCACCCAAAAAGAAACACATTACTTTCCATATTTACAGGAAACGGGGTCGATAGCAGCATTACACCACCTGGGAATGCTGTCCTGGGGATACAAGGACATTTTCATCGCCACCTTGTATAAACCTCTCGCAAGTAGCATACCATATTCCTTGACCCCGTTCCTCGATCCCATCAACCCAGGAACAGAAACTTTGAGCCTATGTTCCGGTCCTTAACAGTGGGATCTTAACTGATTTGAAGAATCATACCACATGTTGACAAAGGATGGTCTACTAGAGCTCTTTTAACATAGAGTAGTTTATATTCAGATAAATAAATGAATAAGACAGTCTTGTGAACTTGGTTTTTAAAGATAACAATCAAGGCCAACCCCTGTTCTGCTTCAAAAAAGATAACAAATGAACTTACCCCATCTCTAATAAAGTTGTTAACGATTGAAGCCTCTTTTACACCCCCAAACAAAACAACAACAAAAAAAAAAGAACCCTACAACTGTTGCCGAAGCCTAGATATCAACCACGAAGCCAGACATTTTACACCCCTTTCCATAAAAAGAACTGGTTAAACCGTTAAAGGACCCGTAAATGTCTGGATTCACAGCTGAAGAGGGACAAAACAGACATTACTGTTAACATATTGTCAGTTCAAGGCGTAAAATACCACAAGTTAAAGATAACTCGAATTCCCTGTTTATTCTCCCTTTTCATTAGTTACAATCATTACCATATTGCTCAACATATATGAACCATTATTTTATTTACACCAATGAACTAACCGTAGATCAAAAGGCATAGCCAAAAATCAGACTGGTATGGCAGTACCTGCCTCAAAACAAAAGTATCATTCAGCAAATAATATTAGGACAACCACAATTCTTCCATCATCCTTTTCAATCATTGTAAGCATGCCTAAATAACAATATCTGCAATGGACATTATGGCAAACTACTATGTATAAGAATCAGACCGCATCAGACTACATTGTAAAGTAATTTGTGTCAAGAAATTCAACGAAAACAAAACACCACATTCAATTGTTCTTCTATTTCAGTTCGACGAATTTGTGGCTGTTCCACGGGTTACCAGAAGCGAGTACCACGAAACAAAGATTATCCCCCAAACCCATAGAATCACAGGCGGGAGAGCAATTACCCATTTTTTATGATTAACTAAGAAAGAAATACCAGCTTATCAAGTATTCGAGTGCAATTGTTTAACTATTCTATCAGAGCTGTAACTCTTAAATCACACTTCTGAATTATTTTAAGCATGCCCAAATGCCAGTAGCTGCAATGGAGATTACAGAATACTACTATGTACAAGAATTCAGACTGCATCAGCCATCAGGCTACATCCTAAAGTAATTTGCATTAAGCAAGCAATCTTGAGTCCAACAAACGAAGATAAAAGGTCATGTTCAATTGTTCTTCCGTTTCAATTCGACGAATTTGTGGCTGTTCCATGAGTCGCCAGCAGCAAGTACCATGGAAACCCCAATCCCATCAACCCGTAGAATCACAGGCAGGTACATTATATACAGAAGAGGCGGCGGATTTCAGACAAGAGGAACGAATCCGTCGACGCCAGAGACGGGATCAAGGCAGGAGGAGACCGAACCGTGCGAGCCCCACCCAACCCTCAGCAGACGGTGGGGACGAAGCGCAGCGCCGCCACGCGCGCGGCGAGGAGGCCCGCGAGCCTCCGCACGGCGAACTGGGTGCAGTTGGAGAGCGCGATGAGACACATGAGCTCGTACACCACCCCGAGCGCCGCCTCCGCCGCCGACCTCCGCGGCGCGGGGACGTCGGGCTCGCCGGACGAGTCCTCCCATCCAGCCCCCGACCCAGACCCGCGGTTCCACCACCACCCCCCTCCTCCTCCGCCGCCCCCGCCGCCGCCCGGGCCGAAGAAGCCGTCGCCGTCGTCGCCGGAGAAGGGCCCGCCCGCGTCGGAGAGAGGCTTGGATCGGCGGGTGCGGGGGCGGGTGCGCGCGCGGCGGCGGACGGTGGCGGTGGCCGAGGCGGAAGGGCGGCGGCGGATGATGGTGGTGGAGGAGGAGGAGGAGGTGGCGGGGGGGACTGGCGAGGAGGAGGCGAGCGGGCGGAGGAGGAGGAGCGACAGCGGCGGAGGCGGCGGCCTGGAGGAGGGCGCGGCGGCGGAGATCTCCATGGTTGGTGGGGATGGCCGCGCGATCGGGGAAGAGGAAAAGGAAAGGAAGAGACGAAGAGTAGGCAAGTGGGGGAAAGGTTACGTGTGGCGGGTGGTGAGTGACGGTGAGGAGGAGAGGAGAGGAGGACGGGGCGGACACACGGCGGCGGAGAGCGGGGATCTGCGTGGGCCGGGGGCGTGGGATTCCCGTCCTCAGTTTGGTTTTGTGGTTGAGGCAAACTGGGAACGACTAGGATTTATTATACGGACAGGTTTATAGTGGAGATTTGGGTTTGGGCAATCGGAAGCAATCCAATCGAGGCAGATTGAAGGCGGGATAAAGCTTTAGAATTCGTCTTTCCGCTTATGTTTACACTTATATTATCTAAAATTTAAATTTTTAATCTTAAATTTAGTGATTTTAAGATTTTTTTTATCAAATTTTTTTTAGTTTTTATTTTTAGATCGCTGAGAACACGTATATAAAAATTTTATTAACAAATTATTTTTCGTTTGTAAATATGCCATTTCAGATGGCTCCGTGACCCTCGACTGGTTTTTCCGACAAGTTTTGGTGAACATTTTGCCCCTAAAACTGAACGGCACATTTTTATTACTTAGACATACATGAAATTACATTCATATAGTTCAAGCACTATAGAAGAAACGGTTAGGGACTATGGATTATACATTAAAAACACACCTGCCGTCTCTCCACATATTTACATTATCCCTTAAAAATATATACAACTAGAACTGATGTCAAATATATATGAGTTCTATTTTATTATAACCAGGCTTGGAGTAATAATTTTAATAAATGTTGGTGTCGAACAGTATACAATAGGATGCGTGATCAAATGTTGCATCACATTGAAAATATTGAAAATTTTGATAGTACATTTTCTTAATGATAATAGAAGTTACTCCCTCCTAAAAAAGAAACCTCGTACTGGATGGATGAATGTGACATATCCTATTTCATATTTATGGTACTAGAATGTGTCACATCCATGGAGGAAGTACTTTTAGTCACATCGGCACAAGTGTACCTTCTCAAGTAAGCTACAAACTAATTCTAAAATAATGTTAAACTGCTTATGAACGGTTAACTTATTATTCTTACCTACAAAGTGCTTGCTCCTGGAGTCTTAGGTTTCCTACATTCACCGGTCGGTGTCCTTATCAACGTTAATATAGGACTACTGCATATTTCAGTCATGTTAGCATGCGTCGTTACGTTGTCCTTTGTTCTGTTTGAAATATCCAATATTATTCCATATAGGCTCAAAACATTATTCGTATCGTTCATCATATATATGTTAATACATGATTACAAAATTATGGAAATATGATAATCCTAAACATGCATTGAGTCAAATGAAAAAAAAAACAGAGCCATTGGATAACTCCTGTACTTATCACAACCATCAATGTATTAGGGCATCCTCAATGTGGTATGAAAATAGTTCACAGGCAATATAATATTTTATTCAGCCAGCTAGCAATATCATGTAATAGTCTATAGTAGAAAGAAAATAGCAAAAACTACCCATTGCACTATGGGTAGGCAAGAACACAACAAAAAACATAGTTGGACAGTGCCACTATTCATAAATAATAAACAAAAGTTTCAGTAACAGTTGCACAGGTAGCCATTGGCTTTCTGTCCATTTCGCCTAAAAAAACTTTCGCCTAAAAAAACTGCACCAAAATACACAAGCTCCATTCATCAAATTTGCTAGAACACAATTAGTTCCAATGGATCCCTCCCATAGAAACATCTCAAGTTTCACAAATTAAGACTCCCCAAACCAATACTCTAATAGTAGTGACCATATCTCACCTCATACACCACAATCTCAGTTTATCTTTACATCACCAAATTATCCACAAAACTTTAACCCTTTTGGTTCTCCAATAAACCAGCCACCTTTGGCCACTCTCCTCCAGGATTTTTTTTTTTGAAGAGAACACAGCAGGGGAGGCCCCTGCTGTTTGAATAATTTTATTAAAGAAAACAAGAACAAAATTACAACAGATTAATCCAACTTATGATTACATCGTGATATCTCGCAGTAATTCTTAACAACAAAAGGAAGAGGTCACCCTTTAAAAGTTGCCTCCAAGTGATGAAAGAGGGGATCTTTTGCTCGAAGATGAACCCATTCCTTTGTTTCCATATATGCCAGCAGCATAAAGGAATTTCTCCTTGAACAGCTCCCCTGATAATCCAATTTGGCCCTTATAAACATTGCTTCCAAAGGGAGAGTAGTATCTCATGTAATGCCTAAAAGACTCCAACAATTTTGGGCAAACGAGCATAAAAAGAACATATGCATTAGGTCTTCAACAGCCGCCGATTGACAAACAACACAAGAAAGATCACAATCCGGAGGAGCACAATTCTTATAATCTAGCATGAACTTGGTGTTCAATCTATTCATCATGAGTAGCCACCCAAAAACCTTTACTTTTGAAACCGCTTTGCACTTCCATAACCATAGAAAGTGGACTGGTTCCTCCAGGATTTCAAGGTGTTCAATACCAAGGGAGCTGGCTATAACATACTCCATCAAGCTTTCAAGGTTTTCACCTACAAGAGAGTTTAGGTCCCTTACCAACGATGCAATTTGGAGATATTGCCAACAGGCCACCATCTCTGCTGCAATTTAGCTATTCATCTGGTGCTTGGTGCTGCAGCCAACACCTCTTCCCATGGATCTGAGTCTACTTCTCCATGCCCTGCAAGAGAAAACGAGAAACAACATGTAACCATTGATGAGTCAAGCAGTAGCAATGACGAAGAACCAAGGTGGCATACACACATAAATTGGATTGAAGAAGAGAACATACGACTTCTTAGCTGTTGGTTACACCGCTTAACTGATCCTATAAAAGGCATCGACATGAAATCAGAATATTACTAAAAAGCTGTGGCCGATGAGTTCAACACCAATGCGCCAACAAATGGACAAAGAGGTCTGTCAAGCAACAAAAGACGCATTGGGGTGATGTGAAGAGAAAGATCACAAAGTTCTATGGAGTACATGGTAGAGTTAAAGCTACCTGGAGCAGTGACATAGCCATGAACTCAGCCCATGTGATATTCGAAAAAGAAAACAAGGACAAACCTTTCACATTGGAGTATATGTGGAGAGAGGTCAAGGAACTGCCTAAATGGTGTAGAATAGTCCAAGAGAAGAGTGGAAATAAGAGGAGTTGGGGGCGACAGAGAGGGCTGGTGCAATGGCGGCGTGGGGATGGACGAGAATTGGGCCCAAAGGAAATGAGAATTGGGGAGAATTGAGGGGCTGCTGATTTCTTTACCACTGTGGGACCCACCTTAATTACTAACAATGTGGTGGTTTCTAAAACTATGGACTCCTAGCTGTGGGTTCAACTTCTATAGACTAGTATGCCAAATACATTGACGATGCCCTTATGTGTAGTTATCATTCTTTATGAATTACAACAAAAGCACAAAATATTATGTGCACTTATCGTTCTCTTTGTCCAGATAATATCATATAAAACCATTAACTTTTTAATCCAGATTTGTAAGGTAGAATCGGAGCAACAGGGACATGTTTATTGACTTATAGATATTAGTATAGATATTAGATTTTTAATCTCTGAGGTCTCCATTTTTGCTGACTCGTTTTAATAAAAAATGATGCTCCAGTGCTTTCTACTGGTAATATAATAGTACTAGTAGAAATGTTCTAAATCGTTCGTTATTAAAGGTAAATTAGTAATTTAATTACTAATGCAGTGATTAAGGGCAACTTTGTCATTTATGTTTTTTCTTGGGCTAGATCGATACATGGTTATGCATTGTACTGGCATCGCTCATATTCCATTAGAAGAGTCAAAAAGTAGGAAAAAATGTGTAGTAACTGCTAAACGATGATTATACCTCTTCGCACCTTTTTTTTTTTCAGAGGATAAGCTCCTCCACGTTTCTACTATACTGCTAACTAGGATAATACTATAAATAGATTTTAACCCTTCGATCAAATGAGATCAAATATACAAATTGCTTTCTACTACCAGCTAGAGAGTACCGTAGTCGGGCTCTTAATTATATTACTCATGTATGCTCTAATCTAATGTTTCTAGCAACAGGCCGGCACTAACATCATTCGATTGATTTCTTTTTTGTTTTGAGGTTGCTACGTGCGCATATACCCCCGCACACTCACTGTGTTGCCAACCAGCACGCGAGCTAGCTTACTCGTGCTCGGCGTGTGCCTCCACTTCAGCACCATTTGATTGATTTCTCTCATTTTCTAATAATTTTTACCAACCTCATACGTTTAAATTTTATTCCGAAATAGTAATATTTTTATTACTCTCTCATTGCTTTCGGCCTTTTAATTGAACCAGATCGTTGAGAGCAAATGTTCCAATTTATTATGGCCGGACAGCCGGTTCGGTCCGACCAGTTCCGAATAACTGTGCTATAAGTTGGTGATTATTGCCAACCGCCTTAACTAAACTTCATCTTGCACTCGGCTGATTCCTGTCAGTCTGTACAAAATGGTTACTCTCATCCAAATTCATCGATCCACGCATTCTCATACCGGCAGCGATCAATCATATAACACAGCAATTGTATAAATCAAAATGCCTTTGCACTTTTGGGCTATAGTGGGAGATAATTTTCATTGTAGGCCACCGAGTGAGCTCATGCAGTGCTGGCTACGCTCATCTGAATGAGGAAGTAAGTCTATATTTCTGTACTCAACCATGAGTCTAATTTTCCTCAACCGCAAAACCAGATATAACATACCCTTAAATATTAAAACCAGATTAATTTACTGATCCCTAAGCGGTTTTGACGGTAGTTTTATCTCTCTGCTAGGTTGCGCAAGGAGGAGGAAGGAGGTCGGCAGGGGTAAGCGGGGAGCTCCTATCGAGCTTGAGCTTGCAGCGGCAGTGGTAGTCTGTGAGGCCGTTAAGCTTAAGTTCACGCGACGATGACTGCAAAAAAGCTTGAGCTCATTTGACGAAGAAGGAGCTCAACCTATAGAATCCATGTGTCGTCGTGGTGCCACATATATAGCAAAGAGTGGAGAGAGTATTGACACGATAGTAGAAGGCGAGGAAGCCATCGATGGCCAAGATTGTCGCCTGACCGACAAGGGCAGGTTAATCTAGAAGATTGAGATGGCAGCGGCGGCCTCTGAGGGCTCCGGGAAAACTAGGACAATGAACATGGTGGCCTTCAATTGCTCCGGGAAGGCTAGGATGGTGGAGGTGGAGGTGAACTATGATGATGGCAGCTATGCAATATGTGGCAGAGGTCAACCCCGCGGCCAGATCCGACCAAACCCCACCTCGATCAAAACTAGCACTGGCAAGGAGGATCTCAAGCTCTATGGCAGTCTCAACGAGCTCAATCCCTACACGTCCAGCTAGCATGCCCAGCTTGTCTGTGTTCACCACACTAGGGAGGAACTCGGCGGCCGTCATGCCGGAGTGCTAGAGCTCAATAGAGTTGTTCCCGATAACTCCTTCGTTCCTAGTCCAATTTGATGGATCGCCGCCTATGCCAATTGCGGGTTTGATCATCGGCCTCTAGTAACTTCATGGTTGTCACTCTCCTCCAGCTCAAGCTCTCCACCTCCATCTCAAAGTGGTTGTGCTGAGTAGCTCAAGAGAAGAGATGGAGAAAGAGAGAGCGTGGAGGGGTCGATGAGGTATAGTCAATGACATATGAGTACCACCATTTTTAAAAGTTCTGCCCTACCAAATTTCTTGCCACAAATATTTATCTCTTATTGGCACCAATCTAAAACAATGTATCAGTTGTACCTTACTAAAATTTATGTTTGTCATTACCAATATTAGGTTAGCATAAGATTAAAACCCTACTCTACTAATATGACAGCTAGAACAATACTTGTTGGGATCACCTGGGGGGTCACTGGCTCACTGCTCACCACGTACAATCTATTGCATTGTAAAGAACAATCAAATAATCAACTACATATGTTAGGACTATCTTATATCTTTAGCTCTATTGGGCTTGTTAGGTTACTTTTCCCATGCATGTTAAACTTACAAGATCCCCCACGGATCCAAACATAGACCCATCCCTGGCCGATATGATTTTAGGTCCCCGCCCAAGTGCACATATATGCCCCCCTCCCCCCAGGGGCATATCCTCATCCCATATGGGAAAATTTCCATCTGTAGCAACCACATAAATATTGAGGGGACTATATATGAAACCAACAAATAAATTTATAGGAGTTAAAATGATCATGCATTGACACTTCACTTCCTTAAAAACTTAGGGATGGATGATTGGTGAGATAGGTGTTCCTTATAATTATAGGGGAGAGGCTATGTGATATATGTGGGAAAAGGAAAAATAGTAAATAAATTCATGGGCATGGTTTTATTCGCAAACAATTGAAATACTATATGCTTTAGAAAAAGAGACGGGTGGAGCGCGTGAAAACAGACATATCATGCCAAAGCGAACCCTCTGGAAGGACAAGATCACAACGCATAGAAGAGCTATAAAAGATGACCCCACAATTAGCACTAGGAGCATCGATGAATTGAGAAACTTCTCTAGCTTTGTCACCCAAGCGCTCAATTTTTTTACTTACCCCTGATCTCTTTTGTTTATACTTAGCCTTCTGTGTTTCCCATGGATCTCCTTCTTCGTTGATTGATATACTATTGCGGTTGATACTAGTGTTATTATTGCTTATAGATACAATTGATTAATGCCATACATCAAAAAGACAAGGTAATTCTATTTTCTCCTTATCAGTTTTTCAACTCAAATTCTTGTTTATTGCAACCAAAAGTTATTATGTATTAGTTTACTAAATCAAATGTTTTCTCTTTTGATAAGATGCGGGTGAAGATCAGGTCGGAGACACAGGAATTTTACAGGAATTTCAAATGCGACGATTTAATTATTGTACGGACCGGAACCATGAAAATTCATGGGTTTCAAACAAGGTTCCATCTACATCATCATGCATGCATCGAGCCAAGGGCTATATCTACCTACAGATATGTAAGTCCCTCTAGTATGTCTTGTCCAAACAGATTCTAATTTGGCAAAGATGCACTCCCTCGTCTAAAAAAAAACCCTCCGCAAATCAAATCTTTTTTTATGGAGGGTTGAATTGTTCCATTTATCTTTCATTTTTTTAATTATTTTTTTCAGATGTAATATTGTACTCTATGTTCAGGTAACAAGTTTCGTGTTTTTACATATATATCGATGTACAACTAAGAGTATTATATATGATTAACCTATTTTACTTGGGTGTTGCTTGTTAGTCTGCTGCTAACATATAAAAGCAATTAAATGTGTAGTAACTGAAAAGGTGGTGAGTCATGGGATAGAGGATATGTGGCACACAAACTATATAGTAGCATACAAAATTAATAAAGTATTAACATACAAAGCTTGTTAGCTATCTGCTAACATACAAGAGTAATAAAGTAGTAAGTACGTGGAGTATAAGTTATATAGCTAGGACCACAACAAACATCACATGATCTATACATGGCAATGCATGTGAACCATGCACTTACTGCAAGTGGCAATCCAGAGTATATGCATGGACAACCTTGGTATTAGGTAGCTAATTACCAAAATAAGATAGCTGCTTGCGTTACACAATTTACAAAAGACATGCTAGAATTTAAAGTAAAATACAAAGAGGTCTAGCAGGAAAGGAGCCGAAAGTTTGCTTAGTTTGCTAGCAAGGGATCAAGTACTTATCTACCATTCCATTGACCCATGCACCTGTCAATTAGTATTGGCTGGAAGCAAGCTAGTATATATATGCGTGACTCATTTATTGTCGTCATGTGTTTAGTATTAGCATGCCTTGACGATGAACGCCTATATTAAAGTAAATAAAAGAAAAACAAATTCCTCCATACATCATGCATGCATCTAGAGCTAACTGTCCATCGATCATCTAGCTAGCTTAGAGATAGATCAGTATGGCACGTCAATTCAGCATAAAGATACATCTGTATGGTATATGAGAAGACAAACATATGGCTGTATATATGGTTCAATTAACAAGCAAATCAAGATAAAACAAAACTACATTGCTTTATTTTGGTTGTCTTTAGCAGAGAGTAGTGTGGAATGCAAGGTTTGGCCTTGTGAGCCCCACATATATTAAAGCTACCCATTTCATTGAAAAAGATACACGCAAACCAAACCCACAAGAAACTAATAAACTTTTTTCTTTCTTCAAATCTCTTTTGTTTTCCTTCTCAACATTATAGATGTCTAGAGAAATCTGACCCTTTTGGGCCTATATAAACCATCCTACCTTGCCTAGCATGTTCATCCTCACATCATATTGTGTTCATCCTCATACCACCAACCAATTAGTGCCAGTAGCGAGTTTCTGCAGTTGTAGTTCAAGTAAGGTGATGCACCTCCTAGCTTATTATTCTTGCACTTACTACTATATATTGGTTTTTGTATTGGTACTGTGAATAGTATTGCTTTGAGAAAAATGTTATTATGTTTGCAATCAAGCTAGCTATCTCTTTCTGTGGGACTGTAAGATCATCTATGATATTTTCATCTTTTTGCTTATTGTTAAACTAGAAAACTAAGAAAAGATAGTAACAAAGTGTATGTGCTTAATATTTAGGTATATCATTCAGAGCAACAAAGGGAAGCAATGGAGCAAACTTTGGATGTACATAGATCGTTGAGGCCACCAATGCCAATGGCTCAACAACAAATGGATGAATTTTGGAGGGACCGACAAAAGGAGATTGAGATGACAAAGGACTTCAGTGAGCACATGATCCCTATGGCCCGCTTGAAGAAGATCATATCTTCTCAAAAGGGTAACATGATGATGACCTTTGACATGCCAGCGTTCTTATCAAAGATGTGTGAGCTCTTTGTACAAGAACTTGCTGTGCGTGCATGGGCATGTGCCCAGTCTCATAACCGATGCATCATACTAGACACGGATATTGCTGAAGCCGTAGCCTCTACTGAGTCTTATGACTTTCTTGTTGATATACTCCACAATCACAGTGTGAAGCAAAAATCCACTCCTTGTTCTTCCACCAAGCGTTGTAGGTTAGTTGTTCAACCTTCTGCATCTCACATTCCCCACCAACATCTGCTGCCACAGTTTGCTCCTACATATACTTCGGCCATCCCTATTACTCCTAGTTTAATGCCATTAATTTCTCAATGCACACCATCCTCTTTTCCATCCTTGCCACAAGAAAAGTTCCCATTGATGGCACCCACACCCATTGTGAATAGATCAATGTTGTTTATCGATAATATAGCAAGGGGTCTGGGCTTACAAGGAAACAATATCAATGCAGTTGCCAACAATAATATCCTAGACAATATTGTTGGTTGTAGTAGCCCTGCGGTTCTTGCAAGTATGATGAATCTTGCTTTACTTGGGCCTTCAGGGGCACCACTAAATCCTCCAAACTCCCAATCCTACAACTGCACAATGGATATAATTAACTCCAATGATGCTTGTGGTTCCAATAATAGTAGCGTAATTATTGCAAATCAAGCAAATATTGCTCCCTCTGGCCATTTTTATCCCATTGCCCTTCAGTCCTCATTCTCGACGTTCTTACATAGTAACAACAATGACACGATTACTGCTATACCGGAGGGTGTAGATATTAGCGACATCATGCATGTTACAAGCGATGTTGATGCTGCTACAAAGGTTTTCAGTGGCCAAGAAGAACAACATGAGAAAGAAACTAACGTTGAGTGGCATCATCAAAATGAGATATATGAAAGTATTGATATAGGAATCATCATTGCTACTACTAGAGATGGTAATAAATGTAGTATTAGCTGGGATGAATTGGGAATGGCTGAAGATTCGTTGCTAGATAATTTTTTGGAGGAGCTTCAAGTAAGAAAGGATGATGTTTCGGACACCAGGATTGCATTCAACAAAGACCCATTCCTTGATGATGTTGTCTTGTCAAATCCAAGCACCAGTAATGGCAACAAGTAAATGAGGTGGCAAGTCTTATTCATCCCCTTTTGTAACAATGAAGTTGTAACATTCCTTCTTGTTTAATATAATGTCTTTTGTTTTGAGAGAAATAAGAGAATTAGAGAATTTATTATATGTTACAATGGAAATTTGAAAAGCATATGCACATGTATGGTGATCCTGAAGATGCGATTTCAGGAAACAACAACGATGACACTAGTCGGTGACGTAGTTGTTCCCTATAGATGAGCTATTTCTACAAGGGAGCTCCTATCACTGTAGCTATAGTCATGCACCCCCATGGTGTGCATGCTGTTGCTGTTGTCGATGTTGACCTGATGCACCTCTGCCTTAGACCCCACTTCCAACTCATTCTCTTGTGACTCCAAAGGCAACATGCTGTTGTCTTTCTCTATCGTCTGTGCCACGCTACTGCTCACTCCCGGGCATGGGCCTAGATTGGGATAAATGTCATTGCCAATAAGAGATGGAGCTCGATTAAGGCAATTTCATCTATTAATTAGAATGTTGAGTCGGTTTGTTAGAGATTTGGTAAGAGACAGCCGTATATGGTCTTATTTGTATTAACTTTAGAAATAATAGACTGAGTTTGTACTCGGCATATAAATATGAACCCCATAGCATTGAAATAAGGGAGCCAATCCAATATAACTTCGGTGCATCGCCATCTTTTTACTTTTCTCGTTTCTAGCGAGTTCTTCGCAAGAGGAAACCCGTCTCAATGGCCTGCGCTATCGGGGCTAACATGTTAGGCTCGATATCACGAGTCATTGCTATCATATCTCTTAGTTAATCTATTCTTAGCTTCTCAATTTAGCTCTATCGGCTGCTGCTCGCTTTAGGGTTTATGCTGGTTTCGGTTAAATTGTCTTGGTAGATTAGATTAGCTAAGGCATCTACCATCCTGAAAAGTGCCTAATTGCTTGATTGTTTAGATTGTATGTTTCTTTTCATACTTTGAGATGCATCATTTCTAGTCGTGCTTAGAACCATGCAAACTAGTCTGCAATTAGACATAATAAGGATAGTATCGGAGTTTCAGCCGATCTTACCTAATATGCATGTTCACTATTTGTTTCATGTATATTCACCACTTATATAGATAGATCATTTTATATAAGCATATCAAGCTTTAGTCGGTATCGGCTAGATTCTTGCACCTTCATGCTTGATTTCTGTTTGATATGTTTTTATGGATCAATTTGTTTATATAAGTTTGTACTAGAGTATTAGCTAGTGCATTATCTTTTTTGCTCTAAATATTGTCACATAAGCTACTTTCATAATATTGTCTTAAATCAATCTATTAAACTCGATAGATAGTATTATAGCCGATTAGGCGTGTTTAGGGTTTATTATTCTTTGATATATCCAGCCCATAGCCGATTTGGTCCAACTCCATCGGCTAAGACCATCAACGATACGCTATCGGCCGATTGGCTATCGGTCGACTAATTCTGCTTTTATTCTTTCTTGTTGATTGCACGATCAAATCAACTAGCACGCCCTTGACACACTTGAGGTTAGCCTTGGACCTACACAGGAGTTAAGCAGACCTCCCAGGCCACCGTGCTTTCACATCAAAACAAGCGCACCGATAAGTAGTACCTCTCATCGCTCATGACCAGCATTTCCCCTTTTTTTTTATAAGAGACCAGTTTTTTCTCCATCGGCAACCCTTGATTCACCCACGTTACATAGGAAGTTAGGTGATGGGAGATTTGCTTGAGATCCTGTGATCAACGACATCGTCTTCCAGGCTGACGTCCCTCGTTGTCCTCAACTCGGTCAGCCTCGTCCACCATAACCTCCCTGGCATCCTCCCCGTGGCCAGTCAGATACAGCCTCAATGACTGACGTCTTGACCAGTTTGCTTGTCTTAGTAGTAGGGTCCATAGGGGTCGATGTTTGTATTCCATCCTCACAATTCAGCATGGGAATCTTTCTCCGCGTCATGTATAGATGCTATGCCACTTGTGCTTCTCGTATGTTGATCATGTTATTGCCTATGGGCTTTTGCACAACTTGGGTACCATATAGATTCATATGGGGCACTTTATAGTAGATATTATGGTTTTGATGATCAATATCCTAAACCAAGCGACATCACACGACTTGGTTTTGGTTTTTCATGCGAATTTGGTGAACATTTTGCTATCTCAATCTGTAATTTTTATATATCCCCTTAAACTGAACCCTGAACCATTGAGTTAGGGTGCAGCACCTCTTAATTCTCTTGCCACCAATTGCAAAGCTAAAGACATACATTAACTTACAGTCATATAGTGGACAAAAGCTGCAATTTTTCTAATAAAAGTGTTTGCTATTTGTTGTAGCTTTGTGAAACATCTAGCTAAAAGTTGTAGAAAACAATAATTTTAACAATATGTTTGTAGTTTTATGAAATTTACTCTTTATTTGACTCATTTATGCTCTAAATCTAAAGTTTCTACCAACATGCACATTACTTCTAAGTACTAACATCACATCATTCGATTGGTTTCTGTATAAACCAATGATTGCGTACTACTCTTAGGCCCTCTTAAACTTATTGGCTTGAACTTTTAAGCTAAAGTTTTAGCTTATAAGATTTACTAGATGTTATCCAGTGTGTTACTGCAGGATAGCTACACATATAAAAAATTAAAAATTTTCCGCTACAGAAAAGAATAAAGCAAAGCGCAATTTTGTCGACGTTTGCGATCGCGACTACGGTATTTGGATGGTATGGGGATCGTTGGTACTAGGGTATATGCGAGATTGAGGTAAAAGAGATAGAGATAGAGATTTTTATACAGGTTCGAGCCTCTTATCTGATAGGTACTAGCCCTACATCCTATTGGCCAAAGCTGGTGTTGCTCTTTATTCATCTGGATCACACAAATACAATATTTGAGACAACCTATTTAGCTGTCGTCGACTTGGCGGCTAGATAACCAACTCGTAGTTGATGACAGGGTAGTCTTCCTCGAATCTGTACTCGGCGAGATCAGAGATAGTGCTAGATCCCTCTTGCTGGTTTCCGTAGGCACCGGATGGGGTATAGCTAGACTAATCTCCAATGTCGAGATCTAACGGCGTGTGTTGGCTTGTGGCTTTGTGGCTTCGTAGATTATGGTGGGTGTATCCCCTCTCCACCTAGGGGGCTTGTATTTATACCCATAGGTGCCCCCTTGTCCAAGTAAAACTAGGGAAACCAATATGGATACAATCTGATTAGTCCGTCGTTTCCATATAGAACTCTACTCGTCCTTCCTTATCCGGAACTCCTTCTATACACGAGGTTTGTTTCCATATAAGACATGGTATGTGGTGGGCCCTGCCGAGCTTAGTTGATTACTATTAGGTATGTGGTATCCATAATCCTGACAAATTTGTAGTTAAAAAATTGAATTAAGATTTTAATGTGTTAGCCTATCAATTTTCTATATACCAAAATCAATAAACAGTGCCAACTACATAGGCTTGCAAGAGAAAGAACAAATTCCACATAACCAAGCAGACAACAAAGGTCAAATACACTAAGGATCTAGTCAAAAAATAAAATAAAATAAAATAAAATAAGCATCATATGAAAACGATGAAAGTGCATACATATAATTATTAGTGCCATGCATATTAATCCCTGGAAAAATATATACTGCCATAACAAATTTAAGGTATTACATTAAACATAAAATTAATTAAAGACTAATGTACATGAGTAAATGGCTCTTTGTTGATGGATGAAATGGTTGACTCCTTCAACCTTGTTGCAATTATCATTCAACCATATAATTCTCTACAGAATAATCGATGAAACATGAATAATTTCTTTTAACAGAAAATAATGTTTCAAGACGTGTGAGCAAGCAAGCTAACCTGTTAATTAATGGCAATCCATAACGGGGAAACGCTGACCATGGCAGGGACCTAGCTAGTACACAGTAAGCAAATGTTTGGACACAAAAGGAAATCAACTGAAGCATGCCAATGCAAAACAATCTATATATTCTACGCATGTCTGTGAAGTTAATTGAAGATTCAAGGCAATATATGGAGTCAGGCGACTGACTTGAGTTTATATGGTGTTGTTGAGGTTAAGTAATACATGTTTAAATGCCGTGAATAATTTCAGAAGAAGATTAATGGGAAGAAAACAGTAAAGAGAATACAAATCACCGGATGGACTGTACAATTGTACTTAAAAGATGATCCATGCATGAAGATATATTTAAGTTGAAGTGCCATAATTGTTCATCAAAACGTACCAAAAATTAGAGAGCAAAGGGACGCGGCTTGTCTGCTCCCCCCGTGTGCTCCCATCCGTACTCCCGTATATGTGGCAACATCTCCATCGTTACTATCCTTTTACTGTTGGCCCACGTAACCGATTACAAACATAAATATTTTTCCATTGTAATATAATTATGTAAGATTTTGTTGTAAAGATTTAATTGCAATGAACATAATGGTATAATCGGATTGTAGATCCGATAAATAATTTGAAAGAAAATTTTATAAGAAGAGAAAAAAGCATGCATACTTAACACTCTTATGCTTTTATAAGAAGAAAATTTAAGAACTAATCATGTATATTTCACTCTCTTGGAAAAGTTTGAGATGAAGACGGGGAGTAGTTTGTAATCCGTACATGACTACTCTGCTTTTCCACCTCTTCTGCCTCCTATCATGCATTCATGCGAGCACGCCACCTTTCCCTCTCTCTCTCCCTCCCTCCCTCCCTCTCCCCTCTTCTTCCCCTTCCATTCCCGCAAACTTCGCCAATCTGCAACCCAGCCAGGCTCCACACGATTTCGCGAAGAAACCGAAATCCACTCGGTTTTCCTGCGGTAGAATTGGAATATGGAAGAGGGATTCGTGGAATCAGGATCCTTCTCCCGCTCCTCCTCCGTAAGTGCGTCCGGAATGATATCTCAGAACAGGGAAACCATCTCTTTGCTTGGTCTTGTTTGATTGTTCTTGGGAGGTTTCGTTACCCTCGATCTCGGTTTCTTGCAGGGTGGTTTCGAGGAATGGATGGCGCTGGTGAGGAAACGCAATGGGAGTGGGACGCCCTCCTCGTCGTCTCCGCAGCAGCCCAGGCCTGGTGGATTTGCTGCCCAATCTTCAGTCAGGTATATATCATTTGTCTCCCGTTGATGTATTAACGATGAAAGATTTGCATCTCCGTTGTACTTTCGTTTTCCATGTCTGACCCTTACATGGATATAGATTGTACTATTAGATTAGCATGATTCGTATTGTGATATTTTTTTTTTTGTAATTGTGTTTAGATTATCACCAATTCACCATATCAGAGAAAATGAACAAGATACTTGTTTATAGATGTACTAAAGCATGATTTCTGCTCATTCATTGTAGAAGGATACAGTGACATGATTTCAACTGTGGCATTATGGGCACGATGTTCTTAGATTGCCTCATTGGATGAGGTTCTTGATAAAGCTCATATCATTCAGTATCTGCTAATTAATATGGTTTCTGTGCATTATATTTTTCAGTTCAGAGGGACTAGAACTTGGTCACCCTTATAGCGATGCGATTGACTATAGCTTATCATACCAACTACCAACAACAAGCTTATGGGATAGGCTTGGGAGGGTTACTATGATGGACATCGAGTCAAGTGACTTCAACTGGAGCTCTCTCTCTTCACTGCACCATACAAAACATACTGATACTAGTACAGAACCCTACGAGGATGACACCAGCAGAAGTTTTGAGGTCTATTGTTTTCACTTGTATCTTTTACAGATTATGTTTTGCATTGTTGGAAAATGTTGTCAATACTAGTTATAATATCTTTTTTTTTTTTAGAAAACAACGGCAGGAGCTCTGCCGGAATTTGATTAGAGATATAAAAACATAGTTATACTGTCATTTCCCAACAAAATTTTATTACCATATACTTTTATCTGTTTTCGAATTCCATTACAAAGTGTACATCTTTGCAACTGCATCGTAGATATGTATCTATCAGCATAAGCCTAAAGGCCAGTGCATTATCCTGCGAGAGATTTCATGTCCATTAGCATTCCCCTTCATATGAATGTTCAAAATAAATATAAATTTTGTTTATTTGTCATGTCTCTAGCTCATTTTCTACATGTATCTCTCTTCATAGGTTACAGTAAATTCTGGAGGAGTTGTTTTCATTGCATTATTCAAAACATCTGAATATGATGACCTTCCTTCCAAGGAGACTGCAGCGGTCATTAAAATAGCGCCTTCAAGGATGGCCACTCAATCAGAACGCTTTGGCTATGAACTTGCGAAATGGCTTGGAGTGAGGACTCCTCAGGTGAACACCTACTTTGCTTGCTGGAATTCTGATTAACCATAAAAATATTACATTGCACTACTCTGTTGGCCAATGCAGGGCAGAGTGATTCACAACTTCTCATCTGAATGGCATCAAATGAAGGATGCAGTTGAGAACGCTCGGGATGCAGCGATATCTTCTTGTGATGAACTCGAGGAAATGATTTGCACTGAGATGCTAGAGGCGCTCGAATTGAGCCGATGCTTATTCCTAATGAAGTATACACATCAAGCTACCAGTAATGTACATGACGGAAATGGTCCTTCCTTAACATGAAAGAATTTTTGTGCTGTTTTGCTGTTTTGCAGTTATGTACATGGCTCCCCTCTGCTAGAGAACACAATGCCATTTGATTCACATGATTCTGCTGAAAAAACTGCTGAAGCTTTAGGAAGGGTCTTGATACTGGACCTTGTACTGAGAAATGAAGACAGGTTGCGATGCCGCCCCCTTGGTTGGCGAGGAAATTACGCAAATTTACTTGTTGCCGACAGGAATGCTTATGCAAACCTCGATTCATTAGATGATGTTTATGATTCTGCAATCATTCGTTACAAGCCAGAGATCATCAGAAGCCCTCAGAATCGGAAGCCGAGAAGAGCAGTTTCAATAAGTGGCAGTATTGGCTCAGATACATCTGATCTCATGTTGCCGGACAATCCTAGTCAGCCTGAGATTTCCAGCTTTCACATCATAGCCATTGATTCAGGTGTTCCACGCAGACCGCCTGCTTGCAAACGGGCAAAAGATCAAGAGAGCTATCCAAAGCTTGTGGAACTTACACTCAACAATTGGGATTACTCTTCTAACCTTTTGTTTGAACTGTCATTTGGAAAACTCGGTATCCCAGGACCTGAAGAATTTGATGTGTCATCTGATCTTAGTTACCATTCTCCTCTGTCCGAAAGTGATATGGTAGCTGCGGTGAATTCCTTCCGAGGAGGTTTTCGTAGTGCTTTGAGGGACCTTCAACGATTCCACATTTTCCTCGTCACACTTTACCAGAAGCTGGATGGCCTATTGAAAATCTTTTTCAATCTTATGTATAAAGTATTAAATGAATATGACAGGGAAGACGCTGGTTCATCTGATTCACCGTGTTCCACAGAGACACACATGGATTCAAATGATTCTGAAGTTCCGAAGCATATGCGTAGGCCTTCCCGTACTTTATCCCGTGACAATTTTGACCTATCATCTCCTTCCAGTCGAGAGAGCTTTATGATTAAGAATTTCAAAGGAAGCAGTGATGCTTCCCGTGGATTGCGGCTGACAATGAAACTACGGGATTTTAATAAGTATGCTAAGGTTAACACCTTTTGGAGTGCACATTTGAAATTTCATTTTCTTAAAATATTACATGAGCGCCTGTCTAATGTCTAGTTTTTTCTTCACACTTTTGATGATCGAAAATTTTTATGCTGTCATATCAGATGGGAAGATATAAAAGATGTCAAATAGGTCATCCTGAAAATAGCAAACTGGATGAAACCAAATACCTGTCAGTAAATGGTGTCAGCATCTTTTTTTAAAAATGAAATGGTTTCAATATTTGGAACACTAGTTTGATGCTAATTGAACATTTAATTTGCAATACTTACAGATCAGTTCTCGACAATTATTTCCATAATGAAGATTTTATGAAGATTACCTCTAGTTTTTTGAAACTTCATCAACTGATTCTATTCATCATGGTATAAAATATTTACAGGCAGACGGTGAATTATGCAAAGAAATAGAACAATGGAATGACATGCTCAGGACTGAAGTTGTGAAATTGTGTCAGGACAACAGTTTTAACACAGGTTTCTTTGAAGGAATAGATAATAGCATTGCAGTTGATGCTTATGAATTGAAGGTAATCCTAAAGTGCCCATCTTTCAAGCAACTAACTATACATCGCAGTAATGGAAAATAACAGGAAATTTTGCTTACAGGTTCGACTTGAGCACATTCTTGAGAGGATATCATTGATTTCTGATGCTGCAAGCACCGAGCGTCCTTCTCAGATCACGGATTATTTGTATATTGGTGGTGCTCTAGCTGCTCGGTCAACATATACACTTAAACACCTTGGCATAACCCATGTTTTATGCTTGTGCGCAAATGAAATTGGGCAAGCAGAATCTCAGCAGCCTGATCATTTCGACTATCGGAACTTCTCAGTAAGTATACCTGAGAAAGTTTGAGGAAAAACTTCTAGAGCTTCGGACTAATTGTTTTGTTTCCTTGCAATGCTTCATTGTTTCGTTTCTGTAGATTAACGATGATGAAAATGCAGACATCAGTGATGTCTTCCAAGATGCTTCAGATTTCATTGATTATGTTCAACACCTACATGGCAAAGTACTCGTCCATTGTTTTGAAGGAAAAAGTCGGAGCACAACTGTTGTTCTTGCTTACCTGATGCTGAGAAAGTAAGGCTGCATAATAGTAACTTTGTTATGCCTTCGTTCTTGAAATTATAGTTATTGTATTACTTTCAAGAAACTCGATAGTATACTATTTATATTTCCTTTATGGGTGAATGCCACATATAATTTTTTTTACTGCTCAATGAGACTTCTTGACCTGACCACTGTTTCATGCCCAGAAAATTCACTCTTCTGGAAGCATGGAACATGCTAAAGAAGGTGCACCGACGAGCGCACCCAAACGACGGCTTCGCCAAGGTCTTGTTGGATCTTGACAAGAAACTGCATGGTAAAATCTCCATGGAGTGGCACCACAGGAGGCCTGCAATGAAGGTGTGCCCCATCTGCGGCAAGAACGCTGGGCTCAGCAGCAGTTCACTGAAGCTCCACCTGCAGAAGGCGCACCGGAAGATATCGTCGGGGAGTGTCGACACCGCCATGACGCTGGAGATCCAGAAGGCGGTGGAGGCGATCAAGGCTGGGCGTGGCGGCGGCGACAGCCCGACGCATAACGCTGAGAAGGTTACTTCCTGAACTCTTTGTGATGCTAGGATTGGTGATGTTCGCTGAGCCACAGCTTGCATCACATCCTGCATCTCCCAGATCATGCGGCAATGTGTTACTCCACTTTATGAGCAAACTGTACTACACCTGAAATTTTGACCAAATTACATATATCTAGAATACGATTTGTGCAGTGAGATGTCAAATTAGAGATGATTAGCATGATTCCGAAAGATTTTTCGCTTTTATCTCGTTCACCCGCACAAGTTCCCTTTTGTGGCTGAGTAAAAGAGCCTGTCTTAATTTCAGCGTTGTATAATTTTGGTCCATGGTTCTGAGCAAAATGGCCTGTACAACAATAGTGATTCAGGTCTGGCTTGGCCATGGGCCTGATGTAGGCATGTAGCCACAACACTGGCAGTTCAGTAGCTTAACATGTTGGGACAGTTTATTCATCTCTGGAAACATAATTGTAGCAGTACTATCACTCAAGTGAAGAAATGCACAAGATGAATCTTATCAGTGAAGTGAAACGTGTGTATTCTGAAACTGAAGTTTGCACCACTGAACCGGTGAACCCTTCAGAATTACAATGTACACAAAGGAATAGAAGCTTTTACTCAACAAAAAGTACAAAAAACTGCACATCCTTGGTTAAAAGAACAAACAAAAAGCAAGCCCTTTTGTGGTGGAATGTTAAATTTCTGTTGTTATAAACCATATTATACAACCATAATCAGATCTGCATCAAAGATCAACACCATTAGTGAACTGACAACTCCTCAAAACTAATCCTGTACAAGCCATGATAGGAATCATCTCCAATTCTCCATCGGGGCTTCAAGGTATAACAGCTTTCCTGTACAACTCATCCTTGCCATCAGCAGGTGAATACTTCATAAGCATCATCCCGTTAGACGCTGTTTCTGCAGAGCTTAATACATGCGCTGCATTTCGATACCACGGTTGCAAATGAGGATCAAGAGAAGGTGAGTTTGGGAGCATCACTGAACCCCAGTCTCTCTGCCCAACCTTCGTTTCACATATTCTTCGTCGTACCAAAAGCCCAGATACATCTTCTCTCCTAATCTCTGTCATGGTTCGTGCGATTGCCATGCACAGGAGAAGCGCAAAAACTGCATCCTCTTCAGGTAAGAATTCTACCACAAGTAGTTTCCAGTTGAGGAGCATAGTTGCTCTGTCACCTTGATGATCAGGTGATGTACGAACTAGGGTAAGGTATTCCTCCTCATCATTGCGGTCATTTAATGTGCTTTCCTTGTTTATTCTGTAGTTCAATCTCCTCCCTACAAGAAGCCTTGCCTGGTAATATGGTTCATTGCAATGCAGTTAGAATGAAAGCCAAGATACTCCATTCTAAATACAATTCCACACAGAATGCAGAGACGGAGGAGCTTATGACATCATACCTCTTCTCCTGAGCTTTCATTTCGAAGATGAAAGTTTAAGTCGTCTCCCAACTTTACCGTCAGTACATCTCCTGTTGAAAAGTGCCAAACCACCTTGTTGTCCTGTTGATCTTTTTCTGGGGTTGCTGTTCCCACCACCTTCTCTGCACCACAAAGTGAAAGCAATAAGCATCTGCCCTTAAGACAAGATATGATATGTACCAAACCAGAACCAATTATTTTGCATACTGAAGTTACCAGGAGCATAACCGATGGAGCTTGCATTTGCAATGTATGACCATGAACCCTCTCTAATCTCAATGATTCTGTCCTCCCATTTCACTGCTATGGGAGTTTCAGCACCTCTCCGCCAAAACCCTCTGCCTATTCTACACAAGTTGCAGCTAAGTTCAGCGGAAGCATATTAAGATATAGAAGAAAACATCATTCCCCTCCAAAGATTAAGCATGCCAGTGTCAAAATTCAGCATATGATCTCAACTTGATATAAACGGAAAATATTTAAGTCTGGTTTGCATGG
Organism: Oryza glaberrima; assembly: GCF_000147395.1. Classification (NCBI taxonomy): domain Eukaryota; kingdom Viridiplantae; phylum Streptophyta; class Magnoliopsida; order Poales; family Poaceae; genus Oryza; species Oryza glaberrima. Next base: position 12,802,774 of record NC_068326.1, read on the forward strand.
TTCATTTGGATATGATATAAATCAAAGATCATTTTGGGAATGCGGTAATTGCTAGCATGAACTCAAATGAACAAACAAAACGCTTATTATCACTACTATGTAAAAGCAACCTAGTAGTGGTAGTGAGCCTATCATCCCAGCATCACCTCTTGAGTCAGTACGATCTTTGTGGACAACTGGTCATTTACAGATGTGGTTTGTAATACTATTATTTGTTTTATATACATTTTTATGTTTATAATTTATGATATATTTATTTGAAACCTGTTGCAATGCATGGGATAGTCCACCAAGAAAAACTTCAGCAGTAGAACCTGAAGGTGTATCAAATGCATTTTACTGGCACATTTTCCTGAACAGTACCTCATCCGAATGACAAAACATTCTTTCCCACTATGATCAAGCACTGTGCGAGTCAGCCATCGTCCTTCTTGTGGACGGTAACCTTTTGTCCGCAATATGACATCAGAAATCATAGCCCCACCATCATCGGTGACTCGGTCAGGTACGCACTTCAACAAGTATGGAGCTTGAACTGGAGGGGTGATTGATGCCATTGCTTTCATCCTAACATCAAGCTCCTCTGTAAGCGTGAGGGATTTCTCATGCAACATATCACTCCATGAGAATGAGATGTTCTTGATGAGCTTGCTGTTCCTGAAGCACCCACTTGTGCTGCGTCTGACCTCAACGATGAGGCCTCTTGTTGAAAACTCACAATATAGGTGCCATTTTTTTTGCCAGTTTTTGCAGGATAAATTGAACAGTGGTTTGTTGAGCTTTAGTGACCTGTAACATCTCTGTGTTCGCAAACGTAGGAATTCCTTACTGGTGTGTTCACTGTCAAATTCTCCTTTCAGGAACACATATACCTGCAATCAAGAATAATTTATATCATATTACCAATATATAAGGAATATAGTAGTTACGATAGAAAGACAAAACATTTTGTGAGAATTCCCTTGCATGATCATATAATGAATTTAGAAGGAAAACTTCATTTTACTCTTAAGGAGGTACACTATGTCTTATTTAGAATTTTCAATTTTCAGTGGGTGTGTGAGCTGAAGTTAGCATCAAACCATTTGTAAGAAGTTTGAGACTTTCAGGCTGTTTCTGATATGTATATTTTTTTAAGCAATGAAAACTACAAAAGGGTGTTTGTGTTTTCCTCAAAGAGTATCCCACGATTATAAAGCAGTTGCAATTGCTAATGGCTAGAGGGAAATAAACTCATCAAGTGGTTGAAAAAGTCTGCACTAGTCTTGTATAAGGATAGCATAGAAGCACATCTAATATCAATTTTGAGTGTGGAAATTGTAGTTATAGAACCTTTTGGTCAGATATTATATCGATGTTAAAATCATTATATCTGGTACAAGGCTTGATGGCCACAACAAAGTAAATAAATGAACATGATTAGCCAGTTACCCTGTACACCAACTACTTGAGGAATCAACAATAGGAAATCTTAGCCTTGGATATACCTCCATAATGAACCTAGGTTGCAGCCCTTTGTACAGTCGATTGGCATCCTCTTCTGATGCTGCTGTCTCCCAATAGAATGCTTCTCTCGCTGCATCAACTTCTGCTTTATCAATCTCCGATCCAGCCGTATCATATGGTTCATCGTATGCCTCCTCCCACAATACCCTTGTTCTGTCCACCATGTCTTCACTCACCACTTCCCCATAACCCACAACTATTTTTGCAACATTGTCCTTGATGGCCATCGCTGCCATGTCTGCATCATAGCTCACCGGGAAACTCTGCGAAGGATACATAATAACAGTCTCAATTAAAACATCCATAATGCATTGTTTTGCTTCATAGGATGCCATGCCTATGCATACCTGGTGAGCGAGCCACATTAGCAGTATGTCCAGGCTAGGCACCAGCCGCGTGTTTCCTTGGGTTGTACTCACAATTTTCTTGATAAGTTCAAGGAAACGCATGTATCTCCGCCTAGCAGCAACATGATAGACACCTTCTGAGATGAAGGGTGAGGCAAAGCGGGCTGCTAGGCCAGTATATCTTTGAACCATTTCGATAATTTCATCAGCAGATTTGTCATTACTACTGTTTCCTTCAGTTTCATTATCTTCGAGATCAAATGGCTCCGATGGATAGTGTGCAACCCAGACCTCCTGACAGTGGTCAGCGGCATATTCTTCATTATCAGCATCAAGGATCGACGGACGGTTGATGAGGCGTCCAAACCTTGATGCACAGTAAGCAGCATAGCTCTCCTGGGGAACAAGAGAAAACTTGAGATGGCACATTTCATGCGAAAGTTTCATGAGCCACAATCACAGTACAAGTGGTATATCTGAATTTCCAAAATTGTGGGACTTTTTATACAGAAATGATGTACAATTCAGAGATTTATCTAGAATTTCCGTAAGAGTAAGCACGGTAGTCTGTACGGTGAATATACCATTACTGAATTTTTCTCAATACGGTCTTTCAAGATCACAATTAGTAAATGACATTGAGCACAAACACTATATATTGATTAAACAAGGTTAGCTTCTCAGTTGAGAAGATATCTCCACGGAATCGAGCATTTAGTCCCCCAAAGATCTGACGCATTTACTAAAGCGACCAAGGTGGCAGGTAAAGCTCTCACATGGTGGAAGCAGTGGCAGAGCCAGACGAGCCGCACGTCTGGCGGCGGCACCAGCATCGGCGCCTCCCCTCCCGCCCCCTCCGCCGCCACGAGCGGCATCCACAGCTCCTCGTACCTCCGCACGGACCGCGGCCCCACCACCCCAGCTCCACCCCGCTCCCCGTCCCTGGAGCGGAGGAGCGCGAGCAGCCGGCGCGCGGCCGCCGCGAGGTCGACGGAGAAGGAGAACGCGGGCCCCGCCGCCTCCCGCTCCCGCCCGCCGGGGCCGGACATCGCCGCGGAAGGTGGTGGCGAGGCGTGGGCGTGGCGTGGCGCGTCGCAGCTCTGCAGGTGCTATGCGGTGGCGGTGGGCGCGCGGCGCGGCCGCTAGTGCGGAGCGGTTGGTCAAAAGCGTTAAGAGAGACAGCAGGTGCGTGTACGGGGTACACGACGGCAAGGGGGATGAATTATTGGTGTTGCTTTTTGATGGGACGGATCGGGAGAGACGACCATCGATCTGGTACGAGACGTACAGTACGTGCCGGAGAATGATTTGATTAGGCAAGAGGCGGGCGGACGTCGCTCGGTCGGTATCGTTGGTGTTTTGACTTGTTTTGGAGCGTACTTTCCGGCGCGGCCACAAATCGGACACTCCCCCAATGCTGCGTGTATAGATGGCCAAACGAGCCGTCCGGTCCGGTAAGACCGGGCCTTGGATCTAGGTCAGTCGGACCGATCAGACCTATACATCAGATCATGCCGTCATAACCTATAGGCTGCACAAACAGTCTAGACACGGTCTAATAGGACTCGGATCGTGTCGGACCGGCCCGAAGGCATGATAGCACATTTTGTTTCTCCATAGAATAAGTCTATTTCTTATCCTTTAACTCTTTGGGTTGTGTCTTATATGACTGAAAAATAAGTCTATTTTGTATTCCTCCTCTCTGTGGGCCTTGCCTTACATGGCTGACTAAGTCTATTTTAGGTCCCTCCACTACTTTTCTTCTACCGTGTCATGCCGGGCCAGCCCACCACGCCAAGGTATCGGCCCAGGCACGGCCCAACTGTCGGGCCGTGCCGGCATGGGCCCGACACCAATCGGGTCGTGCCATGCTTGGGCCTTGCTGTCGGGCCTCAGGCCTTCTGGCCATCTATAACAGCATTTGTCATCTCTCTTTCGTTGTTGATTGGTTGGTGCATGGTTGGATGGCACTAACTAACCAACAACGATTCAAGATGTCGTAACTTTTTGGTTCAAACTCCGATTCGATTCGTTCTTTATTCTAAATTCTTCTGAAATCAAGATCTACCTCCTAATTCCATTTGTTGTTTCATTTGATGTTATTTAGCTAGCTTTCCTTTTGTTTATTTGTTTCTTGTTTGCGATCGTGTAGATGTTGGAGCAAAGGAGTTGTTCGTTGCAAAAGACGCAGTGCAAGCACAGTACTTGGATGCAAGGCAAGTGCACCCTTTGAACATATTGAACCCAATTTATAAAATATTTTTTTTGATCCTTTATTATTTTATTTAGAAATTATAGATGGGCAGTGTGATCTAATTGTTATAATATTCCATCTTTGATAATTATTGATTCCCTATGATATTTTGTCGCCCTTGTCTTTGTGAGTTGAACATTGGTTCAACTCCACGTAGAGTAGTTATGTTTAGTCCCGCTCAAGGTTGTTTTACAAGCAAAATATAATTTTGATTAATCATATACTTACAATTAATCTTAGATGAATTGTGTGGGTATGTGCAATCTTTCCGGTAGCATGTGTGGCACCGTGTAATAAACGACGGGTAGATAAAATGATTTGGACCAGGGTGATGGGTGGTTCTGTGTGAACCTAGTTAGGTGATAATGTATCTATGTGATCATTATCGGGTATGGTCTCTGTGTGAGCCTACTGTCAAGCTGTGTGCTATTTAGTTGCTCAAAGGATCAACTCCTTGTCCTTAAGCTACTACCCTATGTTGTGCCCTATTGTAGTTTTGGCAAGTTGCTCTGGTCAATTAAGTACTTTACTTCATAAGCCATTGATCTGAGCCTAACGTGCAGCCACATGTCCTAATGGGAAGGACTTGGCCCAGTAAAATTCCGAGTCTTAGCACTGTTGGCCCAGGTGGCTAGATGATAGGTGTTAAGGTTAGCCGTAGGTACTTTCTTGTCTATGTGAGGGAAAGTTTCTCATGCGGGAAGGTAGTGTTGAGGTGGAGTTTCTAAAAAGCCTTGTGTTGACGGTCGTTATAGACCAATGTCGACCGTCAATATAACTAAAATAAAGGAGAACTAGCTATGCTTGCAATGCAAATTTGTTTTGGAATAATCTATTTCCACTTGTACTTGGATTCTATTTGTTTGTAGAGAAAGATACATAATATGGAGGAGAATCGACAGCAAAACACTCGAACAATCAGTCAGACGCTGTCAAGAATCAGACTTGTGAATAAATGGGCCAGGAACTCAGAATTGAAACTATCAAATAGGCCCATAATTCACTGATTTGGATTGAGGAGCCCAAGAGGAGACGACCTGCTGAAGAGGGGGCTGGTTGGGCCAGCCCATGGTTTGGCCGAACACCCCTTAGCACCGCCTGGATGCAGGGCTTCGGATGGACGGTGGAGATCAACTCCCAATGGCGGTTGAGGGGTATTACCGACCTTTCCAACCGTCACAACCATCATTGGGAGGCTATATAAAGGGTGTTCATCCTCCACTCCTTCACACACTAAGCAAGCTCAAGATATCTCTCTACACTTTAGGTTAGTATTCTAGTGCTAAGTGGAGTAGAATAGAATAGCTCTCGGAGTCCTCGGAGTCTTCGGAGGAATTCGGGTATGGCTCTAGTAGCTTTTCTTATTTCTTTTGTAAGACATTCAAAAGTAATGAAATGTTATTTTTTACATACTCTTGGTACTTTAGTTTAACCGAGTATCGGATTTACTTTATATTTGTATCGGTACAGTCGTGTAGTTAGCTTACCAGAGAGGTGGAGTGGTGTGGGTTTAGTGTCCGATTATATGGTTGCTCTATGTCATCTCGGGGGTTGTAGAGTACTATATTAATAATGTAGATGTGGTATCTAGATTATTAAGTATCATTATCTGGACATATATGCTATGGGTTAGTTGAGGTGGGTCGCTGATGGTGACAGCTCAGTACGGGTATTCCCAAGGCGCTTGCATAACACCTTCGTGCAATGCTCCATCATGTGAAGCTTTGGTTTGGCAGCCAATCGTTTGCTACAGCGCAGCGTGCTGCCATCCGGTGGTTGCACCCTGCCCCTTGGGCGTGGACGTCCGGTGCCTGGACTGTCGATGTGATGTCGACTGGTTGAGCCAGGATTGGCGGCGGTAGGATGGTGAAGAGGCTCGAGATGATATTGGATTGCGTAGTATTATCACATGGCTGAGGTGGATCGACTAGCGCGTCTAGTGCCACTAGCGTGTCAACTGTTGTTGGTATCAGTACCGATCAACTGGCGCTTGCACCTCTTGAGCCAGCTCTAACACTACTAGAAAAAACATTTTTCCCGACGTGGGGGTCTTTTTTTGGTAGGCGGATATGACCCTTGGAGCCAAATGAGCGCCTAAAAAATATAAATTGGGGTGAAGTTCGCTGTCCGCCTACGATTTGCAGGCGAACCTTATGTGGTCTGCCTGCAAAAATCGTACGTACCAAAAAATATATCTTAACTCCTTGTCTGCTCCTCCACCCCCTCCCCACCACTCATTTCCCTCTCAACTCTCTCTCTCTCTCTCCCTCAACACTTCTCCTCCACCCCTTCTCCACCGGGCCCGTCCCCCTCCCCTCCCCTCCCCCCTCCCTTCCTCCCCGCCAGAGGGGAAGCGACTGCGGCGGCGACGTCGGCGCGGACGGGCCGACGGCAGCGGTGGCTCCCCCTCTCTCCCTCCTCGCTCCTAGATCCAGCCAGAGGGAGGCCGGGGGACGGCGGCAGTGGCGAGGCGCGGGGCCAACCACGGCACGGGGCAGCGACAACAACGCGCGGGGCGGCAGCGGTGGCTCCCGGCGCGGCTGCCCTCCCCTCCCCTTCCAGATCCGACCGGAGGGAGGTCAGGGGTGGACGGCGGCGGCGAGGCGCGGGGCTGGCCACGGCGGCTCCCAGCGCGTCTCCCCTCCCCTCCCCTCCCAGATCTGGCCGGAGGGAGGCCAGGGAGGGCGACGGCAGCGAGGCGCGGGGCCGGCGGGGCGCAATTTTTTTTCGTCCAGAGGATTTTCGCAGGCGGGCCATTGCGCCGCCTACGAAAATCATCGATTTTCACAGTCGTTAGTCTATAGGCAGTCCTTCCTCCCGCTTAGAAAAACTACTTTTGGTCACCTGCAAAAATGTTTTTTCTAGTAGTGTAAGTACCGTGTTGCTTGGCCTCCCTGCCCTTTTGAAGGAGCGCCGGCCCATGGCATCGACCGTTCCCTAAACGATGGCAACTCCAGTGACGAAACCAGACTCCAATCGCCGGCCGCCACCCCTGCCACCTCTAGCTTGGATAAGGTAGCCTCCACTTCTTCGATCGACGCCTGGCCGATGCAAAGCGCTCCCTTAAGAAGGTCGAATACTTGTCGTGTCGAAACTATCCACACGGGCCAGGCTTCATTCACTTGGTGTCAAGACTCAAGAGCGCAGTTAGGGTGTGCTCCGGCGAGGAAAGCTACGAGGCTTCCGTACCGTTTTGTGTTAGAATAAAGCCTGGTAGCTTGCAAGATGGGGCACACATTGAGGCCCACCAAAGATCCCCTTACCAATAACGCGGTGACTCTTGGAAGGAACAGGGAAGGAAACAGCAAAGTCGAAACATGGAACCGCATACGAGCAAATTTTAGTCAAATTTGACTAAAATATGTGAAAATTTAAAGTGACTGAAATATAGCAATCCTGTTATAGGATATATGAAAGCTCACATATGCCATGGAGAAATTTTACAATCCTGTAAAAAAAAGTATCTCGAGGTACCTAAATTTTACACTATAAATTTTTGGTACCTCAAAGATACCTATTATCTAGAAGAGTTTTACAGTAGAAAATGTGATACCCCGGTGTCTTCTCAATAAAATTACCCTGTGCCAAGAATAGGTAATTCTGGCGAATGTCTCCAAATCAAGTACAATTAGCCGAGACTATAATGCCTCTCATATCATTTTAACCAGGAATAGAGTACTTGCTACCAGTACAAACCATCGAAAAAACAACACTTGCAAAGTCAGTTAATTCGGCGGTAAGCGTGCCAACCTTTAATTAAGCTGTAACAGGTGACAATATATTTGTGCAAGCTTACTATTTGTCATCTGGCACTTGCTCTTGAACCATTTTTCTTAGAGTTTCATTTGCTCGTGAAGTGAGATATCAGTATGCTCGGCAGTACAAACAGCATCGGTTGCAGTACTTGTCTGGATATGGAGGCAGTACTCATGCCTGGATGGTACTTGTCGACGTTGTTCAGTGAAAGGAAACACACGCAGTACATCAGTATGTTGACTGATATCGTCGAGACACAACGAGCAAGTTGAAGGGCAGTAATCGGAACTGATGCGAGTAAGCGAATTTGCGCGGAAATTCGGCGCACCCAACGAGGAAGTTGCAAGGCGATACTTGGAACTGATGTGAATAAGGAAATTTCTGCAGAAATTCGGAGCAGCTGCAGCAGAAGCAGTGCATGGTGATCAGAGGTAGGCCTGAAGCTATCTTTTGGCCATTGCTTCAAGATCCATGAGCTGAAGTAGCACAGTCCCCCTGACAAGCCTGAGATGCCCCAAAAACTACTCCTCCAATAACCCTGCAGGATCGCCATCTCATCATATGTAGCCGCCCATGCCCACAGCAAGGAAACCGCGACGAGGCAAATGATTTTGCACGCACGGGCATCGTGGGCATGGTTGAGGTGAACGGAGAACCATATGAGCAGGGCAACAAGCTCCGGCGTGCAGGCCAGTGCCATGCTCTTCGTCCCAAACCATTCTCCGGACATGGTGTGCACCGACACTAGAATGAGGACGATGCATGTCCTGTGCATCACTGGCAACACGCGTGATACGCCAGGATAGATCCCGGCTGGCACCGTGCGGGCGATTAGTGTCGCCAGAGCAACCATAGTGGAGCTGATGAACACTAGGAAATGAGAGACCAAAACACGATCTTGCTGCCAGCTGGTTCCTCGGGCAAGCATCACGCCTGGTAGCTGCAGCCAAAATGGTAGCACCGCTACGACTAGCGTCAGCTGCTCTTCAGATTTACGCAAGACGCTGCTAGCTTTGGAATCACCGGGGGAATCATGTCGAAGTTGCCTCCTGCAGGTTTCTTCTACCCAGAACTTGCGGCACAGAGCGCCGATGAACACAAGCATGATAGCTGGGAACACGGCGAGGCTGATATACCTTGTGTTAATCAGGAGCAGGAACACGTAAGAATTCAGCACTTTGCCGGCAGTGGTGATGTGCAACACAACCCCGGAGCCATATTGTTGTTTGGGTTGAAGTATCGGGAAACGCATGCCATAGCCAATCACAAGAGTGATCATGCCGAGACAGAAAACAGCTATTGGCATCGCGGACCGTTTAGCCGTTTGCTCGGGCTCGCTGTGACTTGTTAGAAGAGGAATTATATAGTTGCCGACCGCGGATATCATTAGCGACAGGAAACCATGCGCGGACAATCTTGTAATTGGCTTGATTCAAGCAAAAAAAACAAACAAAAGAAATTCGTCAGTAAAAATGACCCCCTAAGATAAACTGTATATAAATGAAACTATCTATTGCTTGAATCACTTGAGGTCACAGAGCGTATATAACATGTACATATCTATGATTATGACGAAGTTGCTCACTGTCCTAAAAACTGCTCCTAGCTGCTACTGAATAAGGACCTGAGAACAAATGAGGACCTGAACAAGGAGCTGAATTTGCTTCGAGTCTATTACCTCTTTCATGTCCTCGTCGCTCTCTTCCTCGCTGGCTTCAGAAGATTGAGTGACTTCGTCGCTCAATTTTTTTGACGACGATATCTCGGGCACGCTGAGTGTCTTCATTCCTCTCTATAGATCTGCTGTTTTTGGTTTTTGGTAGTGTGATCTTTCGAGCGCATATGAGTGCGTTGGTTGGGGTGAGGGATGAAAGAAGAAAAACGAAGAGATGGGAAGCTTCAAGCTTGAATTTTCCTCACCATGTCCATTTGAAGAACCTGTGCTACTGCTCATGATTTGATCTAGCATTTTTTTATGACAATTAGTACACTCCCGTCTTTTAGAAAAAGCTGTCACACTATTGCTTGTTACTCTTTCCATAAAAAAACCCAACTTAATCTTATCTTAACCAGCAGTAAATGCTTGTCCAAATTTATTGTACCATATAGTATCCTATCTAATACTACCTCCGTTTTTTAATAGATGACGCCGTTAACTTTTTCTCACATGTTTAACCATTCTTCTTATTCAAAAAATTTGCGTACTTATAATTTATTTTGTTATGAGTTCTTTTATCACTCATAGTACTTTAAGTGTGATTTATATCTTATACATTTGCATAAAATTTTTGAATAAGACGAATGGTCAAACATGTGAGAAAAAGTCAACGGCGTCATCTATTGAAAAAACGGAGGGAGTACTACATTGGTTTATTTTAGGACGGAGGAAATACATAGCTAGGAAGGTATACTTTTGAGCAAAATTTATTGACCTCTCTCCATTTTTTTTCCCCAGCCAGACAACTAAGCATGCCCACAATATATACACAGTTGCACACACCCACCAGAATTTTTTTATTTTTTCTTGAAGTTTTAAAATTTTAATTTAAAAATAAACTCTTCTAAATTTATTTATAAGATCTGAACTTTTGTACATCGACTAACGCGGCAAAACAATACCGCCACGCAGGTCCAGCTAGTGTAGTCAATTTACTTAGCCACGCTAGTCTAGCTAGTGTCGCAGCAGGATAAAATTGCCACGTTCACTGCGGGTGGTATGCAAATCTAATTTTGCCATGTCAGGCAAGCTAGCGTGGTAAAAATATTTATATTTTTGAAATAAGTTTTGGAAGGGTTTGTTTTTAAAATTGAAAATTAAAAAGGTTAAAAAATAAAAAAATCCACTCACTAGCGCACATCCTAACACACTCTCAGAAGAATGGAGACCATCTTTGGGACACTACTGCATAAATGATTTTAGTGTATGATCACCCTAATAGGTCACATGCAGACCAAAAAGTTTCCGTGTTTGCAAAAATTAACCTCCATTTTCACATACAGCTTCTTAAGAGACCCGCATGCAAAACTCTATTTTCACAAGCAATTCTCTTAACAGGCCTCGCATGCGAAAATAAGCATATTTTCGCATCCGGGCCTCTTAAGGGCATCCACAATGTACTTCAAAACCAGTCCATAGCCAATAAAATAATACATTCAGCTATCTAACCACATTGTGGAAGTAGTCCATAGGAGAGAAATAACAAAAGTCATCCATAAGCATATGGGCTACCCATATAGAATAAAATATGTCATTTGTCTCTATTTCCTCTCTCTCCTCCTCATACTACTTACTAACCATATACATTGTGAATGTTGCAATAGTTAAAGTCCACAAATGTGGGCCCCATCTATATGGACTACTTTAGCTATATACATTGGTGTTGCCCTAATTGACCCGTATGCGAGACCCCTCACCTCCAAATCGTTTTATTCTCCCGTCGTCTCTCTCTCCCACTCCTCCTTTTCCGGCCCACTCCTCTCCCCCAATCCTCCTCCTCTCCTGGCCTCCTCTCTCCTCTCCTCCCTCCCAACGGCAGGCACCGGCAGCGGCGGGTGGGCGTGGGTGACGGCGACGGCAGGTGTGGGCTGTGGCACGCGGCGGCTCCCTCCGCCCTGCTCCGCGCTCCCTGTGCGGATCCGGTGGCTGGCTTGAGCAGGCGGCTGGTGGAGGTGCGATCTCACGCGGATCCAGCACCGGTGGAGGGCTCAGGCGTGGGCTCCGACGGTGGAGGGCTCGGGTGCGGTATCAGGTGGTGGAGGGCTTAGGCAAGGGCTCCAACAGGCAGCGGCCGTCCCCCTGCACAGATCCAGTGGCGACTGCCCTTCCCCCACGCGGATCCGGCGGTGATGGCCCTCCCGCACACTGATCCAGTGGTGGCCGTCTTCCCAGCAACGACGACAACCTCGATATAGACGACGACGACCTCAACGACGATGGACCGGGTGGAGGCAGTGGGCTAGGGTATCGAGTGACGGGGGCGACCGGCTAGTGTTTGGATTTTTGGATTTTTATTTTTTTGTGATTTTTTATTTTCGCAGAGAGCCGGCTTAAGCGCCTGCGTGCGGGTGTGCCACCCCGCACAGAAAATTGACGATTTTTGCATACATCTGGGTGCAGACGGACCGGAGGCCCGCGTGCGAAAATCTATCTTATCAGTCTGGAAAAAAATGTTTCTGTACTGGTGTAGTACATTTGTAACTTTATCAAACTCTGTGTGGTCATATATTTGTAGGTGTGAGGGTTTAACTTGAGTGGATTCATGTACCAACAACTTTACCATCGTCGGCGGTAAGTAGTTTCTGACCGTAGTTTTGTATATGCTCTAGGGATTGCATGTGCAAAGTATTATGCAAGAAGATTTTATATATGTTCTAGCCCTCTCAGGATAATAACCCTATGGGTGTGTTGGATTCAGCTATTGCAAGTGGATTTTTGGTGACACACGAAACAAAATAAGCTATTAGTGCATGCTTAATCAAGTATTCATTATTACAAAAATAAAAAATGAATTTATTTGATTTTTTAAAGAAGCTCTTGTATACAAAATACCATTTAGCAGTTTGGAGTGTGTGTCAACAAAAAAAAACGAGAAAGTTGTCGATTCTATTTGCTCAAAATAATTCAACCTATATCATGTTGAGATATACTCCCTCAGTCGTAGAAAAATCAAATCCTAACTACGAACCTAGACACAAGATTGATTGTTCCGATTCTTAGCTAGAATTAGGTTTTATGGGACGGATGGTGTATTATATGTGGTAGAGTGTATCTACATCTAGTCGAATAGGAGAAGCTGCGGAGACGATGTAGTTGACAGTGTGGCCCTCAACATGTGCGACAATTATCCCCTAATGTATGGGTCTCGTTTCAATATATTATTTGTATATCGTATTTGAACCAGCGTACCCTGTTTGTACCTTGTAGTGTGATGTGGTTTAGACCCAAGGTGTGTTAGAATTGGTTACAGTGGTTGGTTTAGCATTCCACTTTGGAAATTTAGATAGGTGAGAACGTAATTATAAGCCTTTTGTGCTCTGATCATGGTATCTTCAGGTTAAGTGTAAGTGTAGTATTATGTGTAGGTGGGTCTACTCAATGTGTAGAGCTGATTAATACAGATTTAGGAGGTAGTGTGCATTGAGAGTGCTCCAGAGTAGTTCTGTATTACTTTATGAAACCTCATTTCAAATCTAGGTTGGTACCCGGAAGATAGCACGTAATACCAACAGAAAACATTTGATTAATTTAATTGTGAGGAAATTTCGAAGGAAACAACCAATTGTCTCCTGAAGTAAAAAAAAAACATGGTGGGTGGGTGGGGTGGGGGTGGGTTTGATAGTCACTCAAAATGAATGTCTTGATAGATGTCCAATATGTAGCATATGTAATTAAATTACTGAGACAACTCGTTTTCACGCTTTTCTGCTCTAATTTATCTAAGGTGGTGTCCTTCCGTTTGGATAGTGGCGGTCGCTGTCTCCACTGGTCTTATTCTGTGTTTCTCTACTAGTATCTTTTGAAGGGGTGCAGTGGAAATATTGGAGTATTTTTTGAAGAAAGGTGGTGCAATTATGGATATCCCAGTCAGTTTGTCCTTTTATTTGAATTATTTATCCTAGGCTTCCTTTTGCCTCTCTGTCCGAAGACCTTGACTCATCAAGTACAGGGTGGCCAAACTCTTCCTCTACGTAAGCGCAACTCTATATGCATATGATCGATCCCCATGTAAGCCTGAGTCTCGAGGAGTTCGATGCCTTGCAGAACTCCCGTCATTTGTTTACATGATACTAGCTGATAGTTTTCCCTGAAGTCCTAAGCATAGGAAATCTGTGAGAACCCTGGAATATTTGCAACCATACTGTATGCGGTTGCTCTGAAGCTAGCTTTCTACCAACGAAAGAGAAAGCAGAGTAATTCCCATACTGTACGCCTTTTTGTTTTTCTGTCGTGTTTTCTGTGCATCACATGTTATTCTACTATCTCATATATATAGTTTTAGTTTTCAGGTCCTAGTTCCGGAACGTATCCAAGGACTGCATTTGTTCCACTTAAGATGGTGAGCTGCTAACAACAAATACCCTTTTCGATTTTCAGTTTATTTTAAAATTGGATTGCTTTGGATGATCTAGCAAACCAACATGCAATTGGCTTTGCTAATAGTTCTCTTTTCAGTGCAAGTCGCTGCATCATTCCTTGAAGCAAATTTCTGATGTCCCTTTATTATGTTTCCAAGGAAAACCATTTGAAAGAGATCTCCGCAACAACGCCACACTTTTTTATTTATACTTTGTGGTCTAACCCACCTGCTTATTTACCAGAGTACATGACTCTATATTTCTTTTGAACGCACGTCACTATACACCTGATCTATGCCTTTTTCAAGTCGATTTTGCTATATATTCGTCGACAAATTTTCCCCCAAAAATTTGACAGATGTAATTACAGTACAATCGTAGTGTAATTACATTGTAACTATAGTGTAACTTGTACATAACTTTCAAAAATCTCTCCATAACATATTATTTCGGTAAAATGGAGGTCGTGGAAATAAATTCTTTCACATATGTGTGTGCTATGATTTGTTTTCTTCCTCACCAAAACAAATCTTGTAATAGATCTAACGATTCAAAATTATGTGAAACTTACATATAAGTTACACTGTAGTTACATGCAAGTTACAGTGTAATTACACTACGATTGTACTATAATTATATCTGTCAAATTTTTAGGAGAAAATTTATCGACAAATGTATAGGTGGTTTCATATATATATATATATATATATATATATATATATATATATATATATATATATATAATCCTCAGTCATTGTCCTCTAAATGTTTTAGGATTGTAAGGACTCTCTGAAGAATCGCATCCGGATATTCACTGAAGCAGTAGTGGTCATGGTTTGCCCAGTCCTTCTCTCGTTCGCGCTAAAGAAGGTGGACCTGACGGCCAATCGAAGCAAACAAATCGTGGACAGCATTTCCCCAATTGGAGCGTTAACTCTGGAAGCTGGTATACTCCCTTTCCTCGGCCTCTGCCTCTCCACGGTGCTCGGAGAGAGGCTCGCGTGGCTCGTATTGGCCTCGAAGCTGCTCATCCACCTATGTGTCATTCTTCTCATGGTGCTGGCCTTTGTGATTCTGCTACTCATCAGCAAGAGTAACATTGTCTGCCTAAGCATCTGGATCCCCTTCGTCCCCTTCATCCTATGGCTAGGCTACAACTCCATGAAGGATGAGGAGCATGAGAACGCCGACGACGCCACGAAATCAGCCCACCACAGGAAGCTGGAAATCTCGGTTGATTTCTCTGCTAGTGTCACCGCCCTTCTGTTCCTGGGATTAGAAGGTCTTGCGTTGGAGGGACAGGCCAGCGCCATCAAGGGGCTGGATGCTCACCTTTCCGCCTCCCTCATCGTCAGTTTCGCGACCTGCGTCCTGGGTGTAGTCTTCATGCTTGTTGGAACGGCTCCACCGGTGTACGGCATGGGCCGCTTGGTGGATTCCTTGAGGATCTTGGATACCTCTCTGGCAATAGCGTTCGGGGTGATCGTCGTGCTAATCACAATTGCACCTCTGAAGGAGGCGGCGTGGTTAGTATCCATCCCGTGGATCCTTTCCTTTTTCGTGTGGTTGTTCATCAGTTTGTTCGACCACGACGAGGGAGAGGACAGGGATGTGAAGCCGGTGTCTCTAGAGCTGACCAAGGCAGCGTTCACAGGGTTCTTGGCCGTCTCCATACCGAGCTTCAGCAATAGCTCCACCAGCGGCGGCTACACCCACGCTTTCATAGTGCTTACTGGGTCAGCTGTCCTCCCTGGCCTCGCGTGGAGGCTGATCACGCACGTGAAGAAGCCGTCGCGAGCCATGGTCTGGGCTGAAAATGTAGCTTCTTCGTGTGCGCACATCTGTGTTGCGGCGGCTGTTGTTCCATTTGCAAGCATATCCATGACGGTGCTCAGGTCTCTCGAAAGTTAGATAACTTTCTAATAAGATATTTGCTCCGATCCATCAAAAAGTATCACGAGATAATTTAAATTATTTTTAGTCGTTAGATCTAGCTGGATAAGATAGGTATTGTTAGATCCAACGATCAAAAATGATTTAGTAGCATGGGGTTCCGGTAGCTCGAGGTACTTTTGGTTGGACCAGAGCAAATCAAAATAAATCTAGCCTCTACAGCCAAACATATATGTGTGGCCTACTCACATATGTTAGTTGGGCTCGGTATTTGTAATGCTACTCAGTAAGGTCATCCCTCCGTATTTTAATGTATAACGATGTTAACTTTTTATAAATGTTTGACCATTAATCTTATTAAAAAATTTTATGTAATTATCTTTTATTTTATTGTGACTTGATTTATCATTAAATAATTTTTAAATATGACATAAATATTTTTATATTTGCACAAAATTTTAACCATTGAAGCTAGCAATTATATATGCCTACAAATTATAGCTTCCATGGAATCTATAATTATAGCTTCCATGGAACACAGCCTAAGCTTGACTCGATCGGACGTCTCCACCCAGTGGCAAGGTACCGGGGCATGGGGTCTAAGGGCATCCACAATGTTGCTAGAAACCAGGCATTAATCATTCAATGCATCCTTACTACCTGGTAAGAAGCATTGTGAGGGTGATACATAACTACTATTCGGTCATATAGCTAATACCTGGTAAGAAGCACTGTATGCCTGACACATGAAGTAAAAAATCAAATGAAAGCAACTGGTTGCCACGTGCAGGTGTACAATTGAGTGATGGATGATGTTTTTTCAAGAGGGGTCCACCTTATTCCTCCCTATTGCACATAAGCATTGTGGCCTCCTGTGATATACTATTGATATGTACAATTTGGGCCCACCCTCCTACCGAGTTGGGTAGGATATATTGAGCTTGCCCTAAGAGCATCCATAATGTGGGAGAAAAGCAGGTAGTAGGCATTGAATGTTTCCTTTCAACCTGGTAACATACACTGTGAAAGCTGATATTAGTTGTTACCCGGTCATAGCGTTGCATGCTACCGGCAACATGCAAATAAAAAATAAATTGTAGTTCAGTCATAAGCTAACAGATGTACCTTTTGTGCATGGACCCACCTTGTTTTCTCCATCATAGACTTATATACATTGTGGAGCTTAGTAACAACTACTACTACTTGATCAACGGGCCCACGTTATTGCTCACTTGTGAAATAAACATTGCGCATGCCCAAACACCCATGGAATTTCGAATTTAAAATCCAGAAACTAAAGTTTGGAACTATCAAAAACATTCCAAACTTGCACATCACGTTGAGCCTTCCTGGATTTTACTTTATTTTTTACTGGTGCCAAAGTTCAAATTAATTCAAAATAACATAAAGCGAAAATCTTAATTAAACTCTGGATTTTCAAACCTAAAGCTAAGTCTAATTATCCCTGGGGTTCGATCAATATCACCTCTCTAGGGTTGAAAGTGATTCGGATAATTTCCGTCCGACCGGACCTTTATTCGGATTCGGATAGTTTCGGTCGGATATATCTAGAAAATTTTCAAATTCGGATATTTTTTTCCCGGATATGAAAAGAATATGATATAGGTGATATCCGTCAGAATCGGATATCTGTCGGATATTATCCGGTATTTTCAATCGGATATCCGACTTACATATAAGGCCCATAAGCCAGCCCAGCCCAACCGAACCCAAAAAGAAGGCAAATCAGACTTCTTGGAAAAAATAAACTTCGAATTGAATTTTATGATACTAAATGAACTCATATGAAAAAGTTATCAAAAATAAATTTGTAGAACTCATTGAGATCTACTAATTTTATTTTGGTCATTTCTCCATCCGACTTTTATTGAACTATATAAGACTTGAATTTTAAAATATAAGAAATTCAAATAATTTTTTGGGGTAGTAAATGATTTCAAATGGAAAAATTCTCAAAAACAAAGTTATATAACTTATCAAGATATATAACTTTTATTTTGGTCATTTTTCTATATGTCTTTGTTTGAACAGTTTGAATTTGAATTTAAAAATATGGCAACATCAAACAACGTTTTCAAATACTAAATGATTTCAAATGAAAAAGTCATCGATAACAAAGTTGTATAACTTATCAAGATCTATAACTTTTATTTTAGTCATTTCTTCGTCCGACAAAGTGATAGTAATATTGTTCACAAATTTTACATATCTCTCATTTGGTTTTATAAACTATAAGAGAAAATGTAAATTTTGTGAACAATGTTACTAGCGCTTTGTCAGATAAAGAAATGACCAAAATAAAAGTTGTATGTCTTGATGAGTTCTATAACTTTTATCTACATGACTTTTTCAGCTGAATTTATTTACTGCTTCAAAATATCATTGAAGTTTTGAAATTCAAAATTTTAATTGATAAAACAAAGTAAAAAAATGGCCAAAATAATTAATAGCAGTAAAAACGCAATAACATGATAGAGCATGATTTTAGAAACACAATAGCACAAATCATTTGTGAGTAGTGAGGGGTTTTTATATTCCGATTAATATTCGTCACCGTATTCATTTCACTTCGTATTCGCTCCGTATTTGTATTCGATATGATTCGATTCCGTTTTCATATCCGGGTTTCCGATTCTGAAAAAAATTATGAAAACAAATATGATAGAGTTAATTTCCGACCGTATTCGATCCGTTTTCATCCCTACTCCTCTCCCTACCTTTTCTCTCCCCTTCTTGGCCTAGCCGAACTCAGCCAGCTTCGTCCCTCCCTCGAGCATCTCCAACAACCTCTCCAATTGGCTCTCCAAGTTAAATTTTGGCTACTCTATCAAAAAAAAACATACTCCAACAGCCTCTCCAACTCACTGGCCAAGCTATTTGGCTGGCCAAACCGTCCTCCTCACTGGCTAAATTTGGCTAGTCTATTTGGCTGGCCATTGGTGGGCCCCACACTGCCAATCTCCTCCATCCCCCCTCTCTCTCTCTACCCCATCTCTCGTATCCGTCGTCAATCCCCCATCGACGCCGGCGCACGCTACGGAGGTGGCGAGCTCGAGCACGGCCGCCCCACCGCTCGCCGCAGCCCGCCGCCTCTGCTCATCAAAGGCTATGCCAGCCTTCGCTCGCCACAGTCGTCGCCCCACCTCCGCCCGCCCCGCCGCCTCGCTTCCGCCGGTCACCCCGCCTACGCCCATCGGCCCGCTTCTGCCTGTCGACCCGCCTTTCCCCGTCAGCACACAAGTCGTTGTCGCCGTCGCCGTCCGCCATCCGCCGGTGCCGCACTGAGGTAGGGGTGTGAGGAAGGGGTAGTAGCATGGGAGGGAGAAGGGAGATGTAGTATGGGTGGGGAAAAAACAGGATTGAAGAAGGTTTGTTAAGGCTGACATATGGATCCGCGGCAGCGTGTCGGGCCGACGGCGGATGCTGTGGCAGTGCGGATGCCGCCAGAGGGGCAACGTCGCAGTTTGGCGGGCAACGGCGGCTCACTCGCACTTCGTTGCGTCGGCATCAGCGTCCGTCGCGGTGGCACGGTGGTAGCGGCGACGATGGGTGGCTACGGTGGCGTGGACCGCTGGCTTGCGCCGCCCTGGCTTGTGGCCGCTGCCCGGCTGGTCGCTGGCTTGCACTGCCCTGGCTGGCTGGTCCGTGGCCGAATCCGTCGCCTCCACGCCGGATAGCCAGGGCAGCCGGTCGGCGGGGTGGCTGCGTGTGGCGGTGACGTGCGGATGTGGAGTTGACGGGACGATGGCTTGTGCTGGCGCAAAGCAGGAATGGGGCTTGACGTCCGCGGTGGTGACTTCCTCGTTGTCGGTCGAGTGTTTCTCCCTCCTTTCGGTTTCCCCCCCTTCTTTGGCCGGACCCTATTCTGGTCATGGGGAATGCTAGGGGGAGGGCGGAGGCTCCGGCTTGCTGTACAAGTTTGCGGCGGATTGATGGCGTTTCGAGGGTGGCCAAGGGCCCGTCTTTGTCGTTGGTTATGGTCAAGGTATGACTGCTTGTGGGACGTCATGGACTATTATGTGGCCATTGATGTGGGGGTGCTTGTGTGGGTGATGTGAAGATGCTGGCGAAAGCCTTTCCGTGCCTTAGGCCGGTTCGACGACGACGGCGCCCATGGGCGCCGTTTCCCTTCTTGGAGGTGTTGTCATGGCGTTCTTTCATATCCCCTACAAATCTCCAAGGGAAAGCCTTGTTCCGACTTTCGGACGAGCGGCGGCGGCGTTACACGTCGTGTCCTCCTTGGGGGCGTCGCTTCGGAGAAGTTCCAACGCATCGACGACTGACGATGGTCTTTTTCGGTTCAAAAGCTTTCATACCTTGTGTTCGGCGAGGCCTTCGCCTTCTTGGGTCCGCTTCCTTCTTGTGGTGGGCGACGCGCTCTTCGGTTGTTTCTGCTAATAAAGTCGAAGCTGCTCGCTGATGGGGTGCGGCGACGCTCGGCAACGATGACATGCTGCAGTCTTTTCCAAGGAGTTTCTGGTGCTGGCCGTGTGAAGGAAGTTGCTCCTCGGTGGTTTGGCTGATGTCCATTGTTGGATGTCGAAGCTGTTTTTCGCTTTGGCGACTTCGTGGCTTCAGTGTCGCTGCGGTTGTGGAGTCGACGCTGCTGGGTCGCTTAGGCGGCTAGCTCGGCAACGATAACACCTCTTCTGCGATGTGGGAGCTGTCGTCCTGCATTTGGGCTCCGCCGTCGTTGTTATTTGTGTAGCGGTGGGTTTTAGCTGGTTTTTCTATAATTAACCATGCAGCTGTATGGTTTTCGGGACCGGTTCTCCTTATAAACTGGATCAATTTTCTTCTTCTAAATATAACAGTGTAACAAAGTTCCGCCTTAGATTTTAAAAAAAATAGTTTTATTTTAAGACAAAGTACTATGCTATAAATAGTTATAATTTGAGACGGATGTAGTAGCTCACAACCGACAGCCACTGCGCTGCACAGCTTGGTCACCACTGTCACCCATCTCAAGCTAGCATGCGCTCGCCGGTCCAAGCGGGCAGCGGCACCCCACCTCCCTCATCGTCGGAGAACACCAAGCTGCTTGCATCAGTGTTTATCCGCCTCGTCGCCATCACCATAGTTTTTTACTAACGGTAACTTTAGGCCTTCGACCTACATATTTAGATTTCAGTAGTAGCTCATCTTATAATACTAGTTCACACTATTAATATATTTTTTTAATGATGGAATATAAATTCTGATCTTTACTCCAAAGAAACTACAACCATCTAAATCTATCAAAGAGAGCCAATAGTATTATTACATATTATTTAAACTTTTAAATATCTAATATATAGTAAAATCTCATTAAACTTTCTATAAATATTTTAAATCTGTTATGTGAGGCTTCTACTAATGTTCTTAAAGCGACGTAACCCTCTAATAAATTAATCAGAGAAAATCCAAAAAAAAAATGAGAATAAAAAAGAAAAAAAAGATTTTCCTTGGTTTTCACTTAAATACATGGGTCTAATATTTTAAATCGTTAGATTAGATTAGATGGATTAAAATAATCTGGAGAATTAACCCTACCCTGTAATCGGTAAGATCTTGATTATTGAATATTAAGATATGAGGGAGAGGTTCATGCTAGGGAGGGCCATCGATGAAAGCAGTGAATGTTTACTATGCTATTGCATGCTAAGTTGATCAGCTCTAAAAATGCTACTGACGTGAATGGACTGCAAATGTATAATTAACACGTGCATCAAAACTAAAACAAGATTAAATGAGCAGTGCCAAATAAATTAGGAGAAATATATATTTTACTGAACTTACAAAGGCAAGTTATTATGTCCGACAATACAGATGCATAAAAAAATATATAACCTATATATGGGACCTCTACCATATATTGTTTTTGAATGCCAAACCGATATCATATATAGATCGATTTTGCTAAATATTTGTCGGATGATTTTTTTCATAGCATTTGACGTTTTTCTGGCTTTCCAAGATTCGTGCGGAAACATGGTTAATTAGTCCATGGCCGAGTCAACTTGGCCTTAGTATCGATAGATGCCCCTCAAACGTCCGATCTGGTCCTCTTTCGCGTGATTTTTTTTTCGTATTTGACATTTTTTTCAACCGTAGGATCTGCACCGTGATTTGTGTGGATTTCACACTGTATTAGGGTGCGAGGGGCGATGAGGCCGCGTGGGGCCACGTTTACCGCCATCTCGGTGCGAATATTTTGATTTGCGCGCCCATATCCTTAGCTGATGCCGCCTTCTCTCTATTTTTTTCTTTCTTTTTCTAGCTACCAAAATTTACAGTGCATTTGTACTAAAATTACAGTGCACTTACATGCCATATCTATTGTTTTTACAAATGTAATTTTAGTTATAAAGCACTGTAATTTTAGTTATAAATACAACATTTAACACTTCATATACCTGGACGGTTTCTCAAGCAGTGTATTTGTACTAAAAACGATAAATATTCTGGTTACCAAAATTTACAGTGCATTTGTACTAAAATTACAGTGCACTTATATGCCATATCTACTGTTTTTACAAATGTAATTTTAGTTATAAAGCACTGTAATTTTAGTTATAAATGCAATATTTGTGTTAATCTCTACTGAATACTACTCTACTAACAAGCACAATCACAAGCTACCTCTGTACTGTTGTTTTTTACCATTGGATGCAAATCTGAGGGGAGAAAAAATCTGGGTGATTTTTTCTCAAAAATCACACGACATAGACAGTTCCATATAGATTATAGAATATATGTTTAACCCTTCAATTTCACAGCGTCACTAGAACAGGTCTGGCCATCTGTAACGGGCCTAAAACCTCATCTCTATCTCAATCGGGCATCCGGCCGTCACGGATGACACACATCTCAATCGGGCCAACACTATAGCCCGTCACAGATGACTCTCATCTCTAACGGGCCTAAACTATAGCCCGTCACGTCACGGATGAGAATAATCCAAAAAAATAAATTTCGTTTTTTGGCTAGCCTCATGCCTTTGCTAGGCACGCCCGCAAACTGGTCTTTTCTACACCCGGGAAGAATTCCCCGGGTCAGTCGCCCATCCTGAAATTGCGCCACCCTAAGCACGCTTAACCTCAGAGTTCTTTGGAATCGGCTTCCGAAGATGAAGTTGTACATTAATTCATATACACAACCATCAATATATTTAACACAACCACATTCACATAACATCTATTTTGATCACATATTTCACCAGCAAAACCGAGTTAATTGGATCAAATATATATTTAGCAAGTATTAACATGATGAGGAGGCAAATCAGACTTCTAGAAAAAAATAAATTTCGAATTGAATGTTATGATACTAAATGAACTCATATGAAAAAACCGTCAAAAATAAAGTTGTAGAACTTATTGAGATCTACCAATTTTATTTTGGTCATCTCCATCTAGGTTTGATTGAACTATATAAAATTTGGATTTTAAAATATAAGAAATTCAAATAATTTTTCCAGTAGTAAATGATTTCAAATGGAAAAGTTATCAACAACAAAGTTGTATAACTCATCAAGATCTATAATTTTATTTTGGTCATTTTTCTATATAATATTTTTTGAACAATTTGAATTTGAATTTGAAAGTATGACAACTTCAAACAATATTTTCAAATACTAAATGATTTCAAATGGAAAAGTCATCAACAAATAAGTTGTATAACTTATCAATATTTACAACTTTTATTTTGGTCATTTCTCTATATAACATTTATTGAACGGTTTGAATTTGAATTTGAAAAATATGATAACTTCAAACAACAATTTCAAATACTAAATGATTTCAACTGAAAAAGGCATCACCAACAAAGTTATATAACTCATCAAGATCTATAACTTTTATTTTAGTCATTCAAGACGGGCCCCAAGATGGTCATCCGTGACGGGCGCCAACTTGGGGCCCGATTGAGATGTGAAATGTTATCTCAATCGGGCCTAAACTACGGCCCGTCGCTGATATGTGTCATCCGTGACGGGCCTGAGTTATCTCAATCAGGCGCTTTTTCGGTCCGATTGAGATGACTTTCTTGTGACGGCCGCTAATTCCAAGCATGTTAGAGGCCGTCACAGATGGAAGGTCCTGTACTAGTGCGTTAGATAAAAATTATGATATTTAAATAATCTATAATTTTCACAGTAAAAATTATGGCATTTAAATAATATTTGTGAAACATTAAAAAAAATAGGTCTGAAATTTCTTACTCCTATGGAGATCAATAGATGATAGGCTTCAATGCTTACCCTATGGAGATCACATGCCACATGGCACATGCGCTCTGGATAGCCGTACCATATCACCAACCGGCATCCGTGGCTAGGGATGGCAATTTCCCCCGTGGGGCCAGGGTTGGGTGGAGTTTCTACCACCCCCTCCCCACCACCCCCCCCCCACCCTCCAGAGTTGGGTGCGGTGCGGGGCTCGCATTTGGGCGGGTGAGTCATCCCACCTGCGGTGGACCCGTGGGGCCCGGGGCTCTCATTTGGGCGGGAGACTTATAAATATACTGCCAACCCCAAATATAACCCATAAGGCCCAACCTAACCCTAATACACCCCTACCACCCACCCCTGGATCAGGCTCTCCCTCCTCACTCCTCAGCCATTGCCGCTAGTGCGCTGGTGTGCCCCTCCTTGGTGGCACGGCCATCCCCTCCACTCTCCATCACACTTTCCACTCCAGTTACACGCGGGCCGCGGGCACGCGCCCCTCTCCCACTCTCTCCAGTCTCCACACGGTGGCGCGCGGATAACGTGCGGGGCTACGGCCTACGGGGCAACGCGCGGGTGACAGGCAGGCAGCGCACAGGCGGCACAAGGTCGGTGCGGAGACACGGCGAGCGTGTTGCGTGCAGCCAGCATGAGGGAGGCGCGCAGGTGTGGCGAGCCTCCTGCCTCCTTACTTGACGATTGCGAGGCCCTGCAGGGGTCAGCGCCTGGTGTTGATTTGGCCGCGCAACTCCAGTCAGGGCTTGGGCATTGTGGAGAAGTCGGTGGTCTAGGGCGGGGGCATTCCAGCCCGACCCACCCTGTTGCCAACCCTAATTTAAAATTCTAATAGTAATAGAACTTAGAGTAAATTTCATTCTGTGTTACCTTTTATTGCCGATGTTTCGTTTTGGACCACCCTTCAACCAATGTTTTCACTTTGGATTGAGTAATTTTATCTCTGTGGTAGTTTGGACCACCCTCTCAACTCTTTTATCCATTACATCTAATTTACGGCGCCACTCCTGACGGGTGCCCTCAACAAGACCGTCCGCCTCTAGAGCCAAGACGACCTCGCCTCTATCGCAGCCCCAGCCCAAGGACACGTGCTCGCCGCACATCCCGCGGGCACCGTCGCCGCTATATTTTCTCTCAATAGCTTATGTCCGTATCTTCGAGGTGGATTTCGATGTTGCCGTCGCCATGTGAGGTTTGGGCATCTAGTTCCACCCCAATGTAGGTGCCGAACCCATCTCGCTTTCGATTGACATTATGAGGTAGTTTGACTAGATTTGTTGGAGAGGACGGGGATATGGATGGCATGGGATTTCAATGAGATAATGTGCTAGGTATAGTTGATTTGAGCATCATTTCCATTTGGAGGGCTGCTAGAAAATGGGATTCTGTCCAAACGAGACATTTTAAGAAGGTTGACGTCATCCCACGTATTTGCTTTCTTTCTATAAGTTTAGAGTCATCCTGCTCCTACTCCAGATGTTTAGTGCCCCAACATCTGGAGCCAGCGCCTACAACGGTGTACGTACAAACACTGGTCACAACACTAGCAACAAGGGGTCGAACCGAGGGAAAGGAAGAAGAGGAGAGGAAACATTGGTATTTGATACTTCGCAGGTATCAGCCTTGGTACCCAAAGTATCAGGTCTCATACCCGTGAGTACCAGCCATGATACCACAGGTACTAAGCTTGGCACCTGTGGGTACCAGTCATGATACCCACAGGTATCGGGTCTGATACTTGGGTATCAGCCATGATACCAAAGGTACCAGACATGACACCTACAAGTATCGACTGCGGATGATGCATTGCACGACGTACCTGCACACACTCCGGCGAGAAGCATGATGGCTCACCAAGTCATCATCATGATGCTGCCAAATGAAAGCTCTAGATCTACAAGCTTCATTGGTCACGCCCCTCCATCATCAACAACAACATGCTTAGAAGGAGGCCAAGGAGCCCATGCCGGCCAGCATCCTTCCCGACGGCCTCCCCTCTTCTTGGTTGACTCCCTTTTGCCATGAGAGCTAGATCCAGTGGATGTCGCCATACCTCAAAAGCATGAGGCGGAGGAGGAGGCCACGAGAGTGGTGCTGGCTGCCGCCCTTGTAGCAACCATGCACCTAGGCCAAATCCAACAGTGAGGGCCTCTACATCCGTTTTTCGGTGCCTGCTCCATTGCCGCCATGCCTGCACATAGAAGCTCTCTATAGCTGAGAGGAGGAGAAGGGGAAAAAAGAAGAACGAAGGAGGAGAGGTGGAGGAAGAGGATGACAAAAGCCTGGATAGAGAATAGAAAGAGAAGGGATAAGATCGAAACGTTGTTCACTCATTTAATTTATCCCGTACCGATAAGACACTGTACAGTAGATTTTTTGTTCCATTTGTTGGAGGATTGCTAGAGCATGGGATTACGTTCCAACTGGATACTTTCACGTGTTGGAGGATTGGAGGATTGCTAGAGCATGAATATAATCCCCCACCTCCCGTCTTTCATGTGTTAGAGCTCCCACGTTGCAAAGAAAAACAAGCAGCAACAGAGGAATGAGGAAGGCATTGATGAGAGGAAGGGAGAAAAGAAGATGAGACAATGACAGGTGACTTTTGCCAGTAAGGCAGACGATGACAACATGCTCTACTTTCCCACGCCTTGACCTGGTACTTGATACCATAGGTATCAGATCTGATACCTGATACTGTGCACTTGGTACCTATGGGTACCGGCTGGTATTTGAATTACTAGGCATGTGTAAGTTCAAGTGCCTTAATTTGGTTTTGGTGATTAATGACAAATATAATAATATGAGACTACCGTTTTTATGAGCTTTTCTTTGACTAGTCTCGTTTGGATATGAAAATAAAAATGATGAGAGGTATGTATTAAACTTCACATATTCTAACTTGGTCTCTCTTGTGGATCCAAAATATAGTGTGAGCTCCATCATTAATCTTGATTGATTATGTGCATATGTGTTCCTTTATATCCATATGTATGCACATCTTGAGGGGGAGCTTATTCTATATTTTGTTTATTATAAGATCTCTACCTTGATTTGAAATCATCTTTCATCCCATCTCTCTATATTGTTTATATCGGGTTATTATCTATCACCAAAAAGAGAAGACTGAAAGATCTTGGATTAAACAATTTGTGTAATTGTTGCTTTGATGATAGATGATAAACTGATGTTTATGGGATTAACCTCTCTTTTTCATAAGTTGTTAACTAGGTTATTTCCCGATGATGAGATGTGGTAGATATGCATTCTTTGGTGATGGACCTTAATCATGATAAGGATGAAATGCATGGAGGTAAAACGATATGTACCACTTCTTATCTCCTACTTTTTGATAGGTTCATATATATGATTTCCATGTTATTGTTAGATAAGTGTGTGACTAATGTTTACTCGAGTCGTATCTTATTTAGTCTCATTTACATTAAGAACATGGAGATCATGAATGTATATGTTTTATGTTGGTCTACATCATTAATACATATGCCTTCTCTATGTGTATAGGATAAACCCCCATTGGTCATTCTCTAATTATGCATACATTTGCATCTCTTGTATATTTATTTGTATGCATATATTTAGGGGGGCAAATCCTATACATTTATTGTGCATGTTCTAGATCCATGTTGTTCACCTATTATTTATATCGGATCTTTGCACTTAAGGTTGCATACGAGTATATGACACTTGTGATGTTAATGAATACTCAACAAACATATCCATATCTTTCATATGCAACCGGTTGGTCATCAAGTGAAGGATGACAACCGATTTGTTGAGACTAATGTTCTCCTTTGAGATGTGAAAAGGAATAGGTCCCACTATGATGAGGCTAATGGATGACACCATGGGTTAATGGTCACCAAGCCAAGGACATCGCCATGTTGGCAAGAATGAAATCAACCTTGTGATGAGAAGAAAGTCTTGACAAATGATGGTAAATACCTTGGTATAAACATGGTTGAATTAAATGGTCACAAGTGTTGATCTCGACTCAAGCTTGACCCCAAGATGGATGGTGCAAGGCAAAGGTATAATGTAGCTAAGAATGTTTTCTTAGTATTTTCCCGGTCTTGGTGTTTGGTGTAGACCGGATTTGCTAGATTGGCGTCGTACTATCAAGAGGGGTCTATGAAGCGAGCTTGTGGATGATCTTGTGCCATATTAGTTCATATGCATGTAGGTGTATTTGGTGGGCTTGTCTAGCCAAGTGTGGTGAGTTTTCTCAAGTCCTAAACAAAGAGAGATGTGGACAAATCCTATAGGTTTGGGTAGCCTCATGTGGTTATGACCAGTGGAGAATCTTTTGGAGTGTGAGCCCTTTCTCCCTAAGAAAAGTTGTGTTTCTTGGATGGATTGTTCATGGGTTGGATAGCCCTTTGAATAAGCTTTCCATAAAGTCCAAGAACGCTAAATTCCGAGACCCGAGTCAAGAGATATCGTCGTTTTACTAACGGTCGGTTGAGCTAAAAAATGACCTGCGGTCTGACCGTGGGCCTTAGGCCGGTTTGACCAGGCCTGTTAGCCGGTCTGACCGGCGTGGTAAGGCCGGTTTGACCGGCCCCACTGGTCTGTTGCACTGGTCTGGTTTTTTGTGGCGAGACAGAGCCGCCAGAGCCGCAACCGGTCAGACCGAGCCGACGGTGGTCTGACTGAGCCGTGGACGGTCTGACCGGCCACTACACTGCGGTCAGACCAACCAGGTTGAGTGGGCTCAATGATTGCCCTGTAACGGCTAGTTTTCTAGCCGTTACAAAGTAGTCCGGTCTGACCGACCCCACAACAGCGGTCTGACCGACAGAGCACAGAGTTGGGGATTTCGGTTCCAACGGCTAGTTTTGGTGGTTGGGGGTATATATACCCACTCCCCAGCAGGAAGGGTAAGGTTTTGGCACTCCATTGCATTATCTTGAACCCTTGCAAGAGCTCTCACACCCTTGTGCACTTAGTTTATCTAGTGCGGTGTTACAGAGTGAGTTAAGCCAATCCAAGTGCATTGCTTCATTGTTATAGCTAGTGTGGCACTTGATCATCCTCGGCAAGCATCCTAGACTTGTTACTCTTGGAGGTTGCCGCCTCTAGACGGCTTGTGTAGGTGTTTCCCGGTGACCTCTCCGAGTAGATTGTGGAGGAGGCCCGGCGCCGTTTGTGAGTGGTTTGGAGTTCACCACCTTCGGAGTGAAGGAAGAACTACCCCGAGTGATCGAGGCTTGGGTAGTCCTCTCTGTGGGCCGGCTCCCGCCTTGCCCACCCCTTGACGAAGGGGGCGTGCGGTGGCTTCGTGGTTGAGCGGTGGAGTTGGGCTCGCCTCAACGGGGATTAGGAAACCGGCGAGTTTCCGAACCTCGGTGAAAAATTCCTTGTCTCTTGTCTCATTTATTTGTTACATTTACATTTGTGCTATTTACATTCATAGAGACATATTTGAGCCCATATTACCTAAGTTTGCAAAACTTAACTTAGTTGCTTAGTTAACCTTGCACCTTACCTTGCCTAGCAATTTAGGTTAGTTTTGTTTAAGTGCCATTAAGTTTTAAAACCGCCTATTCACCCCCCATCTAGTCAGCCTCCTTGATCCTCTAGGAGGAGGCGTGCGCGTGAATCGGATCGAGATACATATCTCATCCTCCCTCCCGGTTCTATCTCCTCTCCTCACACCCTATCTCTTCTTCTCCTCCCCCTTCTCCTCTCCTCCTCCCCTTTCTCCTCGCCATCTTACGCGCGGAGGGTCCTCTCCTTCTCCCCCTTCCCCCCTCCTCCCCGATCTGCAGGCGGTGGCGCGCGGCGGCGGCCAAGCGGCCGGCGGAAGGCAGTAGGCGGAAGATGGCGGCTTGCGCGGTGGTGAGTGGCGCTCCGGCGGCCGGCGAGGCGCAGATTTGTTTTGTTTTTTTTTTTTGAGAATTTGTGATCCGGATCTGAGATTTATTTGATTTGTGTGTGATGTGAATATGTGATGTATTTGTGATGAATTTTGTAGAAGTTGTGTTGTAATTTTTTTTTAAGATTTTGTTATGTATTTGGAGATGATCGATTTGAGGATTTGGAGATGATAATTGATTTGGGATTCTGGGGATGAGGATGGAGTGAAATCAATATATTAAAAATAAAAACAATGAAGAAAAGAAAAAAATAAAGGAGCAACTGGGATCAGCCTGGCTCTATCTTTAGTCCCGTGTTACCAACCGGGACTAACAAAGCCCTATCTTATCCTCATCAAGAAACTTAGACTACTAAATAGAAAAGATTTGAAAATCATGGCATGGGTCTCCTTTTTTTCTTTCTTTAGAGTTTTCTATATGCACAATTTCTTGATGTTTCGATGATGTTAGAATAGGTGTCGAATATACTAGTCCTATTTGGTTACAGTTGGACTTAGAGTTGTAATAGGTGTTAGGGGTGGAGTTAGAGTCAGACTCTGTAACCCGTCATCTCTCTTAAATAGAGAGGGGGCACCACAGTGTAACCATGGCGACTACAATGTAGCATAGACACGCAGAGAGATGATGGCGGCGTGGCCATGGACTCGTAGCGGCTAGGAGCTATATTGGTTGGGGAGGAGCGCCCATAATTAGAGCCCCGGGGATGTAGGCTTCGGCTGAACCTCATTAACAAATATCGTGTGTTTCTATGTTGTCATCTGGTGTGTCTTGGGTGATTAATGACTGAAGTGATTGGGAAGGTTAGTCGTAGTTCCGCTATATCGACTAACTTTATAACAAGTGGTATCAGAGCAGAAGGTTTCGTCATTGGATCAAGAAGACATGTGGAGGAGGAAACACGAGGTGGAGATCGCGCATCGACAGGAGATCGTCAGCCGTGGCGATGAGATCGGTGGCGACAACGAGGACGTTGCGGAGGCGACGACCAAACTCGCGATCAGACCGGCGATGGCAGAACATGACCGGAAGACGGGGCCGGGCGTGGCTGAAGGCGACCGGAGAGATCGGAGGGGTAGCGCCATGGACGGCGCACCCAACACACGCGGCGAAAGCGGATCCGCGGCAGCAGGGAGGCCACTAACGGAAGGGCGAAACCGATGTGCGTGGTGCGGCGCGGCGGACGTGCGGGGCCGATGACGTGGACGCTGAACACGAGGGCTATGACTGCGGTGCGTGCGTAGGCACGGACGTCGTGTACGGAGAGGCGACATGCGCACTGACATCTTGTTTGAAACCGAAACCGAGCTGGAGACCGTGAGCAGAACATGCGAGTATGGAAGAAAGGATCGCAATGGAGATCGACAAATTGTGTTATGGTGGATTTAGTCAGCTCTCGACTCGGGTCAGGACGACGCAATGGAGTTCGAGTAGAAGTGGACAAGGAATCCGATCCAAACATGGGAAAAGTTGATCTCAAAGACGAATCAATCTTGAAGGCTCGTTTGGGATTTGCTGGGCGGAACGGATGGCAATGGCACGGTGAAAAGTCGGCACGCACAGGGGCAGACCAAGCATATACGGCTGCATATGTACGAGTCCTGATCGTGGTTGGCTGCTTTGGAACTCAAGCCAGTGCAATGTCACGTAAGCTTGTTGCATGAAAAAAAAAAGGTAAAATATATGCACATGACCTCGTGCACATATGGCAAGGCAAGGAGTTGGAACGGCATACGACAAGATGCAGGCATGCACAAGGAGAGCCAAGTGCATGCAAGAGGACATCACACTGTATGCCAGAGATCGGTCAGTAGGTTTTGATGCTTGAAGATGTGTGCGTGGTGATCGGTCCAGTGTGGATCGGTGGTGGTTTTGATCAGACGAGGATGGGCCGAACGGTTGGATCAGGTTTGACTGGTTAGACTGAGGGGCAAAGCCGGTCGGATCAATACATGGAGCGAGTAGATTGGTGGCAACAGGCCGGTCAGGTTGCATATACAATTATCTGGCAGAGACATGATATATCTGGAACTCGATGAGGGGTTGAGATATATAGAGTTAGGCCAGAACTGAAGAAAAGATCCCAGGCAACAGCAAGTGAAAATCGTTGAGGAAGTCATCGTTATCGTTGAGGACGTCAACGATGACTGTTTGGCAGTACAGGATATATCCAGGATATGCGGGTCAGCATGATGGGGATATTTGGAATCTGCGTCACTGAAGAGAGAAAGAGCAAAGGCTATCCTGGTAATTTCTTTGGGTGATTCAAGCAATGGTGAAGTTTCTCAAAGTATCATAGTTCAGTCTACGGATGTGGGAAAGCGTGGATGTTGGATTTATTAGCTCGATTCATAAGACGACGAGGAAGAAAGGGTTCTCTTCAAGTCTGGTGAGTTTAATTTATCTATTTGCACTACAAGAAATATGACCTTCTGTGACGAATTCCGCGTGACGTTAGAGCTATTCGTCCCTAGCACATTCCATTCTATGACGATTAGAATGGGATGGGGTGGCTTTGTGACGAAAAAAAGGTGTTCGTCATTAATATCAACTAAAAATCGTCATAAAGTATTTCAATGGGACATCATGACGAATATTAGTTTTTCATAAGGGATACAAAGCAAACGTCATAAATTTATATAATACATTTCTAGAAAAATAAAGCAATTTAATCAAGTGAATTAATGAAGAAACTGAAATTTTCCTTTAAAAATCATGGCCGGAAATATTTTTGTAATATTCTAAGTGGTCTAAATAATTCTCTGAAATTTTCCATGAATTTTCGGTGCTCAATAACTAATTTTAATACCATAAAGTTCATTTAACCTATTAAAATAAATAGAAAACAAATTAAAATTCCTCTCTTTGTCCATGGGCCTTTTTCGGCCCAAGTATTACTCTCTCCCTTCCTCAGCCCGCAGCCTCTCTCTCCCTCCTCCTCCCTCTTCAGGGCCGCCGGCCCAGCCCTTTTGCTCCTCCCTCGCCGAGAAGTCTATTTTACCTCCCTCCTCTCAATTCAAATAACTTTTCGTGTAGTAAATGATTTCAAATTAAACAATTACCAACAGCAAAGTTTTATAACTTATTAGGATCTACAACTTTTGTTTTTGTCATTTTGCTATATGACTTTGTTTCAATAATTTGAATTTGAATTTCAAATTATGACAACTTCAAACAGCGTTTTCAAATACTAAATGATTTCAACTGAAAAAGTCATCAATAATAAAATTGTATAACTCATCAAAATCTACAAGTTTTGTTTTGGTCATTTTGCTATATGACTTTATTTCAATAATTTGATTTTGAATTTCAAATTATGACAACTTCAAACAATATTTTCAAATACTAAATGATTTCAACTGAAAAAGTCATCAACAACAAAGTTGTATAACTCATCGATATCTATAACTTTTATTTGGGTCATTTCTTCATCCGAGAAAGTTATTTGTAACATTGTTCACAAGATGTTTATATCTTTTATATATAGTTTATAAACTACAAGAGAGATATATAATTTTTGTTGAACCATTTTATTATCACTTTATCGGATGAAGAAATGAACAAAATAAAAGTTATAGATATTGATGAGTTATACAACTAAGTTGTTGATGAATTTTTTAGTTGAAATCATTTAATATTTCAAAATGTTGTTTGAAGTTGTCATAATTTGAAATTCAAATTCAAATTATTGAAACAAAGTCATATAAAAAAATGACCAAAATAAAATTTATAGATATTGATGAGTTATACAATTTTGTTGTTGATGACGTTTTCATTTGAAATCATTTAGTATTTGAAAATATTGTTTAAAGTTGCCATAGTTTGAAATTCAAATATTATATAGGTCAATCAAACTCAGATGGAGAAATAACCAAAATAAAATTAGTAGATCTCAATAAGTTATATAACTTTGTTTTTGATAATTTTTTCACATAAGTTCATTTAGTATGATTTTTTGTGTGTTACTTTGCAATGGTACAATAAAATTAAAAGAAAAGAAAGGTTAAAAAGAGATGGGATGAAAGAAGGCCTGTTATGGGCCGGCCCTTTTGCTCTTCTCTCGCCAGAAGTCTATTCTACCTCCCTCCTTTCAATTGATTTCAGAATATTAAAACTTCAAATCAAATTTTATCATACTAAATGAACTTATGTGAAAAAGTTATCAAAAATAAAGTTGTATAACTTATTGAGATCTACCAATTCTATTTTGGTTATTTCTCTATCTGAGTTTGATTGACCTATATAAAATTTGAATTTCAAATTATGACAATTTCAAACAACATTTTTAAATACTAAATGATTTCAAATAAAAAAGTCATCAACAATAAAGTTGTATAACTCATCAATATCTAAAACTTTTGTTTTTGGTCATTTTGATATATGACTTTGTTTCAAAAATTTCAATTTGAATTTCAAATTATGACAACTTCAAACAACATTTTCAAATACTAAATGATTTCAACTGAAAAGGTCATCAACAACAAAGTTGTATAACTCATCAATATCTATAACTTTTATTTTGGTCATTTCTTCATCCGACAAAGTGATAGTAAAATTGTTCAAAAAATTACATATTTGAAGTCGTTCACTAATAAAAAAAATTCTATTTGAAGTTCTCAAATTTGAATTTCAAATTTCAAATTATTAAAATAGAGCAGAGGAAGAAATGACCAAAATAAAAATTTTGCATCTCGATGAGTTCTGGTTTTGGTGACTTTTCCATTTAAAATAATTTATTAACCCTAATTTTTGTTCGATGTTATCAAATTTTGAAAATTCAAAATTTAAATTGTTCAAATGAACTTATTTGTAAAAAGAAACAATAAAATAGTTACAGACCTCGATGAGTTTTTAGCTATATTTCGTACAGATAGTTATGTAGATCAATCAAGTGGGTGATGTAATGATATTCAGTATCCAATCAAGCGATCATAACAAACTATTATGCACGGAATATATACTCTACATCTAAATTTAAAGCCTTTTCAATCAATCATCGTATCAGCTTAGTAAAAACATATTTTTTAAAAAGAAAAGAAAAAAATAGTAAAAATGTACTCTTGTAGGAATATATTGCTTACTATTTGCTAGTAATTAATTTAATTGTAATTTGTTTTGTGCGAAAAAAGGAAATTAGGGCCGGGAGCGTGAGTTTTCAGCGTGGCGGGAGCAGAATGCGCCAAAAATATTTGAGGTGAAATGACCTTTTTTTTTTTTTTTGTCCAAACAGCCTTTAAAAATTGCTACACACCATGGCTATTCTTGTAAATTCGCATCGAAGATTGCTTGAAATCCCAGAACTCCGGATCTGAACGCTCCCCCCAACCCTAGCCGCCATAGACAAATCCATCTCCCACAACACCTTTGCTCCCCTGCTACCGCTGCCGCCGCCTAGTTGATCTCCGGCCGTCCCCTCCACCACCGCCTAGTCTATCTCCGGTCGCCCCTTCCACTCTACCCATCCCCTCCGTCGATGCAGACGAGTAGGACTCCGACCATCCTCTCCGCCGTCGCAGACGAGTCGACTGCAGTCATCCCCTCCTCCTGCGCTCCATCCTTGGTACATGCGCCGGCCTCCGTCTCCGCCGCCGCCAGGGTTGGGAGCGGCGGATCTGCCACCGACGGTGCTCCCGGGCCTAGGGCGGCCAGATCGCACGGCGGCGGTCCTCGGGCGGCTTGCGACGGCGTGCGGCTGCGTCGACGGCCAGCGGCGGCAGTTCTCGGGCGGCTCGGCGACACCGTGCGGCAGCGTCGACGGCCTGCAGCGGCGGTCTTCTCCGTCGCCGCTCACCGCGCCGGCTTGCTCGCCCCTCGCCGCTTGCCGCGCCGACCTCCGTTTCCGTCACTGCCGGGTATGGGAGCGGTGGATCTGCCGGCGCCATGGCTGCCACCAGCAGACCAAACAACCCTACTGCTAACGGAATCTTCATCTCCATGTGTTACTGTGTTATGCGTGTATCGTCTTAATTAGCTAAGTAGCTGCGGTGCGACCGTGAGTCTGACTGAACTGATCTTTGGTCTGTGGTTACTGGCGGTGCCTAAAGGTTTCTTTTCTTGATTATACTTGGGCTGTGTAGATATTTCGAGTTTCGCTTCTGTAGGGCTGTTTCTGATGCAATTTGCAATAGATTGCGTCATCTCTGTTCATTAGCAGTAGTTTTGCTGGAACTTTACTGGATTGTTGCTTAGGCTAGTTCAGGGGTGCCAATGGGGATGGAATTGCCTTATCAGGTCTTCTCAGCTTATATACTTATCCTATAGTTGTTCTGGGTGTAGTGGTTGTGCTGGTTTCTTTAATGGAAATGGGAGGGGATCTGCCCTTCTTGCTAAAAAAAGAGTAGATTGCAAAATGATTAATTGAGTTTTCTCTGTTTACCTTTTTTTAATTATTTTTTTGCGCCGGGCTGAGTTTTCTGTGTGTTGGCATCTTGCAGCTGTCGAGAAAGGTCTATTTAGCTGAAGTTTGGCGCTGGTTAATATCCTAGTATGTTTCTTTGTCCCTGTAGACCTGATTACTAACCTGGAATCAATATCCTCAATTGCATTAGAGTGATTACATTTGTTGGGGTACACAAATCATTGCTAGCTAAATATCTGGAGGGTAATGCTGAACTATGGTTATTTATTTTCAACATAGTATTCTGTTAAACTGAATATATAAATTTTATCTTTGACAAGCACTAATTCCTGTTCTTTACTGTTGGACTAATTGTGCCTCACATGTGTATAGAAGCTACAAATGGCCCCTTCCTCTTCTGGTACTAGTTAGTAGGAAAAGCTGCATTCACAAACAATTGGTTGAGCTGATATGGCTACATCTGTTTGGCAGTTTCACTTGATTTCTTCAGTGATATAAGCATTCCTGGGCACTTGATGCAGTATGGCATGGCTAGGTAATGTTTTGTTTTGTTGTTCCTATACAGCAGTAACTACTATAATTTGAAAACTTGAGGTGCTTACTTTTTCTCTGGAGTTATATCTTACATTTTGATTTCGATTCCTCTTAGATTAACTTGTTATGTTGCATCTGCTTGAAAACCATATTGATTATTATGAAAAAGAATACTATTGAAATTTAATTCAGACAGGAACTAAAACAGAATCAGAAATACAGAATCTTTGCGATGGCTTAAATACGTTCTGGATTACTTTATCTGTGTTTAAAAACAAACTCTATAACTGCTGAGGACAGTGGATGTCACCTGAGGCTGCTGAGTACACTGCTGAGTACAGACTGCTACCTTGTTCCGTTTGTCATGAGGAAAGTACTTTCTACATAAATTTATGTTGCTTTATTTTCTTTGCTGCTCATTTTCCCCAGGGCGCTAGATGGTAGGTGGATGCTGAAGACTGAAGATGGTGATGAGCTCTATCTTGATTTAGATGAAGAGGTATACAAAATCTGTTTTTTTCTAAGAAAAAAATCAAAGCAATTACCATTCTCTGTATGCTCATGATCAATTCTTTTGCCAACTCTCAAAGGTAATGATGACATTGAACAAGGCGTCCTTGATAAGGTATGCGCAATGTTTCAATACTATTAGTCATTTGTACCATGTTTCATAACTATTCCTTTGTGCTCAATATGCAACAAGTTCCACTTGTTATTTCTTCTGCATATCATGCCATGCAGGTTTGTCTGCCCTTTTCATGTCGACTTGCTGATTCATGATGAGAGGGCTATATCTTTTGGTTGGTGTGATTCAGACATGCGACTTGTTTTGTTAGTGAATGTGACTGTAACTTGTTTATTTTGCTAGGATAGTTACATGTACTTAGTAACTCAGTGAACCTGTGATTGTATTTGGAACATGGCTGGATTTGGCTGTTAACTAGGTTGTAAATTTTGTGTTGTATTGGATGTTTGATGCTAATTGGGTTGTAACCTTTGTGCTATATGGGTTGTTATTGTGTTTGATTGTTGGGCCTATATGGGCTTAGCCCACTTGTTATTTGATACTAATGTAAATGAATAGGAATAAGTTCACCGGAGATCCCTCAACTTAACAACGTAAGATCCCTTAACCACAAAACCAGAAATGTGAACCCTTAAACTTATACAAACCGTGCACACAAGGTTGTATGGCTATATACATAGGTGGTTGGCTGTATACATAGGTGGTTTCGCTGATGTGGCATCCTAGTCAGTAAAAAAAAATAGAAAAAGTACATGGGACCCATGTCAGCTGCAGATCTCTTTCCTTCCCCTTTTCCTCTCTTTTCTCTCTTCTCTCCTCCCTTATTCGGGCCAGCGGCGGGCGGAATCGGCGAGCGCCGATGTGAGCGGCGGGCGGCGGGCGAGCGCGGTGGTGCGCGAGTGCATCAGCAGAGCGGCAGCGGGCCGCGGGCGGAGCAGCGGGCGAGTGCCAGCTATTGGACGGGTGGAATGCCACGGACCAACACGCCAGCAGCGACACCCCTGCCATGGCCGCCGCGACCAGGCATGTGTCGACCCCTGCCATGGCCGCCGCGACCAGGCATGCGTCGACGGCGATGGCGCCGGCCACCTCACTGCCGCAAGCGCCTGCCGCCGCCGTCGGCTTCTCGTCGTCATCCATGCCGTGTACGTGGAATTAATGGTGACAGGAAGAAAGAGATCGAGGAGATGGATAGCGAATTGAGAAGCGAGAGGAATGAATTGAAGGTGGTCAATGGCGGCTTATTAGCTTTGCTTCCTGTATATTGGACTTGTACTGGTGTTGGTGTGATGTGGTGACTTACGTTAGAAGCTGCCCCAACCATTCACTGGTTATAACTTGTACAAGCTAGTACTCGGTAGTTAGTTTCACTCCACAACACTACTCTTTCCTTCCTGGTCTTGCACCATTCGGTATAGGATGGTCTGCGTCTTGCCGTCGGTTGTGTTCGGTGTTCGCGACGGCTGGAGTAGGGCGGCGGGGGTGGCTGCGGTGGGGGTGCAAGAAACCCGAGCAGAGCTTGAGTCTGGGGAAGGATGGCGCAGCGGACGAGCTGAAGGAGCAGCTACAGGGCGCGCTCCAGAGGAACGGGCAGTTGAAGTGCGAGCTGCAGCAGTACACCTCCGAGAAGAAGGCCTCGGCGAAAACGACGGACTCCGCCGACACGTGGCGGAGGCGGCGAAGAAGGGGGTAATGGAGGCTGAGCTGAGGCGTCTGCGGGTGCAGGCCAAGCAGTGGAGGAAGGCCGCAGAGACCGCCATGGCTGAGGTGGTGGTTTAGGGTTTACGGCAGTCCGTGCCACGGGCGTGCTCCGCCCGCTGCCTCCACTCCACCGCGGTGCTCGCTCGCCGTCCGCTCCACCCGCCGTCGCCGCCGCTCCGATGCCTCCGCTCGATCAGTCGCCGCGCTCGCCCGCCGCCCGCATCGGCGCTCGTCAATTCCGCACGCCGCCGGCCCGGAGAAGGGAGGAGAGAAGAGAGAAAAGAGAAGAAAAGGAGAGGGAAAGAGATGTGCAGCTGACATGTGGGTCCCACAAACTTTTTTTAATTTTTTTTGCTGACTAGGATACCACGTCAGCGAAACCACCCATGTATACTGCCATAGGATCTTGTGTGCACGGTTTGTGTAAGTTTAGGAGTACACATTTCTGGTTTTGTTGTTAAGGAATCTCAAAAAATCTCGCTGTTAAATTGAGGGACCTCCGGTGAACTTATTCCAAATGAATATAATATAATTGGGCTGAAAATAGTGTGGTATAATGTTTGGGCCTATATGGGCTTTTGCAACGTACTTGGCCCATTTATTATTCAATATTAAAGAAAAGGAAAAAGTGCACCGAAGGTCCCTCAACTTGTCAACGAGATACAAAAATATCCTCAAACCATAAAACTAAATATGCGGGGTCTCTTAACTATACAAAACCGGTCACCTGAGATCCTTCGGTGGTTTTGATCTGGGTTTTGGCCTACGTGGCAGTTGAGTCAGTGTGGGACCCACATGGGCCCCACGTGTCAGCCTATCCACGTCAGCCTCTCTCTTTTCCCCTCTTCTCTCCCTTCTCTCTCTCACTTCTCTCCTCTCGGGCAAAGCCGGGGCAGGTGGGGAGGAGTTCGCTGGGGCGGCCGGCGACGCGGCGGCGGGAGTCGGGCGGCGGCACATCCACGACCACCTGCACATCCACGAACCGAAGTAACGGGCGCAGCGCGCCGCGTGCGGGAGGAAGAAGGGGTGGGTGCGGCGCCAGCCGTTGAGGGCGCAGGAGAAGGTAAGCCTGTGCTCATCGTCGACTTCCGGGAGGAGGAGCCACGGGAGCGCGGGAGGCGGCGCCGGCGCCGCTGCTGATTACTCCTCGCCGACGTAAATCAGCCGCCGGCGGCGGCGGCCGGTAAATTCCGTTCTTGTTTTTTTTTTTTTCCAGAAAAGACAATGTGCTTTTCTTCTTCACAGCTGGTTCAGTATTGGTGTACGACTGTTCGTCATCTTCAGCAGAAGGTTACTTTGACAGGGTTGCTTGAGGCCGATCCTCTGCAGCAGCAGCCAGCAGGAACCAGGCAAAGGGTTTTATTTGAAACGCAGGAACATCACATGAATCTTACATCTGGTAGTTCATCTCCGATCGACAAGAATCAGGAGGAATTCCCTCCAATGTTTTCCAAACAACTTCTGTTGTTGAAATGGCTGGTACGTTATCATGCTTTTGCTACAATTTCGCAGGTACGCACATTGCACCTGTGGCCTACTTTGTCAAGATTTGGATAACGTGCGTTTGTGGGACAAACAGTTAACCGATCAAACTTGATAGTTGTATGTATGAATGTGTGAACACCAACAAATTAAACCTATGATCATCTATCGAGCATTTTGCAGGTTTGAGGCTGCAAATTTAATGTAGTTCCTTCTCTAGTGTAAATTAAGAGCTCACTCCTGATCTTGGCTCTGAAATACAGCAACTCTTCCTCTTCTTCTGTTGGCAAGAGCAGAAAAACAGCATAAGGAAACAGTCAGTTTAATTAAACACCATTAGTGGTCAGCTAGTCTTTTCCAGAACTTTGCTCATGGAATTATCTTTTTTTTTTTCCTGCGCCCGGCGCCGGCGCCGCCTCCCGCGCTCCCGTGGCTCCTCCTCCCGGAAGTCGACGGCGAGCACAGGCTTACCTTCTCCTGCGCCCTCAACGGCTGGCGCCGCACCCACCCCTTCTTCCTCCCGCACGCGGCGCGCTGCGCCCGCTACTTCGGTTCGTGGATGTGCCGCCGCCCGACTCCCGACGCTGCGTCGTCGGCCGCCCCGGCGAACTCCTCCCCACCTGCCCCCGCTTGCCCAAGAGGAGAGAAGGGAGAGAAGAGGGGAAAAGAGAAAGTGGCTGACGTGGATACGCTGACACGTGGGGCCCACATGGGTCCCACGCTGACTCAGCTGCCACGTAGACCAAAACCGGGATCAAAACCACCGAAGGACTTCGGGTGACCGGTTTTGTATAGTTAAGGGACCCCGCATATTTGGTTTGCGGTTCGAGGATGTTTTTTAATCTCGCTGACAAGTTGAGGGACCTTCGGTGCACTTTTTCCTAAAGAAAATAGATATAATAGAATTGGGATGAAAATGTGCTACATCGTAGATGGGTTAGGTTAAAATCTAGTCGGGCTTGCCATTGGGCTAAGCCTATAAACAGGGTGCTCAATACATGGATCTTAATGGGCTATTAGATATTTTATGAAGTTTTTTAGCTAGATAATGACGAATTTGAGCGTCATAAAGTTATGACGACGGAAGGATCGTCACTATATTAATGACAAAAAAAAAGGTTTCGTCATAGAATGCCATTAGAGACGCCTGATAGGTGACGAATGAATTTTCGTCACGCGAGCATCACAGATTACGAAATGTGACGAAAAATTCAATGTTAGTGACTTAAATGAAGTGTCATCTATCATAAGATCTCTTGTAGTGTTGGTGATGATGTGGGTTATCTAGCCATGGATTAGATTAAGTCAAATTTAAGACGGTAGATGAAGTTGAACATGGTCTTTGAGGAGTCTACGAAGTGACAGCTAGGAAGGTGCAATTTCGCTTGGCAACATGACTGAGATGACACATTTTCAGGATATTACACCACGCCACTCCTTCGATCTAGAAGTGGTTAGCATCGATCTGCAACTGGTGGATTTGCTTGATGCACATGATTCGTGGATGCACCGCTATTCCAATTTTATTTGTGTGATTGGATTCCAATTGGGATTTTTTTTGGAGGGGGGAGGAGGGGTTGACTGAATTCCGATTGGGATGGGATTTGGGGGTGGTGTGACGGACAAATTTTATTGGGTGGATTGGAGTTCCTCATGGATCCCTATGCTGATTTTATTAGGGTGGATTAGAGCTTGATTCCTGGTTTCTCCCATGGATCCGTCTGCTGATTTTGTTTGGGTGAATTAGAGTCCGATTCTTTTAGTTTCGTGTTCGAGTCTATGTCTAAGTGGCGAAATTTCTGAATCGGGACACCGGCATTGTAGGCGCGGTGACGAACGACGGACGAAGAAGTGACGTGGGTGAAAATATTTGGGGATCAAGATGGGGGATTTTTTTTTTGAAGGAATCGGACTCGACTCCTGTGAGGGACGATGGACGAAAAATCGCGGGTGAAAAGGATGTGACGACCGGAAAAATACAAATATTTATATTAGCTATAGATTATATGGTAAATTATATGTAATTAAGTCTTGTAAAATTTTATTGTGCCCACGTAATATTATAGTACTGCACTTTACATGAAATATATTTAATGTACGATATGAATTTAATTAAAGTTCAAATGCACTGATCGTATAAAAATATTTTTTTTGGTAACATAATTTTTTTTTTAAAAAATAAAGACAAATAGATTTGCACCGTAGCATTTAGCACGGACATATTACTAGTTAAGAAAGTAGCAAAAGGACATGTCACAGCACAAATTATGATAGATAGGAAAATAAAATAGTAGAAGATTTGATAGATGGAGAATAAACTAGTGCAAGAGTTGATAGATGGGAAATAAAGTTTTGTCTAGGGATCACAAATCTCTTATATTATGGGATAAATTATAAGGGTAAACGGAAAAGGTAAGTGCCAAGCAGTCTCGTCGAAATGTATGTCGTCTCTGTCAACACTTGACTTACTAGTAATTATTATAGTAGGAAAGATTCCGAATATTCTCCTAAACTTTGGATGGAAATCCATCTAGCACTCTGAACTTTAAAACGGATATCCAATTCCGTGAACTTTGCTATACCATGCATATTACCCCTAAGATGATTTTGGATGGAAGTTTTGCATATTTTGGAAGCTTAAATGAACAGCTTTGAATAACTAATATAACATATTTGTATATTATTGGTTGTTAGTCATTAATTTATGCATATACAGTGATATCATACTACTATTATATATTATTATTATGTTAGGAATTGTTTGTAAGTGAGAGGTAATAAGGAGTAAAAATAAAGATTTAAGTCAAGATTTTAATATATATGTCCAATTTATATGTCACATGATCAAACTCATTCAACTTATATATAAATTGGACTAGAAAAAAATATCCGTGCGTTGCAACGGTTGAATGCTATTTTAATCTTATTATTGTTATACGGTTTAGCAGGAAGATATTTACTATGGGAATTCACTTGGATATTTTTTTTAGAAAATTATGAGACGCAATTAGGAGTCCGACTTTCATCTCAAGTTAGCATGTGAGTTTTTTTAAAGAGATTTCTTATACGATTCCTTTTGTTTTTCCAAAAGCAAACGAACTTAAAATCCGACTCAAACACGAATCTGTATTTCCAAAAGCGAACGAACTTAAAAACC
Organism: Oryza glaberrima; assembly: GCF_000147395.1. Taxonomy (NCBI): domain Eukaryota; kingdom Viridiplantae; phylum Streptophyta; class Magnoliopsida; order Poales; family Poaceae; genus Oryza; species Oryza glaberrima. The sequence goes on from NC_068326.1 coordinate 12,846,499, forward strand.
AACTCAAATACGGATGACGTACCAAAATACTGGTAAAAATATTTTCAATTTTTATAATAGTAGAGATAAAAACACTATGCAAAATCACCTTAAGGAGTTATATAAACGGTATCGTAAAGTTTAGAGGTTGAATGTACGGTTTCAAAGTTTAGGATGTTAGACACGAAATAGGGGGTTATTTAAACTTTTCCCATTATCGCATACAAATCACTTTTTCCCTTCTCAGGTACAAACCAAACTAGCAAAGCTTCAGGGCACCTAGCCAGGTAACATTTAAGAACTTCTTAAAAAACCTATATCAGACATGTAAAATTTTCAGGCCTGGTGCATGCTCAAGTCACCAACCAAACAGGTCCTTATGTAAGCATCTTCAAAGTGGTAGGATCAGCTGTAGCGAGTCTAGAATCCACTTCATTATTTAATCAAAGCGGAATGAATTTGTATTATTGATTTATTGTCTTTCATGATTGCACTCTCACAACAGGTGGTAGAAACTATCAACAGTCCATCAATCTCAGCCGTCCGAGCCTTCATCCACGGACAGATTAGACACTAGCACTGTATACTTAAGCAAAGCCGGGCACACGAACGCGGATTAAACCGTGGGGTAGAATGGGGAGGTGGCGAGGCCACAGGTGCCCTGGGGCCACCACACGTCCTTGGCCAGGTACACGTAGCCCTGCTCGCCCCAGTCGTTGCTCCACGAGTTCTTGGCGATCCAGTACTTTTCCCCGCCGAAGTTCTCGCAGTAGCCGACGATGGTGACGGCGTGGTTCACACTCCCGGGGTTGCAGGGGCCCTTGTACACGCCGCCCTTGTAGAACTGGAACTCCTGCGCGCTCGCGTCGATGTACACCGTCACCGGCTGCCTCGCCACGGCAAGCGCCAGCTGCCGCTCGTCGTTGGGCGGCACGGCGGCGAAGCCGGAGACGGACGCCGAGTGGTCGAACAGCAGCTTGCCCACGTCGCAGCTGCCCTGGACGCCCGTGTACGGGTACTTCTCCTCCGACGTGATGCCGCCGCGGGACGCCACCAGGTTGAGCGCCGTGTCGGAGTGGCCGCCGCTGCAGCCGAAGCTCCCGGTGTCGCAGTCCACCATCACCTGCTCCGACAGCGACACCAGCTCGCCGGTCTTGATCTTGTGCAGGCCCTCGATGGCCGCCGCGGACGCGAACGCCCAGCACGACGCTGCCATTGTTTCCAACCCAACCAACAAATCAGCAATGCATTAATTGGCCGGAGCTAGCAGAGACGACAGAGAGCAAGTCGATGTAGCTTACCGCAATTGCCTTGGAACTTGACGCCGGTGACGGCGCCGCTGGAGCGCCAGTCGACGCAGCACGGCTGCCAGGAGTGGGGCGAGATCGGGGTCGGCGGAGGAGAGTGGAATCCGGAGGCGTTGAACCCGGTGAACTGCTGGACGAACTCGGTGGAGGTGAGGTCGCCGAACCTGTTCATGCCGACGACGGAGTCCGTGATGGTCTGCGGCGCGAAGGCGCCAACGCCGGAGGAGAGCTGCGTCTGGCTGCGGAAGGCGCCGATGAAGTTGGTGTTGCCCTTCCACACCTGGTACCTCTTCTCCTGCTCCTCCGGGCACGAGTAGTGCTTGGCGTACTTGGCCATCCACTGCGAGAACATGAACCTCAGCTCCTTGTCGGACTTGTCGCACGACGGCGGCGGCGGCGGCTGAGGGTTCGCCGCCGCCAGTAGGACCTGCAAGAGGCAAGTGATGGACAGGAGAAGCCCAAGCAGGAGAGGCTTGGAAGAAACCATTTTGATTAATTAGATTATGTTTGTCGATCTCTTGTCTGTACTTAGTGCGTGTAGCTTATGCTTTTTCTTGTGTGGAAAACATGCTTACATAGCAAGGTTTATATAGACTTCTTGACCATGCATTGATGCTTACTAGCTAGGAGTAGTTGCCTTCTTGTGAGTTGTGACTTGAGACTTGGGAGTAGTTGTGTGTTGTGTATGCAAGAGTAGGCGAGGATGTTTGGTCAGTGCACTAAAAAAAATAAATGAATTTTATGCTAAGTTGCTACCAACTAGTGTTGTTTGGAGCAAAGGAATGAGCGTCTTTAGTTCATATGGAGTGACATTTTCCATTCATGTTTTCAGGAAATATCACAAAAGGTACAATGTCTTTGAAACTCTCATTTCAATTTTCTCCTTTCCTAGGAAGCATCCTTGTTGTGAACTTGTCATTGGCAGATTGAACACTTCCTTTTCCCTCAAAAAGATTGAACACTTCCTTCGATATTAAAATGCTTCCGAAGGATTCAACAACAACCATAAGATCCTATACCCAACATGGTCATAATTTAGCAAGCTTATGATTTTAGTCATGTAACGATTGATAAATCATTTTAGTTGAAGGATGCATGGGTCTGTTCAGCATATGGCGTGGATAAACTAGATCCCCGTATATCTTGGTTGCTGAATATTTTGTTGAAACCAAATCTTGGTTGCCGAATATAAGAATGCTTATTATTTTAGTAGTTTGCAACAAACCATGTGCTTGAGGTTGAGGGGGTTAAAAAAACTAGTGACCAAACCGTTTTCTCTCAACGGTGCACATCCTTATTTTTTAATTCTTCAATTGCATCCATGCTTGAAAAACACACGCACATCACCTATGATCAGGGCTTAATATATCGGTTTTCCTAATCCTATCCTTATCCTATCGAGGCATCGATAACATAAAAAAATGAGATATTGCTATAATTTCGGCCTGAAATAATTTGAACTCTTAAATATATTTGGTCAAATTGAAATAAATTTTGCTAAATCCAAAAAAGAAAAATTCCAAAAAAAATTGGTTGAAATAGTTTCCTATTGGGGAGATTGGGGATGACGGGGGATTGGGGCGGCGATCGATTGATCCGAAATTTCGGAATTTTTTTTTCAGAATTTTAAAACTAGCAATGATCAAGGCTAGCATTATACTTGAGGATCACTAAAGGTCCTCACGATAATTAGCAATGATCGACTTCAATGTTCTACTACACTGAAAATAATAATGTACGCGTCAATACATGACAGCATGGCCTGTGTGTAAAGTTCTGTCTGTGCAAGTGTACAATTAGAACTTCTTCAGCTCCATAGATTGCCACTGGAGTGTTTTTGTGTAAAGGCATTTTCATTTGGTAATTTGTTAGGTAATTAAGCTTTTTTTTTTTTGCAATACAGAGCGAGACATCACAACAACCAGTACTGTTGTTAGGTACTAATAACTACCAGTGACTAGTGGAATTTGAGAACTATTTTCCTGACCTGACAAACATCTCGCTAGCTGGCTCGAACGATGTTGTGCAAGTCATTTGCACTGACAGTGTGTAGGCGAGACTGAGACCGAACCTTTCAAACCAAAGAGAGCGAATATATAGTTCAGAGAATTTGTGTCAGACTTTTCCATCACTATATATCTAATTAATTTCAAACCTACTCAATCGCGGTCCTAAGTACACGCTGTACATAGTGCGTAAGATTGTACTTTGTGTACCATTATCGTATTGCTACTTGCAGTACTATGATTAACTAATTTTCCCTTAAATTTCTGTTATCTTGTACCCATCACCGATCAACTAGGCGAAAATAATGATCATATCAATTTGATTCCCTATTGGATGATGACTAAATCTGCGACAAAATCGATCGACCGCGTAAATGCATCGATCCGTCTACTGATCATGCATACTGTGTCAAACCAGCTGCTTGCCAGTGGGTATCCAACTCCAGTGGGATTCGCACAATTAATTGTTGTCGTCAACGTCGATACAGTAGTTGCCAACCAATTAAAATTGCTAGACATCATATGGAGCGTGCAGCTTGTAATTAATCAGATTAACGGTTTAAACACTAATTGCATTGTTTGCTGGCTACCGAGTACCGATCGATTGGTGATTTGGAAGCTGAAACCATACTAAATAAGAATATATGCATGCATATGCCAGCCCTTATCCGAGAGAGACCCAATGTACGACGATTTTTTGAACGAATTGGTCGCGTGCGTTTTCACCAACTACCTGCCCGACTGATCGTCATCTGATCGACTAAGTAATTAATACTACTCCATATGCCACGGTGTTTACGTAAGCAGACTGTGCTTATACTCGATCCCAACATTTAGCGTGGGGAAGTATCAAACGTTGCGTAGTGGTGTGCAATTTTCATTTATTTGACAATATACAAATCATATAAAATTCATTAATTTATGTATTTTGTTTACATGCAAATTGCCGGAAAGGCGAAAAGCATATGCAGTGTGCACCGTGACAGTATAGCTTGGTCGTCAGAAACGATCAAACGACGAAGAAAAACCGTGGATTGTTTCATGAATCATTATCGGAAGAGCATTATTCCGGCTGAACATGTCAAGGGGAAATCATGGTCGTTGGAACGTGCATGTCAAATGATTTGTTTGTGAACTGTTGTCAAGATTAATCAGTACTAAACTGAACATCACGGTGGGCTCTAAACAGTCAAGTCAGAATGAAACTAACTCATTCCATGCATGATGTGCAAGTAGATTAATTAATACTCCTAATATGTTTCCTGCAACAACTACTGATCGATTGATGCAGTTTTGTAAACAATTATCAGAGGATCGATGAAACAGCTATCAACTGCTATTACAATCACTCACTTGGTCCATCTCCTAACCTACTCTGCTACTCATTGCTATTACTAGTAAGACAAACCCCTCTGCTAGGTGCTAGCTAAGCTTATATAAAGCCTGGGATCTTCCACAACACTTCATCACAATCTCGACATCTAGCAGCATCCAGTCTAAACACTAAAAAGATCAAAGTATCAAACTTGACAAAGAGAAAACAATATTGTGTTGCAGCTTAGAACTGACAACACTTGAGATGATGGCGCCTTCGCGTCCGATGACTAGCATAGTACTGCTTGTGTGCACGTTGATGGCTTTGCAGGCAATGGCGGCGAGCGCCTACTACAACAACGGCAGCGATGACGGCGTGACGATGCAGATGTTCGAGGAGTGGATGGCCAAGTTCGGCAAGACGTACAAGTGCCACGGCGAGAAGGAGCACCGCTTCGGCATCTTCCGCGACAACGTCCACTTCATCCGCGGCTACAAGCCGCAGGTCACGTACGACTCCGCCGTGGGGATCAACCAGTTCGCCGACCTCACCAACGACGAGTTCGTCGCCACCTACACCGGCGCCAAGCCGCCGCACCCCAAGGAGGCGCCCCACCCCGTCGACCCCATCTGGACGCCCTGCTGCATCGACTGGAGGTTCAGGGGCGCCGTCACCGGCGTCAAGGACCAAGGCGCCTGCGGTAAGTAGCTCGCCGTCGCCGGCAACCCACTGTATATATATGGCGCTAGCTATCTGTTGCTCACCGTCACGCACTCACGGAAGGATGCATGCAGGATCTTGCTGGGCGTTCGCGGCGGTGGCGGCGATCGAGGGGCTGACGAAGATCAGGACGGGGCAGCTGACGCCGCTGTCGGAGCAGGAGCTGGTGGACTGCGACACCAACAGCAACGGGTGCGGCGGCGGGCACACGGACCGGGCGTTCGAGCTGGTGGCGTCCAAGGGCGGCATCACGGCGGAGAGCGACTACCGGTACGAGGGGTTCCAGGGGAAGTGCCGCGTGGACGACATGCTGTTCAACCACGCGGCGAGCATCGGCGGGTACCGCGCCGTGCCGCCCAACGACGAGCGGCAGCTGGCGACGGCGGTGGCGAGGCAGCCGGTGACGGTGTACATCGACGCGAGCGGGCCGGCGTTCCAGTTCTACAAGTCCGGGGTGTTCCCGGGGCCGTGCGGGGCGTCGTCCAACCACGCGGTGACGCTGGTGGGTTACTGCCAGGACGGCGCGTCGGGGAAGAAGTACTGGCTGGCCAAGAACTCGTGGGGAAAGACGTGGGGGCAGCAGGGCTACATCCTGCTGGAGAAGGACGTCCTGCAGCCGTATGGCACCTGCGGTCTCGCTGTCTCACCGTTCTACCCCACCGTCTAGCTGGCCATATCATATCGATCGCAGCCGCATGCCGGCCGTCGTCATCATCCACTTCTTCAACTTCTTTTTCCTTGCCGTTAATTACAAGTTGGAATAAGAAATAATGATCGAGTAGCGTTTGCGAAATTAACTAATGAAATGAGTGAATGGTCCGTCCTGTTTGTTCGATGTTCAATGCGCTTGATTTCCCTTGAAAAGTACACATGACAATGACATACGTACAGGTGGTTAATGTACGTACCGTCTCATTTTGAGGTCCAGAAAACCGAAGGTACAGTTATGTTTCTTTCAACGGTTTGTCGTCGCCCCATGTTCGCGTCCGTTGCGCCGCGCGCATGCATGCACCCCCATCCCACGGAATCGGATCCTCTGACTTCAGCCTTCCCTCACGTTACTCTGCAGTCATCCTAATCTACCGTCCAGCAGCAATCCAACAACTCAGCTCGCAGATGCCTCGCGTGGTGCTCCTTGCCCGGCGCTGGCTCGGCTCACTCACGTTTTTTTTTGACAGAACTCGCTCGTGGCTCCTGCATGATGGCTCGCTTCCTCTTCCCCTATCCTCTTCTCCTGCTTACTGCTCGCTGCGTCCGTGACGGCGGAGGCGGCGGTGGCGGGCGCACGGATCCGATTCCTTTACGGCGGCGGGCGAGCTCCCACGGGCGAGCAGGGATCGGGCAGCGGCTGGAACGAGGGAGGGCGGAGCGGCACGCAGCAGGTCGGGGGTTGAAGGCGAGGTTGGGCGGCGGCTCCATCGGCGGCGGGCGGGCTCCCGCGGGCAAGCAAGGCTAGGGCAGCGGTTGCAGCGAGGGAGGAAGGAGGCGGCGGCGCAGCTGCACAGGCTCAGGTGCCTCGTGGCCGCGGTGGCCGACGCGCTCGCCAAGCTCAGGACGCCAACCTCTTGCCCTGTTTGCAGCAATGTACTGCTTACTGAATCATTTCAGATTGATTGCCTACGTTTGTTGCTTCTACTTGTGACCTGTAGTTTTCTCTGATTCAAACTATATGACTGCACTCATATTTTTGTGTCTTTCTCAATCACAGGAAATGTACTGCACTCATTTTTTTGACTTCCACCGAAGAAATGTTGCAAGAATCCTAAATTGATCAAAAGATTCAGAACTATCCCAACTTCGCAAAATTCATCGACGGAATGGTAAACAAGGGACAGACTTTTGTTACAGATGATTCTGGACAAGATGGTGTCATGGATCAGCAGCTTCAAGCAAGGAGGGGCAGCTGACTTCAGACATTGTAGAATTCTAGTTCTGCTTTGGCTAGCTGTTCACGTTTTATGTTATGACTGCACCATGATTGTAACACTAGCGTTTCCAGCTTCATTTCATTTTTCTTTTTCGTTTGAACCTGTATACAGATTGACATTGTGTTGTAAATTTTCTTGGAATTGAATAAAAAGTAATGCTGATTGTTGCAAGTTCATAGATGCACAAAATGATCTGTTGTTTAGAGATGCAATTCCCAGTGCCGGGCGCAGCTCTCGCCGTTCGCGCGTCCTGCTGTCTCCCCAAAACAGCGAGCAAGCCGAGCCTTGGGCAGGAGAGCCGAGCCAGCACCGAGCAGGGAGCACCACGCGAGGCATCTGCGAGCTGAGTCGTTGGATTGCTGCTAGACGGTAGATCAGAGTGACTGCAGAGTAACGTCAGGGAAGACCGAAGTTAGAGGATCCGATTCCCAACCGACGGTGCCACAGACGACCACCACCACGGCGCACGCATGTTTTATGAGAGGAATTTTAAACTCTCAAGGATTATCTGCTCATTGTTTACGTGTCACCCAAATAATTATAAAATAAATTTAATATATATATATATATATATATTAATTAGTATGTGATATACATGTAAGTTAAAATTCAACTATTATAGATCTAAAATAAATAAATTAAATTATGGCTAATTAACGTATATTGGTAGTTAAATTTGATTTTTTTCATTGTGACATATAGAAGTTAAATTTGGTTTTAAATGTTTATTAAGTGATATATCACATGTTAATACATCTTATTAAAAAAATTTCATAATCATTTGAGTGACATGCAAATAACGAGTGGATATCCCCTCAAAAGTTTAGAATAGTTTTGTAACGCCCCGACATTCATTAGCCATTAACACAACTAACTCACACCAGGGTGTTATACATTACCTGTGATATAGTACCAATTCTAGGATACACTAGCTGGTACACAAGAATAAATGTGGAATCAAAGTAAACTGCTTGATTATATCACTGGGTAGTAGTCCTTACATAAATTGCCATCATGGACAGGTCCATAGATGAGCAACACAACATTAAAGAAAACCATAAAAACGACGGTGCAGAAGTGAACAGCGCGGAGAACTAAGCGACTATGCACTAGGCAAAGAACCTAGGAAACTAACTTATTCCACAGGCGAGGCTTAGGGCTAGGCACGAAACATCTAGAAGACATCATACTCGGCTTGCTCCTGGAGATACTCCTCGGCAGTCGGGTCGACGTCTTCATCTTCATACTCTATATATTATTATAAGGGGCAAGGGTGAGTACTTAACGTACTCAGCAAGCCAGGGGAAAGAATGACATGTTTGGCTTTAAACAAGGAGGGTAAGGTTTTATTTGCGAAAGCTGCCTTTTTGGCAAAGTGGTTTATTTCACAAAACTCCTACTGAGTGAGTCAAGTTTTAGTTGTCGGGAGGAGGCTCACGCCTCGACCCATTCCACAAGTTGCTTTGCAACAACTTGTCACGATTAACGAACAACAATTAATTTGTTTCCTCTATTAGCTTCTTCTCACAACACATAGTCCACACAGATATCTCAGCACAACAATGCCATCATCATGGCCCTAACCACACAGACCCGTTCCTAACCACCCAGGTTAGCCGTCTGCCACACAAGCGGTCTCTGGCAACGTTACCCTTCCCAATAATCACTTCTTCACAAACATTTTTCAAACAAATCTGCGCTATGAGAAACACCTTACACTCGCCCTTGACCGTGGGCACGGCTGTTCGAACAGTTCATTGATCTCTGCAGAGGTTGCACGCTTTACCCACACGACACGAAACTGACATCGTTTACCCGTCGGCAACGAAAGTTCGTGATAAGGCCTTTCCAAGGCTAACCCATGAAAATCGCATGTCACCTAGTTGGGCTAAGATCCATAGCCGAGTATCAGGCAATGACAGCCGTCATCCACTCAGGAAATACCGAGGATGCCTCCTACTCCTACCGGTACACGCCACAATAGAGGCAAAAAGACACCCATGATGGGCAAAAATGTGTAACACTTCGTCTGCTCATCCTCAGCATTCCACAACCATTGGCACACCAACTCCCATGTGATAACAATTTACTTAGCCAGAGGCATCCCATAAATACCCGTGTGGTCGCACTGTAACGTGTTTGGATGGATTTCCCAAAGGAATCGGTCCTTAACGGTAATATGTAGCCAAACCACAAAGGCATGACTCCGCATCATCACTACTTTCACAACACATTTTATTTCACAACTCCTCGGTACAACATACCGGATTTTTAAACATGTATGTGGAATAACCCAAGTTTCCCACACGGCAACAACGTAAGCATGGCTAAGCGGAACTACCTCGGTAATCGTGTAACGATACCGGCGTAAATATTTGTGGAGCTATCAAATGTATGGAACATCAACCTATGTAATATAAGTGCAACTACTTGGTTAGTCCGTCGGTCGTATAAACGATCCGAGGCTTAAACATGTTATTCGTGTATACTAAGCAATGCATTTTTCAAACAACATATCATTGCAAATATAGGGGCAATGTGATCAAAGAGGCTTGCCTTGCACAGGGTTGGGGACTTCTCCCTTGAAAGCGGCGTCCGGAGCTTCCTCGTACTCGGGCTCTAAACGCGAAAAGCGAAACTAATTGAGAAAAGGCAATAAAACTAGCTCAAATCAGAGAAACAATGGTACCACTGTGTAGATCTCAATTTAGAAAAAAATAGGAACTTGAACGGGGTCAATCGGAGTTACGGTTGATTTTCTATGGATTTTCAAAGGATAAAAGATTTTTTGGGATTTTATTCATTGGACGGCAAGGGAATATTCCGTTGGAATATTCCGCTAGACTAACAGCAAAGGGAGGCGGCCCACCTGTCAGCTATGCATGGAAGGAAAAAGGGGCTGGGGCCCGGCTGTCAGTGGTTGAGGAGGGAGTCTTCTTCCTCCTCTCGCCTACTCGACTCAGCCTGGGTGCAGGACAACGACGCGCCGCGGTGACGGGATGCGGCGAGGCGACCGGCAGTCGAGGGAGGTGGCGGCGGACCCCGGCGAGTCTCCGCCGGCGACGGCGGCGCTGGAAGACTTGGCTCAGCTCGGCTTCTTCTTCCTCCTCGCTCTGCTTCGGCCGGCTTGGTGCAGCACGACGACGCGCCGCGGCGACGGGACGCGGCGAGGCGACCGGCGGCCGAGGAAGGCGGTGGCGGCTCCCGGCGGAGCTCCGCCGGCGACGGCGGCGCTAGAAGGTGGAGCACGGCGGCTCTGGCTGACGGCAATAGAGAGCAAAACGAGAGAGTGGAAGAGGAGAGAGAGAAGAGATTGATGGCGATGGTGTGAAGGAATTAGAGCTCGGGTTTGCCTCCTTTTATAAGCGGGCGACACGGTGTCGATCTGGCGGTCTAGACGCGGAGCTCCGGGGGTAGCTGGCTAGCGACTAGGGTGGGATTCCCAGGTGGAGAGGACGGCGACGCGACGGAGTGGTGTCACGCACCGGTGGCGACGTGATGTGAAGCGACGCACAAGACCGAGGATGGACGGCGACGGTGATGGCGCGACGCGATGCGATACGACGCACGGAGAGCAGGTTTGGTAGCGATGCAACATGGATGACGCACGGCCGACGGCGGCTATGGCCGGGAATCGAGCGGTAGGGCTTAGGGATGGCAATTTTACCCACGGGTCTGGGTCTCCGCGGATACCCTACCCGATGGGCACGGGCATGGGTATAAAGTTTTGTCCATGGGCACGCCCGCCCGAAACCCAAAAGTTTAGTGGGCAAGAACTGGGTAGCAAATTTTACCCGTGGATAATCCTTGCCCGACCCGATATAAGTATTAGTATTGATTCTTGGGCCATCTCTTTATTTTCATTCTCCTTCATATTAGCCCATTTGGCCCATTACATATATACAACCAACTAACAACCAAACCCTAACCTAATATCCCCATTCCCAGATCCCCTTCAACTTCAAGGCGACGGCGGCTGGCGGCTGGCGCCTGGGTGACAACTCCGGGCGGCGGCGACTCAAGGCGATGGCGGTGGTTCTAAGGGCGACGACGGCGGCTCTAAGGGCAACGGCGGCGGCGGCGGCTCTGAGGGCGACGACGGCTGCTCAAGGCGACAGCGGCGGCTTGGAGGACTCCACGTCGTCACACGGAGGCCGCCGTCGAGCTCCGCCTCCTCGCCTCCTCCGCTTCCTCGTCACCGCCGGCCTCCTCCTCCACCATCGCTCTGCCTCCTTGCTCCCTCTACTTCACGGGCGGCGCGGGTGGTCTGCGGCCAGCGACGCGGCTGCACATGGGTGGCGGCCGGCGGCGCGGCGGTGGTTGGCGACGCAGCGGCGCAAGCTGGATTCCCATCGGGCATGCCCGTGCCCGACGGGCATGGGCACGGGCATGGGATTTTGCCCGATAGGCTTTGCGGGCGTGGGTCGGGCATGGGCACGTGGGTCTCGGGCCGGGCATGGTTTTGCTCTGCCTGTGCCCGACCCGACCCATTGCCATCCCTAGTAGGGCTAGGGAACGACGGTGGCGATGGAACGCGAGAGAGAGGGAGAGATGCAGCCGCGGCTTAGCGGATAAGCTCCTCCGTGTCAAAGTAAACGAGAACGGATAAGCAAAGACGATCGAATAAGAGGATGACTCGGCCTAGGGTTAGGGGTGACGAAGGGTAAGGTGGCGGCCGTTATTGGTTGGCGTTGACGCGACGGGCGATGGGACGGCGACGCAATGGATGGAGTGGACGGCGATGGGATGGGGGTGACGCGGGTCGACGTGGCTCCGTGTCTCCCGGAGAGAAACCGGAGCGAGGTCGGGCTTGGCGCGACGCGGCTTCAGTTTTGGTGCAGCGCGAGCATTGGCTTGGTGCGGAGGTGGTCTCGGCACGACGCACAGTGCACGGGAGGGTGGCTCGGTGCAATGCGGCTCGGGCACGAGGCAAAAGTGGTGCGACGCTAGGTGAACATTTCGTCGAACATCTGGCGTGCGTGAGCTGGCTGGCCTGAGGAAGGATATAAACAGTAGTGGGCCGAGTTGGGCCGGCTTGCTCGGGGAGCTGAAGAGAGGAGGGATGGAGGGGAGTTGGGCCTGGGAGAGAAAAGAGAGAAGGAGGCCCAATTCGAACAGTGAGCTTTCACAATTTTCAAGAGATTTGTAGAGTTTGAATTTTGAGGAGATTTCAATGGATTTGAATTTGAATTGGACCTAGGGTATCACATGTATTTGAAGGAAATTTCTAGGAGAGGATTGAGATCTAATTTGGCACAAAAACAATAAGATCCAAATTTAACTCCAAATTTTAAATGACAAGATTTTAAATAAAAGCACATAAAAATATGGGTGCTACAAACCTACCCCCCTTAAAAGAATCTCGTCCCAAGATTCCTCGACTACGCGAACAACTCCGGGTGCTCAGCTCGAAGGTGATCCTCTTGTTCCCAAGTAGCTTCCTCTTCTGAATGATTACTCCACTGAACCTTGAAAAACTTGATTGTCTTTCGTCTAGTGCATCGTTCCTTTTCGTCCAAAATCTGAATTGGTCGTTCCTCGCAGGTCAGATTTTCTTGCACATTTATTATCTCTAGTGGAACTTACTCTTCTGGCACACGAAGACATTTCTTCAACTGAGACACATGAAACACGTTGTGCACACCGGCGAGTTCTGCAGGTAACTCTAATTGATAGGCAACTTCTCCACGACGTGCAGAAATAGGATAGGGTCCGATAAAACGTGGTGCTAACTTTCCTGCCATTCCAAATCTTTTCATTCCACGTAGAGGCGACACTCGTAGATATACATGATCTCCAACTATAAACTCCAAAACTCTTCGACGATTGTCTGCATAATTTTTCTGTCTTGACTGAGCTACTCTCAAACGTTCTTTGATTACTTTCACTTGTTCTTCTGCTTCCTTCAGAATATCTGGCCCAAAAATTTTCTTTTCTCCGACGTCCGTCCAATAGAGCAGAGTTCGACACTTACGTCCATACAAAGCTTCATTCGGGGCCATCTGTATGCTTGCTTGATAGCTGTTGTTATAGGAGAATTCTGCATAGGGTAGGCATAAATCTCAAGTACCGGCAAAATCCAATGCACAAGCTCTTAACATGTCTTCCAGAATCTGATTCACTCTTTCTGTCTGTCCATCAGTCTGAGGGTGGTAAGCTGTACTGAAGTTGAGATTGGTGCCCATGGCTTCATATAACTTCTTCCAGAAATGGGAGGTGAATTGGGTACCTCTATCTGACACTATGTTCTTTGGGACACCATGTCGGCAAATCACATTTGTCATATACAACTCTGCTAATTTCTTGCCAGAATATGTAGTCTTTACAGGAATAAAGTGGGCAACCTTAGTTAGTCGATCCACGATTACCCAAATGGAATCATAACCCGAAGATGTCTTTGGAAATCCTGTTATGAAGTCCATTCCTATTTCTTCCCACTTCCATTCCGGAATCTGCAATGGTTGTAGTAACCCTGCTAGCTTCTGATGTTCAGCTTTTGCTCGTTGACATATATCACAAAGGGCGACATACTCGGCAATATCTTGCTTCATTCCGGACCACCAAAAATGACTCTTGATATCCTGGTACATCTTGGTACTTCCTGGATGGATAGAATAAGCAGACTCATGAGCTTCTTGAAGTATCAAATTTCTTATCTCCTTTTTGTTGGGCACGCAAATACGCTTTCCAAACCAAACAATTCCTCTGTCATCCACGGAGTATTCTGAGGCTTTTTCTTTCTTTATTAATTCCTTGATATTCATAATTTCTTCATCGCCTTCTTGGGCTTCACGGATTTGATCCTCTAGAGTTGGTTGAACCACTAGGGTGGCTAAAGTTCCTGGCTTAACCATGTTTATTCTTAGCTTTTTCCAATTTTTTACACAACTCTGGATGATGGGGTGAGGTCACAAGAGCATTACAGTGCACCTTCCAACTTAGGGCATCTGCAACGACGTTTGCCTTTTCGGGATGATAATGTATTCCAACGTCATAATCCTTGATTAACTCAAGCCATCTTCTTGGTCTAAGGTTGAGCTCCGTCTGAGTAAAGATATACTTTAGACTCTTATGATCAGTGTACACTTCAAATCTGTTACCAATCAAGTAATGTCTCCATATCTTGAGGGCATGAACAACTGCAGCTAATTCGAGATCATGGGTGGGGTAATTCATTTCATGCGGCCTTAACTGCCGTGAGGCATATGCAACAACTTTTCCTTCTTGCATAAGCACACTTCCTAAACTTTGTATGGATGCATCACAATAAACTTCGAAATCTTTTCTTATGTCGGGAAGGATTAGAACTGGGGAAGTTGTTAGTCTTTTCTTTAGTTCTTGAAAACTCTTTTCACATGATTCTGTCCAATCAAATTTCTTTTCCTTCTTTAGCAGTTCTGTCATGGGTTTGGCGATTTTTGAGAATCCCTCGATAAATCTTCCATAGTATCTTGCTAAACCAAGAAAACTTCTGATCTCGGTAACTGTGGTCGGAGACTTCCATGAGAGTACATCTCTTACTTTTCCTGGATCCACTTCTACTCCACGAGATGAAATGACATGGCCTAGGAACTCGACTCGGTCAAGCCAAAATTCACACTTGGAATATTTTGCATACAACTGATGTTCTCTTAACTTTGCCAATACCAACCGCAAATGTTCTGCATGCGTTTCCTCGTCTTTTGAATAGATAAGAATGTCATCTATGAACACTACGACAAACTTGTCGAGGTACTCCATAAACACTTTGTTCATGAGATTCATAAAGAAGGCTGGAGCATTTGTGAGTCAAAAGGACATGACTGTATACTCATATAATCCATATCGAGTTGAAAAGGCTGTCTTCGGTATGTCTTCAGGTCTGATCTTCAACTGGTGATATCCTGACCTTAAATCAATTTTAGAGAAGACTGAGGCTCCTTGCAATTGGTCAAATAGGTCATCAATCCGAGGTAACGGATACTTGTTCTTGATAGTTGTTTCGTTTAAGGCTCTATAATCCACACTCATTCTCTTTGTTTTATCCTTCTTTTCAACTAGGAGCACTGGAGCTCCCCATGGTGACGTACTGGGTCAAACAAAACCACTTGCTTCCAATTCCTCGATCTGTCTTTTAACTTCAGCCAATTCATTAGCTGCCATTCTATAGGGTCTCTTAGCTATTGGAGCTGTACCGGGTGCAAGTTCTATGGAGAACTCTATCTCTCTATCTGGTGGCATTCTAGGTAATTCATCTGGGAAGACATCTGGATATTCATTGACTACAGGCACTTCTTCCAAAGGGATGGCTTTAATGCTATTCAGCATGGGCTGATCTCTATGGTTCTTAGACGGAGTAAACTTTACTTCATTTCCAGTTGGTCCACACAGTGATAGTCCTTGTGGCACAATTTATCTGACCCTTATACTTAGCTAACCAATCCATGCCTAGAATCAAGTCCAAACCATGCGACTCTAGGATAATGGGAGTAGCCATAAAGTTAACCCCTTCTATAACTAGGTTAACCTTTGGGCATGCTAGATCAGATCTAGTCTCCTTTCCAGGGGAGTGAATGATTATAGGTACCCTTAGAACCTAAGTATCCAAACCATGTTGTTCAACAAAAGCTCGAGAAATGAAAGTATGCGAAGCTCCCGAATCAAATAAGACAACAGCAGGTACATTATTAACAAGGAACGTACCTATCACAACATCTGAAGCTTCCCAAGCTGATTCTGCCTGAACGTGGTTGACGCGGCCTCGTCCGAAGGTTGGAGTAGTACGAGAGGCCTGACCACTAGCCTGGGTAGTGGTTCTCACTTGTCCTGATGCAGGTGCTCTGGCAGTACTGATGTTAGAGGCTCCTGAAACAACGGGGCCTTTCTTCTGGGGGCATTCCCTAGCAAAGTGTCCAACTTCTCCACAGCGGAAACACCCATTTCCTGCTGTATTCTGGGGATTCCTTGGCTAAGTGTTGAAAGTGGTTGGGTTACTTCCTCCTGTGTTGCCACTATAGGCTCTTGGCGGCGCTGGGGCAGTTGAGCGAGGAGGAACTGAGCGAGTAGGGAATCCACAATTCTGTTTTGGGGCTGGCTGGCGAAACTGAGGCGATGAGTTGGTCCTAGGGCGCGGACCACCATGAGACTGGAATCCGGTCTGAGCCATCTTGCGCTTACGAAAGATCTCCACTTCCTTCCTAGTATCTTCGACTATTAAAGCCCTATTAACCATGTCCTGGAATGTGGGGAAAACATGAGCAACAAGTTGCAGCTTAATTCCCACATTCATTCCTTTCAGGAACTTTCTGATCTTCTTCTTGTCAATATCTACTTCATCTGTGGCATAACGGGCCAAGTGGTTGAACTTGCTAAGGTACTCGTTGATGCTAGAGTTTCCTTGCTTGAGATTGTTGAATTCTTCCCTCTTGATATCATAGATACTCTCTGGCACATAAGCAGCTCTAAAAGCTTCCGCAAATTCTACCCAAACAATGTTAGCGGCATCTCGGTGAGCGACACAATAATTCTCCCACCAGTTGGCGGCGGGTCTGTCACGACCGGAAATAACCCAACGGGCGTTCCTTACGTGCGTGTATTGTTCCTTGTCCCAGGAGGCAAGGTACACCAGAAGTTGATACAATTCAGAGTTTAATAAGCGGAAGCGTAAGTAGTTAATTATTACATGGGCAGTGACGGCCCAGCACACTCAAAGACAACGAAAAACAGCGGAAGACTAAGGCGACGACCACAGGCACTTGACGGCAGGCACGAGCTAGACACCAAAGCCTTCATCATCCAGGGGCTCCTCTTCTAGGTTTGGGAAAAATTGAGCAAGACTGAGTACAACCATCGTACTCAACAAGACACACCCACAAGTGCAGCATAAATGCAAAGGAGTACAATGGAGTTATAGTATAGGGGTTAGGTTTTGCAATAAACAGCATTTAAAAGACCCTTAGTTGCTCAAAGCTAAATTTAAAACACGATCCTAGAACTATTTAATATTATTAAACAAGGCCGTGAACCCACACGAGCCTGCCTTAACCCAAGGCCTACGATGATTCAGACCGAACTGGCAACCCGACCCTGGGTCCCAGCTCGTCCCAAGCCAACCCAGGCCAACCATTCCACATTTTAGTTATTAAGCAGTTTTTAAGAATTAAAAACACTAACTTGGGTACATTGCTAGGCTTGCCCATAACCGAGGGCGCGGCTATTCGAATAGGTTTTACTCTGATCAGAGGTGTACATCTTTACCCACAAGACACGTCTTCCTCACGTGCAACCACGTGCCACATACCACCACGGCATATGGACGGAAGACATGACATAGTTTCCAACCCATCCTAGCCATAGACAAGAGTACCGACCCAACCCACCTACGGCCGGAACCCCCGGGACAGGTAGGCAGGACTGAGCCCCTAGCAGCAGGACACCGGCCCTGTGCCATGACATCTCGACTACCGGGCCGCAGCTCGTGTAGCCTTCATTTGCCCTAGAGATGTCCATCGACCCCCGACTTCGTCCATCTCCATCCGTGTACTTTTGTTTATAACCAGACTGAGCCACAAACTAAGCCTTACCCACTAGACATGTGGAAGTACGGTAGTGCTTTGCAACAGAGGCCCGAAGACCGGTCCTTATGTGGCCGAGGTGTTACTATCAAACCATGCACCCCGAGCCCAGCCTAAAACCATTTTGGGGGTTTTGAATAGAGGGGGAGGTGTGCATCCAGTTCCACAATAATCCAACTATTCCAATATGTCCAGGTGATATGAATATTCCCAAAGTCTAGAGTTATAAAACCACCTAATGTTGCCTAATTAATCAGCGAAGCATCTACCTAAATTCTTACTAGTGGAACCATGAATAGAGTGCCCACTAGTTGGGGTTTTGTTTATTCTAGGGTGAACAAGGTAATAATAACAATAACAACAATAATAAGGTCATAACAAAGGTAAATAGGCATGGCTAAATAAAACAGTGATAATGCGGGAATTTAAATAAAGCGATAATGCAATAATTTAAATCAAAGTAATTTCATAAAGTGGGATCCAATATGTTCAAAGAATGATGTGACTTGCCTTGCTCGCTTTCCCAAACGTCGGCTTCAACCTCCACGAAGAGTGGATCTTCCGAAGCTGCAGCGTCTACACGACCAACGGAAAAGAAAAGGGCTTTTACTCTAATAAACTCCATATAACAAGCAGAAACAAAGTACAAAAATGGGTTCTTGACTTCTTAAGGAAAAATTAGAGACTTGAACGGTCCAATTCCGAGTTCAAATGGCCAAGTTATGGCCATTTGAAGTTTATATGGTCTTTAAATGAATATTTACGAATTTCTTCATTTAAATTTTAATGTAAAAATATATTTATTGCGTCAGCCGGGAGAGAGGGCGCGCGGACCGGGTCCACGGGAGTGGGACCCACGCGGCAGCCTCACGGTCCACGGTGGACCGGGTGCACCCGGCTCACACCGGCCGGCGCCGTGGGCCCCACGCGGCAGCCGCTAGGCGCGCCTGGAGGCGGCCACGTCGGCGCGGCCGGCGGGAGGCGGCGCACCCACGCCCCTATGGTCGCCGGCGGCGGCCATAGGCACGGCGGAGCGGCGGCCGAGAGAGGGGAGGGAAAGGGGGAAACGAAGCGGCGGTCCATGGCTCACCCCGGGTCGACGGCGACGACGGAAACGGCGACCGGAGCGGAGGAAGGCGGCGGCGCGGCTCGGGTGGACGGGGTCGACGCGCTCCGGCGGTCGGCGAGCGAAACGGAGGGGTGGACGAGGTCGGCGAGGATGCGGCGAAGCCGAAGGAGGCGGCGCCGAGGTGGGAGGTGGTCCGGGGCGACGACGGCGGCGGACCGGAGCTCGGCGGCGACGGCGGAGAGAGAGAGCGACGGCGCGAGCTCGATTCCGGCGAGGAGAGAGGGCGGTGAGTGGCGGAAACGGTGGTGGGGAGCTCGGGGAGGGTTTATATAGGGTTGGGAGTGAGAGAGGACGGCCGGAGGAGGGGGGAATGGGCGCGGGAGACCCGGCCGCCATTAATGGCGCTGGCGAGGTTAGGGGAGAGGTTTCCAAACGAATCCGAGGGAGAGAGGGAGGGAAAAATGGGGGAAAAGGGGGAGGGGATCCCGGGGAATAATGCCCCCCACTTTAATGCACGCGGGGACGGCGGGATACGGCGGAATCGGCGGCGGCGGCGGCGCTTGGCGCGGGCGGGGCGGCGGGAGCGGCGGGAGGAAGGGGATGACGGGTGGGCCCCACCCGTCAGCGAGGGTGGCGGGCGGGCCCGCCCGTCAGCGGCGCGCGCGCGGGGAGGGCCGAGTGGGCCGCGGGGGAGAGGAGAGAGGGGGAGGGAGATGGGCCGAATTCGGCCCATTAGAGAGGAGAGGGTGATTTTTAGGGTTTTCTTTTTATAAAACCTTTTTAACTTTGTTTATTTCTTAATAATTATTATTTGTGCTCTGAAAATTCCACTAAAATTTATTTACACATTTTAGGCTTTTAGTAAATATACAAAAATCCTCCAAGCCCTATTTGACTTTTAACTTTGCACATTTTAATTTTTGAAGGCTTTCACAAGCATTTCAATTATTCTAGGCATAATTTAGAGGATGTATTTTAGGGTCGATTTGGGACGCGATAGGGTCCTCTGAGCTGATGTGCAGCATACAAACCCTTCTCTCTAGGAGAGCACTGCACAAGGTCTAGCTTCCGCTCTACGTCCTTCAACCAATCGTCTGCTTCAACAGGCTCAGTAGTCTGGGAGAATTCCGGTGGACGAGTTCTCAAAAAGTCAGTCAGCTTGGAGCGGCCATTGTGATGTGGAGCTGGGTGATGCTGGGGGTTCAAAGCAGCAAGGTTCTGAGCTATGCTCTACAGGATCTGAGTTTGCATGGCCATAATATGCTGCGGGTCCATGCGAGGGGGTGAAGGTGGATGCACTTCTTCTTCTGCTGCAACATGATTTCCTTGGCTAGCAGCTTCTCCATTCTCTGACACTTCGTCATGAGCCTCTACATGGTCTTCAGCATCTTGGGCTACGTTGTTGACATTCTGAATTTGTTCTTCAAACCCGAGGCGAGCTGGGGCACGAGCATTACAACGAGGGCGTCCGGCCATCTGGTTTATTTGAAAGGGCGGAGAAAGGAGGAGGGCATTACATAGATGAAATTTATTTCATAAATTCAGAAGATTCCATAAGACAGGGACATGGCCAACACAAAGCTTAGCCAAACTTGACTGGCACACATCAAGAAGCAATCCAACATTACATAACCCACCAACACGCTAGTTTAACAAACCCCCGAGAGAGTTTGGAAAACGTCCTTAGCGTAAACTAAATGCCACATCTCCTAATGAGTTGGCATCGATACAAAAGGTTTGACACACAACAACCACTACACCTTATCTATAATTTTGGATTAAAGGAGATAGCAACTAAATTTTGAATGTTTCTAAGAGGAAAGAACATAAATGCAAGCAAGATTTGCAAGTATATATATTTTTAAAATAGTCCTTAGGGTCACAACTAAACGATGGTTTCGTCCTAGGGACAAACCTATGCTCTGATACCACCTTGTAACGCCCCGACATTCATTAGCCATTAACACAGCTAACTCACACCGGGGTGTTATGCATTACCTGTGATATATTACCAGTCCCAGGATACACTAGCTGGTACACACAGAATAAATGTGGAATCAAAGTAAACTGCTTTATTACATCACTGGGTAGTAGTCCTTACATAAGTTGCCATCATGGACAGGCCCATAGATGAGAAACACAACATTACAGAAAACCATAAAAGCGATGGCGCAAAAGCGAACAACGCGGAGAACTAAGCGACTAAGCGACTATGCACTAGGCAAAGAACCTAGGCAACTAACTTATTCCACAGGCGAGGCTTGGGGCTAGGCGGTCGGGTCGACGTCTTCATCTTCATACTCTATATATTATTATAAGGGGCAACGGTGAGTACTTAACATACTCAGCAAGCCAGGGGAAAGAATGACATGTTTGGCTTTAAACAAGGAGGGTAAGGTTTTATTTGCGAAAGCTGCCTTTTTGGCAAAGTAATTTATTTCACAGAACTCCTAGTGAGTGAGTCAAGTTTTAGTTGTCGGGAGGAGGCTCACGCCTCGACCCATTCCACAAGTTGCTTTGTAACAACTTGTCACGATTAACGAACAACAATTAATTTGTTTCCTCTATTAGCTTCTTCTCACAACAACACATAGTCCACACAGATATCTCAGCACAACAACGCCATCATCATGGCCCTAACCACACCTCGGTGTCGGACGACACCCCAGGTCACACAGACCCGTTCCTAACCACCCAGGTTAGCCGTCTGCCACACAGGCGGACTCTGGCAACGTCACCCTTCCTAATAATCACTTCTTCACAAACATTTTTCAAACAAATCTACGCTATGAGAAACACCTTACACTCGCCCTTCATCGTGGGCACGGCTATTCGAACAGTTCATTAATCTCTGCAGAGGTTGCACGCTTTACCCACACGACACGAATCTGACATCGTTTACCCGTCAGCAACGAAAGTTCGTGATAAGGCCTTTCCAAGGCTAACCCATGAAAATCGCATGCCACCTAGTTGGGCTAAGATCCATAGCCGAGTATCAGGCAATGACAGCCGTCATCCACTCAGGAAATACCGAGGATGCCTCCTACTCCTACCGGTACCACGCCACAATAGAGGCAAAAGGACACCCATGATGGGCAAAAATGTGTAACACTTCGTCTCCTCATCCTCAGCATTCCACCACTGGCACACCAACTCCCATGTGATAACAATTTACTTAGCCAGAGGCATCCCATAAATACCCGTGTGGTCGCACTGTAACGTGTTTGGATGGATTTCCCAAAGGAATCGGTCGTTAACGATAATACGTAGCCAAACCACAAAGGCATGACTCCGCATCATCACTACTTTCACAACACATTTTATTTCACAACTCCTCGGTACAACATACCGGATTTTTAAACATGTATGTGGAATAACCCAAGTTTCCCACACGGCAACACCGTAAGCATGGCTAAGCGGAACTACCTTGGTAATCGTGTAACGATACCGGCGTAAATATTTGTGGAGCTATCAAATGTATGGAACATCAACCTATGTAATATAAGTGCAACTACTTGGTTGGTCCGTCGGTCGTATAAACGATCCGAGGCTTAAACATGTTATTCGTGTATACTAAGCAATGCATTTTTCAAACAACATATCATTGCAAATATAGGGGCAATGTGATCAAAGAGGCTTGCCTTGCACAGGGTTGGGGTCTTCTCCCTCGAAAGCGGCGTCCGGAGCTTCCTCGCACTCGGGATCTAAACGCGAAAAGCGAAACTAATTAAGAAAAGGCAATAAAACTAGGTCAAATCAGAGAAACAATGGTGCCACTGTGTAGATCTCAATTTTAGAAAAAAAATAGGAACTTGAACGGGGTCAATCGGAGTTACGGTTGATTTTCTATGGATTTTCAAAGGATAAAAGATTTTCTGGGATTTTATTCATTGGACGGCAAGGGAGGAATATTCCGCTAGACTAACAGCAAAGGGAGGGGGCCCTCTTGTCAGCTATGCATGGAAGGAAAAAGGGGCTGGGGCCCGGCTGTCAGTGGTTGAGGAGGGAGTCTTCTTCCTCCTCTCGCCTGCTCGACTCAGCCTGGGTGCAGGATGACGACACGCCGCGGTGACGGGATGCGGCGAGGCGACCAGCAGCCGAGGAAGGTGGCGGCGGACCCCGGCGAGTCTCCGCCGGCGACGGCGGCGCTGGAAGACTCGGCTCGGCTCGGCTTCTTCTTCCTCCTCGCTCTGCTTCGGCCAGCTTGGTGCAGCATGACGACGCGCCGCGGCGACGGGACGTGGCGAGGCAACCGGCGGCCGAGGAAGGCGGTGGCGGCTCTCGGCGGAGCTCCGCCGGCGACGGCGGCGCTAGAAGGTGGAGCACAGCGGCTCTGGCTGACGGCAACAGAGAGCAAAACGAGAGAGAGGAAGAGGAGAGAGAGAAGAGATTGATGGCGATGGTGTGAAGGAATTGGAGGTCGGGTTTGCCTCCTTTTATAGGCGGGTGACGCGGTGTCGATCTGGCAGTCTAGACACGGAGCTCCGGGGGTAGCTGGCTAGTGGCTAGGGTGGGATTCCGAGGTGGAGAGGACGGCGACGCGACGAAGTGGCGTCACGCACTGGTGGCGACGCGATGTGAAGCGACGCACAAGACCGAGGATGGACGGCGATGGTGATGGCGCGACGCGACGCGATACAATGCATGGAGAGCGGGTTTGGCAGCGATGCAACATGAATGACGCACGGCCGACGGCGGCTATGATCGGGAATCGAGTGGTAGGGCTTAGGGATGGCAATTTTACCCACGGGTCTGGGTATACGCCGATACCCTACCCGATGGGCACGGGCATGGGTATAAAGTTTTGTCCATGGGCACGCCCGCCCGAAACCCGAAAGTTTAGTGTGCAAGAACTGGGTAGCAAATTTTACCCGTGGATAATCCATGCCTGACCCGATATAAGTATTAGTATTGATTCTTGGGCCATCTCTTTATTTTCATTCTCCTTCATATTAGCCCATTTGGCCCATTACATATATACAACCAACTAACAACCAAACCCTAACCTAATATCCCCATTCCCAGATCCCCTTCAACTTCAAGGCGACGGCGGCTGGCGGCTGGCAGCTGGGCGACAACTTTGGGCGGCGGCGACTCAAGGCGACGGCGGTGGCTCTAAGGGCGACGGCGGCGGCTCTGAGGGCGACGGCGGCGGCGGCGACTCTGAGGGTGACGGCGGCTGCTCAAGGCGACGGCGGCGGCATGGAGGACTCCACGTCGTCACATGGAGGCAGCCGTCGAGCTCCGCCTCCTCGCCTCCTCCGCTTCCTCGTCGCCGCCGGCCCCCTCCTCCACCATCGCTTCGCCTCCTTGCTTCCTCTACTTCACGGGCGGCGCGGGCGATGGCCGGCGGCGCAGCGGCACGGGCGGTCGGCGGCCAACGATGCTGCTGCACATGGGCGGCGGCCGGCGACGCGGCGGTGGTTGGCGACGCAGCGGCGTAAGCCAGATAACCATCGGGCATGCCCGTGCCCGACGGGCATGGGCACGGGCATGGGATTTTGCCCGATAGGTTTTGCGAGCGTGGGTCGGGCACGGGCACGTGGGTCTCGGGCCGGGCATGGTTTTGCTCTGCCCGTGCCCGACCCGACCCATTGCCATCCCTAGTAGGGCTAGGGAACGACACGACGTGTGCGTCGTCATACGGCGGTGGCGATGGAACGCGAGAGAGAGGGAGAGATGCAGCCGCGGCTTAGCGGATAAGCTCCTCCGCGTCAAAGTAAACGAGAACGGATAAGCAAAGACGATTGGATAAGAGGATGACTCGGCCTAGGGTTAGGGGTGACGAAGGGTGAGGTGGCGGCCGTTATCGGTGGGCGTCGACGCGACGAGCGATGGGACGGCGACGCAATGGATGGAGTGGACGGCGATGGGATGGGGGTGACGCGGGTCGACGTGGCTCCGTGTCTCCCGGAGAGAAACCGGAGCAAGGTCGGGCTTGGCGCGACGCGGCTTCAGTTTTGGCGCGGCGCAAGCATTGGCTTGGTGCGGAGGTGGTCTCGGCACGACGCGCGGTGCACGGGAGGGTGGCTTGGTGCAATGCGGCTCGGGCACGAGGCGAAAGCGGTGCGACGCTGGGTGAGACATTTCGTCGAACATCTGGCGTGCGTGAGCTGGCTGGCCTGAGGAAGGATATAAACAGTAGTGGGCCGAGTTGGGCCGGCCTGCTCGGGGAGCTGAAGAGAGGAGGGATGGAGGGGAGTTGGGCCTGGGAGAGAAAAGAGAGAAGGAGGCCCAATTCGAACAGTGAGCTTTCACAATTTTCAAGAGATTTGTAGAGTTTGAATTTTGAGGAGATTTCAATGGATTTGAATTTGAATTTGACCTAGGGTATCACAGGTATTTGAAGGAAATTGATAGGAGAGGATTAAGATGTAATTTGGCACAAAAACAACAAGATCCAAATTTAACTCCAAATTTTAAATGACAAGATTTTAAATAAAAGCACATAAAATATGGGTGCTACAAGTTTCCCTATGGTTTATACTCTGGAATGATCGATCCAACGCGTGTAACACGTACATGGGGCTCCTAGTTAACGCATCTGCACCAAGTGCAGAGCCGGCGCACTCTCCGCTCCCCCATGACAATAAAGATTAGACGGCGGACGGGTCGTACAGGAGTACAGTGGCAGCGTTTGACGGAATTTCTAAAAATTTTAAAAAATTAAACCCAACGAGACAATAAACTCTAAAAAGTAAAAACTACAAGATCCAATTTTTAAAGGATCGGGCTTCTCAAAAGTAAAAAAGATAAACCCCAATGATAATCATGTTTGATTTTAAAATCTCAATAACAATAAAGAAAGAGGCAGCGGGCGAGCCGTAGAAGCGGGCGAGCCGTAGAAGAGTACAGTGACAGTCGCTAACGTTTTGGTGAAACTTTCTAGAAAGTAAAAAAAATGTTTTTTTTTTTAAAATACCAATGAAAATAAAAAAAAGAGACAGTAGACGGCCGTAGAGGAGTATAATGGGAACGTTTGATGGGACTTCTAAAATTATAAAAACAAAACCCAACAGGATAATAAACTCTAAAAACTATAAGATCCAATTTTTAAATGTTACAAGGAGAATGAATAGAAACATTGGTAGCTCAAGCAAGCAAATAAAGAAGAAAGAAGGATATAGCATAAGTAAGGGGTAGCAACTAGTGTGATTTTTAAAAACTATAACTTTAGAAACACGAGGACGATAAGATTTGGTCTTTCAAAGTCTTAATACAACGAGATAACTATTTAATAAATTTTAAGTAAAATCATATTAAAAATATATAATTTTGTATGGGTGCTAGCCGCGCAATTGCGCGGGTTACCTAGCTAGTTCTTATTAAACTAGTAAATAGTGATCATAGGGAGACCATCTCTTACAAAAATATTGTAAGTTATCCCTTATTCAGATAAAATACAAAATGGATAAAAAGAAGGATGCCAGCACTAATATTAGTCAGAACACAGCATCGATGGTAGTGGCATTAGATGTGTAACATTTTGATCTGTGAGGGATCATTTGGAGTTGCACTTTTCCATTGCTGCCCTTATTTGCATTGGCATTGGCATCGCCGACGTGTGGCACTACCTCCACACCTGTAATCACGGCAATTGGTCCATCCCCAAAGTCGCTGTTGCTGCGGAAGAACCTGCGATGCAGAACCTGCCTGAGCCAAGGTTGACAAGTTGAGGATCCTTGCATTCCCTCCATTCCTCTGGCAGGTTGAGTTCCTTCCAAGGGCCCACAAGCTGTGGCTAGGAGTCCATGGCAGAGAGGTCAGCCGCAGCCAAGTGCCGGGCGTCAGCAGAGAAGCCAAACCAGAGGTTGAACTCGGGCACATAATCAATCCTGCCATGGAATGGCAGTGTCCACTTGCCGACTTCGCTCCGTGTGTGGCTTGCTGTCTCCAGGCAGTAGGTGCCGACGCCATTGACAGATAAGCAAATGTGTGAGCCACCGCCAAGCACAGCGTAGGAGCTGATCTCTGGACTGCTGCAGCTGTGCCAGTGCTTGGGTTCACGGACAAAAGACGGAGGTGGGAGTTGATGGCTGTGTCAGGCCTTTATGTAGGAGGACATTGCAGTTTTGCGGTATATGAAGGCCTCAAACTGATCGCTGTTGGAGCCCAACTCCGGTTTGGGAATCCTCTCCATGACAAAGAGGCTGCTGCCATAGCCATCATGGTCATGGTCATTGTCAGCGTTGGCATTGGAAACGAAGACAGCCAAGGGCATCGACTTGGGCTTGTGAAGACCGGGCATGGTTCCTACTTCCTACCTGGCACGTATCTGCATCGACGAGGAACGCGCGGCCAGACTGATCTGTGCAAATCACCTCGCGGCCCTAGCAAGCGGGAAACAGTCGATCTTCGATGGGATTGGTCTTAGAAAGCTGAAGCTCGGAAGTTGATGCCGGAGAAGGGAAGCCCCATGCTCTCCATCATTGTGGCCGGCTGATTAAACTTTTGCTTGAATTCGTCAGCATTCTGTGCTGGTGGAGGTGTTGCCGGATAGAATAACCGCTGGTGCATCAGGTCGAAGCAGCATAGCGATTTGACACTAGGGATGCAGTGGTTGCCCACGATCAGATTAAGAAACCGCCGCGAGAAATCAATCATCGACGGAGACATACCAAAATATCTTCAAAGCAGGGGAGATAATTAAAAAACGGGTGGATTATTTGCAGGGAAACGAGGGGATCCCTTTGTCGAGAGGCGATTAAAAAAACATGAATATTAGGGAAGAACCTAATATCAAATAATTAGAAGGAGTGATGCTTTGAACCCAGATCATCTACTATACCACCTTGTGAAGCTAGTCTAAAGACCCCTTGACGTTTCTTGTCGATTTAAGCAGTACTCTCTCCGTTTCAGGTTATAAGACATTTTAACTTTTGTCTAAGCCAAACTACTCTAAGTTTGACTAATTTGTAAAAAAAAATAGTAATATTTTTAACACAAGACTAATATATTATGAAAATTTATTCAATTATAGATTTAATAAAGCTATGATGGTGTTATAAATAGGGGGGCCCTAATGGGCGGGCGATCGCCACGCGATCGATCCAGCGATCATATCCGCCCCCTCCCCCTATACTCGATACATTTCTGCCTCCTCTCCCCCCTTTCTCCTCCCCTTCTTCTCTTCCTACCACAGTACACCACACAAATTTTTTTAAAAAAACAAAAAGTTAGAAAAATTTACATATAGAAATACTATATATAAAAAATGTGAATTCAAATTCAAATTTGAATCGGGTATGTAAACTTTTGACATATAAACTTTGGGTCTATAAACTTTAGGTGTATAAACTTTAGATGTATAGAAATACTATATATAGAAAATATTTGAATTTAAATTTAAACTTGAATCGGATATAATTCAAATTTAAATTTGAATCGGGTATGTAAACTTTTGACTTATAAACTTTAGGTCTACAAACTTTAGGTGTATAAATTTTAGATGCATAAAAATACTATATATAGAAAATATTTGAATTCAAATTTAAATTTGAATCAGATATAATTCAAATTCAAATTTGAATCGGGTATGTAAACTTTTGACTTATAAACTTTGGGTCTATAAACTTTGGGTCTATAAACTTTAGATGTATAGAAATACTATATATAAAAAATATTGAATTCAAATTCAAATTTGAATCGGATATATAAACTTTTGGTCTCTAACTTTAGATTGTGTAAACTTTGGGTCTTTAAACTTTAAATGTGTAAACTTGAGATGTATAAACTTTAGATGCATAAATTTACTAAAATAGGAAAGTAATGCGGTGCCAAAAAAGGAAACTAGTGGAGGAAGGGAGGGGGGAGGGGAATTGATCGCTACCCCCGTCCCAGGCGATCGATCGCCGATTAGGATTTTCGGTTATAAATATTACTATTTTTTTCGATAGAGTTAGTTAAAGTGAGAGTAGCTTGACTTTCACTAAAGTCAACACGGAGGTAGTACATACCAAGATCCAGGAGGCAATTGTGAGGAAGGAAGAAAGAGTACCTGCAAAGTCGATTGCACGTCCTGTCCTGCGATGCAATCGATCTTCAGTCTGCGGAGGTGCCTTCAAATCCAAGAGCCAAAGATGGCATCAGAAAAGCCTAGCGAATAAATTCCACATATAAACAATTTGGCTTTCGATCAAATAGGAAGAAGATGACACAGATCCACAAGCGGGGAACCTGAGGGAGGCGAAGGGAGAAGAGGGCCAACGCCAGGGCAGCAAGCAGCAGAATGCCGTCGGGCAGGGGAGGAGGTTTTCGGGGATCGCTAGTAGTTGGTGCGTATGCGCTGCCGGCGAGAGTTTTCGTTGGGTTAAGATAGTTAGACTAGTATTAGTCATAGATAACCACAATTTGAGATAATGACAGTTGTAGATAAAATTTTATTTTTTCCGCGAGATTTTTATAACCAACAAAATGAAAATAAAATCTATATCTGAAGTCAAAATTTGATAATTTTAAACCCGGATTTGAAAACTTTCAACTCAAAATTTAAATTTTTAAGTCAAATTTGAAAACATTCAAATCAAGATTTGAAAACTTTCAAATCAAGATTTGAAAACTTTCAATTCAGATTTTAAAACTTTTAACTCAAGATTTGAAAACATTCAACACAGATTTAAAAATATTCGATACGATATTTGAAAACTTTCGACTCAAATTTAAAAACTTTCAAATTAAATTTGAAAATTTTACGTTAAGATTTGAAAATTTTCAAGTGATGATTTAAAAACTTTCAACTCAAAACATTTAAAAAAATACGTGTGCTAAAGATTAAAAAAAATAATCAGAAAAAATGCGAAAAAAAATCGCCTAAAAAAACATAAAAAAAGGGAGTGGGAGGAGGCACCGCCAGCTACGCGCGCGAATCAGGGCCTGTTTACTTTGATGCCAAAAAAACCTTAATGCCAAAATTTTGTCATAGTTGCCAAAATTTTTGGCAACTTGTCAAAATTTTGGTAGGATTTCTTATATAGTTACCAAAATTTGGCAGCAAACTAAATATAGCCACTTTTTTTTTAACAACTTTACTAAAATTTGATAAGGTTGAAAATGACATCAAAGTGAACAGGACCTCAGTATTTCCAAGGTTTTCGTGCGCCTTAGCCACTCGAAACTGGTTATGCTCATGGGCCCTGCTGTTTGAGCCTTAGCCACAAGAAAGACTAAAGTATATTTTAGAACCCTCAACTCCCCAGTCTGATTCGCATCCCGCGATACCTCCACAAGCCGGCCGTTCCCCTGGAATTTGATCGGCCCATGTGGTACGTTAAATTTGTGAATAAAAATGTGTCACCATTCTAGAGGAGCCAAAAAAAATTTTAAAACATGAGAAAAACGGAGTGGCATCAAGTCTTATTAATTATTATCTGATGATTTCTCCAAGATCTCAGATTATACAATATTCCATATTTTATTTACTCACGGAATTAGATAAACAATCACAGTTTTTGTAACACATCCATCACATTGAATATTTCAGATCACCCAAAAACGCTCATATGTATTTCAGATAGAAAAATGCATTCTATAGATTACAAAGGGAACTCAGTATTCTTGCAATTTGAACAAAAAAGGGCTGTTCAGGTTACAATCTGGACGACTGGACTACAATTCTTGCAACAATTTACGGATTATTTCATATTACAAAGGAGTGAAAGGAGTGAAGGACTATAATTCTTTCAACACCATCCTCTTTTTCCAAATTTACAGTCCTTTCAGGTAGCGATTTTCCCTCTTCTGTATTCTGCTTAGAAGATAGAGAACCACCATCATAAAGATATATTGAAATGAGAAATGCATAAGTTCTGCAGTTATCAGACTACTAAAAAATGTTTTTCCGAGCTCTTTAGATTGAAGATGACCGTAACTGGTCGTGTCTGCAAAAATCCTCCTCCCATTTTCATGTGCTGACAATTAAGAGGACCGTACACAAAAATCGATTTTCGCAGGTGGGCCTCGTAACGATCCGCACGCATAAATAAGTCTATTTTTGCAAGTGGACCTCTTGAAGGGCCGTACATGAAAATCGATTTTTGCTTGCGGACCTATTAAATGCCCGCTTACAAGTTTATCCTCCCTCCTCTTTTCCCTTCTCAACACTTCAAAATTTCATCTTTATCTTCACCTCTTCTCTCGCTCTCTCACCTCTCCCTCTACTCCCGCAGTCCGGTGTGGGCGGCACGGCTGACGACGAGCGGCGGCCGCGGACGGCGGTTGGCACGGCCGGCAGCAGCAAGCGGCTCGGTCGATAGGTGGCGGGTGGCGTGGTCGACGGTGGGCGACGGCAACGATGACAGCTCCCTCGCCCTGCCTCGCACAGCTCCAGCGGCGGGCTCGAGCGGGAGCAGGGGCGGAGCTAGAGTATTGAAGGGGGGTGCCCAGGAACCCGGTTAAGAAAAAATTATGGCTATACCTGACCTATTTTCACCATGTGTGCACCCCTCTCAATACAAATTTAGACACCCACATTAGCTTAAACTTGATATAAAACATAGTAAATTAAACAAGTGGCACCCCCCTCTATCTTGCTCTAGCTCCGCCCCTGAGCGGGAGGCCGGCGGGGCTCTCCCCCGCACGGATCTGGTGCGGGCGGCGCAGTGGTTGCCGCCGATGAGGAGGAGGAGGAGGAGACGGCTATTGGTATTTCTTAACGACATTACTAGAAATATAATTCCTAGCAATGACGCAGAAATACTTCTGGTATATTATGGTTACAGAGTTCATCCGCAAGCGCACGGATATACCATTGTAGCATTTCACCCGAGAGTATTCTAAGGGTATCATATTTATTTTATCCCGTGGGAAGATCATGTAGAGAGAACTCAACTAATAACTTATATATTACTTGTGATAATCATATTCTAAGCAGAGGTTAAGATAATCCAAGGATAGAGTGACACACAAGCATTACTACTCATCTTCATAATAATTAATCTAAGCTAGGTGGAAAGAAAAGGGAAAGAGAGTCTATTCCTATACCTCTAATATACATACTATACATACATTCTAGTTAACTGGTATACTAGCTAATACCCTCTATCCGATGCCCTCCTGGTACTTCGAGAAGCCACCCCTGACTGCCGAGTTCCTTACGACAGCCCGTCATGACCATCCAACTGGGGCTAAATACGGAGGAATACCCTCCCCAGGAAATTAACTTAGGATTATATATAGGCGCGGAGGAATACCCGTACTGAGCTGTCACCATCAGCGGCCCACCTCTCATCCGCAATATATAACCCCAAATAATGATATCCCGTAATCTAGACACCACGTCTAAACTACCAGATACTACTCTAATATCATCGTCATGACATAGAGTAATTACATAAGCAAACACTATACCCACACCAAAGCATCTCCCAGATAAGCTAGGAGTATACTCAGTATAACATGAATATAATGTAAAGTAGGTACGCATATACTCGGAAAGTATTTCAATACCAGAAATGCATTTAGAAGAATATTCTAATAAAAGTACAAAGCTTACAAAAGAGGAAAGGAAAGCTACTAGAGCCATACCCGAACTCTTCCGAAGGCTTCCGGACTCCTGACTCCTATTCTAATTCTATTCCACCAGCTAGATACTACTAAACTAAACTTGAGAGGAATGAGAGAGCTCTTGCTTGAGGTGTGTGTTGAAGTGAAGAGAGTGAACTCCTTAAATAGGTAGGTAATGACGGTTATGGCGGTTAGAAAGGTCGGTAATACCCTCCAACCGCCATAGGGAGTGAATCTCCACCATTCCCTCAAAACACAGCATCCATCGGCTTCACGGGAGGTTCGGCTGAACCACCAGGTTCGGCCGAACCTGGGGCCGGCCCAACCAGCCCACATTTTGGCTGGTGGCATCCTCTGCTGCTTCACTTCGTAGACTTGTGAATTTTGGCCTGATTCATCATGTCAATTCTGAGTTCTTGGCCCATTCATACATAAGTCTGGTCTTCGACATCGTCCGATTGATTTATCGTTTAAGTTGATGTCGATTCTCCTTCATCTTATTATCATTCTCTGCAAAAGGTTAGTAGACCCAATACTAGTGGAATATTATTATTCTAACATATTTATGCATTGCAAGCATCACTAGTTCTCTCCTGTTTTAGTAATATTGACGGTCGAAACTGATCGATAACGACCATCAACAACGGCCGGGAACGGTGCCGTCGGCCCCGCACGCATGCGCGCCGGCCAGATTCGCACCTCAGGCAGGATGGCGGTGACGGTGGCGGGCCTCGGGCAGAGCCGTGACGACGACGACGGTGGCGGTAGCGGTCTCCCAGCCTCTGGCGTCTGGATCCATCGCCAACGACCATGGGGATGACAGCTGCGGGCCTCGGGCAGGCTGGCGGCGGCTGGATTGGGGTTCTAGGGTAGGGTTTTGATTTTCTTTTTTGTTTCAATTTTTTATTTTCTCGTGCGGACGGCTTAAGCGCCCACACGCGAAAATCCAATTTTCACGTGGGGGAGCGTCACCCGCATGAAAAAATCGGATCTTTGCAGACCCTTTGGTGCAGATGGATGGGAGATCCGCACGCAAAAACTCTTTTTCAACCGCACATAAAACCGTTATTGTAGTGTTAGGAACACCAGAATCAGGAATATCACATCAACAAATAATCCACCAGGCAGAATAATGTTATGCGATATGCAGAACAATCATCTAGTTCTCAACTTTAAAGTATTATGAACAAACTCTGAATAACGTTGAGCAATTCACCATTGGTCAGATACAGATACAGGTTGGCGCAGCGAGAATCACCGATCACACTAGATCCTCACACCTCTGACGGGATGCCTATGACGGGCAAACGAAATAGTCACTGATGACTGTCACCTTTAACGGGTCATACGGGATGCCGTTATCGGTGAGGCATCCGGCTGCGACCCGTCACACGTAACTAGTCACCTGTGACGGGTTGAAAATAGAACCCGTCACAGGTGAGGTTACCTCACCTCAAATGGGTTTAAGTCCTAACCCGTCACAGGTGACTAGTTACCTATGACGGATCGCAGCCGGACGGCCCGTCAAAGGTGAGGTTTACTCACCTCAAACGGCTTTAAGTCCTAGCCCGTTTGAGATGACTTCTGCCACTATATATATATCTCCTCTCCTAGCCAGGCCCACAGGAGGAGATAAGGCCGGCCGGCTCCCTCTTCTCCACTTCTCCTCTATCTCTTCCACTTCTTCTCTATCTCTCCTATCTTTCTCTGTGCAGTGGCGGAAGGGGAGGCGCGGCGGCGACGGCGGCCCGGCCGCCAGATCCGACAGGGACGGGAGGGGAGGCGCAGCGGCGGCCCAGCCGCCAAATCCGGCAGGGACGAGAGGAGGCGCGGTGGCGGACGACGGATCTAGAGCCGTGGCGTGGTGGCGGCCGAGGCCTAACGGCAGCAGCGGTGTCCACCTCCGCCGCCTCTGCTGGCGACGCCTCCAGCCGCGCCTCCGTCTCCGCCCGCGCTTGCCGGCCGCCACCTATGCCTCCACCTCCGTCGGCGCCTCCCCCTGCCTCCTGGCCGCCAAGGCCACCGATGCCTCCCTCACCTCCGCCACCGACCGCGCTAGCCGCCGGATCCAACCTCCACGAGGCCGGGGATGCGCAGATCTGAACGCCAGGTACCGCCTCCTCCATCCCCACCCACCGGCCACCTCGGTGAGGTTTCTTCTTCTTATTGTTTTTTTTACTTAAATCTTATTCTTCTTCTTCTTCTTCTTCTTGTTGATTTGAGGTGTTTGGTTTGAGAATGTGGGCTCTAATGGTGGTTTCTTGTTTCTTGATTTTTGTTTGGTGGTGCAGCAGCAGTGGAGTGCCTCTTCGAGATCCTCCGCCGCCTCCCCGGCGGCTGCAAGCGCGGTGCCTCCACCTGCGTCTCCCGTAGTTGGTTCGTCATGGAGGACGACGAATTGTTGGCCAGTGTGCCCCTTTTGTGAATGATATGATATTGTTGTATGATAAATTCTTGCCATCCCCTTTTGTGAATGATTGCTATATGAGATGGTGATGCGGTGATGGAGGACAATGAACTATTGGTCAGTTTGAAGTTTTTGTGATGTGGTCAGTTTGAAGTTTTTGTGATGATGTTAGTTTGATGACAGCAAGCACCACCATGGCAGCGTGCGCCAATTTTCTTGCTAGGGTTTTTTCACACCTGTGACGAGTTGCAATCTATTTTTCTTTTTTTTTCTGGATTATAGACATCACTGACGGTTCATAAACTAATGGGCCGTTTGAGATAATAGTTACCTGTGATGGGTTCTATACGTGGCCCGTCATAGGGGCTGGTCACCACTGATGGCCCTTCACCCGTCAAAGGTGAAGAGAGTCATCACTGACCACTAATCTCTGATGAGGGGCCGAATCCGGTAGAGGTGATGGTTTAGGCCCGTCACAGCTAGCATGGGCCGGCATAGTGCTCCATCCTCACCATATCGCGCTGCATTGGAGCCGAGTGGAGATAGCCGTCCGATCCCCACGTCGTCTACATGGCAATCATCTGGAGCCGGTCTGCATGCACAGGAGTCCCTTTGGAGCCGGCCGGTATGCACCAATTTTTTTTCGCGTTCGGGTTGGCCAGCCCCAGACCACGCCCATCCCTATGCATATGAAAGGAACTAGTAGGTGGCCCGCGTAATTGCGCGGCTAGCATCCATACAATATTATCTGATTTTTTACACATAAACTTCTTTAAAATTTATTAAATAGTTACCTCATTGTTTTAAGATTTTAAAAAATCAAAACTTATCATCATCGAGTTTGTAAAGTCACACCAGCCGCCACCCCTTTAATCTTGCCCGGCACACTATGATTTCTTTTAATCTTCTTTGGAACCTGTAAAAATTAGACTTAATAGTTTTCAGAGTTCATTGTCATGTTGAGTTCTGTTTTTTATAGTTTAAGTCTAGTTAAGCGTCGCCACCCTACTCTTTTATAGCCTGCCTGAAACTCCTTCTATTTATTATCATTAAGATTTTAAAAATTGAACCTGATCATCGTTTCCCTTTTTATAGTTTTAAAAAGTACTGCCAACTGATACTCTACTTCTTTACGGTCCACCTACAACCCCTTCTTTTAGCCATCTTTGTTGACATTGGGATTTTAACAATCAAGCCCAGTCAATTTTATTTTTACTTTATAGAAGCCATATCAATCGCCGTAACACACTCGTTTAGGATTCGCCCACTGCCCTTCCTTTCTTATCGTCATTGGGGTTCTATTTTATAGTCTTTAGATATCCCATCAACCATGTCATCCTAGTCCTTTATAGCCCACCTGCTCCCTCGTCTTTACGGTCATTTGCCACCCCTCGTGGCTCATTGTCCCATGGTAACCGCTGTCTCTCACTCTCTCTTCTCTTTTGTTGCCCGTCTGTCATGCCGTCCTTTATCTTTGTTACCATCGGTACCTTATAAAATCAAAATCTTATCATCATTAAGGTTCCATTTTATTGGATTTAGAAGCCAGCGCTACCACTTCACTCGTTTGTTGCCCCCTTGGCCCGCTTTCCGTGGCAACCATCGCCTCCCTTTCCTTTGTTACCTAACTACTCATCTACTCATCTGCCCATGATGTCTCTCTTCTTCATTGTCATTGGTGTCTAACAAAATCAAAAATTATTGTCGTTGTGATTATGTTAGAAATCCCGCTAGCCGTTGCTGCTACCACATCCCATGCCTTACTCATTTTCTGGCCATCAGGTTACCCTCTCGTAGCTCCTACTATTCATTACTTGAGTAGCTCGCCCTCCCACGACCCAGCAAGACTAATGTACAAAAACTTTTTCTAAAAGCATGATAAGTTTAACTTTTCAATTGTCAATCTTTTATAATTTGGTAATTCAAACAGAACACATCTGTACAGTTCTTCTAAAACTCTTCGTTACTTAATCTACAATCTTATAATCTAGTTTTACATGACAACATAGCCTTTTATTTTTTTTCTTCAACTAATGTAATAATTTCTAGTTATCCAAAGTGAACGTTGGTGCTTTTTTAGGCCCATATGTCAATCACGACAATATATTTTCTGTTTCTAATATATTTTTATTTTGACTTTTAGTTATTTCTAAATTACATTCCTACTTTATTTTATGTTTTCATGATTTTTTAAAGTTTATATTGAAAACCAACTCCAAATTATTTATCATTTATTCCAAATTTAATTACTCTTACTTTCGGACATTTATATACTATATTTTGCTATGGATTCTCCTAGGTATTTGGTCTTCACTTATTTAAATTTTTATTATAATTTTGTTTCAAATTTTAATGATATTTTCAAGTTTATTAGTAATTATTATTGAAAATACAATTTTAGAATTTACTTTATTTCTTATTCTGATTTTTGCATAATCTTATGTTGTGTTCTAGATGTTTCAATTTTTTTTCCTGAACTTCACTTATTTAAAAATGAATTCCTAGTTGTACACTTTCTTTTTATCCAATTAATGTTGGAAATGTCTAGCGTCTGGGTCGAGTATTTTTTATATTTTTATTTCGATTTTCAATGATTTCTTTAAGTTTTTTAAATTCGCATTGAAATCCAAATTTATAATATATCTTATCCTTTATTTTGAATTTTAATTAATCTCTTGTTGTGTTCTAAATGGACCATTCTTTAAATATTTTTTATTTCAAATTTCAGTAATATCTAAATTATATTCCTAAATTAAACTCTTATTTTCCTTTTTTTTCCTTCTTCAACTAATACTGAAATTTCTAGCATCTAAAACAATATTATGGCCTTTTGAGTTGTTTTAATAATTGATAGATAGATCGATCGATATATAGATAGTTCAGAGTGTCGCACCTTGCGCGCCACCGAAGTTGACAGCTGCCTTACATTCTGACCTCTGTATGCTTGTGTATATGGCATGGCGGCATGCTATATGTATATATGTTGTTTAATTGTTTCTTTTCTCCTAAATATTGCATGGTTATATATTTACAGCGTATACATGCTCTGCCACTTATTAATTTATTTTTATTGCTTTGAAGCACACTATATTTTTTCCAACCAACTTTGAGCGCTTAGGTAGTGTTATTTGAACACTTTCCTAACTTTTGCCTCTCGTTTTTCACACGTGCACATTCTAAACTATTAAACGGTATGTGTTTTGCAAAAAAATTCTATAAAAAAGTTGCTTTAAATAATCATGTTAATCTATTTTAAGTTTTTTAAGCTAATGCGTAATTAATTATGTGCTAATCCGTTGTTCTGTTTTATGTGTTGAGAGGAAAAGGGATCCCAATAAACCCTCACTAAAGAACACTGCCTTAATACAGCCTTAATACAGTACTCCTATTTGCTTGTTTTTGCCATGGTTGAGTACGCAGTGCAGATCTCTTATATCAGTGTCAAACGCTATATGCATGCGGACATGAAACATGCAAGCATGTCCGACTTCTAATTGGATTGCTCCCGCTGCCTGCAGGGTCCTAAACATATACGTTGTCTGATTCTTAATGAGACAAAACCCTTAATTGCTCATGATTTTACCGTTATAATATAGGAAAGAATAGGCTACCCTCAATCGGTCTCTTTAATGTTTTCTACGTGGACTCTGCATATTATCTTATCTTTTTTTATTCCGAATTTTAGTATATTTTATAAATTGTATTCCTACGTAGACTCTGTTTTTTTTTCTTGATTAATATGGGAATTTGTAGCCCCCACAGCGAACATGGTGCTTCCTTTTAAAACTATTTTAATAATATAATAGATAGATAGATAGATACATACATACATACATACAACCGGAGGTATGAGTATACGCACGAGCCGAAAGCATCATGGACGGCATCGAGCATAGGTGGACTGTCACGCCCCGAACTAGCCCCGAACGGAACTAGCCCGTGACACTCCAAATTAACCTGTTAATCGATACCAGTCCCAGGAAACAGTGCTGGTATCACAGGAAGACAGATTATCACAGCAACAGAGGTCTCTTTATTACAGAGTAGGAGTACAGTCATGTTGGACTACGGACAGATCTCGAGCTCTCAACTGCATTACAAAAGGGAAAGCGGAAACCAAGACTTAGACCATTCATCACAGGCGCGATTTGGGAACTAGGCCGAAACCCTAAAACTCATCGTAGCCGACTTGCTCCTGGAAGAACTCCTCGTCAGCGGGATCCACTTTATCTTCTTTAGCAACTGGGGGGGATTATTTATATAGAGCAAGGGCGAGTACAGAAGTACTCAGCAAGCCATGGAAATTAAGTGTTTAATGCAGGCTACAAAGGAAAGGCTGTTGTTTTTGCAATTGATTTTATTTAAACTCCTTTTTGGAACAACTAAGTTAGTGCTTCTCAAACGACACGGATGAGACAGTGCGTCTCGTCTAGTCAGAGTATGTGTAATGTATCAGTCTTTGACATGATTCAAGGTTGGCACCCGGCCAACAGCTTACAAACGGCCACCCGGGCCTCGTTGATCCCATCAGCCGCAGATTTTTCCAGACATCAAACCCATTCCAC
Source organism: Oryza glaberrima (assembly GCF_000147395.1). Taxonomy (NCBI): domain Eukaryota; kingdom Viridiplantae; phylum Streptophyta; class Magnoliopsida; order Poales; family Poaceae; genus Oryza; species Oryza glaberrima. Next base: position 12,885,848 of record NC_068326.1, read on the forward strand.
AACAGTAATTTCACAAGCAGTAGTCAAACAAAACTACACTAGGAATCACCTCACATCCGCCCATGACCGTGGGCACGGCTGTTCGAACAGTTTAATAACCTCTGCAGAGGGGGTACACTTTACCCACACGACATTACTAACCCGAATCACCCAGCCCGTGCAGAACGGCCACGTCTGGAGACCTTGAGGCTTTCATGACAAGGCATTTTGAAAGCCGACACAGGTTCACCATATGCCAATGAGAGGGGTCCCAGACCAACAGCAGGTTAGGTCCCAGACCATACTGTGCCAGGAAACCCGGGGGTTCTCCCCGGCACCACCCCGATGAATCAACATATCTCTTGGCATCATGGCTCCCCCGATTAGCTAATTACTCAGTCAGGGGCGTCCCATTACACCCATGTGGTCGCACTTGTCTTATGTTCGGATGAAATTCCAAGGAAACAGTCCTTAAGTGCAATAGCGAGAAACCGTACTCCCGGTACCCAGGTGTCGGGTTTTTCCAAGTCTTTTGTAAAACCCCAAGTTTTACCCATCGTTAGATATTTTAAATTTGAGGGGAGGTGTTTCCAATGCGCGTGCCCGAAGGCCCGTGCATCGAAGCACAACAGTTGACAAGGGGGTTTAAGTATTCAATAATTCACGGAGGGTAATTGCAGCAATTTAGGATTTGGGGCCGGCAGGCTATCTCGCAAGCCGCAGCCGAATTACTTGTGTTAAACCTATTCATGCAATATTTGCAGAAAAGAAATACTTAGATTTAAATTATAGGTGCAAGATGTTCAAAGGTGACATGCCTTGCTCGAGATCTTGAGCTTGATCCTCGAAATCCTCGCACTGTGGGTCTTCGGGCTCCGAAACTACACGTGAAACGGGACAACTCAAAAAACGGCAAAAACAAAGCCCTATTATTGACCTCTAAGTGTGCCATTAGATAGATCTCGAGATTTGAGGATTTTTGGAAGTTGAACGGAGTCAAACGGATGTACGGTTGAGAAGTTATTGAATTTCTAAGATTATTGGATTTTTGGTCTAAAGGAAAAAGGATTTAATTAAACCCTTTTTGAATAAGAAAAGAAAGAGGGAGGAGAAACAGACTTCCCTCGGACGGCTAGGGCGCGGCTTGGCCGAGCTAATGGGCCGGCCGGCCCGAGAAGGCAACCCAAAGGCACGCGTGGGGGGGGGGGGGAGAGGGAGGGGGAACCGGTGGGCCGGGTCCACCTCGCGTGGTCCCGAGTGGGACCCGCTTGTCGGTGGCTCGGCTCACCGTGAGCAGAGTGTAGGCGACGCGGCGCTAGGGTTTGGAGCGGGGCGCGGTGCATGTGCGTGGCTCGCGGTGTCGCGCGGTGGGCCCACGCACAGCCTCTTGGCTCTCCGTGGGCCGCGCGCACACGAGCGGGGACGGAGGGAACGGCTGATTGGGGTCAGCTTGACCCGGTCCGGGCGAGGTGGCGCCGACGTGGCGCCTACGTGGCTGCCACGTGGGCCGGTGGGAGGAAGACGACGACGCCGGCCGATACGGACGGCGGACGGCGGCTGCGAACGGCGAGGTGAACCACAGCGATACAGACGAAAGCGAGCACACCGGGAGGTTGCACGGGACGAGGGGAGACGAGCCAACAGCTCGGATTTGCCGGACGTAGTTCGACGGTGGTGGATTGCGGCAGCGGCAACCGGCAGCGAGAAATTGGGGAAACGACGGCGAAACGACGAGGGATGGATTCCTTCGCACTAGAGAATCTACGCGACCAGCGGAGTCCGTTTCTAGCGTCGGATTGGGCGGAGCTACGCCGAGCGAGGCCGGCGACGAGAGGCGCTTTCGAGCTCGGGCGGTGTCGGTGGCGAGCACACAGCGAGCGGCGGCAGGGCTTGGGGCGGCGCCTGCTAGCTACGGGGGGTCTACTCATGCTACTACCTGAGTCTAAGGGGAGGAGATGGAGCGAGGAAGGAGAACGGAGAGGATGCACTACCGTGCGGGGTGAAGGGGCGCAGTGACGATGGCCGACGGTGCGGGGCGTGATCGCTCCGGCCTCGGGCCGGGGAAGAGGAGGAAGACGTGTGCCAGGAGTCCCCTTCCGTTCCTAGCACGCACCAGCTCCTCCGGCACACACGACGGCGGAAGGCGACGGCAAGCAGGGCACGAGCGAGGCAGCAAAGGCGTGGCGGCTTGGAGTGGAACAGGGAGGGAATTGGTTTGGGGAGGGGCTCGGGCTTTTAAGGGCGGCTATGTTGGTTAGGGAACCGACCTCGGAGCAGTACTGGGGCGAGGGAGCTTCGAGGGGAAGGGATGGGTTCACGGGCGTGGTCAAACGCGGGCGATTGCTCGGTGTTAGGCGCTCCTCCCTGTCCATGGCACTGGAATCGTGCGGGAGAAACAGAGGCCGGGCCGAGAGAGGAAAGGGGAAAACAGAGGGGGGGAAGGGAGCTCGAGCCATGCCGATTTGGGGGAGAGAGGGATGGGAGCGGGACGCACTGCCTCAGGGTTTTGGACGGATGCGAGCGGCGCGGCTCGGGCACGCATGCTGGCTCGCGGGGCAGGGCGCGGCGCAGGCGGCGCAGCGCAGCAGGGCGCGGGGCCGGACGGCGCAGGCACGAGCAGCAGGCGGCTGACGACGGTGGCGACCGTGCGGGCGCGCGCGCGAAGCAACGGTGCGCGGGTTCGAATTTGCAGGTGGGGAGCACGCCGGGGATGTAGCAGGGAGAGAGAGAGCGAGAGAACGAGAGAGGGGGAGAGCGCTCGGCTCGGTGCACGCGCACGCACGCGTGCGGTGCATTGGCAGAGCGAGGGAGAGAGAGGGAGCTGAGGGAGGGGGGAGAGAGAGCGGGCCGAGAGAGAGAGAATCGGCCCACCAAACGACAGGGAGGCATAATAGACTTTTGCGGAGGAATTTGATTTGGGAAGGATTTGGATTCGGGATTTGAATTTGACGATAGATCGGGGATTTTGAGATCCGGAATGGCACGGAGACTTGATAACACTCAAAGAACAAATTTCGCTATTAGGGTTTTTAAGAATTTAATTTTCCCGCTAGGCGCCACGATGGAACGGGCGCTACAGACCAACCCCCCTAACAAGAATCTCAACCCCGAGATTCAGCACCTAAGGGAGCAGCTCCGGAAACTCGGCACGGAGATGATCTTCTTGTTCCCAGGTTGCTTCATCTTCGGAATGGTTGCTCCACTGAACCTTGTAGAACTTGATGGTCTTTCGTCGAGTCTGACGTTCTGCCTCTTCAAGAACTTTGATCGGTCTTTCTTTGTAGGTCAGATTCTTTTCCAGCTCGATATTGCCCAGGGGAACTTGTTCTTCTGGAACACGAAGACATTTCTTCAACTGAGACACTGAAACACGTTGTGCACATCTGTAAGACCTTCAGGTAACTCAAGCTGATAAGCCACTTCGCCACGTCTGGCGGTTATGAGGTAGGGGCCGTTGTAGCGGGGTGCTAACTTGCCGGACATCCCAAACCTCCTCATACCACGGAGGGGTGATACCCGCAGGTACACATGATCTCCTTTTTCAAACTCGAGATCACGTCTCCGATTGTCAGCGTAACTTTTCTGATGACTCTGAGCTGTCTTTAGTCGTTCCCGGATCAGCTTAACTTGCTCCTCTGCTGCCTTGAGTATGTCGGGGCCAAACACTAGTGCCTCACCGACCACATTCCAGCACAAGGGGGTGCGGCACTTTCTTCCGAACATTGCCTCATTCGGTGACATCTGAATGCTGGCCTGATAACTGTTGTTGTAGAACTCAGAATATGGCAGACAACGGTCCCAAGTGCCTTCGAAATCCAGGGCACACGCACGAAGCATGTCTTCTAGGATCTGATTTACTCTTTCTGTCTGACCATCGGTCTGCGGGTGGTCAGCGGTACTAAAATTCAGATCGGTTCCGAGAGCTTCATGCAACTGCTTCCAGAACCTTGAGGTGAACTAAGTGCCTTGATCTGACATGATCTTCTTGGGACAACCAAATCTACATACGACATGGGTCATGTAGAGTTCTGCCAGTTTCTTTCCATCAAAGGTAGTTTTCACTGGCACGAAATGAGCCGATTTCATGAGCCGATCCACGATTACCCAGATGGAGTCGTACCCGCTTGGGGTTCTTGGCAAACCGGTGATGAAATCCATCCCGATCTCTTCCCACTTCCACTCAGGAATCGGTAGGGGTTGCAACAAACCAGTTGGCCTCTGATGCTCTGCTTTGACTCTCTGGCAAATGTCACAAAGGGCCACATATTCTGCGACGTCTTGCTTCATTCCAGCCCACCAGAAGTATGCCCTAATATCCTGGTACATCTTCGTACTTCCCGGATGAATGGAATAGGTGGACTCATGAGCTTCTTTTAAAATGAGGTCCCTTAACTCCTTCTTGGCCGGTACACAGATGCGTGGACCGCACAAAACTGTGCCTTGATCGTCTATGGAGAAATCGGTGTCCTTCTTCTCATGTATTCTTTTTATTAACCCTTTTATCTCTTCATCATCTTTCTGAGCTTGCCGGATTTGCGATTCTAGGGTAGGCTGCACTGTCAAGCTGGCAGGGACACCTGACTGCACCACGGTCAACCTTAATTTCTCCAATTCTCTGCACAGGCGATCTTGGTCTGGCCATATTTGAGCTGCATTGCGATAGGTCTCGCGACTTAGCGCATCAGCGACCACATTAGCTTTACCGGGATGGTAATGAATTCCAAGATCGTAATCCTTGATTAGTTCCAACCATCTTCTCTGCCTCATATTTAACTCGGTCTGAGTGAAGATGTACTTAAGACTTTTATGATCGGTGTATACTTCACATCTGTTCCCGATTAAATAGTGCCGCCAGATCTTAAGAGCATGAACCACGGCTGCTAACTCAAGATCATGGGTAGGATAGTTGTCTTCATGAGGCCTAAGCTGCCTGGAGGCATAGGCCACAACCCTTCGCTCTTGCATTAGGACACATCCCAAGCCTTGCCTTGATGCATCACAGAAGATGTCGAAATCCTTTCATAAATCTGGTAAGGTGAGAACTGGGGCAGTGGTCAACCTTTTCTTCATTTCTTGAAAGCTGTCTTCACAGGCTGTTGACCATTCAAACTTCTTTTCCTTCTTTAACAGCTCGGTCATAGGTCTGGCTAGCTTAAAGAACCCTTCGATGAATCTTCGATAATATCCAGCTAGGCCAAGAAAACTGCGGATCTCTGACACATTCTTGGGTGGATTCCAAGCAAGTACAGCTTCAACCTTGCTAGGATCCACTTCGACACTGTTAGAGGAGATCACGTGTCCAAGGAATGCTACTCGGTCCAGCCAGAATTCGCACTTTGAGAATTTAGCGAACAATTGATGATCTCTTAGCTTTTCCATTATCAGCCTCAGGTGTTCAGCATGTTCTTCCTCATTCTTGGAGTATATCAGAATGTCATCGATGAATAACACAACAAACTTGTCCAGGTATTCCATGAAGATTTTGTTCATCAAGTTCATAAAGAATGCTGGAGCATTGGTGAGTCCGAAAGACATCACTGTGAACTCATACAGACCATAGCGCGTTGAGAAAGCGGTCTTCGGGATATCTTCAGATTTAATTTTCAACTGGTGGTAACCTGATCTTAGGTCAATCTTAGAGAAAACTTTTGCTCCTTCGAGTTGATTGAATAGATCGTCAATCCGAGGCAACGAGTACTTGTTCTTTATAGTTACCTCATTTAGGGCTCTATAGTCAATTACTATTCTTTAAGAGCCATCCTTTTTCTTAACCAGGAGCACTGGGGCTCCCCAAGGGGATGAGCTAGGTCGCACATAGCCTTTACTTTCCAGCTCTTCGATTTGCCTTTTGATTTCTGCTAACTCATTAGCTGCCATTCTGTAGGGTCTCTTGGCAATTGGCACAGTACCTGGTGCCAGTTCTATGGCGAACTCGATCTCTCGATCTGGGGGCATACCCGATAACTCTTCTGGAAACACGTCGGGATATTCACAGACTATGGGCACCGATTCCAAGGAAGTGGCTTGCAAACTGGTTAGGATAGACCGACTTGCGGTAAGGGTGTTAGGGTAAAGCGAACTTGCTTTCCACCAGGTCCTTGCAAGGTGATGGACCTTTCGGCACAATCTATCTGTCCCTTGTGCTTAGCCAACCAATCCATCCCTAGGATGATGTCCAAGCTTTGCGAGTCTAGGACTATCGGTTTGGCTAGGAAGTCAACTTCCTCAATTATATGGTTAACTTCCGGGCATATTTTAGTTGCCCTTATATCCCTTCCAGGGGAATGTACTATCATTGGTACTCGCAAATTTTGGGTTTTCCAACCATTTCTTTTCACAAAAGCTTGCGATATGAAAGAATGGGAAGCTCTTGAATCAAACAGAACTATAGCAGATACGGAGTTGACAGAGAACATATCCATCACGACGTCTGGAGCATCCTGAGCGGTCTCAGCTTGAATGTGGTTCACCCGGCCTCGACCGAAGTTGTTGGAAGCACGAGAACCTTGTCCACTTGCCTGAGAGCTAGGACGAGACTGAGCTGCTACTGGAGTAGGAGTTCTGGCAGTGCTGCCATTAGCATGCCCTGAGTTGGAGTTGGCAGGATTCTAAGGACACTGCCTGGCATAGTGACCCATCTGGTTGCACCGGAAACACTGAACTGCTGTCAGTCCTGGTGGCGACTTGAAAAAGGTAACACTGTTTGGCGCAGTATTGCCACTTGGGGCACGCTGCTGTGGCTGAGGTGCCGGACGGTTCATCTGAGGACGAGGGGCATAGCCTAGCTAGCGGTTAGCCTGAGTGTCCGACTGGTGATACTGCATAGGCTGACCAAAGCGAGGGCGGGGTGCACCTCGGGAAGAATTCCCCTGATGGGTAGACTTGCGTTTCTTATATTCTTCGGTAGCCTCTTTTCTGGCATCCTCAAGTAGAAGTGCCTTGTTGATCATGTGCTGAAAAGTGGGGAAGTCATGAGCAAGCAACTGGAGTCTCATTCCAACTGTGACTCCTTTCAAGAACTTCCTGATCTTCTTCTTGTCTGTGTCCACTTCCTCAGAAGCATATCGAGCCAACTTGTTGAACTGACTCGGATACTCATTGACACTGCTATTGCCTTGCTTGAGCCTGTTAAATTCTTCCTTCTTCACGTCAATAGTGCTTTCAGGCACATCAGCTGCATGGAAAGCTGCAGCGAATTCATCCCATGGGATGTTAGTGGGTTCGGGGTGTGCATTGCAGTAATTCTCTCGCCAATCTGCGGCAGGTCCTCTTAGTTGGTGAGAGGCGTAGAGCGTATTCTCAACAGGAGTACACTGTACTAAGTTGAGTTTTCTCTCAACATCCTTCAACCAATCGTCAGCCTCAACGGGATCGACAGTCTGAGAGAACTCTGGCGGACGAGACCTCAGAAAGTCTGTCAGTTTGGATCTATTGTTGCTCATGTGAGGGTGGCCATTTCCATGCGCGTTGTGTTGAATACCGGCTATGGCTGTGGCTAAACCTTGCAAGATTTGAGTCTGAACTGCCATCAAGTGCTGCATGGGGTGGCGAAGGAATGCGTTCTTCACCAGAATTGTGACTGGCAATGTGGTGAGAGCGGTGTGACTGTTCCACTTCTGCATTACGGGAAACTGTGCGATGCGAGCGGTTGTTGCGGTGGGGTTGCTCAACTTCTGCATTGCGGGAAGCGGTACGGTGCAAACGGTTGCTGTGGTGAGACTGCTCATTAGCTGACTCATGATCTGCTTCTGGCTTAATTCTACCTTCCTCAAAACCGAAACGGGCTGGTGCACGAGCAGCGCGACAGGGACGGCTAGCCATCCAAACTCCCAGAAAATGGGCGAGATAAGAATCAGAGAAGCACTTAAGGAAGACAAGAAGCAAAGTAAATAACAACTCAGATAGCACACACTAGGCATAAACCGGATTTCTCAAATCATAAAGACACCTGATACAACGGGTGTGGACAAGTCACAGAGCTACGCCGAGCTTGACTGTATGCACACCACCTAGGAGAATCCAGACTACCATACAACTCCCACATCAAACACACACACACACACTACCTCGCCACGACTCCAAAAGAGTTGACGGCGGCACAAAAGGGCCTAACACATGGACAACTGCTGAAGACGGCCTCCTCTACTCCTCGCTTGCCTGGCTGCCTCCTGTAGTCGGCTCCTCAGTCAAAGAGACATCGATCGGCTCACGCGAAGGGACCGGCGGAACCTGTCGAGGGCCGGCAGCAGCACGGGCTGCTGGCGGTGGGGGAGCTGGGTAGTCAAAGTGGAACACAGTGGAAGAATCAACAACACGCTTCCGCGCAGTGCAGATAAAGCGTGGGCCACAGCGGGAGGAAGCAACTGGGTGTGTCCAGGGGTGTAGGAAGGGCTAACTGGGTGAGGGTAGGGAGAGTACACTAGTGAGTACGGCGCACGCAAGCTGGGGGAGCGCGGGCCACTGGGAGTGCGAGCAGAGCCACGGGAGCTGTGGGAAGACAGGTGGCTGGCGTGGCAGAGGCGACCTAAGTCCCAAGAGGCAGTGTCAACTGAGGTGACACCCTCCTCGGCCAGGCGGGCCTCCAAAGCAGCGGAGCGGTGAGCAAGGGAGCGGTAAGCCTCAAGGAGAAGGTCGTGCTGGGTAGCTTGAGCCTCAGAAAGCTCAACCATGCGAGTCAGCACAGGCTGAGACTCGCTGTACGGGCAAGGGTACGTAGTGTCAGTGCGGCCAGAAGGAATGCATGGGAGCTGCCGGAAGGCAGAGCCCCCGAGGCGGTGGCTGTAGTCGTGGGCCAAGCGACGAAGTGCAGTCCAGGAGAGGTCCTGGTACACGATCTGGAGAGTGGGCCTGGCCACAGTGAAGTGGTGTGGGCGAAGGCCAGCCTCGTGTATACCTCCACGAGGGTAAAGGTACACCGAAAGCTCACAACAAGGGGGAACACGGTCCACAGAGTATCCCGTGTACTCGGGACACGGGAAGCCAAGGAAGCGGGCGAGGTCACGAAGCTGAGCGACGTGGTGACCCTCACCAAAACTGTGGGAACTGAAGCTGGCGTTCACTGCCATCTACAATTTTGAAAGAGGGAGAAAAGATCAGTAACCAGTTTAGCAACAAACTACTGAAAATAAAGAAAGCAAAAAAGAAGCCTTAGCTTTTCGCAAGTAGTTTTTGAACTTAGTCTCCTTAGGGTCATCCTAAACATCGGGTTTCGCCCTAGGGCCAAGCCTGTGCTTTGATACCATCTTTTGTCACGCCCCGAACTAGCCCCGAACGGAACTAGCCCGTGACGCTTCAAATTAACCTGTTAATCAAAATCAATCCCAGGAAACAGTGCTGGTATCACAAGAAGACAGATTATCACAGCAACAGAGATCTCTTTATTACAGAGTAGGAGTACAGTCATGTTGGACTACGGACAGATCCCGAGCTCTCAACTGCATTACAAAAGGGAAAGCGGAATCCAAGACTTGGACCATTCATCACAGGCACGACTTGGGAACTAGGCCGAAACCCTAAAACTCATCGTAGCCGACTTGCTCCTGGAAGAACTCCTCGTCAGCGGGATCCACTTCGTCTTCTTCAGCAATTGGGGGGGATTATTTATATAGAGCAAGGGTGAGTACAGGAGTACTCAGCAAGCCATGGGAATTAAGTGTTTAATGCAGGCTTCAAAGGAAAGGCTGTTGTTTTTGCAATTGATTTTATTTAAACTCCTTTTTGGAACAACTAAGTAAGTGCTTCTCAAACGACACGGATGAGAAAGTGCGTCTCGTCCGGTCGGAGTATATGCAATGTATCAGTCTTTGACTTGATTCAAGGTTGGCACCCGGCCAACTGCTTACAAACGGCCACCCGGGCCTGGCTGATCCCATCAGCCGCAGATTTTTCCAAACAACAAACCCATTCCACAACAGTAATTTCACAAGCATCGAAGCACAACAGTTGACAACGGGGTTTAAGTATTCAATAATTCACGGAGGGTAATTGCAGCAATTTAGGATTTGGGGCCGACAGGCTATCTCACAAGCTGCGGCCGAATTAGTTGTGTTAAACCTATTCATGCAATATTTGTGGAAAAGAAATACTTAGATTTAAATTATAGGTGCAAGATGTTCAAAGGTGACTTGCCTTGCTTGAGATCTTGAGCTTGATCCTCGAAATCCTCGCACTGTGGGTCTTCGGGCTCCGAAACTACACGCGAAACGGGACAACTCAACAAACGGCGAAAATAAAGCCCTATTATTGACCTCTAAGCATGCCATTAGATAGATCTCGCGATTTGAGGATTTTTGGAAGTTGAACGGAGTCAAACGGATGTACGGTTGAGAAGTTATTGAATTTCTAAGATTATTGGATTTTTGGTCTAAAGTAAAAAGGATTTAATTAAACCCTTTTTGAGGGAGGGGAAACAGACTTCCCTCGGGCGGCTAGGGCGCGGCCCGAGAAGGCGGCCCAATGGCACGCGGGGGGGGGGGGGGGGGGGGGGGGCCGCGGAGCGAGGGAGGGGGAACCAGTGGGCCGGGTCCACCTCGCGTGGTCTCGAGTGGGACCCGCTTGTCGGTGGCTCGGCTCACCATGAGCGGAGTGTAGGCGACGCGGCGCTAGGGTTTGGAGCGGGGCGCGGTGCACGCGCGCGGCTCGCGGTGGACGCGGCGCGCGGCGGGCCCAGGCGCAGCCTCTCGGCTCTCCGTGGGCCGCGCGCACGCGAGCAGGGACGGAGGGAACGGCTGACCGGGGTCGGCTTGACCCAGTCTGGCCGAGGTGGCGCCGACGTGGCGCCTACGTGGCTGCCACGCGGGCCGGCGGGAGGAAGACGACGACGCCGGCCGAAACGGACGGCGGACGGCGGTTGCGAACGGCGGGGCAAACCGCGGCAATACAGGCAAAAGCGAGCACACCGGGAGGATGCACGGGACGAGGGGAGACGAGCCAATGGCTCGGATTTGCCAGATGGAGTTCGACGGCGGCGGATTGCGGCGGCAGCAACCGGTGGTGAGAAAAGAGGGAAAAGACGAGGGATCGATTCCTTTGCACTAGAGCATCTACGCGACCACCGGAGTCCGTTTCTAGCGTTGGATTGGGTGGAGCTACGCCAAGCGAGGCCGGCGACGAGAGGCGCTTTCGAGCTCGGGCGGCGTCGGCGGCGAGCACACAGCGAGCGGCGGCAGGGCTTGGGGCGGCGCTAGCAAGCTACGGGGGGTCTACTCGTGCTACTACCCGAGTCTAAGGGGAGGAGATGGAGCAAGGAAGGAGAACGGAGAGGATGCACTACCGTGCGGGGTGAAGGGGCGCAGTGACGATGGCCGACGACGCGGGGCGTGATCGCTCCGGCCTCGGGCCGGGGAAGAGGAGGAGGACGTGCGGCCGGAGTTCCCTTCCGTTCCTAGCACGCACCGGCTCCTCCGGCACACGCGACGGCGGAAGGCGACGGCAAGCAGGGCACGGGCGAGGCGGCAATGGTGTGGCGGCTTGGAGTGGAACAGGGAGGGAATTGGTTTGGGGAGGGGCTCGGGCTTTTAAGGGCGGCTATGTCGGTTAGGGAACCGACCTCGGAGCAGTACTGGGGCGAGGGAGCTTTGAGGGGAAGAGATGGGTTCACGAGCACGGTCAAACGCGGGTGATGGCTCGGCGTCAGGCGCTCCTCCCTGTCCATGGCGCTGGAACCGAGCGGAAGAAACAGAGGCCGGGCCGAGAGTGGAAAGGGGAAAACGGAGGGGGGAGAAAGGGAGCTCGAGCCATGCCGATTTGGGGGAGAGAGGGATGGGAGCGGGAGGCGCTGCCTCAGGGTTTTGGACGGATGTGAGCGGCGCGGCTTGGGCACGCGCGCGGGCTCGTGGGGCAGGACGCGGCGTAGGCGGCGCAGCGCGGTAGGGCGCGGGGCCGAACGGCACAGGCACGAGCAGCAGGCGGTGACCGCGCGGGCGGGCACGCGAAGCAACGGCGCGCGGGTTCGAATTTGCGGGCGGGGGGCTCGCCGGGGATGGAGCGGGGAGAGAGAGCGAGAGAACGAGAGTGGGGGAGAGCGCTCGGCTTGGTGCATGCGCACGCGCGCGTGCGGCACACGGGCATAGCGAGGGAGAGAGAGCGGGAGCTGAGGGGGGGAGAGCGGGCCGAGAGAGATAGAATCGGCCCACCAAATGACAGGGAGGTATAATAGACTTTTGCGGAGGAATTTGATTTGGGAAGAATTTGGATTCGGGATTTTAATTTGACGATAGATCGGGGATTTTGAGATCCAGAATGGCACGGAGACTTGACAACACTCAAAGAACAAATTTCGTAATTAGGGTTTTTAAGAATTTAATTTTCCCACTAGGCGCCACGACGGAACGCACTACATGGACCGTGGACATCTACTCGCACTCGGGTGGATAAAGGATTAAAAGACGTTTCGCAGCGAGGGGAGCGAGGACGTCATGCAGACCGGCATGAAAACATTTTTTTTCCGAAAAGAGCAACAAACAAAACAAGCATTCATTTCGTTAATTAATCTCTCAAACCCAAGTACGTATAACTCGACAATTATTCCTTATTCCACGTGAGGAATTAATGTGAGGGAAGAGAAAGAGAAGAAGCTAGAGGGGGAGGACGACGCCAGTGGCAATCGAGGTCGACGAGGTGGCCGGCTAGCTAGCAACTAGACGGTGGGGTAGAACGGTGAGACAGCGAGACCGCAGGTGCCATACGGCTGCAGGACGTCCTTCTCCAGCAGGATGTAGCCCTGCTGCCCCCACGTCTTTCCCCACGAGTTCTTGGCCAGCCAGTACTTCTTCCCCGACGCGCCGTCCTGGCAGTAACCCACCAGCGTCACCGCGTGGTTGGACGACGCCCCGCACGGCCCCGGGAACACCCCGGACTTGTAGAACTGGAACGCCGGCCCGCTCGCGTCGATGTACACCGTCACCGGCTGCCTCGCCACCGCCGTCGCCAGCTGCCGCTCGTCGTTGGGCGGCACGGCGCGGTACCCGCCGATGCTCGCCGCGTGGTTGAACAGCATGTCGTCCACGCGGCACTTCCCCTGGAACCCCTCGTACCGGTAGTCGCTCTCCGCCGTGATGCCGCCCTTGGACGCCACCAGCTCGAACGCCCGGTCCGTGTGCCCGCCGCCGCACCCGTTGCTGTTGGTGTCGCAGTCCACCAGCTCCTGCTCCGACAGCGGCGTCAGCTGCCCCGTCCTGATCTTCGTCAGCCCCTCGATCGCCGCCACCGCCGCGAACGCCCAGCAAGATCCTGCATGCATCCTTCCGTGAGTGCGTGACGGTGAGCAACAGATAGCTAGCGCCATATATATACAGTGGGTTGCCGGCGACGGCGAGCTACTTACCGCAGGCGCCTTGGTCCTTGACGCCGGTGACGGCGCCCCTGAACCTCCAGTCGATGCAGCAGGGCGTCCAGATGGGGTCGACGGGGTGGGGCGCCTCCTTGGGGTGCGGCGGCTTGGCGCCGGTGTAGGTGGCGACGAACTCGTCGTTGGTGAGGTCGGCGAACTGGTTGATCCCCACGGCGGAGTCGTACGTGACCTGCGGCTTGTAGCCGCGGATGAAGTGGACGTTGTCGCGGAAGATGCCGAAGCGGTGCTCCTTCTCGCCGTGGCACTTGTACGTCTTGCCGAACTTGGCCATCCACTCCTCGAACATCTGCATCGTCACGCCGTCATCGCTGCCGTTGTTGTAGTAGGCGCTCGCCGCCATTGCCTGCAAAGCCATCAACGTGCACACAAGCAGTACTATGCTAGTCATCGGACGCGAAGGCGCCATCATCTCAAGTGTTGTCAGTTCTAAGCTGCAACACAATATTGTTTTCTCTTTGTCAAGTTTGATACTTTGATCTTTTTAGTGTTTAGACTGGATGCTGCTAGATGTCGAGATTGTGATGAAGTGTTGTGGAAGATCCCAGGCTTTATATAAGCTTAGCTAGCACCTAGCAGAGGGGTTTGTCTTACTAGTAATAGCAATGAGTAGCAGAGTAGGTTAGGAGATGGACCAAGTGAGTGATTGTAATAGCAGTTGATAGCTGTTTCATCGATCCTCTGATAATTGTTTACAAAACTGCATCAATCGATCAGTAGTTGTTGCAGGAAACATATTAGGAGTATTAATTAATCTACTTGCACATCATGCATGGAATGAGTTAGTTTCATTCTGACTTGACTGTTTAGAGCCCACCGTGATGTTCAGTTTAGTACTGATTAATCTTGACAACAGTTCACAAACAAATCATTTGACATGCACGTTCCAACGACCATGATTTCCCCTTGACATGTTCAGCCGGAATAATGCTCTTCCGATAATGATTCATGAAACAATCCACGGTTTTTCTTCGTCGTTTGATCGTTTCTGACGACCAAGCTATACTGTCACGGTGCACACTGCATATGCTTTTCGCCTTTCCGGCAATTTGCATGTAAACAAAATACATAAATTAATGAATTTTATATGATTTGTATATTGTCAAATAAATGAAAATTGCACACCACTACGCAACGTTTGATACTTCCCCACGCTAAATGTTGGGATCGAGTATAAGCACAGTCTGCTTACGTAAACACCGTGGCATATGGAGTAGTATTAATTACTTAGTCGATCAGATGACGATCAGTCGGGCAGGTAGTTGGTGAAAACGCACGCGACCAATTCGTTCAAAATCATACGTAGGGTCTCTCTCGGATAAGGGCTGGCATGTATGCATATGTTCATATTTTGTATGGTTCCAACTTCCAAATCACCAATCGATCGATGGCCAGCTAGCAAACACACTCAAGTGTTTAAACCATTAATTTGATGCATTACAAGCTGCACGTACTCTCCATATGATATCAAGCAACTTTTAATTGGTTGGCAACTACTGTGTAGACATTGACGACAACAATTATGCGAATCTCACTGGAGTTGGCACTGGCAGCAGCAGGTTTGATCAGTTCGATGCGTTTACGCAGTCGATCGATTTCGTCGCAGATTTAGTCATCATCCAATAGGGAATCGTATATATAGAAACGGTTATTTTCGCCTACCGATCGACGATGGGTACAACGTAACCGAAATTTAAGGGGAAATTATAGTTAATCATAGTACTAGAAGTAGCATTACGATAACGGTATACAAACTTATACGTACTCCAATCTTACGCACTATGTACAGTGTGTACTTAGGCCGGCGATCGAGTAGGTTAGTAATTAATTAGAGATTGATCATGCTGAAAGTCTGAAACAATCTCTCTGAAGTGTTCCCTCTCTTGGATCGGTTTGAAAGATTCAGTCGGTCTCGCCTACACGCTGTCAGTGTGTAAATGATCAGTTCGAGCTAGCGAGATGTTGCCAGGTCAGCAAATTAGTTCTCAAATTGTACTAGCCACCGGTAGTTATTAGCGCCTGCATTACAAACAGTGCAGACTGGCAGTACAGTGCTAGCTGGTTATTGTGATGTCTCTTGCATTAAAAAAAACGTTTAATTACCTAACAAATTACCAAATGAAAGTGGAGCTGTGGAGCTGAATAAGTTCTAATTGTACACTTGCACTGGCAGAAATTTACACACAAGCCATGCTGGCATATATTTTTTTAAATGATGGGATATCATTCCGGCCTTTGCTCAAGGTGTTACAACCAATTATTACAAAAAATCAGCCAAAAGCGTTCACAAAATAGCGAGTTCACAACCACACCCTAACAAAATATTAAGCAAACACACGCTAATAATAACCAACACAAGATAATGAAAACATAATTATTGAATTCTATTTGTGAATCTCCACCCGAAGCTGGCAAAAAGTTGTATGACCGTTGACTCAAGTTTATGACATACATTATTAATTAGCATGATATCCTCACCAGACCTTTGTAATTGAGCCCAACACCGGAGCCAATACGTTATACGTTGCCCAGAAAAATACTTGCAAATAAGATTTTGATGAAGACTTATCAAAACCATATCATTATATATGTATATGTCTATATAAATATATATAGTATATGTATATAAATATATATATATATATATATTGAGAATTAGTATATGTATATATATATGGTCACGCTACATAGAGCGACACATAGGTGTAGCACGCTAGGAAACTACGTAGTGCCTCTCATAGCAAGTGATCTCCTATTTTTCCGTTTCTCCTTCGTCTCTTCTTTTTGCTTCCGGGTTTCCCACCGCTGCTCCCTGCTCGCTCGCATGCACGTTCCGTTTGTAGGTAAATATTTACTTTCTGGTTAGGCAATGTAAAAAGCACGGTCGATCAGTAAAAGTTAATCTCCATAAGTTAAAATTTTACTCTCCCAATCAGGCCTGAGTAAAAAATAGTACTCCCTCCGTTTCAAAATGTTTGACACCGTTGACTTTTTACTACGTGTTTAACCATTCGTCTTATTCAAAAAAATTTAAGTAATTATTTATTCTTTTCATATCATTTGATTCATTGTTAAATATATTTTCATGTACACATATAGTTTTACATATTTCATAAAATTTTTTGAATAAGACGAACGGTCACTACTAGAAAAATCATTTGTTGCCACGAAAAAAATCGTGGCATCAATACTAAAATTGTGGCAATAGATATATATTGCCACAATTGTAAAATCGTTGCTAGCCGTGGTAATAAACAGCGTGGTAATAGGTTATTGCAACGATTTTTATTTTTTGGTAATAAATTTAGATGTTGCCACGGAATGGATGTGACAAAAAGTTATATTGCAACACTTCACATCGTTGCAATAAAAATTATTGCCACCACTCCATATGTGGCATTAGTTTTACGTACCAAATTAAAAGTTCAAATATTAATCTATCATCCTATCTATTTATCTACTTATTTTTTTGATTTTGTGTCTTGGCTAGGATTCGAACCCAAGACATATCCTTCACGCGTGCTCTCCTTTACCAACTCACCTACGCATCAATTATGTTGGAAAATACATATCGTTCCATTTGAGCCTAGCTAACTAAGATTTGAATCATATATTTGAATATCTAAAAGATTTCAAATGGAAAGGTTATCACCTATAAAATTGTAGATCTCGTCGAGAGCTATAATTTGCATATTAAATTTGTCTCAATCCGTGTCCATATGAAAAAATTAAGTTAAATTATGAGACGATAATTTTTTTATTGCAACGAATTGTTGATCGTGGCAACAAAAAATAGTGAAAAGTACCATGTACTATATAAATTGCCACAAAAATTAAAATTGTGGCGATAGAACATGTTTTTTTTGCAATAGTACGATTTTTTGTGGCGATATCTCATTTTCTATTGCAACAAAAGTACTAAATAAAACAACGATTGTAGATCGTTGCAATAAAAAATAATTATTTGCCACAAAAAAATTATTATTGCAATAGTATAATATATTGCTACGAATTATTTTTTGTTGTAATAATTTGGTGGCAATAGCTCAATTATCTTGTAGTGGGTCAAATATGTGCTAAAAAGTCAACAGTGTCAAACATTTTGAAACGGAAGGAGTATTAATTAATCTACTTGTACATCATGGAAGAAGTTAGTTTCATTCTGACTTGACTGTTTAGAGCCGACCGTGATGTTCAGCTTAGTGCTGATTAGATCTTGACAACAGTTCACAAACAAATCACTTGACATGCACGTTCCAACGACCATGATTTCGTCTTGACATGTTCAGCCTGAATAATGCTCTTCCGATAATAATGATTCATGAAACAATCCACAGTTTTCTTCGTCGTTTGATCGTTTCTGACGACCAAGCTATACTGTCACGGAAGAGTGCACACTGCATGCTTTTCGCCTTCTCTTCAATTCGCATGTAAACAAAATACATAAATTAATGACTTTTATATGATTTGTATATTGTCAAATAAATGAAAAATGCACATTACGCAACACTTGATACTTCCTCACGCTAAATGTTGGGATCGAGTATAATTAAAGCACAGTCTGCTTACGTAAACACAGTGGCATATGGAATATTACTTAGTCGATTAGATAACGATCAGTCGGGCAGGTAGTTGGTGAAAACGCACTCGACCAATTCGTTCAAAATCGTCGTACATAGGGTCTCTCTCGGATAAGGGCTGGCATGCATGCATATGTTCGTATTTAGTATGGTTTCAGCTTCCAAATCACCAATCGATCGGTAGCCAGCAAACAATGCAAGTGTTTAAACCGTTAATTTGATTAATTACAAGCTGCACGCTCCATATGATGTCTAGCAAAGTAGCAATTTTAATTGGTTGGCAACTACTGTGTCGATGTTGACGACAACAATTGTGCGAATTCGAATCCCACGCTGGAGTTCGGTACCCATGCACTGGTGGAGAAAGGAGCTTTACTCCTAGTTGGGAACCCTCCTATAGTCCCGGTTATACTAAAGGTATCCATCGTTAGTCTCGGGTGAAATGACTAGGACTAAAAATGGATTTTTAGTCCCAATTGGTAACACCAACCAGGACTAAAGATGGTGGGAGTAGTCCTCGTTGATCACTATTTTTTTTCTTTTTTTTGTTATTTCTTTACTCAGATCGATCTGCTCCCTAAATATCCCCGATCATATCCCCAAATCATCCACAAATCAGTGTAGCATCACAGATCTAGAAAGAAATGCATCACATATTGGAAAGAAATGCATCACAGATCACAGATACATCACATCACAAAATCTCAAACAAAAAATACATCACAACTCAAATACATCCCAGATCAGATCCAATATCACATACATCACAAATCAAATCCAATGAATCACAAATTCAAAAAAAAAAATCCGACAGCAGAGGGGAGGGCGCCGTCGGCCTCCCAGCCCTCGTCCTCTCGGCCTCCGCGCCAGCTCGGCCGGCCAGCCGCTGCGCCCGCCTGCCCGGCTGCCGCGCCCAGACGCCCGGCCGCCGCCGCTCCCGCCCGGCCGCCGCTACCGCCCACCCAGCCCCCGCTCAGAGAGGGGAAGGGGAGGAACGGGAGGGGAAGGGGAGAGAAAGGGGATGAAGGGGAGAGGAAGGGATGGAGAAGGAGTAATGAGAGGAGAGGAGATCGAGAGGAGTGCGTGCGGATAATATCAAGATGATGGCACGCGGTTCGGGGTATTCTTTCTCCCGGTTGGTATAAACAACCGGAACTAAAGATCTATTTTTAGTCTAGTTGTTTATACCAACCGGAAGTAAAAATAATTGGGGTCTGTCTTGAACCCGACAACTTCTTGAATCGGGACTAAAAATGATCATTAGTTACCAAGCGGGACTAAAGATCAAAAAGTACCCCTCAACTTTTAAACCGGGACTAAAAATACTTTTTAGTCCCGGTTTTTATTAGAACCGGGACTATTGTGGAATTTGGCCAACCAACCAAAGATGGTTTCTCCACCAGTGCCACTAGCAAGCAGGTTTGACACAATATGCATGATCGCAGTACGATTCGTTTACGCAGTAGATCAATTTCATCGCAGAATTTGTCATCATCCCATCCATATATAGGTGGAATCAAATTGATATATGGTTATTATTTTTGCCTAATCGGTTTTCCTAATCCTATCGGGGCATCGATAACATCAAAATTTGTGGATATTGCTATAATTTAAGTCTGAAATAATTTGAACTCTTAAATATATTTGGTCAAATTGAAATAAATTTTTACCAAATCCAAAAAAGAAAAATTCCAAAAAAATGGTCGAAATAGTTTCCTATATTGTGGCGAGGATTGATTGACCAGAAATTTCGGAATTTTAGACCCTAGCAATGGTCAATGCTAGCATTTGTACTTGATGATCACTAAAGATCCTCACGATAATTAGCAATGATCGACTTCAATGTTCTACTACACTGAAAAAACTATTTTATATAATAATGTGCGTCAATATATATGACAACATGGCCTGTGTGTAAAGTTCTGCCTGTGCAAGAGTGTACAATTAGAACTTCTTCAGCTCCATATATTGCCACTGGAGTGTTTTTGTGTAAAGGCATTTTCATTTGGTAATTTGTTAGGTAATTAAGTTTTTTTTTGTTGTAATGCAGAGCGAGACATCACAACAACCAGTACTAATAACTACCTGTAACTAGTGGAATTTGAGAATTAATTTCCTGACCTGGCAAAACATCTCCCTCTAGCTCGAACGATGTTGTGCAGGTCATTTGTACTGACAGTGTGTAGGCGAGCGATATATTAAACCCTGATCATAGGTGATGTGCGTGTGTTTTTCAAGCATGGATGCAATTGAAGAATTAAAAAATAAGGATGTGCACCGTTGAGAGAAAACGGTTTGGTCACTAGTTTTTTTAACCCCCTCAACCTCAAGCACATGGTTTGTTGCAAACTACTAAAATAATAAGCATTCTTATATTCGGCAACCAAGATTTGGTTTCAACAAAATATTCAGCAACCAAGATATACGGGGATCTAGTTTATCCACGCCATATGCTGAACAGACCCATGCATCCTTCAACTAAAATGATTTATCAATCGTTACATGACTAAAATCATAAGCTTGCTAAATTATGACCATGTTGGGTATAGGATCTTATGGTTGTTGTTGAATCCTTCGGAAGCATTTTAATATCGAAGGAAGTGTTCAATCTTTTTGAGGGAAAAGGAAGTGTTCAATCTGCCAATGACAAGTTCACAACAAGGATGCTTCCTAGGAAAGGAGAAAATTGAAATGAGAGTTTCAAAGACATTGTACCTTTTGTGATATTTCCTGAAAACATGAATGGAAAATGTCACTCCATATGAACTAAAGACGCTCATTCCTTTGCTCCAAACAACACTAGTTGGTAGCAACTTAGCATAAAATTCATTTATTTTTTTTAGTGCACTGACCAAACATCCTCGCCTACTCTTGCATACACAACACACAACTACTCCCAAGTCTCAAGTCACAACTCACAAGAAGGCAACTACTCCTAGCTAGTAAGCATCAATGCATGGTCAAGAAGTCTATATAAACCTTGCTATGTAAGCATGTTTTCCACACAAGAAAAAGCATAAGCTACACGCACTAAGTACAGACAAGAGATCGACAAACATAATCTAATTAATCAAAATGGTTTCTTCCAAGCCTCTCCTGCTTGGGCTTCTCCTGTCCATCACTTGCCTCTTGCAGGTCCTACTGGCGGCGGCGAACCCTCAGCCGCCGCCGCCGCCGTCGTGCGACAAGTCCGACAAGGAGCTGAGGTTCATGTTCTCGCAGTGGATGGCCAAGTACGCCAAGCACTACTCGTGCCCGGAGGAGCAGGAGAAGAGGTACCAGGTGTGGAAGGGCAACACCAACTTCATCGGCGCCTTCCGCAGCCAGACGCAGCTCTCCTCCGGCGTTGGCGCCTTCGCGCCGCAGACCATCACGGACTCCGTCGTCGGCATGAACAGGTTCGGCGACCTCACCTCCACCGAGTTCGTCCAGCAGTTCACCGGGTTCAACGCCTCCGGATTCCACTCTCCTCCGCCGACCCCGATCTCGCCCCACTCCTGGCAGCCGTGCTGCGTCGACTGGCGCTCCAGCGGCGCCGTCACCGGCGTCAAGTTCCAAGGCAATTGCGGTAAGCTACATCGACTTGCTCTCTGTCGTCTCTGCTAGCTCCGGCCAATTAATGCATTGCTGATTTGTTGGTTGGGTTGGAAACAATGGCAGCGTCGTGCTGGGCGTTCGCGTCCGCGGCGGCCATCGAGGGCCTGCACAAGATCAAGACCGGCGAGCTGGTGTCGCTGTCGGAGCAGGTGATGGTGGACTGCGACACCGGGAGCTTCGGCTGCAGCGGCGGCCACTCCGACACGGCGCTCAACCTGGTGGCGTCCCGCGGCGGCATCACGTCGGAGGAGAAGTACCCGTACACGGGCGTCCAGGGCAGCTGCGACGTGGGCAAGCTGCTGTTCGACCACTCGGCGTCCGTCTCCGGCTTCGCCGCCGTGCCGCCCAACGACGAGCGGCAGCTGGCGCTTGCCGTGGCGAGGCAGCCGGTGACGGTGTACATCGACGCGAGCGCGCAGGAGTTCCAGTTCTACAAGGGCGGCGTGTACAAGGGCCCCTGCAACCCCGGGAGTGTGAACCACGCCGTCACCATCGTCGGCTACTGCGAGAACTTCGGCGGGGAAAAGTACTGGATCGCCAAGAACTCGTGGAGCAACGACTGGGGCGAGCAGGGCTACGTGTACCTGGCCAAGGACGTGTGGTGGCCCCAGGGCACCTGTGGCCTCGCCACCTCCCCATTCTACCCCACGGTTTAATCCGCGTTCGTGTGCCCGGCTTTGCTTAAGTATACAGTGCTAGTGTCTAATCTGTCCGTGGATGAAGGCTCGGACGGCTGAGATTGATGGACTGTTGATAGTTTCTACCACCTGTTGTGAGAGTGCAATCATGAAAGACAATAAATCAATAATACAAATTCATTCCGCTTTGATTAAATAATGAAGTGGATTCTAGACTCGCTACAGCTGATCCTACCACTTTGAAGATGCTTACATAAGGACCTGTTTGGTTGGTGACTTGAGCATGCACCAGGCCTGAAAATTTTACATGTCTGATATAGGTTTTTTAAGAAGTTCTTAAATGTTACCTGGCTAGGTGCCCTGAAGCTTTGCTAGTTTGGTTTGTACCTGAGAAGGGAAAAAGTGATTTGTATGCGATAATGGGAAAAGTTTAAATAACCCCCTATTTCGTGTCTAACATCCTAAACTTTGAAACCGTACATTCAACCTCTAAACTTTACGATACCGTTTATATAACTCCTTAAGGTGATTTTGCATAGTGTTTTTATCTCTACTATTATAAAAATTGAAAATATTTTTACCAGTATTTTGGTACGTCATCCGTATTTGAGTTGGTTTTTAAGTTCGTTCGCTTTTGGAAATACAGATTCGTGTTTGAGTCGGATTTTAAGTTCGTTTGCTTTTGGAAAAACAAAAGGAATCGTATAAGAAATCTCTTTAAAAAAACTCACATGCTAACTTGAGATGAAAGTCGGACTCCTAATTGCGTCTCATAATTTTCTAAAAAAAATATCCAAGTGAATTCCCATAGTAAATATCTTCCTGCTAAACCGTATAACAATAATAAGATTAAAATAGCATTCAACCGTTGCAACGCACGGATATTTTTTTCTAGTCCAATTTATATATAAGTTGAATGAGTTTGATCATGTGACATATAAATTGGACATATATATTAAAATCTTGACTTAAATCTTTATTTTTACTCCTTATTACCTCTCACTTACAAACAATTCCTAACATAATAATAATATATAATAGTAGTATGATATCACTGTATATGCATAAATTAATGACTAACAACCAATAATATACAAATATGTTATATTAGTTATTCAAAGCTGTTCATTTAAGCTTCCAAAATATGCAAAACTTCCATCCAAAATCATCTTAGGGGTAATATGCATGGTATAGCAAAGTTCACGGAATTGGATATCCGTTTTAAAGTTCAGAGTGCTAGATGGATTTCCATCCAAAGTTTAGGAGAATATTCGGAATCTTTCCTACTATAATAATTACTAGTAAGTCAAGTGTTGACAGAGACGACATACATTTCGACGAGACTGCTTGGCACTTACCTTTTCCGTTTACCCTTATAATTTATCCCATAATATAAGAGATTTGTGATCCCTAGACAAAACTTTATTTCCCATCTATCAACTCTTGCACTAGTTTATTCTCCATCTATCAAATCTTCTACTATTTTATTTTCCTATCTATCATAATTTGTGCTGTGACATGTCCTTTTGCTACTTTCTTAACTAGTAATATGTCCGTGCTAAATGCTACGGTGCAAATCTATTTGTCTTTATTTTTTAAAAAAAAAATTATGTTACCAAAAAAAATATTTTTATACGATCAGTGCATTTGAACTTTAATTAAATTCATATCGTACATTAAATATATTTCATGTAAAGTGCAGTACTATAATATTACGTGGGCACAATAAAATTTTACAAGACTTAATTACATATAATTTACCATATAATCTATAGCTAATATAAATATTTGTATTTTTCCGGTCGTCACATCCTTTTCACCCGCGATTTTTCGTCCATCGTCCCTCACAGGAGTCGAGTCCGATTCCTTCAAAAAAAAAATCCCCCATCTTGATCCCCAAATATTTTCACCCATGTCACTTCTTCGTCCGTCGTTCGTCACCGCGCCTACAATGCCGGTGTCCGATTCAGAAATTTCGCCACTTAGACATAGACTCGAACACGAAACTAAAAGAATCGGACTCTAATTCACCCAAACAAAATCAGCAGACGGATCCATGGGAGAAACCAGGAATCAAGCTCTAATCCACCCTAATAAAATCATCATAGGGATCCATGAGGAACTCCAATCCACCCAATAAAATTTGCCCGTCACACCACCCCCAAATCCCATCCCAATCGGAATTCAGTCAACCCCTCCTTCCCCCTCCAAAAAAAATCCCAATTGGAATTCAATCACACAAATAAAATTGGAATAGCGGTGCATCCACGAATCATGTGCATCAAGCAAATCCACCAGTTGCAGATCGATGCTAACCACTTCTAGATCGAAGGAGTGGCGTGGTGTAACATCCTGAAAAGGTGTCATTTTCTAATCTTGCATCATGCCGCTTCTTATGTTCTTAATAACTTCCTAAACTTAGGACAACATAATTAGAAGGAACTCCTAGAACTAACTCACACAGAACCTCTCTGGTATTTAATCTCTTTTGTGTTTTTTGGTTAAATTGAGGTATTTCTTGATTTGGTTTAAAACCTTCTTTTGACTAAAATTCATTTATTTGATTTTTTTTGAAAACCCCTTTCTATTATTATGAATTGTGGTCCAAGAAACCTTCCCAATTTTGCCCTTGAACCTAAACCAAAGTAATTCCAATTTTATTGGAATTAATTGTTAGCCCATCCTTTGATCTTAAACCTATCCTTTGATTCTTGATCCAAATTCTTCCTTTTGATCTAGCCGCTGATTTAATTCCTGTGGCTTGATTTCCTTCTCGGCACAAGAATAATATTACTACAAATATTGTGAATAATTGCTCTTGTGCTAAGAGAATAGACTTTATCTCTCCACCCCAAATTCAAAACTTCATTTAGCCCATATCTAAATCTCTAAATTTCATACCATATATTTTGGGCTAAAATTCTATTTACTCTACTCCCTCCATATTCCCTCCACATACTAAAAAATATTCAAATCTAGAGCCATATTATTTATGGTGTTGAATATTTTGAATTTCTATTTGAGTGCATTAAATAAACTCCATCTCTAAAATATTGCACTCAAACCAACTAGAGGAATATTTCTTTTGGAAATTATATCCAAATATAATTTCCTTCTAAACTCTCTCATTCAATTTTCCTTCAAATTCAAACTATCCAAATCCTATTCCAAAATTTAGAAATCAATTGTTTTAGTTTGGGCCGAAAATTCCTCTTTTCTCCCTTCGGCCCATCTCCCTCCTTGGCCCATGTCGGCCCAGCTGAGCAGAGGCAGCCGCCCCTTTCGTCCTTTGTGGGCGCGCGCCCGACGCCGCCGCAACTGCCGTAAGCGGCTTTGTCACCGCCGCCCACAATCCTGCCACCGCCGCTGCCGCCTTGCCGACCACGCCAAGCCGACGCCGTGCTGTGCACCTCTTTCCTCGCCGCCTAACTCCTCTGCGGCCGCCACGTGCACGCGCCGCCGTCGCCGACCAATGGGAGAACGAAGCCGGCGCCGTCGTTCTCTTTCTCACGTCGCCGTCGCCATAGCCATGTCTCCCTTCTCCCCTCCAAACCGACTTTAGAAACCGACCTCCGCGGCCTATAAATAGACGATGAGGTCGCCCCTTTCCTCCATACACATCCGAGCGTCGAGCTCTATCCTTCTCTCTCTTCCACAATGCCGGCCGCTGGTCGATCTCCTTCACCAGAGCCCTGCCGGCCAAGCCCTCGCGCCACTACTTTCGCCTCGATGAGGCAAATCCATTCCCCTACTTGCCCCTTCCTTTTCAAGCCACCACCGCCGCCTCTTTTACCGGCCGAAACTGAGCTCGTATTGTCGCCGTTCCGGCCGTTTCATCCTTCCTCTCTACCAGCCACCAACCTCCCCCGAGTGCGCGTCGTCCGGGAACACAATATTCCGCCGACGTCGCCGCACTTTGGCCACTGGAAGCCCGGCGCCCCGCTCGCCCTTTTCTCTCCCTCTCTCTCGGCTCCTAACTGAAGAGAAGGAGGAGGTGACGGGAGAGAGAGAAAAGAAAAAGAAAAGAAAGGCTGACAGGTGGGCCCCAGTACAGTACTATTTCACATTCTCTAGATTTAATTCAAATTCCAATCTTTAGAAGCCCATATCTCCTAAACCTTAGATCCGATTCCAATGAAACTTGGACCTAAATTTATCTAAATTCAAACTCTACCTTTTGATTCTAAATTTGCTATTTTAATATTTTATTTGAATTTTCTTAATTTATTCGAATACCGTTTGAATTTATGTTTGCCTTTTCAAATATTTCTTTTTAACCCAAAATACCCTTTAGCCACTAAAAAGCCGCCGGTTGGAACTTTACGCCTTCTATGGGGACGTTCGTGCGGTCTACCGACCCCGACGTCAGACCGTTGGTTGTAAAGCCCGGCAAAACCAAACCTAAGGTCGAAGTGCTGCTCCTGGCACCCCACGCCTCGATGCGTATAGTGGTCGGAGCTTCACTGTTTCCTCGACCTCCACCGCACAGTTAGCTCTCGGGCTCTGTGTGATCCTAGCCGCTCCGTCGCCACTCACGGTTATCGGAGTAACACTTCCACCCCGCTAAACCTTCACAATCTTCTTATCCCTCTAGCCGTTATATTGTCTGTTGACATCAGCTAGACACCTAACCTAGTCGTCATACTATCCAATTCTAATGACGACTAGCAAACACCCAAATCCCAGCCGATATTCATCCTACCTCGATATCGGCTTAATCAAATGAAACCCCAGCCAGCCTGCTATCCAAACTCCATACCAGTCATTTACTCTCCAACTACCTAGAACCCTATACCCCTTTAAAGGAGATATTTATACCCCAAGCCTAGCCCTTCTTGCTCTTTATCACTTTCTTGCTATTTCATGATTTTTATTGAATTTGGTTCCTCGTCTTTCTTAGTAGAGTCTATTATCTTTTGGATGGCAACCTGTGATATTTTGAGGATCGGATAATCAGGTTGCCTATCTCGGATTTATTTGCGTTGGAGCAAGGCAAGTTATTATTCCTCCCCTTTGAGCATAATAATCCTATATTCTATATCTCTAGTATCTTGTGCATTAGCCATACATGATTTTGAATGCATAACTTGAACATATAGCAAACCAGATGGAGTATATGCTAGATTTTGCTTAGCCATGCCTAGTTAGATTGCATAAAATATAATGAACTTAGATTGGAACAGTACGGTAGAAATGGTTGATTTCCCGGTGGCTAGTACTGTTCCAACCGACATAAGATTGCCAAGTACATGTGAAGAACATACGGGTACGACCGCAATTCTCGTATGGGTATAGACCTAGTTGATTAAGTTATCTAGCAAAGGTGGTACCTCTGTATAGTGGTTCTTCTTAAGTCCTCGCGCAGGAGGCAAATTTATGCCGCGAAGGGCAATTATGATATTTACCGAGGCGCAGGTAAATATACTTATATTGATAGTCCAGGGGACTATATCATGGCCATGTGATTTTGTGAACCCTGATTGCGATGACATGGTGTCATACAATCAGTTCTCTCTAAAGACCTCGGGAACGCCAGAACTCCTCTCGCTGCTGATAACATTACGTTCAGAGCGTATGGGGACTAGAGTTCATGGAACATGTACCACTGATGTTAGTAACTGAAAAGCTTTGCTATGACAAGGCTAATGTGTTTGGCACGTCATGGATTGCGGGTAAAACGTACATCTACTACAGTATGAATATTATTAAAACTATTCGAATAGCCGTGCTCGCAGTTATCGGGCATTGGGACTCACTATGGCATCTTGGATAGAAACTTAATTTAAAACTTTATTAAATACTATTGCATTAAAGTCATTACAGGCTTTCTTCTTCTACATTCTCTGCTTTCTGCAAGTAAACCTAGCTTTACACAGATATTATCATTTCATACATTCATTGTTGATTAAATATAATAGCTTGCTGAGTACGTTGTACTCACCCTTGCTTCAACCCATTTTTCAGAGTCAATTTGGAGTTCTTATCGAAGCCGGGAATTCAATCATATAAGTTAGTCTCATTCTAACTTAATTGTCAAGTATAAATTAGATAAATGGTTTAACTCTATAACAAAACACTAGAATTTAGTCATTCTATAGCTTCTGCTGTAATAGTTAGCCACAATCTTGTAAATACCCTATTATTTTATGTAAGAGAATCCCCATGGAAGCCTTGCTCAAATGTATGCAATGAAGATCCAGATTGTTGAACCTGTATCAATCTACTGATCCAGGGCTTGATACAGTTAAACATGTCGGTTTCTGAATCATTAGTTTTGGGACCCGACACGTGGGGAAGGTCTTCTACCTGCCTGTCGTTGTCACGCCCTTCCTTCCCGAGCACCGCCGAGCCGCCCGACGCCGCCCCCATCCTCCTTCTAGCTCCTGGACGCCACGCGTGCGTCGAGCTCGCACCACGCCGTCGCCCAAAGCCGCACCGAGCTACGTCGCTTGGCCAAAGCCATCGCAGTCCTATCGTTGCCGCGCCCGCCGAGCACAGCCGCTCTCGCCGCCTCCCCCAACCATGCCGGAGCCCCCTCCCTCTACCTTGGCACACCCCGGCGCCCTGCCCTCCGGCGCCCTCCTGCCTGCGCTGTTTGGATCGCTGCCGGCGCTCTCCTGCCTATAGCGGAGAGAGAGTGAAGAAAAAAGCGAGAGAAGGAAGGGAAAGTGAGAGAGAGAAGATAAGAAGAGGAAAAGGAAAGAGAAAAACGGTTTGCAAAGTCCACATTGCCTCCCTCTTCCTTCATTCGGCCAAGCCCAGTAGATCAATCCCTACAAAAGTTTATAATATGTCTAACATCCAAGCTCTAGGCCAAAGCCCATCAGCAACCCCTCCCCTCCACCAAAGTCCAAATTGCATCCTTCTACATCCAAATTAACTAAATCGATCGTACAAATCAAATTAACTAAAACTTGTATAGGAGATTAGATCAAGTAGCAACTCGTGGCATGCTATTTTATCAATATATATTACCCATGATCAACGTCTTGTAGTTGTAGGAACCAGAGCACTTGTTAGGTCGGCGCGTCATACCCATGGGAGTCAGCTTCTGGCAGTAATATTGTGCACCACTTTATTTCAGCCACGGCACATGCCTAACACAACCATGTTCCCATTTCATTGAGCAACTCAATGATCTCCTTACACTCTTAGCGCGCGCACACCACGCCGACCACCATCTTGGAGTCACCTCTTCAAACGCGTCATCACGGCATTGCACACACCTCATCTCTAGCTTTGTGGTCATGTCCGAGCACCGTAAATTAATTATTATTGTGCTAAACAGCTCCGTATGTGTGGCTCGTGGCCGTAGTACACACTGATATGGTTATGATCCCGATCGAGTTCTTATAACGTCAAACTTTAAGCCTCATTCACCAAAGTCTTCGTCCGTTGCAGCCAGAAGCGCCTGCTACCTACCGTGCTACGGTCATCGTTCGGCCGTCGATTGGTCTGAGGTTGCTCACTGATTCGCTGGTCGATCGTGTTGCTGAGCCACCCCATAGATCTATCCATATCTTCAGAGTCCATGTTGACTCGCACCATGTAAAGGTGGAAATCAAACCGGCTTTGTCTTTTTTTTTTATCTCCCTTTCTTCGGAATAATAATTTATTATGAGCTACTATATTTCTCTCTATCACTTGAGACTTTTTCTAGCGAGCAAAAGTACCAAAATAGTGTGAAAATAACTTCGGTTAAAAACAAATATTTTTAGTTTTAATATACTGTAGCGAAGCACGGGCATTTTGCTAGTTCAATAAATACTTTTACTTATTCATGATGTGACACATTAATGGTCCAAAATCAACATATGAGGTTGATCCGACGGCTCCTATCGATATCAAATCGCGCACATCCCTCCTCAACAAATCGCGATCAATCTGAGCTGATATATATCGAAACGATTTCCTTATTTAATAATCAATTCCAACATACTCCCTCCGTTTCGAAATGTTTAACACCGTTGACTTTTTAGCACATGTTTGACCGTTCGTCTTATTCAAAAACTTCTGTGAAATATGTAAAATTATATGCCTACATCAAAATATATTTAACAATGAATCAAATGATAGAAAAAGAATTAATAATTACTTAAATTTTTTGAATAAGACGAACGATCAAACATGTGCTAAAAAGTCAACGGCGTCAAACATTTTGAAACGGAGGGAGTATATAATAGCGATCAAATTATGTCCACCGCATCCGTCGTCCCTCGCTGCCCGTCTTCTACATTGCTGCTGCACGCATGCTATCACACATGCTATAATGTTCATCCAATTTTAATTGCTCCATCCTAGCCTCTGTTTTCTCAGAGTCGGCGGCTCTGTTGGCCCAAAACCGGGAGACGTTGGCTCAACCGGAAGAAAGCCTTGCTACACCTCAAAAGCTAGCTCAAGAGATCAGGGGCTCTCCCCACTTTTAAGTTGGTTCAACTCTCCCTAGATAAGCAATGTGGGACTACTCCCAACAATCTCCCCCGTCACACATTGGTGCCCCTTAGCCCTGACCGGCCCCACACATCTCCCCCGTCACACATTGGTGCCCCTTAGCCCTGACCGGCCCTACACACGGGCACATACGGGCCTCACACCCGCGGTCCACAGACTGGCCTTTACATATTGTGTCTATCGGGCCAGAGATGTTAACCTAGCCAGGCCCTGATACCAATTGTAGGATCGTAAGGGCTTTTCCCATCCTAAAAACTAGCCATTGAGGTGAGGG
Organism: Oryza glaberrima; assembly: GCF_000147395.1. NCBI lineage: Eukaryota > Viridiplantae > Streptophyta > Magnoliopsida > Poales > Poaceae > Oryza > Oryza glaberrima. The sequence continues at coordinate 12,916,715 of NC_068326.1, forward strand.
GCTCCCCCACTTATATCTTATGTCATTTGCCCTTTCACAACCAATGTAGGACTATTCAACAATCTCCCCCTTCACACATTGGTGTCCCTCCCCTCCCCCACTTATATCTTGTGTCATTTGCCCTTCTTTCACAATCAAACAATCTCCCCCTTCACACATTGGTGTCCCTCCCCTCCCCCACTTATATCTTGTATCATTTGCCCTTTCACAATCAATGTGGGACTATTCAACAATCTCCCCCTTCACAACATCCCTTTCACAATCAATGTGGGACTATTCAACAATCTCCCCCTTCACACATTGGTGTCCCTCAACAATCTCCCCCTTCACACATTGGTGTCCCGCAGCCCTTCACCGTATACAGGCCCCACACCCACGGTCCAATGGACCGTGGTGTGGGACTATTCAACAATCTCCCCCTTCACAACATTGGATCGGGCCAGAGATGTTAACCTTAGCCAGGCTCTGATACCACTTGTTGGCCTAAAACCGGGAGAAAGCCTTGCTACACCCTAAAAGCTAGCTCGAGATAAGGGGCTCCCCCACTTTTAAGTTAGTTCAACTCCCCCTAGATAAGTAATGTGGGACTATTCCCAACAGACTCCAACACCACCGCCACTTCCGTCGCCGCCACTGCCGCCAAAACCGTCGTCTTTGGAGCGGCCATCAGACGATGTCCATTCTCTGGTGAGTTTAAGTTCAATTTTAAGTATTAAATATCTGGTTAACCATGTATTATTAAGAGCTAGCTACAAAATTGTGGTCAGGCCTTAGGCTGGGCGAGCAGTACGTACGCCTGCTAGCTGGGCCCGGCCAGTTGAGGGCCCCTGTCATTCATATGCCTATATAGTTTATTATTATTGTATAATAATTAACTTAACTCGAATCCATCGTCATATGTCGTACAAATCTTGAATTGAGAAACCAATATAGCGTATAAAAGAAAAACCCAAACAAGGCCCATACTTGATGGTTGTAAATGGAGGAAGTTAGATTGGTCTAGCCTACCTGTGGTTATTTTGGATAGGGGATAGCATGTATTCTCTGAAATGTTTTAGAGTACTACACTGCTACATGTCTTAGAGTCCTTATATATGTCTTTGCTCTAGGCCTCTGAAATACAGGACCGGCCCTGATTATGTGCTCAATTTTAAAATCACATTATAAAACAGATGTGCTCACTTTACAAAATCCGCATGGATGTGATGCATCAGTTAACCACAATTTGGTAGTTGGTGTTGAGATTATAAGCATATAATGATTTAATCTATTCCATAAATAAATCATGACATTACAGATGAAAACTAGCATGAACGCATCATTAGATCTACACATGTAAACTACACAGTATAACATGAACAGATCAAATATGCGCAACATATTGAACACGTACCGAGGTGACGGAAAGACCGGCTGCTTGGTCGAAACTTTTCGCAGGCGTCTACGAAGGCACGAAACACGCGAGCGAAGAGGAAGGCGAGCCGTCGCGAACGAACAGGGAGCAGTCGCGCGAAGCGCTTCCCAAAAACCTTATTGCCGCCTTCTCCCGGTGCAGGACGTCGAAGGCAGAGGTTCCGGAGACCTGCTCTCCCGATCGCCGGTGCACGCCGGCGAGCGAGATGGAGTAGTCTACGAGCGACGGCGCAGTACAGAGTAGGAGGCAAACCCTAGATTGAATTCGCGTGTGTTCCGTGAAGACGGCAGGTCGGTTTATATAGAGAAGGGTCGCTTGATTAGGGCGCCCGCACGATCTCTACTGCGCGTAACCGAACCGGATAAGTCGTGCGTAACTTATCCGGACTCCACGCCGTTTGCACGCACTGAATTTTTCGGAACGTTTCCAAAACAAAAACGAATCCGAATTTGCAGCAAAACAAAACTGCAAAAGGAGGCTGCATCTGCGCAAGGGTGAGAAGCCAATTTTTCGGACCATTCGACGTGTACGTCGTGCACGCGCGCCGCCTGCCCTGCCGGGCCAGGCGAGCGAGCGCGCGCGTGTGTTTCCCCTCTTCTCTCCACCACACATGCTTCAAGTGGCTAGGAGGGCATCCTCCCTTTTAAGGAGGTCCCCCTCTCCTAGAATAAGCAAGGTGGTACTAAACTCCACATGCATGCCATCCCATGAGGTGGGCTTTTGTGATTTTCCAAAGAATTAATCTTCGAGTGGGCTAAGGCCCATTCATTAATTCCAACAATCCCCCACCAAATCTCAAAATCCCACTGAGATTTGCCTTTTCCAATGTACTGTTTATATACCAGCGGTTCGATGGAGACCGATTAAGGTTGAACATCCACCTAGAACTCCAAGCTACACTTACTCACAACTTGAACAATGGACTACGCCTTGAATTACAAGTCTTGTGCAAGCAAGTTTCACTCAAAGTCTTATCTGGTACTAGACCGTCTGTAGACTACCCCTCGGGTGGAGCGTATAAGTCATACTCCTAGGTCTTTAGTAAGCTTCCTAGAAGATTCACCCAAAATCTTCATAGACTGCGACCAACAGTCAAGCTCACAAAGGTGAGTTCTTTCAAGAATGCTCTGCAGGACAACATCTTCGCTAATTAAAGCCAATAGAACTCATTAAGGCATAGCCAACCTGCCTTGCAGCTCACGAGAGTACATGCATCTTCACTTGGAGAGGGTATATATTGGTACTCTCCTCTAGTTTACTAATGATTTGTTTTTCCCAGTATCTAATTCACGGGATCTCCGATCACATAGACTGGGTTACCACCATAGTATAACTCACATAGGTCTCAAACCCATCTCCTTCGATGCATTGTCTATCATATTTCGTGATAGTCCCTTCGTGAAGGGATCTGCCAGGTTTCTCGCTGTTTGGATGTAATCCAACGTTATAACTCCGGAGTTTCTTAATTTCCTGACAGACTTCAATCGTCTTTTCACATGTCTAGACGATTTCATATTATCCTTAGAACTATTCACTTTGACAATTACCGTTTGATTGTCACAGTTCATAAGGATAGCCGGCACCGGTTTTTCAACGATAGGCAGATCCATTAATAGATCACGCAGCCATTCTGCCTCAACAGTAGCAGTATCCAGTGCCGTCAGCTCTGCTTCCATGGTTGACCTCGTCAAAATGGTCTGTTTGCAAGACCTCCATGAAACAGCACCACCACCCAGTGTGAAGATATATCCACTAGTGGCTTTGATCTCATCCACATCAGAGATCCAGTTAGAATCACTATAACCCTCCAGTACCGCAGGATACCCAGTATAGTGAAGCCCCAATTCCACAGTACCTTTCAGATAGCGCATTACTCGCTCAAGCACACGCCAGTGATCATCTCCTGGATTAGAGGTAAATCGGCTCAACTTGCTCACAGCAAAGGAGATATCAGGCCTAGTTGCACTAGCCAGGTACATCAACGAGCCAATGATTTGGGAGTATTCCAGTTGATTCCTAGCAATTCTCTTGTTCTTGCGAAGCAACAAGCTAGGATCATAAGGTGTTGGAGAAGGCTTACTATCAATGTAGCCAAAGCGATTCAAAATCTTCTCCACATAATGGGACTGCAAGAGTGTAATCTCATTCTCACCTCTAATTAACTTAATGTTTAAGATAACATCAGCTACTCCCAAATCCTTCATATCAAAATTTTGAGACAAGAATAATTTAACCTCATTTATCACCTCAAGGTTTGTCCCAAATATCAGTATGTCGTCAACATACAAGCACAAAATAACTCCCTCACCCTCACCATGGCGATAGTACACACATTTATCTGCCTCATTGACTGCAAAGCCTGCAGATGTCAATGTTTTGTCAAATTTCTCGTGCCATTGCTTAGGAGCTTGTTTCAGACCATACAAAGACTTCAACAATTTGCACACTTTGCCTTCTTGACCTTCAACTACAAACCCATCAGGTTGATCCATATAGATCTCCTCATCCAGCTCTCCATTAAGAAAAGCTGTCTTAACGTCCATTTGATGAACGAGAAGACCATGTGAGGCTGCTAGGGAAAGTAGCACACGAATTGTGGTCAATCTAGCAACAGGTGAGTAAGTGTCAAAGAAATCTTCGCCTTCTTTCTGAGTATAGCCCTTAGCAACAAGCCGAGCCTTGTACTTTTCAATAGTACCGTCAGGCCTATGCTTCTTCTTGAACACCCACTTGCACCCCACAGGTTTACACCCATAGGGTCGCTCTGTCACCTCCCAAGTCCTGTTAGCGATAATGGAATCCATTTCACTACGGACAGCCTCCTTCCAGTAGTCTGCATCAGGAGATGCATATGCTTCTGAAATTGACTTAGGAGTGTCATCCACGAGGTACACAGTGAAATCATCACCAAAAGACTTAGCCGTCCTTTGTCTCTTACTCCTTCGAGGAGCTTCACTGACATCCTCCTCAGAGACATGTTCATGTGTATGTTCAGTTTGTTCTGGTGGTGTGATTGAACTGGGAATTATTTCAGAGGGTTGGTTCGAACCACTATGTGTATCCTTCATTGGGAAAAAGCTCTCAAAGAAGGTAGCATCACGAGATTCCATAATTGTACCAACATGCATGTCCGGTACCTCGGATTTAACTATTAAAAATCTATAGGCAATGCTATGATGAGCATATCCTAGAAAGACACAGTCCACAGTCTTGGGTCCAAGTTTGCGCTTTTTCGTTATTGGTACATTGACTTTCGCCAAGCACCCCCATGTGCGCAAATAAGAAAGTGATGGTTTTCTCCCAATCCATATCTCATATGGTGTTTTGTCCTTATTTCTGTTAGGAACTCTGTTTAACACATGATTTGAGGTCAACAATGCCTCCCCCCACCATGCCTTAGGCAGTCCCGCGGTGTCCAACATGGCATTCACCAAGTCAGTCAGTGTGCGGTTCTTCCTTTCAGCAATCCCATTAGACTCGGGAGAATAGGGAGGCGTCCTCTCATGTATGATGCCATGTTCCTCACAGAATAAGTCAAACTCGTTCGAGAAAAGCTCTCCACCACGATCAGACCTAAGCCTTTTTATCTTTCTGTCAAGTTGATTTTCAACTTCTGCCTTATAAATTTTAAAATAGTCTAGAGCCTCGTCTTTCGTTTTTAACAAATACACATAGCAAAATTTAGTAGCATCGTCAATCAACGTCATGAAATATCGTTTTCCACCCTTCGTCAACACCCCATTCATTTCACAAAGATCTGAATGTAGGAGTTCTAGTGGTGCCAAGTTTCTCTCCTCGGCAACCTTGTGAGGCTTGCGAGGTTGCTTCGATTGCACACAACTATGGCACTTAGAACCTTTGACAATGGAAAACTTAGGAATTAAACACATGCTGGAAAGCCGAGACATCAAGCCAAAATTAATATGACATAAACGTGAGTGCCAACCATTAGCCTCATCATCCACACTGCCACAAATATGGTTCACAGACTTATTGCAGAAATCAGAAAGGGAAAAGCGGAACAGGCCTCCGCACTCATAACCTTTACCAATAAAATATCCATGTTTAGACACGACTACTTTATTAGACTCAAAAACCAACTTAAATCCGTCTCTAGTCAGACGGGAGCCACTAACAAGATTCCTATCGATAGAAGGGACATGCTGCACGTTCTTCAGCTGCACGATCTTTCCCGAAGTAAACTTCAGATCTACCGTGCCAACACCATGAACAGAAGCATGTGACCCATTCCCCATTAGGACGGTGGAACCCCGTGCGACCTGATAAGAAGAAAACAATGAGATGTCAGCACAAACATGTACATTGGCCCAGTGTCAACCCACCAATTAGTGGACTGATTAACTGAAAAAACAGTAGGTAGATTACCATACCCGCTTCCATCTCCAGTGTTGCCAATAGTCACATTAGCAGACTTAGAAGTCTGCCCTGCAGGTGCCTTCATCCCCTTGCGCTGTGGACACTTCCTAGCAAGATGACCAACTTGGCCACACACAAAGCAAGTCCTCTCATCCTGATTCGGATTGTTGTTGTTCTTCTTCTGCTTCTTGAAGTTGGTGGTCTGCTGAGCTTTGTATTTTCCCTTGCTCTTGTTCTGGGCCGTGTGCACAACATTGGCACTGGACTGCCCACCATCGCCCTTAGACGCAGCATCCTTTTCCCGAGCTTTCTCCTCAACATCAAGAGACGCTATCAACCCCTCAACGGAGTATTCCTGTCTCTTGTGTTTGAGTGCAGTACCGAAACTTCTCCAAGATGGAGGTAATTTTGCAATAATGCACCCGGCCACAAATTTATCGGGTAAGACACACTTAAGGAGTTCGAGTTCCTTAGCCATGGTTTGTATCTCATGAGCCTGTTCGACTACAGAACGGTTGTCAGCCATCTTGTAGTCATGAAACTGCTCCATGATATACAGATCATTGTTAGCATCAGTAGCACCGAATTTAGTATTCAGTGCATCCCACAACTCCTTAGCGTCAGTCATATGCATATACACCTCGACCAGACGATCGCCAAGAACGCTAAGAATGCATCCCACAAAGAGAGTAGTGGCTTCCTCGAATTGCTTTTGCTGTTCAGCAGTAAGAACTCCTTCAGGTTTGCCAGTACTCACCCAGAAGCATTTCATAGCTGTCAGGTTCAAGTTTGCCAGTACTCACCCAGAAGCATTTCATAGCTGCCAGTACTCACCCAGAAGCATTTCATAGCTGTCAGGTTCAAGTTTGCCAGTACTCACCCAGAAGCATTTCATACTCACCCAGAAGCATTTCATAGCTGTCAGGTTCAAGTTTGCCAGTACTCACCCAGAAGCATTTCATAGCTGTCAGGTACAGAGTGACCCTGATCTGCACACCGGTGAATTTATCCGGCCTCAGTGCATCGGCAAAACCAGCCATAGTAAAATCACAGTGCCTATAATAAGGTTTTTGGATTGTTGAGATTATAGGCATATAATGATTTAATCTATTCCATAAATAAATCATGACATTACATATGAAAACTAGCATGAACGCATCATTAGATCTACACATGTAAACTACACAGTAGGCAAACCCTAGATTAGGAGGCTGCATCTGCGCAAGGGTGAGAAGCCAATTTTTCGGACCATTCGACGTGTACGTCGTGCACGCGCGCCGCCTGCCCTGCCCTGCCAGGCGAGGCGAGCGAGCGCATGTGTTTCCCCTCTTCTCTCCACCACACATGCTTCAAGTGGCTAGGAGGGCATCCTCCCTTTTAAGGAGGTCCCCCTCTCCTTGAATAAGCAAGGTGGTACTAAACTCCACATGCATGCCATCTCATGAGGTGGGCTTTTGTGATTTTCCAAAGAATTAATCTTCGTGTGGGCTAAGGCCCATTCATTAATTCCAACAGTTGGAGTGATTAACGTGGCTGCTCTCATTGCTAGCTGTGTTTTTTTTTAGGTTTCGTGCATGGACGGTAGACATGTGAAATGTTTCATTTTGTACTTAATACCATGACATACTCATGTAAATCAAGACGCTCTTCCTGGTGATATGAATGCAGTCCGACCATCAAAAAAAGCAAGAAGTTTCCAATGTAAAGGGTAGAACGCATGCATTTATTGTGTTTTAATCAATTTAAATCTCCCAATATATTACACATAATTTCTTTGGATAATTATTTTTTTGTCACACGTAAAGTTATGAAAAAAATGATGTCACTTGGCGTGGGACTAAATGTCAATTTAATTTAATGTGGAATTTTGGGGTACAATTAAAAATTCTATTTACCATGAATGAATTAAAATTTGAATGATTATTACCTTTTTAAACTGCATGGATGAACTAAAAAATTAATTTGCAGAACAGAATATTATTTCAAACTGGGAGATGATGTGGCTGATTTTTTTTATTTTATAATATGGATTTTGGAGTACAATTATTTTCTCATTCGCAAGACGAGCATATAATATTTTTTTTTATAAAACTTTCATTTGTTCGATGGGTAGTACGAGTATATTTTATATGGACTATATGCACTTTTATTATACAGTGGAAAAAACAAGGGCTCTGTACGGAGCTCACATGCATTTTTCCTGTGCGTTCCTCTGAATTATTCATGTCAGTCACACTTTCTTAGTATAATGTCACATGTCTCTTTTATTTTTTGCCTCATGTTTGATAAATATTTTATATTAGGATTTTGTATTCATATTATCTTGACTGTCCATTTTATTTTTTTATGTATGACTATAGTGTAATTTGAGACGTGTATGAATAAGTTTTCTACTTACGCGTGTATATGTAGCCATTCTGTATCTATATAATATAGACCAGGAGGAAGATGGTACGATCATTAATTTACGTGTGCATGCGTACAGTTTGATGAGTAATTTTGGTATTTAGGCAATATTACTAGGTTGCTTGTTTTCTCCAATGCAGCACGACCAAAGTCGATTGCAGAGTTGTCCCCTGCGCTTGGTATGCGAAGTGATAACCAGAGCCGATGCACCTCTCCAACCGACTTAGGAATGGATATCATCATTCATGAAAGTATTCTCTCTTTCACTACTCTTGTCATTATTATCATACACTTCTCTCAATGGCCACATATAAATACTTTCATTATTTAATTGTGTAGAATGAACATAACCAGATGAACCACTGCAGGAAATTCCACTTCGTTTAAAACTCTATGAGCGTGTTGCACGAATTGATTAACCCTCTTAATCAATATTTCATTTCATTTGTTTAGAATAATATTGTTTAGGATAAAATATCTTTATTATAGGATAAGGAGTCAACGAAGCATGAAGGATCCAAAGTCAGCATGCCAAATAATGGCGTACCATCGAAAAATTGAAATTGATACGATCTATAATTAAACAAGGTATGCTGACTTTGGATCCTTCATGCTCCCTGACTCCTTATCCTATAATAAAGAAGTTTTATCCTAAACAATATTATGCTAAACAAATGAAATGAAATATTGATTAAGAGGGTTAATCAATTCGTGCAACACGCTCATAGAGTTTTAAACGAAGTGGAATTTCCTGCAGTGGTTCATCTGGTTATGTTCCTTCTACACAATTAAATAATGAAAGTACATTGAGAGGAGCGTATGATAATAATGACAAGAGTAGTGAAAGAGAGAATACTTTCATAAATGATGATATACATTCCAGAGTCGGTTAGAGAGGTGCATCGGCTCTGGTTATGACTTCACATACCAAGCGTAGGGGACAACTCCCCAATCGACTTTGGTTGTGCTGCATTGGAGAAAACAAGCAACCTAGTTATATTGCCTAAATACCAAAATTACTTATCAAACTGTATGCATGCACACGTAAATTAATCATGATACCATCTTCCTCCTGGTATATATTATATAGATATAAAATGGCTACATATACACGCGTAAGTAGAAAACTTATTCATACGCGTCTCAAATTATGCTATAGTCATACATAAAAAAAATAAAATGGACAGTCAAAATAATATGAATACAAAATCCTAATATAAAATATTTATCAAACATGAGGAAAAAAAAGAGATACATGACATTATATAAAAAAGTGTGACATTATATAAAAAAGTGTGACCGACATGAATAATTCAGAGGAACGCACATGAAAAATGCATGTGAGCTCCACACAGAGCCCTTGTTTTTTCCAAGTGCATATAGTCTATATAAAATATACTCGTACACCCATCAAACAAATGAAAGTTTTTAAAAATATACTATATGCTCATCTTGCGAATGAGAAAATAATTGTACTCCAAAATCCACATTATAAAATAAAAAAATCAGCCACATCATCTCCCAGTTTGAAATAATATTCTGTTCTACAAATTAATTTTTTAGTTTCATCCATGCGGTTTAAAAAGTAATAATCATTCAAATTTTAATTCATTCATAGTATAATAGAATTTTTAATTGTACCCAAAAATTCCACATTAAATTAAATTGGCATTTAGTCCCACGCCAAGTGACATCATTTTTTTCATAATTTCACATGTGACAAAAAAATAATTATCCAAAGAAATTATGTGTAATCTATTGGGAGATTTAAATTGATTAAAACACAATAAAGGCATGCGTACTACCCTTTACATTCGAAACTTCTTGCTTTTTTCGATGGTCAGACTGCATTCATATCACCACGAAGAGCGTCTTGATTTACCTGAGTATGTCATGGTATTAAGTACAAAATAAAACATTTCATATGTCTACCGTCCATGCACGAAACCAAAAAAAACACAGCTAGCAATGAGAGCAGTCACGTTAATCACTCCAACGTTGCATTAATCTAATCGTACCAAATTGTGGTTAACTGATGCATCACATCCATGCGGATTTTGTAAAGTGAGCACATCCATTTTATAAAGTGATTTTAAAATTGAACACATAATCAGGGCTGGTCTGTATTTCAGAGGCCTAGGGCAAAGACATATATAAGAACTCTAAGACATGTAGCAATGTAGTACTCTAAAATATTTCAGAGAATACATGCTATCCCCTATCCAAAATGACTGATACAGGTAGGCTGGACAAATCTAACTTCCTCCTTTTACAACCATCAAGTATGGGCCGTGTGTTTGGGTTTTTCTTTTATATGCTATATTGGTTTCTCAATTCAAGATTTGTACGACGTATGACGACGGAACTAGAGTTAAGTTGATTTTTATATAATAATAAACTACATAGGCCTATGAATGACAGGGGCCCTCAACTGGCCGGGGCCCAGCTGGCAGGCGTACTGCTCGCCCAACCTAGGCATTACCACAATTTTGTAGCTAGCTCTTAATAATACATGGTTAACCAAATATATAATACTTAAAATTGAACTTAAACTCACCAGAGAATGGACATCGCCTGATGGCCGCGCCAAAGACGATGGTTTTGGCAGCAGTGGCGGCGACGGAAGTGGCGGTGGTGGCGGAGTCGGCGGCGACTGAAGGGCCAGCGGAGAAATCGACGAAGATTCATCCATCGGAGGGCACGTGAGAAAATAGTGGCTAGGATGGAGCAATTAAAATTGGATGAACATGATAGCATGTGTGATAGCATGCGTGCAGCAGCAATATTGAAAGACCGGCAGCAGCGGCAACTCACCGGCAGCGAGGGACGTCGACGGATGCGGTGGAGGCGGCGGCCAACAGCTGCAGGACGACGGGCCAAACGATGACAAGATATGAATAATTTGATCGCTATTATATATGTTGGTATTGAGTATTAAGAGTAAAGTCCATCACCGGTCTCTAAACTTGTACCGCTGTGTCATCCCGATCTCTAAACTCGTAAATTGACTGTTCAGGTCCTTAAACTTATTCACTGTGTCATCTCGGTCTCTAAACTTGCAGATCACTCGTTTAGGTCCTCCAACTTGTTTAGTTGTGTCACCCCGGTTCCTAAATAGGACGGTCAAAAAATTTATATAAAAAAATTTATAACTTTTTCATGTGAGCTCTAATGAAGACAAACTTTATATCAAAATTGTAGCCCTCGACGCGACCTACAACTTTGTAGTTGAAAAGTTTTTTAATTAAAACTGTTTAGGGTCCCAAAATATTGTTGCATGTTTATAGATTTTGAAATTTTAATTTTAAAATTACATTTTGGGACAAAAATGACTTAAAATAAAACAAAAATTCAAGTACAAAGTTGTAGATCGCGTCGAGGGCTACAAGTTTGATATAAAGTTTGTCTTCATTAGAGTTCACATGAAAAAGTTATGAATTATTTTTAAATATAAAGTCTTTAGACCGTCCTATTTGACTCAGATGATATTCAAATCCAAGTTTAGGGACCGGAGTGACATAACTGAACAAGCTGTAGAACCTAAACGAGTGATCTGCAAGTTTAGGGACCGGGATGACACAGTCAAACAAGTTTAAGGACCTGAATGGTCGATTTACAAGTTTAGGAACCGGGATGACACACGGTACAAGTTTAGGGACCGGTGATGGACTTTACTCGAGTATTAAATAAGGAAAGCGTTTCATATATATCAGCTCAGATTGATCGCGATTTGTTGAGGAGGGAGGTGCGTGATTTGATATCGATAGGAGCAGTCAGATCGATCTTATCCGTTGATTTTGGATCATTGGATGTGTCACATGATGAATGAGTAAAAGCATTTGTTAATCTATAGCGTAGATTTATGCTAAAAAATGGCATGATCCCTTATATCGTGGGATGTAGGGTGTACAACTGAAATTAGCAGCTTTCCAATAGCAATTAATGACATACTCCCTCGGTCCGAAAAATATAAGAAACTATGACTGGATGGGTTGTTTGCTAGTATAATGAATTAGACAAACTCCTTGTCGAGATATATTGTCTTAGAAAAAATATCCCATCTAATTTTAGGTTATTATATTTTAGGACGGATGCAGTACCTAAAATAAGGGGAAAACGAAAGAGAATACAAGGGATAAAAAAATATCGCAAGTAGTTTTGGGCAAAAAATCTTTCAAATGGCCTATAGTATAGTTGTAGTATAACTATAATGTAATTACACTAATTACAATGTAACTACAGTGTAACTACATTGTAATGTCTATATAAGTTATATATAAAGCTGCATATATTATTTTAATACTTATATACAAGTTATAGTATAGTTATAGTAGAATTATATTATAATTATACTATAGTTAGATTTGAATAGTCCTAAAAAACTTGTGACAGTTTTTTAAATAGTTCCTAAAAGAAATCCCCAAATCAAAGCAGCAATCGGCATGCATGCGAAGAGCTTCAATCGGCAACAACGACAACAGGAGCGAAAGAATTTTATTTCCTGAACACGCACAAAGATTGCATGACAATATATTAGAAGGAAAAGAGTTTTTGTTACACAACGCAATCAGCCAGACCGGCTTATGCTAGGGGAAGGAGAAAAGGCAAAACAAAAAATGAAGCTAGGGAAAAAAAACTACGGCGGCTAAATGCAACTCCGATCAGTAGGAAGGGAGCAGAGCCACACCACACTCCCAAGAAATCTCCAAAAGCAGTAATGCTAGCTAAAGACCACAGATGGCCCCCCGAGACGATGGACTCCATGACTACTGAGACTGAAGAGAGCACAGCGTCGAAAACCCTGGCGTTCCGTTCCTTCCACAGCTGCCAAGAGACCAGGAGAACTAGGGAGTCAAAGCCGGTGTAGAGATGCTTAGGTAAGCAGGCCCTAGAGGATGGCTACCAGTGCTGGAGCCTGCTGCCACGGGAGGGAGAGGGCAGCCTAGCTAGGAGGTGACGGCACACGAAGCCAGACCTGTCGAGCGAACATGCAGTCGAGGAGGATATGGCTCACCGTCTCAAGATCCTGAGCGCAAAAGGGGCAGGCCGAGTGACTCTCAATGCCACGCTTCTGGAGGAAATCGGGCGTCCAACAACACTACTAAAATGCAAACTAAAATAAGAACTTGCATTTAGCAGGACCATTCGCATGCCAGAGAAGATCAACACAGGCAAATGAGTGCTAGCCAAAGAAGAACGCCTGGTACGCCGAACGCGCCGAGTAGCTGGTCACTCATCCAACGCCAAACAAGACGGTCCTCAACGCCCGAGAAGAGCTGTATGTGAAGCACCGCATCCCAAATCATAAGGAACTAGGTGATGATCGGGACAGTGAGGGCGCCGCGGATGTCAGAAACCCAGGAATTGTTCGCTAGGCCAAAAGCAACCGTGCGCGAACTCCGGAGGCGCTGGGGCACGACGAAGAGGAGATCTGGAGCAAATGAGGCCACCGATCCATTGGTCAGACCAGAAGAGCAAAGACTCACCATGTCCCAGCACGAAGAAGGTGGCGTTGATGAAAAATTCGTGCTCGGGCGATGATGCTGGAACTGTGTTGGCAGGAACTACGTCGACCAACACAATGACCTGGGAGATTTACTTAGCTCTAGTGTAGGTCCAAAATATTGATAAGATGCGGACGTGCTAGTCAGTTTGATCCTGTAACTGGAACGAAGAGCCGATCGGCTGACGAGCCGATAGAGTAATTCTAACCAATGCCAATACCAGCCGATGTCGATACGATTTTGAACAATCGTCTATATATCCAATGTATAACGACATATAGACAATTGGCTGATGATAATAAAACAACAATATAATTCAACAGAAACCAATCGGCTAACAATGATATGATAGAATAAGTATTCCGATGGTTAAAGCATATATCGGGTGAAGGTCCGATGTCATAAAATCCACATGATTAGATAATTAGTGAAACCTTTGTTGTAATCGGCTAAAACCAACTTGTATGCAATCCTTGTAAGCTGATGCAACGTCTAGATAACTCATCGACTGAAACTTCGATAAAACCCTTATTATAATCAAAGACATGTTAGACTTTATTATTCTAAGTACGACTAGGGATGATGCATCGCAAAGTATGCTAAGAAGCATAAAGTCTAAACAATCAAGTCTTTGATTAATTTTCTGGGTGGTGGATACCTTAGCTAATCTAATCTAGTAAAGCGATTTAGCCGATACCGGCGAAAAACCCTAAAGCAGACCCTAGCCGATACAAGTAAATCGAGCTACCAAACTAGATTAACTAAGATATATGATAAATAGGTATGCAAATATAGCAACCAAACCAGAGCGATCCAAGAGATCGAAGCGATGCAGCCTTAAACAACACCAATGTAGCCAATACAATAGCCTGGGCCGGTGGAACATAGGACTTACCCCTTCGCCGAAGATTGAAAGCCGATGCAGCCCCATGTCAGGTGCCAAATTCCGCCGGATGATAACTAAAAACCTCAAAAAAGAGGGTGACAATGCGCTGAGAGTAATTGTATTGATATGTGTGATATATATTATACCCGTGGGTACATCCTAGTCCTTATTGGACAAGAAAGAAACTTGCCTAAAGATAAAAGGAAAACATAAAGTTCTTGTTGGACACTAAACACTCTTTCTTAAAGATAAAAGGAAACTAACAAACTCTTCCTAATTAATAGATAAACTGCCAAGCCGTATCCTCCTTAAACTCAATCACTTCTAAATAAACTTTCTTTAATGAATTAATTTCTTTAACCGAATCTACTGAGAGTCCGACTATTGGACACTTGATAATTCTCATCGGCCAACTCGAGAATTCTGAAGCCGATACTGACTTTAGGTCGATGATGACTTCGAGGCTAACCAAATTTCACTGTTAATAGGTGGACACCGTGAACACGTCGGAGACGGTCAGCTCGAATGGGGCCTTCAGGCCATCCCAGTTGATGCCAGAGCCAACGAACACGCAGGGCAAACCCTGCCATCCCAAGGTCAGGAATTCTCAATCTTCCGAAAGCTTTGGGACGACATACGTTCGTCCAGAACACCTGGCAGTGCCCCCATGAGCCGAGTCCGTACCCATCCCCAGGAAGACGCGGCGCTTTTTGTCAGTGGCTTTAATAACCCAGAATCAGCAACATCGCCTGAAGCTTCACGCGAAGATGTTGCAACAACGACAGGATCTGAAGAATCGGCAGCCTCTCGGCAAAAGCTTTTGCACGAACCTAGATCTGACCAAGGGTGGATGTGTCCCACGACAGCGACGCTCTCTCGCGCATTAGAGAAGCCCCGGCGGTAGAGAGCCCCAACAGGGCTTCGCACGAACAACGGCGACGGTGGCAGGGGGTTCATCGAACTCGATGACGACAGCTATAGCGGCAGAGGCAGCCAAGGAGGGGCTTCATGCGGTGGCGGCATATCGAAGCTTAATTCATGGAAGGGTGGCTTCGTTTCGCTGACTGTCGAAACAGATTATGGCACTACGCCAGATCCTCACACCTCTGACGGGATACCTGTGACGGGCAAACGATTTGGTCACTGGTGACCATCAACTTTGACGGGTCATACGGGATGCCGTCATCGGTGAGGCATCCCGCCGCGGCCCATCACAGGTATCCCCTCACCTGTGACGGGCCGAAAGGAAAACCTGTCACAAGTGAGTCAGTGATGAGTTTTTCTTCCAACCCGTCACTGGTATCCCCTCACCTGTGACGGGCCGAGGCATTATAAGCCATCACAGGTGATGGGCCGCCACCTGTGACGGCTTTCTTTTTCGGCTCGTCACAGGTGAGGGGATACCAGTGACGGGCAACTCAATTGAAGCCCGTTAAAGGTATGACCAATACCTTTGACGGGCTTTTTTTATCTAACCCGTTTGAGGTGTGTTGGGTCTATAAATACCCCCCAAACCGCCAACTGCTTTCCATCCTGACCATTTTACTGTTCACAAATCGGTTGGGAGGGCAAGGGGGACGAATTTTTGCTAAAATTCAAGGTAAAAAACACATTATTCTCCATTCATTCTCAATATATCGATCATCATATATTTTTCTTCGTATGTTGTTGATTTCAAATGGATCGTAGATGGATGTACTATGTTCATCGTTCGTCTACCGAGTATAGAGAGGGGGTCACTGAATTTGTCACATTTGCGGATAATGACAGAAAAAGTAGGATGAGCATGCACATGTTGTGTCCATGTAGGGACTGTAAGAATGAATAGATGATCCTTGATAGTGATGAAGTGCATTCTCATTTGATAAGGAATGGATTCATGAAGAAATATACCTGCTGGACCAAGCATGGAGAGCAAGAGGCGCCTGATGTCGCAGCTGAAGAAGTGTTGGATCAGGATGTAGAGAGCACCGCCGCAGCTCGAGAAGGCATGTTCGTACCTTCTCCGTTAGGTGGAGAGACCATAGATTTGGACACTCAATGTCTATCTACAATGTTGCATGACATTGAAGACGCAGAGGACAACGACAGAGATTTTGAGAAGTTTAGTAAGTTGGTGGAAGATTGTCAGATGCCCTTGTATGATGGATGCAAGTCGAAGCACAGCAAGTTGTCATGCGTGTTGGAACTCATGAAGCTTAAGGCTATTAATGGCTGGTCGGACAAGAGTTTTACAGAACTTCTTGAGCTGTTAAAGGACCTGTTGCCAGAGGGGAACAATTTACCGCAGACGACATATGAAGCAAAGCAAGTATTATGTCCATTGGGCCTAGAGGTCAGAAGAATTCATGCATGTCCGAACGACTGCATTTTGTATTACAAGGAATACGCTGACTTCGATGTCTGCCCTGTCTGTGGGGCATCAAGATACAAACAAGCAAAGAGTGAAGGTGAAGGAAGTAAGTCAAAGAGGGGAGGCCCCGCAAAGGTGGTGTGGTATCTCCCAATTGCGGAGCGCATGAAGAGAATATTTGTGAATAGGGAACAAGCTAAGCTATTGCGCTGGCATGCCGAAGAACGGAAAGTCGATAGTATGCTGAGGCACCCAGCAGATTCAGCACAGTGGAGGACAATCGATAGGATTTACCAGGAATTCTCAAAGGACCCAAGAAACATGTGTTTCGCAATGTGTACGGACGGCATTAATCCATTTGGTAATTTGAGCAGTCCTCATAGTACATGGCCAGTTCTGCTTGTTAACTATAACCTTCCTCCCTGGTTGTGCTTCAAAAGAAAGTATATTATGCTTGCCATGCTCATTCAAGGACCGAGACAACCTGGCAACGATATCGATGTGTTCCTTGAACCGATAATCGGTGACTTCGAAAGGCTATGGAATGAGGGCACACGAACATGGGACGCATATGCACAAGAGTATTTCAACCTCCATGCGATGCTGTTTTGCACCATCAACGATTATCCGGCCCTTGGCAACCTTTCTGGCCAAACTATGAAAGGGAAATGGGCATGTTCAGAGTGTATGGAGGAAACAAGAAGCAAATGGTTGAAGCATTCACACAAGACGGTCTACATGGGTCACAGGAGATTTCTCCCAAGGTATCACCCGTATAGGAATATGAGAAAGAATTTCAATGGACACAGAGATACAGCCGGACCCCCGGCAGAGCTAACAGGGACAGAGGTGCACAACTTAGTGATGGGAATAATCAACGAGTTTGGAAAAAAGAGGAAAGTTTGAAAGACAAAAGAGAAGAGCATGTCGAAGGACAAAACAGAGGAGCGTGTGGAAAAACAAAAGACAAAAGAGAGGAGCATGTGGAAAAAGAAGTCAATATTTTGGAGACTACCATACTGGAAGGATCTTGAAGTTCGCCACTGCATAGATTTGATGCATGTAGAGAAGAATGTATGCGAGAGTTTAATGGGATTACTGCTTAACCCAGGTACTACAAAGGATGGTCACAACGCCCGACGAGATCTAGAAGAAATGGGTGTTCGCTCGGAACTACATCCCATAACCACGGAATCCGGCAGGGTTTACCTTCCTCCAACCTGCTACACTCTCTCGAAAGAAGAGAAGATTGATTTCCTAACATGTTTGAGTGGTATAAAGGTTCCATCTGGTTACTCATCAAGAATCAGTAGGTTCGTTTCACTGCAAGATCTTAAGTTGGTAGGAATGAAGTCGCATGATTGTCACGTTCTTATCACACAGCTGTTGCCTGTTGCAATAAGGAATATTTTGCCTCCTAAGGTGCGACACATGATCCAGCGGTTGTGTTCCTTCTTCCATGCAATCGGCCAGAAGATCATTGATCCCGAGGGACTAGATGAACTACAGGCAGAACTTGTGAGAACCCTATGTCATCTTGAGATGTACTTTCCTCCAACTTTCTTTGACATAATGGAACATATTCCCGTGCACCTTGTGAGGCAAACAAAGTGTTGTGGTCCAGCATTCATGACGCAGATGTATCCTTGCGAAAGGTACCTGGGGATCCTTAAGGGTTATGTACGGAACCGTTCACACCCCGAGGGGAGTATCATCGAGAGTTACACCACCGAAGAGGTCATCGATTTTTGTGTGGACTACATGTTAGAAACACCTTCAATTGGATTACCACGATCTCATCACGAAGGGAGGCTTGATGGTGTTGGTACTGTTGGAAGGAAGATTGTTAGGTTGGATCGGAAGGTGTACGATAAAGCTTATTTCACGGTAATGCAGCATATGACTGAGGTGGTGTCGTATGTTAACGAACACCTTGCAGTTCTCCTACAGGAGAACCCAGGCCGATCAGAGAGTTGGGTCAGAAATAAGGACATGTCTTCTTTCAACGAGTGGCTGAAGAACCGAATTGCCAGGTTGCAGAACTTGTCTAGTGAAACACTTCAGTGGTTGTCACAGGGTCCTGAATGGAGTGCCATCACGTGGCAAGGATATGACATAAATAGATACACCTTTCACACGGTAAAGCAAGACAGCAAATGCACAATGTAGAACAGTGGTTTACGCATCGAGGCTGCTAGTGACGATGGTCGGCGCGATCAATACTATGGTAGAGTTGAGCAAATATTGGAGCTAGATTACTTGAAGTTCAAAGTCCCGTTGTTCGTTGTCGATGGGTCGATCTTCGCAATGTAAAGGTTGACAATGAAGGTTTCACCACTGTCAACTTGGCTAACAACGCGTACAAGGATGAACCGTTCGTTCTCGCCAAATAAGTTGTTCAAGTGTTCTACATAGTTGACCCGTGTAACAAGAAACTACATGTTGTTCGTGAAGGGAAAAGGAGAATTGTTGGATTAGACAATATTGCAGACGAGGATGATTACAACCAGCACATCCACGACATAGGTCAAGAAATACCTCTAGAAGAGGAGGAAGAAGAAGATGACATTCAATATGCACGCGTCGACCATAAGGAAGGATTATTTTTGTAATTTATGTACGTAGTTATGTCTACATGTCTGTTATCTGTATGACTCTAATATGTTCGCAATGATCAATAGTATATTGCTTATGAAATAGTCAAATAAAATAATTAATTGAAGCACCCACTAGAAGTGAAATAAAATAATTAAGCAAGTATAACCATCGGAACTAAAATAAATTAATTAGTAAAATAATTAATTAAAATAAAAATGTAGTGTATGTGGAAATATGTTAAGGAAAATAAAATAACTAAGTGAAATAGAATAAAATTAAATAAAATATTGTAGTCCACGTAGTCAAACTCACCTGTGACGGGCTCTAACTGTGGGGCCGTCACAGGTGACCTCACCAGTGACGGCCCCACAGTTAGAGCCCGTCACAGGTGAGTTTGACTAGGGTTGACCTAGGGTTGGACCTCTTCTAGATCCAGATCCGGCCACTCTCTCTCACTCTCACTCACTGTCTCGACCGCCGCCGCCTCTCACTCACTCTCTCGACCTCTCCACCGCCGCCACCCTCGCCGCCTTGCCCTCTCCGCCCTCCTCTCCACCGTCGCCGCCTCGACCTCTCCGCCGCCCTCTCCGCCGCCATCTCCGCCGCCCTCTCCGCCGACCTCTACGCCCTCCTCTCCACCGCTGCCGCTCGCCCCCGCCCTCTCTGCCGCCCTCTACGCCTTCCTCTCCACCGCCGCCGCTCGTCCTCTCCGCCGTCCGTCCGAGATCCACGACTCCCCCAACCTCCCTGACCCTGACCTCCCCGACACCGGGATCCACGACGCCGGCCACCTTCACCTCCACGACGCCGGGATCCCCGACCACCGCCGCCCTCTCCGTCGCCATCTCCACCACCGCCGCCGCCTCGACCTCTCCACCGCCGCCATCTCCACCACCGCCCTCGTGTGTTTGCGGCCGTCCGTCCATCACTGGCCCCGACCTCCCTAACCCCGACCTCCCCGACGCCTGGATTGACGACACCGGCCTGCACCGCCGACCGCCTCGACCTCTTCGCCGCTGCCTCCCCGCCCTCGTCTTCGCCGCCGCCGGGATCCAGGACGCCTACGGCCTGCGTCGCCTTCTCCAAGTACGCCGCTTCTCCAAGTACGCCGCCACCCTCCCCCCTTCCTCCTTTTTTCGATGGATGAATTGCATTGTTTAGATGATTTGTTGTTTCGATTGTTGGTGCTGCTGTGTAGATGAATTAAATGTGATTTGTTGTCTATGGATGTTTTGGATGAATGTAGGGGCTAGATTTTGGATGAATGCAGTATTAGAGGAATTATTCTATTGGTATTAGAGGATCTTAGCATGAATTTTGCTGCAGTGGATGTTCTTTTCTTTATGGATAAGAACAGATTATCTACACTTGTTGATTTATATACCCTTGCTGTCTATGAATAGGTGAATTGCATGAATTGTTGTTTATATACATGATTTATATACCCTTGTTGTTGCTGTTTTAGAAATTATTGTGGGTTGTTTTATTATCTACACTTGCCCCTGCTTGATAAATTAATTGTGGGCTGTTTAAGAAATTATTGCCATGTGTATGATATTTTTTTTTGATGCCTTGCTGTCTATGTTTGCCCATGCTACTGCCTATGGTTGCCTTATGTTAAATGGCCAGTGATGAATGCTCAAGAACAGAAATACCTCTAAACTCGTTCTTTTTTTAATGCATAAGAACAGATTATCTACACTTGTTCTTTTTTTTATGTACACTTGTTCCTTTTTTGATGAATTGTTGTTGTTGCTGCTGCCCCTGTGCCCCTTGTTCATTTTTTTATGCATAGATTATCTATACTTGTTCTTTTTTTAATGCATAAGAACATATTATCTACACTTGTTCTTTTTTTATGCATAAGAACAGATTATCTACACTAGTTCTTTTTTTATGCATAAGAATTGCCCCTGATTTCCTGATTTTGATGAATTTTGATGATTGTTATAGAATGAATTGATGTTGCTACTGTTGTTGTTATAGAATGAGTGTTCTTTTTTTAATGCATAAGAAGAGATTATCTACACTTGTTCCTTTTTTTTATTTACACTTGTTCTTTTTTGATGAATTGTTGTTGCTAAGAGGAGACTATCTACACTTGGTTCTTTTTTACGTTTTACTTTGGGTTGCTTTTCCCTCCTAGTAGCTGATTTCCTCTTTTTTCCCTTCATGCAAATGATGGTAATTGATGCATAATTTCTGAGCAAAACTGAGGCCATATCTTTCATAGTATACCCCGTATTACATGGATCTAATGTTAATTAGTATAATGGTAGGCAATTTATAAGCTTTTTCGGGAAAATTAGACCATGACAACGCCCAGTGCAAACCCGCCCTCCCCAACAGCTGCGAGGATACAGGAAGAAGCAAACCTAGCCACGGAGACAGTTGACGCCGGTCATCCCTCGACAACGGCGGTCGAACAACCCGAAATTCATGGTAATTTATAGGATAAATTTTCACCACATGACCACATAAATTTTAGCTAGTACCCCTTAGCATATGTTGCCTTCTGTGTGTGCTGCAGAATCGCCCCAGGAACAACATACGTCGATATCGGGCGGGACAAGTGCAAGTAATTCGAGTAGAAATCCCCGGTCACAAAATATATGGCCGACCACATTGCAAGTTATAAGAGAGGTTGATGTTAGTGGTAGGCCCACGGCACCGAGGACTGTCATTGGAAGATGGTCTAACTGTTGCAGGCTGGCGGCACGTGAGAATTTCAGGATCCTCCATAAAGATATCGGCAAGGTCACAGAAGCCGAGAAAAGAGCGAGCTTGGACGGCAATGGAGAAATGGTTCATATTTCCGGCTGAAGCAAATGATAGGCTCAAGCGGAAGGCATTCCATAAGATGGGCAAGGCTTGGAAGAATTGGAAGTCGAAGCTCTTCACCGAGTTTGCCAACCCGCCCGGCAATCATACGCCGTTCGATGAGTACCCTCAAATAACCGAAGCGGTGTGGGAGGAATTCTGCTCTCTCAAGAACACCCAAGAGTTTAGGAAATCAAGCGAGGCACATCGCCTACTGCAACAGTGGAATGAGCACCCGCATCGGCTAGGCACCGCAGGGTACATCGGCAAGGAGGCAATATGGGCCCAAGAAGATGCAGCCGCTGCAGCAGCGAATGTCCCTGCCCCGTTTTCAGACATCCCTGAACAAAGAGCTTGCAACTGGGCACGGGCAAGGGGTAAGGTCAACCCGGATGGCTCTGTCACATTTGAGAACAAAAGTGATGCATTCGTCTATCTGGAACTGGTGAGTTCACTACTTAACCTAACTAATTACCGTTCGTATAAAGTAGAAGTTTGTATAAACGACTCTTTTTTTTCTAGTTGGGCTTAGTTGCTGAACAAGCTTCACAAAGCGAGGTTGAGTCCGCGCCGAAGAGGCGCGAAGATGACATCTTCACAAAGGCGCTCGGAACCAAAGAACATCCTGGCCAGACTCGGGGAATTGGTAGCGATGTGCCCTGGAAGCATGGACTCCCGCAGTACAGCTCCCAATACAGGAAACGGAAAGTCTCCAAGGAAGAGAGGGACGCTCGTTTGAAGGCCGAACTTAAGGTGGAGGTCATTCAAGAACTAGAAGCTAGCATGAACGCTAGGGTGGAAGAAAGGGTTAACAAGGTCCTCGCCGACATGAATATACCCCGAGGCACAACACCTGCTGTGCATCCAACTCGTCGTGCACAACACGACGCGAGTCCGTCACAGCATAGGAGTAGTTGTGCATCCATAGAGGTGCCGGCCCCTGGTCTCCCGGTCGCACCACTAGCTGCAGTGGACCACATAGAGGTAATTGATGTTATTCGGTCCATATCTAATAAAAAACCTTTACACGTTCCAATATTAAATTCAAACTTTCACATATGCAGGGCGTAGCACAGTGTGTCCTACTGGCGAGGGCCACCCAACTTTCGCTCCCGAAGTCGCTGAGGGCATGGCTTTCAAACCCTCAGTTACAGACAAGGTCCACGGTGCAGACCTGCTAGCTGGGTATGCCAAGGTGTCCATCGATACAGTAAAGGACACCTGGTCAGGCTATCCGCTGCCCGTGCCCCCCAATGATGAAATCATGACTTTGGGCGATGCACGCAAGACGTTCATACAATGGCCCAAAGAAGACATAGTTGTGAAGATGACTCCTCGTCCAAGTCGACCCACGGAGCTTACACCTCCCAAGTCTAAGCTATCAATTGAGGCTCCCCGTGGACCGGCATTGTCAGTACCTCATTCTCTTTATGGAGCTAATATGGACTTGGCAGATATAGCTCAAAGCTTGGCTCCAATAAAGACCACAAAAAAGGCCGATAGCTCCCCACCACTTGTCAAGGGCCAGAAGCGTGAACTCGGCAAGGGAAAGGTCGGGGAGTTGGCGCCGGAGCCAGAAAGGGGCAAGGCTGCGACGTCGGTGCCGGTGAGCAAAGCGGGGAAGGTCATGAGGGCGCCGACCCAATTTGAGCTAGGCATGCCATTGGTGGAGGACAATGTGTTAGCCGTGATGGGTATTGCTTGCCGACAGCTACATAAGCAATACATGGAGCTAAGCAATGCCAAGCGGAAAATAAGGGAGTCATCCATAGTTGAACATCACGACCACCAGCCGTTCCTATCGTCGCCTGCCTATATAACTATAGGCTTTGATGACCTCTTCGACTTTTTCAGGATTCTGAAGTTGGACACTGGACTTCTAAAATGCTACTCCTTGTAAGTGCATACCTTCTATACTTGTGATATGATTGGACTATATCTCCTAATTAAATTAGTTCTAATACGTAAATGTTTTAAGGTTGTGTTGGATCGAGAGTCGTCGCCTTGGTAATCAGGTTGGGTTCCTTGATCCATCCATGGTGAACGAGGTTAATTTACGACAGAGCTTCACTGAGGTGGTTGACTATGTCAACCGGTGTTTATGGGCCCATCAAGACAAGGAGTACATCATGTGCGCACACAACCAAGAGTAAGAGGACAATACCCTTCGTGTATATTATTTTTGAAGTTAAGGTTCTTAGTACTAACGCTACATAACCACTGCGCAGGCGACATTGGATTCTCCTAGTCATCGTACCTAAGTGGAGTAGGGTTACCTACCTTAACTCCAATAAGTCGAAAGATTATGATTTCACTGAAATCACCAAGGCCTTAAATATGGCTTGGGGCCCATATGTGGAAAAGGGTGGTAGGCACAAGGAGGGCAAGGACGAACTTTATCATGACACCAAATTCGCATGCGCACAACAGATCGGAGACCAATGTGGTTTCCACGTGTGCCACAACATGTCAACACTTCTAAGAGAGGTGAAAGATTTCGACCCTGAGATTGTTGCTAATGGCGAATAAGCTCATTTCAATACCAACATTGCTATTCAAAACGTGCTAACCTCTTATTTATTAAACAGAAAGGTAGAGCTGGCTTCAAGATCTCACCCATCAACCCCCCCCCCCCCCCCCCCCCCGCTATCAGACGCGAAGTGTGCGCCTTCATTCTTGCAGAAATAATGAACAAGAAAGGACGTTTTCACGTGAACTTGGCTAGATAATTTATTGTGATGTAAAAATGATGTTTTTATAATTTCTTGTGATGTAAAAAATATGTTTTTATGGAGTGCAATGTAATTTACTTTCATATGTGCATAAATATATTTATGGTAGTTTACTAAATTGTCATCAAATTTGATCAACTACGATTTACGTTGTACTATTCATTTGTTTTCTCCTTTTTTTTTCTTATTGACAGGTCGTGGAGGTTCACAATGAACAAGATACAAGAAATTTTGGTAATCATTTGAGGACTTTCATGGGGTATGACTTGTTTCATGGGGTATGAATTGTGTGCTATAATAAATTAAATTGCTGCATATGTGATGTTGTAAATTGCTGCTTTCTGATGGATCTATGATATGTGATGCATCTGTGATGTTGGGCAGTTGGGGAATATGTGATATGGGGGGGTGACTGGCACCTGTGATGTTTTTGTTTTTCAGAGGGCATGGCTAGCAATTCCTGAGGCTAGCCAATATTTAGCATTTATTTTTTCTGGAATAAACTCATCAGTGACGGTTCGGAAGAAAAACCCGTCACAGGTAACCTCACCTATGACGAACTCGCAAACTTCGGACCGTCACAGGTGACCCACCTGTGACGGGCCTGTACTTTTAGGCTCGTCACAGGTGGGTCACCTGTGACGGATACTATATACCGGAGATCATCACCTCTTACGGGCCTTTATTTAGGGGCCCGTCAGAGATGAGACACCTGTGACGGGTCCTAACTGGCCCTAGGCTAGCTGAGGCCAACACCTCTGACGGCCTTCTATTAACTTGCCCGTCAGAGATAGATGCCACCACTGACGGTCGGCCATCCGTCAAAGGTGACTGGACTCACCAGTGACCACTGATTACTGACCAAGCCCAAAGCCGTCAAAGGTGAGGGTTTGAGCCCGTCACAGGTGACCTTGGCCAGTGTAGTGTGGTAATCTTCCATCATCGTTGCGCCTGAGGCTCATGCAAGGCCACCAAAATCAATGGCCTGACTTAGGCTAATCATGCTCTCCGTGCGTCAGGTCAGGCAGGAGTAAGGCCTGGTTTAGTTGGAAAAATTTGTTTTAGGGTATCATATCGAATATATGAACACACATTTGAAGTATTAAACGTTGTCTAATAACAAAACAAATTACAGATTCCGCCTGGAAACAGCGAGACGAATTTATTAAGCCTAACTAATCCATCATTAACAAATATTTACTGTAGCACCATATTGTCAAATCATGGCGCAATTAGGTTTAAAAGATTCGTCTCGCAGTTTACACGCAATCTGTATAATTGGTTTTTTTTGTCTACATTTAATATTCTATGTATGTGTCCAAACATTTGATGTAACAGGGTGAAAATTTTTGTTTTGAGAATTAAAAAAGGCCTAAATGAGTCCAGGCTCGCAACCAAACAGAGCCAAGAATAAGTCAGGCTAGTCCCAAATCATGATATGACATTTCATTAACCATTGTGGTACCTTCAACAGCCTTGCTGTTTGGGGTCAGATAAAAGTTGCCTCCTTCGTGCTAAATCATGATTTGATATTTCATTAACCACGCAATATTTAATAGTGAGATTTCAAGGTTTTTTTTAAAGAAAAGATAACTGAGTAATTTCTAGATTTCTCAATGTAATTTCACAAATCATTTGTGAAAGATCTTCCACCTACAGAAATGAGAAGATATATCTTAGCATATAATATAAGAAAATAAAAAAAGATAACCATCTTATACATAGACGGAAATACCTTATTATAATTGTACCTTGTTTTACTAACTTGTTGCATCCATACATCAAGAAACCGAATAGCTAGTACGGCGTAATAAATTGGAAACTCGAGGAAATCATCACGTCCCTAGCTCACCGGCACTGGGATGGTCCTGGCTATCCCACGGTTTGGTGGTAGAATTTGGTTGAAGAAAGAATGGTCTGTGTTCACGTTGTAAAAAAATTGAGTACAAAGGTTAGTATCATTTGACAGCATTTATATATTTTGATGACTTGGCATCATTTGACTGGTCTTTTTGACAGCATTGACATAATTTGATGACTAAAAAATAATGAAATAGAGCAAAGCAGTGCTAGCAATCTAGAATTATTTGCATCATGCGATGGATATATTCTATGCATCCTCGTGATAAAATGCAGAGAAATTAACCCCCCCCCCCCCCCCAAAAAAAAAAAAAAAAAGTGGGGCACCTCATTGGCTCCATCAATAGTGTCCTGAAGATGAATGGTGTATTGGTGTTGAGGTTCTGAAGAGGTGGTCTTCCATATCGAGCTTCCCGCTCCCTACTATGTCCACTACTATCTACACAAAACCAACACCCACTGTATGACACTATTCGTATCAAAAACCCTAGGTTTAGTCATAGGCATGTACAAATCGTGACATGAGACATGCTAGAATTCGACTCACCAGGAGGTATGAACATAGGACCGAAGTTATCTGCCTTGAACCTTGTAGTGGCAGCGACGATCATACACAACTTAAAATGTGGCCAATGAGGGGTTGGAGATGGAGTTAGTTTTCGACCTAGGTCCACCTTAGGTGGAGATGGAAGCGGAGATAGCAGGAGTGATGAGGCGGAGGAGAGGCATGCCAACGGTTTGGGTGCTCGAGGGGTCGAGGTCCACGGCCCGGACGAGCTCTCGCGCCACCGCGGATATGCGTGCGTGTCGCCGACGACCACGCTGCCCATGAGCCTGAGCACTTGCTCCGCAGTCGCCACAGTCACCAAGCTTTTGTGACACCGTTGCCGTCGTGGATCCGAGCACCTGATGCCGGCATAGGGGATTTGGTGGGATCTAGGATTAGGGATTTCCGGATTTTGAGTGGAGCCATGTAACACCCTGAAAATTCGAACTTTTTAAATAAATTGCATCATGCCGATTTTATTCGATTATTTTATTGGAGTTTGAGTTCGGAGTTTATAAATCGCGAATAATGGATAATTGGTTAGGAATAAACCCTAAAAAGTAAATGGACAAAGTAAATAATTAAAGTGCGATTTAAAATAAGATTTGGTGAGGATAGAAATGAGTAAAATATTATTACGACCATATTTATATCCATCAAATTTAAAAGCAATGGAATAAGAATTAACTCTAATTAAGTTCAAGTAAATTACAATAATAATATATAAAACATGGAATAAATTAATCTAGAATGAATCCATGGATTGGAATGGCACAAATATTGAGTATACTTCATTTATGCAAAATTTGGGAATTAAAGAATCAAATTTAAATAATAAATGGGCCAAAATCGGGTTAATTAGAAAACGGCACTGTTCATTGCACCTAAAGTGTTCGACGAGGTCCCCTAGCCCTAGCCCCTCCTTTGCCGCGTTGCCCTCGCGCCCCGCGCGCCGCGCGCCGCTCCGCCTCCCCTCTGCCGACGTCGTCGCCATCACCGCGCCTGGCCGCCCCTAACCCCGCGCCGCCGTCGCCGTCGTTTCCGTCGTGTCGCCGCGCCGCCGTTCCATCTCCTTGCGCCGCGCACCGCCGCTACCGCCGTGCCGTCGCGCGTCGCTCGCCGCCATCCCATCGCGCCGTCCGCCACTGCCGAGCCGTCGCCGTCGTCGCCTCGCGCCCCGTGCCGCGCTGCTTCCTCAAGCCCCGTGCCGCCGCTGCTACCGCGCCGCGCCGCCCGTTCCATCGCCGCGCGCCGTCGCCGTTCGGCTGTCGCGTCGCCGCTGCCGCGCCATCGCCATCGCGCGTCGCATCACCTGCCGCGTCGCGCCCCCGAGCCCCGTGCCGCCACTGCTGCCGCGCCGCTGCCGCTCCTCGCGCCCCGCGCCCTGCCGCGCCGCGTCGTCGTCACATCGCCGCGTCGAGCCCCGCGCCGCGCCCCCCCCGCCGACGCCATGAGGCCGCCGCCCCTCTCCCCTCTTCCCCATTATCTCTCTCCCCCCTCCCCTATATAAGCCCCCCCTACTCCCACTCTTTCCCTTCGTCCTCACCTCCTCTCCTCTACCTACGCCACCACGCCGCCGCGCCGTCGCATAGAGCCGCCGCGCCGCCGCCACGAAGCCGTCGCGCCGAGCCGCACCTTGCGCCGATGTCGCCACCGTCGCCGTCGCCGCCGTCGCCGCCACCGCCGACGGTAAGCTGCCGCCTCCTCCACTTGCTCGGCCGCCGTCGCCGCCCCGGGTAGCAGAGAGCCGAGAGAGAGAGAGAAGGAGAAACCGAGGGAGAGAAAGAAGAAGGAAGGAGGAGAGAAACCGGGAGGGAGAGGGAGAAGGAAAAAGAAAAGAAAAGAGGGAGAAGGAAAAAGAAAAGAAAAGAGGATGAGAGAAAAGAAAGAAAAAGAGAAGAAAAGAAAAGAGAAAAGGGAGAAAAAGGAAAAGGAAAAATAAATAGAAAATTTGGAAGAAAATTAGGGAGGTTAATAGTTTAGAAAATTTAAAATAATTAGAATTTAATTATAGAATAATCATGGTCGTAGAATTGCAAAATTTAATCATTCTTGGTAATTTCTAAAAGAAATCAATTCGCAGTAGTAATTTAGATATAATTAACAATTAGATGAATCTTTATAGACTATTATAGATCATTTTTGGATAATCTCTATAAGTAATCGATTCACGGTAGAAATTTGGATTTAATCGCTAGGAATTTTAGACGTATATTATATTTAGTCGTTTAGTCCTAGACTAAAATTAAATCGTATAATATTATAAGATAATTTTAGGATTCCGTCCGATATTTAGCTTGCGATAGAAATTTCCAACCTATTATATGGATATAATGCTCGGGTAGATTAAACTAAAAACTTATGATAACAAAATATTTATACCCGCAAAATAGTTTTGGATATATAAATCGAAATTGGGTGTGCCCTAGTTCGCGAATAGTAAAGTTAATATAAAAGAATCGATTTTCGCGTTCGACTTCCATTTGGATTTATTTGGATTTTTATTTGAATTCTAACCGAATTCAAATCAATTTTCGCACGTAGCTATAGAGCCCGAGGGAGTTGCGGATCCAAGTGAAGGCCAAGACCCGCTAGACTTTGAGCAAGGCAAGTCATCACTATTCCTTGAACATGTTGATCCCAATTGCGAAACTGTTTTGTTTACAAATAAAATTGCATGCAATGAGGAACATCCCACTTGTGATTATGCCATGCCTTGATTATTGTTTACCCTTAAATCTTTGTAACCATGTTTACGTATGAGTCCCTAGTCAACTATGACAATTGCTTAGAAATGCTATTCTAGAATCATGCATACTCATATTTATCAAATGCTATATGCTTGGGTAATTACCTTTGGGAAGGTAATTGAGATGCGGCATGTGGAGACATGAGCGCCATATTGCCATGAAATTGATGACATGAATTGTGAAAGGAAAATAAAGTGAAAACAACTGTTTTCGACTGGGGCGGACGGAGGATTTGGGTGGTATCTGGAAAAGGCTAGTACCGTCCCCGGTCAATTAAGGACCGAGCCATGAAGTTAAGCATGAAACGACCTCCGTACAACCGTACTTCTCGAATGGGTATAGACCTA
This sequence comes from Oryza glaberrima, assembly GCF_000147395.1. Taxonomy (NCBI): domain Eukaryota; kingdom Viridiplantae; phylum Streptophyta; class Magnoliopsida; order Poales; family Poaceae; genus Oryza; species Oryza glaberrima. The sequence goes on from NC_068326.1 coordinate 12,947,309, forward strand.
GCGGATTAGATAGCCGAGTGGAGGCAGTATCCCTGCATAGATGGTTCACCCCTGAGTGAGGCAGGTGCGCTACGGTGGGACAGTCGTTGAGGTAGGGCCGAGAGGCGTGCCCTACATCGGTGTCGCCATTGGTAGGACTGCCATGAGTGTGTGAGAGAGAGAACTTAACTTGAACCATAATTTAATATGTGTGTGAGACTTCTCTTTCTCGGGAGCGCCAGAACTCCTCTCACTGCTAGAAACATGGACGCCTAGAGTGCATGAGGATTTAAGTTCATGGAGCGGGTACTGCCAATGCGAGGTTATCGAAAAGCTTTGCCGTCACGCGTCTCATGTGTTGAGACGAGGCTCACGTGTTGGACAGTCGCGGAGTGCGGGTAAAGTGTACATCCACTACAGTGTGAGTAAACCAAATCTATTCAAATAGCCGTGCTCGCGGTTATTGAGCACCGAGACATGTATTACACTTGGCTAGACTCTAAATTCTTTAACTTGTGTGGGATGGGATATTGCATGATGATTTTTATGCTGATGGAGCCACTTCCTGAGAGGCGAGAATGTGGACGTCCTCAGAAAACCATAACGACTCAATGGCGGGAAGCTATCCTTGGGATCACAATGGATGGTGGACAGAACCGTCATTGTTTAATATGAACACTGGCACTAAAATTTGATCAGTCTGTGCTAGGTCTTAGGCTTGTGAAAAGAATTACAAAACTGGCTTTGCGCAAAGGAACCATAGCCATCCTTTGAATACCCCTTTCATATGCATTGTTGCTGTGGTGGCTTGCTGAGTACGGTTGGTACTCACCCTTGCAAATATAAAATTAATCAGAAGCGGGAGATGAAGCTTCGGAGGATCCCTATGCCTACTACCAGGAGGGAGATGAAGACGATGGCGCTCAGTAGGTCTTAGTACGGTCGTTGCCTGTGGCAATGGCATGCCGCTGCCTGAATTCCGCTGCCTCATCTATTTCTGCTTTTGGATGTATTCCGGACCGCTCGGTCCGATGATTTAAGACAATGCCTGCGGGCTTATGATGTAATAATTAGCACTAGACTCTCGTGTATGTGCTTTTGGTATTTCAGCTATGAACTCGTGTGTACCAGACTACTTGATCCAGGGAAATGGTACTGTTTACACGAATGATTCCTGTTATAAAAAAAACGGGGGTCTACAAGCCACCTGGGAGCACAGTTGGTCAGCTGGATGGGAATAGCATGGATGCACGGTCATGTACATAGGGGTGTAAGTGAGTCAGCCGCGAACCCACTTATAGGTCAAAATAAGCGGGTTTACGGTTTATTTTAGCCTATAAGTGAGTTTTGCGGGTTAGTCACTTACACCGTTACACCCCTACGTGTACGGGCCAATGAAAACCGGACGGGAACTCGGGAAGATCGGATGACGCACAACGCAGGGGTACTGTTGCGCTATAGCAGTGCTAGCTGCGCTGAGATTCATCGGGATGTTGGTAGTGGATTACGGAAACTAAGGATATGATTAGTTCGTGCAATCCGTTGCGGGAATGTGGTGATTATGACTACTAATTAAATCCAGATTTCTTTAGCCCGGGCGCATCAAGATTCTTTTGAGAAAACTAACCAGATGATAAAATAGACCCACATCTGGATGGAGGGAGGATAATTAAACAGATAATCCTACTTCTACAAGTCTGACGTGGACCACCAATGATTGCAAGTACTGAAGTTCTGATGCAGATTTTCGAGAACGTCACGCAATGGGTCTATCCATGACTGAAATTTTTACATTTTGGTCCTTTTTGAAAACTTATTTTACAAATAGACCCCTGGAAAAACTTAAACCGGAATTGGTCCTTTTTGGGGCGCCAGAGTGGCTGGCGCCGTACCCCAACATGGCGGCGCCGGCCACATTGGCGCCGTGCCCGTGCCACCGTGGCACTAGGGCTGTCGTGGAGGTGCTGACTGGGCAGAATGGGGGCGCCAGCCACACTAGCGCCGCCCCTCCTAGCACGGCGCCAGCATGGCTGGCGCGCCCCTCCTCTGTGGGCCGACCCCTTAAACCCCGTAGGCCCCACCACCTATCTCCTCCCCACTCCCATTTTCGCCCAAGCACCAGCCCGAGCTGAGCAGCAGCAGCTCTTCCCCTCACCTCCCCACCTCAAATCCACTCCATTTAAACTCGTTTTTCGCGGGATTTTTTGTGGAAATCGAAGAGAAAGGTAGACTCCTTCATTCACCCCTCTTTTTTTTCGTTTTTATTGGTTGAATTTGTAGATCGGTGGGTAACCCTAGAACCCCTTTTTTACCCAAATTTGTGATTTTTAGCATTTGTTCTTAGGATTGGCTTGTTGTAGTGCTACATGTTTGCAATGTACTCATTGGTGTCACGATTTTTTTAACCATATATGTGGTAATGTTAATTTTTGGATGGTTTGGTTGGATGGATGGATGAAAAATTATGGTTGAGGCATGAAAGTAATTTTAATTTGATGGACTTGATGCTATAGTCTATAGGTTAAACTTTTAACCATTAATTATATGAAGGTGAGAAAATTTTGGTTGCATTATATAAATTGATTATAGTTAACTAGAACTAGGTTGGGTTGTATGACGGAGTATTTGTAATATTTCGATGTGTAATGCACTAGTAAACTTGTTGATAGTTGTAGGTGGATTAAATATTTTTTTGGAGTAGTAGCTTTGGGACAATTTAAGTTATGCATTGGTTATAATATGTCGGTTTGGACTACGTTTAGGAATGAAGATTTAATTTTTGTTGCAAAGTTACATTTGATTTTTTGGTGTAGATGGATAGACTTGTTCGTGTTTACTACGGTGGTAGAGTGGTGGAACCTTATGTTGGTGCACATGTTGAGTTTGAGGATATGTCATTGAAGACCATTTTGTTTCCCACCCACCCAACTCTAGATGAACTAAGGTCACGAGTGAAAGAAGTTCTTGGATGGACCGAGGATAATGTGGAGATTCGTTTTTATGGGAGATACGATGTTGGTCAAGGGCATAAGTATATATTAAATGTGATAGGTCAGTTGGAATGGGAAGTTTACTTTGATTTGGTAAAAGAGTCTCAGTTTAGATCTCTAGAGGTGTTTGCATCAAAGTTAGTTCGTACCGTAGAAAATTTGGATCTAAACAAATCTCCTTCTTATCATTATGTTGAGAAGAATTTTGTGACATATTATTCTCGTCGTGGAGGGGGTGCAAGTAAGACTGAGTTGGTACGGGAAGACTTGGAGGGGGAAGGAGAGAAGAAGAGACCTTTGCTTGGAAATGATTTATGGGAGGCAGGACCATCAAAGAGACATTGCGGTAGTGATGATGTGGATGCAGCGAGGGAGATGAAAAGGGAGTTAGTACAAGAGGGGCTTGATCTAAGTGAACATTTGTCGGCGAGTGTTCATTGGTCGTCGTACGGAGTCAACCCTGAATACCCGACAGAAGTAGCAGGCCAATATGTGAATCCAGATGATTACTTTGATGTCGAATTGAGTGGTGGTCACGATTCTGTCTCAGTAGAAGTCAATAGAGATGATGTTGACGAGGAGGCAAGTGTTGAGCAATATGATGTTGAATTTGCTGAAGACTCTGATGATGACCGTCCATTCCCTCCACTTACTAATAATGACAAGTTAGCATTAGAGGAATGTCGTGCGTTTGAGAAGGTGTTTGGGAGGAAGCCGGACATTCCTGAGTTTAGGGACCTAACACATGCCCATGGTGCACTACTAGATGGCGGCATCAACCTAGATCAGTTGCCAGAACCATTCCAGGTGGATGGTCTCAGAAAGGGTTTAGAGTTCCCATCCATGGTCGCATTGAAGCTATGGCTCCAGGAGTACGCCATCGTGCACCATCGTCCATACCGTGTTGTCAATTCTGCCGCAAATAGGAGGTACACTGTTAAATGTGAAAACCCACGGTGCAAATGGAAGGTCCATGCAACTAAGAGGTCTAGTGGCACGTGGAGGATATCACGGGTAGGTAAGGAACATAGTTGTGCTACTGCTGAAGGTTCAGGGAGCCACCGGCAGCTGATATCAAAGTTCATAGCAAATAGGTTATGCAATGCTATAAAACTGCAACCTACACTCTCTGCTTCTGCGTTAGCTTTGTATATATTTGAGGTTTTCCAGTATAGGGTGAAGTATGGCAAGGCTTGGAGGGCACGAGAGAAGGCTATGAAGCTCATTTACGGTGAATGGGGTGAAGCATATGTCCGTTTGCCCACTTTGCTGCAAGCCATTAAGCAGAGGAATCCCAGTATGGTCTACCACATCGATACTCATCCTGATAGGGTTGTCAACGTTGATGGAGTGACCAAGAAAATTTTTATGCGTGCATTCTGGTGCTTTGGTCCTTCCATTGAGGCTTTTAAGCATTGTAGGCCAGTACTAGCTATAGATGCAACCTTCCTAACTGGGAAATACGGTGGTGCCTTGATGACTGCATTATCAGCTGATGCGGAGGACCAACTTGTACCTTTAGCTTTTGCCTTGGTGGAGAAAGAGAATTCACGAGACTGGTGCTGGTTTATCGATCTTGTCCGACGGGTTGTGGTTGGGCCGCATAGGGAGGTTTGTATTATCTCAGATCGACATGCTGGTATAATGAATGCCATGACAACTCCTGTTCCAGGATTGCCACCGGTTCACCACCGATGGTGCATGAGGCACTTCAGTGCTAATTTCCACAAGGCCGGTGCGGACAAGCACCAGACAAAAGAGCTCCTAAGGATATATCAGATTGACGAGAAGTGGATATTTGAGAGGGATGTTGAGGCACTAAGGCAGCGTATTCCCAAAGGTCCTCGTAAATGGCTTGAAGATGAGTTGTTGGATAAAGATAAGTGGTCTCGTGCATACGATAGAAATGGCCGCCGGTGGGGTTACATGACAACCAACATGGCCGAACAGTTCAATAGCGTGCTAGTTGGTGTTCGTAAGCTTCCAGTGACGGCCATAGTATCATTTACGTTCATGAAGTGCAATGACTACTTTGTGAACAGACATGATGAAGCTTTGAAGCGAGTCCAGTTAGGGCAGCGTTGGTCCACCAAGGTTGATAGTAAGATGAAGGTGCAAAAAAGTAAGGCGAACAAACACACTGCAAGGTGTTTCGATAAGCAGAAAAAGACATACGAGGTCACAGAGAGGGGTGGTATAACGCGTGGTGGTGTTAGATTCGGCGCAAGAGCCTTCAAAGTTGAAGGTGAGGGGAACTCATTTTCTTGCCAAAGGCCATTGCTCTACCATATGCCTTGCTCACATCTTATACACGTTTATCTGATTCATGCAATTGATGAGGAATCTCCCAACCGAATGCCGTATGAGTTCTCTTCAAGAGCCGTTGTGAACACATGGGCAAGTCGCTTTGAGCCATACCTCGACCCACACAGTGGCCGCCGTACGATGGTGAAGAATTTGTTGCTGACCCAAATTTGAAGATTAAAACAAGAGGGAAGAGGAGATCAAAACGATTCAAGAACGAAATGGACATTTACTTCCAATATCACTTCTAGTTAGACATTTACTTCTTTAATTGAGATACTAACCAACGACATCTCTTCAACTTTTGCAGATTGAGTGGTTACCATACCACACAAATGAGGCTTCAAGCCTGACCCTGAACTCGATGTGCAATCGAGACTCTGACTATTTCATGTACCAGTGCCCATTGATTTGTTTCTGGGCAGTTGAGTACCACCTTCCGCACCGTGTCATGCGACAGTTCGGGAAGAAACAAGACTGGCCGGTTGAGGACATCTCAACTGGAGTTGAATTACACAAGTAAATATTTCTTATCTTTGTTTGCTTTCATTGTCAATGTTCAATTTTGTACCATTTAACCCTTGTCGATGCTCACTATTGTTTCATCACCTTCTACTTGTCTAGGTATGACAGGGTGAGAACAAAGAAGGTGAAAGACTGGGGGCTAGAGCATAATAGATACATTGATGAATGGAGGACAGCCGGAAGGAACGACAGGTACATCGAGACTATACACCAAAACCATCTTTTCTCAGAGTACCTTCGTTGGCTGCATAGGACATATAGACTGTTCCTCCGCTCTACTTGGACGGAAGCCGACATCGAGGATGACCGTGACTCCGATGAGGGGCGGAATCCCTATGATGTCCGGACTAGAGTTGGATATCAAATGGAGCATGCCCCACTTAGAGACAGAGTCATAAGTTTTCTTGCATTTGTCAAAGTTATTTCCATTTGCACCCTAGACCCTAACATATATCTTCTCACGCTTTCAGTCGAGAGAGCTCCTCAGGAGTGTGAATGAAATGGGGCATGCCCTCCAAGCTCCGAGGGGTGGTGAGGACACGGAGAACACACTCCGCAATGTTTTAGAGGTAAAATTTATTTAGCACTTTGCATTACTTGAGTTATGCCTAACAAACTTCTTTTTTTTTTGAAATGCAGAAAGTTCGTCAAAGGTGCCGGAAACTTGCAACAAGATTAGGTTGCAGGTCAGTTGGATTGGACGACGTGTACCAACAGCGGAGACTACCACCACCACTACCTCAATCCGCGCGTCCAAGTACCGCTCGACACTCCATCAGGATAGAAGAGCGTGAAGAAGTTGGTGGCTCGACGTCGTCACGCATTCCGCAAGGGAGGGGAAAGGGGAAGGCGCCGGCTCCACCTAGCGACGACGATGACGACGACGAGAAGGAGGATGAGGACTACGTCGCACCAGACGCTGAGGAGATAGACATGTCACAGCTTCCCGACGCGCCTCAGGGGACGCAACCCACGCAATACAACTTGCGATCCACTCGGGCAGCGAAAAAGAGGTAAAATGAGCTTACCATTCTCAAATGTTATTTGATTTCCCTCATTTTGTTTTTAAAATGTTTTAAACATTGGATTTTCAAATGTAGGTACACTCCGGGCTCGCAAGCTATTCGACGCCAACGGAAGAAGTGATTTGTATGAAGTTAATCTATTTGTTGGTAGTATGACATATGTGGTGCACTATGTGATATAAAATGTGATGGACTATGTGAGGACTATGTGATGGACTTTTGACATTGTTTCATGTGTGGAATATAGGATGGACTTTTGGCATTGTTTGATGTGTGGAATATGTGATGGACTTTTGGCATTGTTTGATGTGTAGAATATGTGATGGACTATGTGATGGACTTTTGGCATTGTGATTTGTGCAATTGGAACTTGTTTTAGTCCGTACGAATCTGTGAATTGTGATTTGAATTGCGAACTGTGAATTGGTACATTTGTGCAATATAGATCTTCAATTTGCAGGGAGGCAGAGGGCGGAGCCAACCATCCTGGCGCCGCGGTTGGGGAGGGCGGCGCCAGCCAGTGCCGCGAGGCAGAAGGGTTTCGGGCTGGGGGGAGGGCGGCGCCAGCTACCCTGGCGCCGTGGTCCATGAGGGCGGCGCCAGCCGAGGCCTGGAGACAGAAGGGCTTCGATGGGGGGAGGAGGGGGACGCCAGCCACCTTGGCGCCGCGGTCTGGGGGGGCGCTAGCCATTGCCCGGAGGCAGAAGCGAAAATTTTGAAGGGGGGAGAAAGTTGGTGGGGCCCGCAGAGGAGGGGCGCGCCAGCCATGCTGGCGCCGTGGTATGAGGGGCGGCGCCACTCTGGCTGGCGCCCCCTTCGGCCTAGTCAGCACCTCCACGACAGCCCTACTGCCACGGTGGCACGGGCACGACGCCAGTGTGGCTGGCGCCGCCATGTTAAGGTACGGCGCCAGCCACTCTGGCGTCCCAAAAAGGACCATTTCCGGTTTAAGTTTTTTCAGGGGTCTATTTGTAAAATAAGTTTTTAAAAAGGACCAAAATGTAAAAATTTCAGCTATCCATGATCGCTGTAACCGCAATTTTGTTTTCTAAGGGTGGAAAAAATGTACTAATATTTCGAATAAAAAGTTGTTCCTTCTAATCCTAAATATTTTTAATAACAAATATTTCGTTTCTCCATACCATCCTTGAAATAGACAAAGTCAAGGCTCATTAATAAAAAATAAAACAAAACTGTAAAATTTTGGACACGTTTGGAACCAGTTTCCGCATGATTTTTTTTCGAACGATTTCGCTCTATATTTGTCTATAAATTTTACAGATGTAAATAGGAAACTTAACTATTTGCCACTCTTTTGACATGTCAATTAACGATTTCCCACACCCTATCTATGACATGTGGGCCTCATGTGTCTATGACATGTGGGCCCAGTGGCAAATCATTAAGCACCACTCGTAAGAGTGGCAAATAGTTAAAAGCCCCGGTGTAAATACCCTATAATTGTAATGTAATTATATTGTAACTTATATATAACTATAATGTAATTTTGAACCTTATGATTTGCTTTAAAATTTGTGCAAGAAATGTAGGAAAAAATCAGGACCCACGTATTTGTGAGGGGATTTGGTACCATTACATCTGTTTTCACGAAATTAGTATGTCACTTAGAGATTTTTAAAAGATATATATACAAGTTTTACATTATAGTTAGCTGTAATTACATCATGATTGTCCTGTATTTACGTGTCAAACTTTTTAGTTAAAATTTGACTACAAATATATATCCTTTTTTCGAACGAGATTTTCGAATCCATATGGCAAATTCCCCTTTGAAAATATTTGCTTGGGCATGTTTGGATCAAATTCTGTCATGTCAGGACAATCAGGATTTAATTATTTTACAGTGGGGAAGTCAGTCCTGGGATTACCCGAGGCTAGCCGAGGCAAAGAAGCCGATGAGGAGATGGGATGGATCGCGTCGCGCTCTCGTCAGCGCGGCAACCACCTCTTGGGGGGGTCGCGCTATAAATCGTTGGTCGGAGACGGAGATAGACATCGCTTGCAAGCTCCCAACTCCTTCTAGCGAGAAAGCAACAGCGGAGGAGCCAAACGCGAGATCTTTGGAGGCTCCGCCGGAGCGGGGAACCGACAGATTAGCGGAGGAGAGATGGCCGCGGCGGCGGCGGCGAAGGGGAGGACGGAGATGGAGGTCGGGGCGGACGGCGTCGCCGTCATCACCATCTGCAACCCGCCCGTCAACTCGCTCTCCATCGATGGTACACGCTATCTTCTTTCTCTCGTCGTTTGTCTCCTTTCGTTTGTTTCTGGGATTGGGGAAGGGTTGCGGGGTAGGGTTCTCTGACTGGAGAGTGGGGGAATTTTGGGAGCTGGGAGGTGGAGAGGTGTCTCTCGAGAATTATGTCATTGTGACGCTGGGGATTGTGGGTTGGGGCTCAATTCTGCTTCCATGAGCTGTCTGATTGGTGATTGGGGATAGTGTGGGGATGCAGCTTGATGCCGAGATGTCTAATTCTTCCTTTTTAACTGTATTTTTTTTGGTAGATCTTTACCAAATAAACTGTATTTTTGGTAGAATTGGATGGGAGATCTCGGAGTTCTGTACAGTTTGGGTGTCCTAAGCAATACTTCGATTTTGGGGTGCTATTACTTTGAAATTTCTCCTTCGGCAGTTTGAAACCCAAAAAGATTTGGCTGCTTTACAGGGTGGTTTGCCCATTGGTGTGATCTTACTGTATCTTGCCATAACTGTGTTGCTGTCAGCTATTTCTTGTTGTAACTTGCTATTATTAAATGATGGAACTTACTGCCTAAACTTACTATCGGCAAAATATTACTGATTATGCTTTTGCTGAACCAGTTGTATTACATACATGGAGTCGAAAGTACAATACAACATTTGTGGCATATACACCATTCTGAAGTAGTACAGCAATCGCTTGCAACTTGAAGTGCAAAATAATGCCATTGTTGAATAATACAGTTGCATCTTCCTCATCTTTAGACAAAATAATGTGTAGGATACCATTGGTTTCATTTAGATAATGACTATTCTGAATAATACGCATGCCCTTAGTTTAAATTGAGGAGTTAACAGTACACTTCTAAATATTGAGTACCGCATTAGTATCAAATCCTTTATCCATCTTTGTTTTCACCATGACTTTTGCTCTTGCAGTATTGCTAAGCTTAAAGGAAAACTATGCTGAAGCTCTTCGGAGGAATGATGTGAAAGCTATTGTTGTTACAGGTACTTGTTATTTTATTCATTTAGGAATTATATATTCTACTGTTAAAGGCATGGCCGATTTTTGTGCATTCTGCGAATGATTCACTATTCTTTTCAGTGACATTTTTTTTTCTAAATTATGACAGGGAAAGGAGGAAAATTTTCTGGAGGATTTGATATTAGTTCCTTTGGTAGTGTTCATGGTGGCAAAGGTATGTCATACTTCTCAAATCTGTGATACTGTTCTTACTGTATGGTGAATTCTCTATCCATTCTACAGATCTCATTATACCTTAAACTTTTTCAACAGTTGAACAGCCAAAGGTTGGTTACATATCAATAGATATTATCACTGATACCCTAGAAGGTAATTGATTCATTTGCACCCTCTATGAACTATGATTGCTTTTCCTATTGAAGGATTGTGTTGAGAGTTTTTCATATATGTTGTCTTAAACAGCTGCAACAAAGCCATCAGTGGCTGCAATTGATGGTCTTGCTCTTGGTGGAGGATTGGAAGTTGCTATGGTACTTGTTTGTTTTATCCTGGTTATTATCTTTGATATTTCAGAGGCAATAACTTCTTTGGTAATCCTTGTATGTTCAATTAGGCATGCCATGCACGCATTTCAACTCCCACAGCTCAATTAGGACTTCCAGAACTTCAACTTGGAGTTATTCCAGGATTTGGAGGTAATTCTAAACTTCAACTTCTATTTGGTGTCAATGATTCAATATTCTTATATGCTGGAAATTGGCTCCCAAAATACTCTATCCTATTAGTTTATGGCACTGGCTCCCAAAATACTCTATCCTATTAGTTTTATGGCACTGTAATTGCTTGAAGTGATATTTGTATTTTTGTTGTCACTCCAGTTATGATTTCAAATTATTATTATGCCATGAGCATTTCCTTCAATATGAAGGGGATGAATACACATGCTGCTTTCTTAAATTCCATGGGATTGACTTTATTCAATTTTCTTAGGAACACAACGACTCCCGCGTCTTGTTGGATTGACAAAAGCACTTGAAATGATGCTGGTAAATACTGCTTCATCTTTGCTTCTTGATGCTATGGTTCTCTCCCTTTTTTTATTTTTGCAGGGAGAGGCTATGGTTTTTCTGTTTTGTGATATTCCCTGTTTCATACCTGATTCAATTAATTAATTATGCCATTTGTATCAGCTATCTAAGCCAATTAAGGGTGCAGAGGCACACCAATTGGGTCTTGTTGATTCCTTGGTTTCTGCTGATGATTTGGTTAATACTGCTCGTCGTTGGGCTTTGGATATCTGTGAATTAAAAAGGCCATGGATCAAAAGTCTTTATAAGACTGACAAACTAGAACCACTTGGTGAGGCTAGGGAGATTCTCAAGTTTGCAAGAGCTCAAGCTCGAAGGCAGGCTGCCAATCTTGAGCATCCGCTTGTTTGTATTGATGTCATTGAAGAAGGTATTGTTTCGGGACCCCGAGCTGGGCTCTGGAAGGTACTTGATACTACTTGTGTTATTCCTTCCTTATTCACGTATTTTCGTGATGTACACAGCTTGTACGCAATTCATTTCCCTAATGCAAATGCAGGAAGCAAATGCTTTCCAGGGTCTTCTTTTCGCGGATACATGTAAAAACTTAGTTCATGTATTCTTTTCTCAACGGGCAACATCAAAGGTGTGAGAACATTTTGTCAATTGTTAATATAGAACCATTTCTTGTTCTAATCCTCTCTCGAATACAACAGGTTCCTGGTGCTACAGACTTGGGATTGATGCCTAGGAAAGTTACTAAAGTTGCCATTCTAGGTGGTGGACTTATGGGTTCAGGAATTGCAACTGCGATGATACTGAGTAATTATCCTGTTATACTCAAAGAAGTAAATGAGAAGTTTCTAAATGCTGGAATTGACAGAATTAAAGGTAAAAACACCTCATCTCATATCATCCTTTATATTTGTGGGTGATTATCTAACACATTAACATCTGTGCAACAAAAGATAAACTGCCTCACTAGTTTGTTTGATCAGCCAATTTGCAGAGTCGTGTGAGGAAAGGGAAAATGACAGAGGAGAGATATGAGAAAGCCATGTCTCTTGTAACAGGTGTCCTCGATTATGAAAGGTTCAAAGACGTGGATTTAGTTATTGAGGTAGCTCTTTATCCTTAATTATTTGGTCAAAACTATCTGTCTTTTGTTGGTCAGCCCATTTATCATTGTTCTATTGTTCGTTGCAGGCTGTTATTGAAAATGTGAAATTGAAACAGCAAATATTTTCTGACTTGGAGAAGTACTGTCCTTCCCATTGTGTCCTTGCTACTAATACATCTACAATTGATCTTAATCTAATTGGTGAGAAAACAAGGTCCAAAGACTGTATTGTTGGTGCACACTTCTTTAGGTAATGCAGTGTTTATGGATTAACAGATCTTTTTAGTCACATGATCCTCCACTAACTGATTGCTCTTCACAGCCCTGCACATGTCATGCCACTTCTGGAAATAGTCCGCACCCAGCACACCTCACCACAAGTTGTCGTTGATTTGCTTGATGTTGGGAAGAAAATCAAGAAGACACCAATAGTGGTTGGGAACTGTACCGGTTTCGCAGTCAACAGAATGTTCTTTCCTTACACTCAGTCAGCACTCCTGTTCGTTGATCTTGGTATGGATGTGTACAAGATCGATCGTGCATGTACCAAATTTGGAATGCCCATGGGTCCATTCAGGTCAGATGTATTATTTGGTTTTGTTTTTGTGAATATGATTTGTGCAGCATCATTAATGTTTTTATATGAATGTGTATGAGCCATGTCAGGTGGACTCAATATGAATACCTCTTTTGTGTTACTTCAATGCAGACTGGCAGACCTCGTTGGTTTTGGTGTTGCTGCGGCCACTGGTATGCAGTACCTTGAGAACTTCCCAGAGAGGGTCTACAAGTCAATGTTGATTCCTCTTATGATGGAGGACAAAAGGACAGGTAAAAATTAATCAGCAACTGTCCATGTATCACGTCTATTTTTCTCTTCGCCATTTATTTATGCTGGATTTGTTCATACGCGTACACAATCGGGCAACTTTCACACAGGTGAGGCCTCTCGGAAGGGCTTTTACAAGTATGAGGACAAGAGGAAGGCAACTCCTGATCCCGAAATTATGAAATATATTGAAAAATCTAGGAGTATGGCTGGAGTAACACCAGACACTGAGGTTTGGTTTCGCCTTCTGAGTTTTCCCACTCTCTTTACTTCCCTAGAGAAATCTACATCTCATTCAAAATCATTTGTAGCAATAAAATCACTTTGTGGGTGGTGCTTGGTAAATTAATAATTCAAGTCTTAAACCAGGATTGTAATAACTGTCGAGGAGAGTCCTTATCTCAAAATATGGTTTTATGACTTTTGTATAATTATTAGTTCCTTTTATTTTATATTTCAAATGTAAATGCCACCTGTGGATAAATAATTCAAAAAAATCTGTATCTTTGATGTAATATTACTAGTACCTGAATTAGATGAGCTGATATAGTGGCACATTTTGACAATGATGATGATATACATGCTAAATTGACTAGACTATCGTGCAACAAGTGATATATTTCTGACAAAAGGGGTCAGTTAGCATCTAAATTCTAGAACTTTTATACAATTATACCAGTTGATGAAGCTAAGCGAGAAGGACATAGTTGAGATGGTCTTCTTCCCAGTCATAAATGAGGCTTGCCGTGTTCTTGATGAGGGAATTGCAGTCAAGGCTTCTGACCTCGACATTGCCTCAATCTTTGGCATGGGATTCCCACCGTATAGGTACGTTTATAAAACTAGACCAATTTGCAAGAAATAATAGAATATACTAATAAAACTTGTCTACTGATTGGTGTTGGTGTGATCAGGGGAGGAATCATGTTCTGGGCAGATTCCATTGGCGCAAAGTACATCCATGACAAGTTGGAGGTGTGGGCGAAGCGGTATAGCAACATCTTCAAGCCTTGTTCCTACCTTGCAGAAAGAGCAGCAAATGGGGTTCCTCTGGTAAGCAAAATCATTTAATTCTAGGTGAAATTTTATATGCCTATTGTGTGGGAACTACTAATGTTCAAGCACGCATTCTATACTGCATACCTGCCATGCTGCCAGGATGCAAACCATATGCGTCCAGATATACAGCATCCATTTAAATTCCTTTTATGCCTTTCTGTCGTATGTATTGTGATGATATTCTTGATTTAGCGTCTGATTTGTACAAAATATTTCATTTGCAGAGTGCACCAGCTAAGCAAGTCAAGGCCCGACTATAGATGAACATCCTGCTTTCCTATAAACTGCGGAAACTATGCAGAATAATAGAACACACGCCAATGGGGCATTTATGGTCTGTAGAATAGCCCATCCAATAATAATTAGAATAGGATTCTTGAAGAGTTATGTGTAATCTGTATGACGCCTCTCCAAGTTCTTGAACCATTACTGCGACAGTGTTTTGAGTTCAGACATTCTTTAAAATGTTTCATGTGCCAATGGTTATAAGCAGATTGAAAAGGCATACATAAAAACAGCGGGTGTTAATTAGTTTGCTTCAAGTTTGTCAAATGCTGCTATATGTTTCATTGCGTCAATGCTTGTTTTTGGAAATTCGAATCACTGAGAGTAATGTGATACAATGACAGTTACATCAGAATCAGATAATCAAATGGTTTTGGCTTGATGTGCTTGGCTCTCCAACCAAATGTTTTCTGCTTTTGTTCCTTGCAGTTGCAAGATATGTAGTTTTATATATTTGAAAACTTGGCTGAAGTACTGCAAAATTCTTTAGTAGAAGAAAGCTAAGGGTTTTACATGAGGCTATTTTTATTTTCAAAAAACAAAAAAATTAGCCTTCTTGGAAATATTTCGTTTACATGAGCCTATCGCACAGCACCATATGAAAGCAATGTCACTGTATCTCGCGTATGGACCAATCTCTCCAATCGTAGTCTTCTTGCAAATGCTTCTATTCAAGAAAATAACAACTCGTGCTATTCCTAAGTTTACTTTCACCCCTTATTCGATCAGCTAGTAACTACAATTTTGGTTTCATAAGCGGAATTTTCTATTCTTAGCGTTGTATTTTCCTATAAGACAAGGGGTTATATGTAACAAATACAACGGGACGTTAGGCATATGTGATATTCCGTGTAAACACGAGAGGTTTTTTGCAAAATAGCCTACTAATTCAACCGGTTCCACTGACCGGCACGCATGCACACCACTACAGCGCCCAAATTTTCATTAACCGGTGCACCGCTTACAAGCGGTTTCCTGCACGCGCGCAAGGAGCCTGGAGGAGTAAGGAGCGACGTGTAAATCAGACATGGAGCCAAAAAAAAATTCAAAAAACGGAGAAAAAAGGAATGGTTAGGGGATTAGTTGGCTGATTATTTCCATGACAGACTCCAATTCTCAAGAAGTTGCACATAACCTCCTGGGTACATCTTTATCCTGATATCCACATTCCCATAGGAAGGGTCTCCTCTGCACCCTTTGACGTGGGTCACTGATTTGTGAGCCCGTTGGTTGTGGAGTCCACATGTTAGCCACTCAAAATTAGAGTATGGTACTACAAATGATTTGTTTCCATTCTTGCCCCGTCTATCTCAATAGCTGCTCATTTTTCATGTTTGAAAATGCATCGCAATGAAACTTGGTCACACCTCTACCACCTTCTAGATGAAAGCATTTTTACGTGAACAATGATCAAGAGCAGAAATGTAAGTTGGCAGTCCTATTTATAAAGTAAAGAACGTACAAGAAGTCTCACTTTAGGAAGAGATAGAGACCAAATCGAATAATACATAGTTAATTATAGAACTAAACTATTACGATAGGACTAGTAAGCTTAACACATTACAAGACTTGCTATAAACTAGCTATAACATGATGTTATTGTCACCACAACATAGGAATTGTAAATGGATCACTACGACTTCATCTAGAAACAACAAAGTTAGCAACCTAGAATGTGGTAAGCACAACTCTACCGGACTAATCATGGTTGCCACCTGTTGTGCCTCGTCAACGTCACATCTCCAACTTCATAACTACCATACTCGTTGAGCTCTGGTCAAGCTAGACTCACAAGCACCACGGACCGAGAGTTGTTAGTCCTATAATGCTGTTAGATGGGAGCGCCAATTTAGCTAGCACTGGATTTAAACCAACAGATGCCACACACGAGGTAGTAATTCTAAAATGATGCATCCAAAGACATGTAGGAGAGACTGACATCACTGCTCAATCCTATTCAAATTTAAGGTCGCCTAAAGCCTGAGGACCTCAACGTTAAGATGTATGAGATAAGAACAGCAATAATGATGCCTGAAAGTAGATAACGATGCTCAAGAGTGTAAACGTCGTTCACACTATATAAAATAAGGCAAGGCTTTTTCTTAGAGCCTTCCCCAATACTACACAGCCTTACGCCGAAATCCATGCAATATTGCAAAGAAACACTTCCATGCTCTCCAGGACGCCTTGAAGCTCCCCACGAGCCAATCTGGAGAGGAGACAAATCTGGCAAGTGGAGGAGTGGTTGAATCCGCTAAGTTTGCGAGTGGCACCTCCACCTCCTTGCTAGGTACCACTGCACAAGCTTTTGCCTAGTTCTGCCAGCACAACCACTACGCAACCGTCAGCTACTACTCTTATGCCGCCAACATGATATTGCTTCGTGCTAACCATCGGGCAAGATATAACCTTCCTGCAGGTCAAGTTGCTAGCATTAGACGCACATTCAAAAGATGCCTTGGTACATGATAGGCTATCGGTGAGCAGATCTGCCTCCATGGGCAACACACCACTTGGCCAAAATGCCCCACCTTCACACTATGGCTTTACACAACTAGATAAACATCGTCTCGGTAGTTTCCATCTTCATTGCACGCTCCAAGTTGCTGGCCTTCACGTATTGACTAGATCTGGTTAGTCAGACACCTCTTTTTATACAAATAGTGACGTGTCACGTTTCATTTACATTTGAGGACCAAATATGTAGTTGTTGAGAGACGCACACACGCTTCAAGGACATAGCCAACTCCTAGGCTAGTCGAGCGGCCGTTCAACTCCACGCTAGCATCTTCATTGTCGATTAGAAAAATTACTTGAGCAATGTTGCGAAGAAATATAACCTTTATCGCTCAGACTCATTGGTATCGCTGGCTCCGCAACTGTACATGCCGTAGAGGGGGCGGTACACTGAAACGCAACCAACTCCCTTCGCGGGAATAATTAATCATTTGCCACCCTTACAAGTGGTGATAAATGATTTTCCACTAGACCCACATATCATAGACAGCGAGTGGCAAATAATTAATTGCCACATTTTAAAAGTGGCAAAAAAGTTAAATATCCCTCGTTCGTGTCAGAGACAAGCCAGCAAGAAGCCAAAACTCATTACGGATCCGCTCAGTACACCGTAATTAATTGCCACATTTTAAAAGTGGCAAAAAAAATTAAATATCACCCGTTCGTGTCAGAGACAAGCCAACAACAAAGCCAAAACTCATTATGGATCCGCTCAGTACACCGTACACGGTGACGTAGCCCGTGCAGCCCACCAATTACAAACAAGGCCCAATCGGCCCACAAATCCCAACGGCCGATCTGAGCCGTCCATCAGTGCAGCCCAGTTAGGGTTTCCCACACTACCCTAACCCTATAAATACGAGGCGGGCGCCCCGCGCCGCCACCCTCCACTACTACGAATCGCCAGCCGCCACACCGAGCTGCGCCGCCGCCAACCCCACCGCGGCGAGCTCCGCCTTCCGCCGGCCGCGATGGCTCCCAAGGTTTGTCTGCTTTACATTCTCGCACATCTACCTCAAAACTCAAATTGCCTCTGGATTCATGTCGCTGTTGCGTAGCCGCCCCTCTCCTGCGGATGTGCTGTTGTCTAGATGTAGCATACGTAGTAGCTGCTCCTCAAATTGCTTTGAGATAATGATCATATGATGTGATGTGATGTGATGTGATTGTGTTAGAAATTGCTGCTGCTGCTGATTTTTAGTTATTTCCCCCCTTTCTTGCTGTGGGGGGTTGGTGGTTGCGGTTCTCTGTGATGACGAAAAACAGATGACGAGTCCAATCCAATCCATTCCATTAAACCATGGGGACAATCGAGGCATTTGTCTGAGAGAACAACAGCTTTAGTTTTTTCTTAACAAAAATATTCACTGGTTGTTGATTTCTTCTTGTTTTAGCAATGCAATCGGCATTTGTGGTATTGGCATGATGAGGAAAACCGATGTTTTTGGATCTATTTGATGATAAATTCCTCCTACTCATTCTGAATGCTGAGACCACAGTGTGTGCCTTTGCTTGTTCTATAGGTGTTTAGACAGTAGCTTTTTTTAATCTTGTACATGGAAGCTGCAAGCAATCTATGCTTTTCATTCAGTTATAAAATTGATTTTGTTTGACAAAATTGGTCTATTTTTCTAATCAAATAAAGTGGCTTTGTGCTTCTGATCCTAAATACTGGAAAAATGTATGTACCTTTGCAATGTAAGATATCTAGCACGGGTGTTCGACATTGATTACTGATGTGATAATGTATATTGGAAGTCTAGTGATCTGATTTATCCAAAAAATATTCTAGCGTTAAGTTATAGTTGTAGTCTGTCTTTAATAGATTCCAATCACAATGGAGAATAACATTCTTACTATGGGATGTATGTGCTTTGTTCTTATTTCTGGACCCCTGTAATAAATTCCTCTTGCAGTTCTGTGCTGAATTTTACCCATAATATCTCTTCATTTAATTTTGGATTACTTCCTAATGACCAGGTTAGGTATTTCTGAACTATTGACAAATAATTGTCCCTTGTTGAATTAACTAGGCCGCTGTAAAGAAGGCTGATGGAAAGACTCAACAAGCCTTGAAGGTTGCCAAGGCAGTGAAGTCTGGGTCAATCAAGAGAAAGTCAAAGAAGATCCGCACTTCGGTGACATTTCACAGACCAAAGACCCTGAAGAAGGCGAGAGACCCTAAGTACCCAAGAGTCAGTGCACCTGGCAGGAACAAGCTTGATCAGTACCAAATCCTCAAGTACCCCCTTACGACCGAATCTGCCATGAAGAAGATTGAAGACAACAACACCCTTGTCTTCATCGTCGACCTCAAGGCAGACAAGAAGAAGATCAAGGCAGCTGTCAAGAAGATGTATGACATCCAGGCAAAGAAAGTTAACACTCTGATCAGGTTATGAACTCACTTCTCTTCCTTTGTTCATGGCTGAATACGCTTCATTCTGTATGTTGACAACTTGGTGTATCGATTTTCTGTAATACAGACCTGACGGCAAGAAGAAGGCTTACGTGAAGCTCACTCCAGACTATGATGCTCTTGATGTGGCCAACAAAATTGGCATCATTTAAGTTAGGGCGCTTTTTTTCATCATGTTGAACGTAAGATTTTGGTTGGCTAGTTCTTAATGTTGAACAGAACCTTATAACTTGCAAAAGAACATCTTGAGTTTTGTTGAGCGAATATCATCTGTGTGAGCGCACATTTACTGAATCAGTATATCAATATGTCAGTTGTGCATCTTCTTCCAACATGAGGCTACTCTTCTCTGTTGGTCGAACTGTATGGAGCTAAATGTTGTGCTCTGGTTTCACATGATTGGCAGCTCTCTTACACAACCATGAGTCGATAACAAAACCAACCCAGAGCTGTTAGTACCATCCTGTTTATACCCGCAATGTTTTTTTATTTGCAGTAATCAATTGTCCCTAAATTAATTCACTAGTAATTCTGGAGTGAGATTTACATGTATAGGGAGGATGCTAGTGGGAACAGCGTCCGGTTGTGGACGCCATTTCTAATCACGTCCATACGGGGGACGCTGCTCATAACAGCGTCCAGACTCTGGTAAAGCCGTGACTGCCCGTTGGTCCAATCCACCGCACGCGCGAGGACGATTCGCAGTGTCGCCATTGACACTACGCTGCTGAACAGCAAGCAAAGTCTCCGTTCATGCTGGCTCATGTTCTTGTGATTGGGGTGCCGCTGGTTGTAGCCGGAAAGGCTAATGCACGAATGAGATGGACATCTCACGAGCGGGTCCTGACAGCGGTGTTAGGGTGGGTTATGGAGGATCACGAGTGGATTTGTCTCCTCTTGTGGTCATCGTATTGATGTTCTCTAGGGATGGCTTCGGTTATCCCGAAATTGTCTCCTCTTGTGGTCATTGTATTGATATTTTCTAGGGATGGCTTCGGTTATCCCGAAATTTTCCCTGTCTCAATAGAGGGAACGATAACTGCCAAATGAGCTAATTGAGTTTTCAGCATTTTGTTAAAACTCAATTGGTTCTTGATAACAGAGGAAAGTCCCCCCATCTTGGGGTGGATGCTTATTTCCTCTATGGTAATTGTCGTATCCCAAGATTATTCTAGACTGCATCCTTTAATTTATTCTTAAAAAAAAGGTAAAAATCGGTTTAATGCCCTCAACATTAAAAATGTGCAATTTAAAAATTAAATGAGGCTTGGAGGACATCTGTATATTTCTCATGGCCTAAAATGCTTAATTAAATTTTAGTGGAATTTTCTCAGACCGCCGGTTCCTCTCTGTCCTCGATGTTAATCGGCCATCACGTATCGTCATAGGCCGTCGTCGCCGAGTCCGACCGGTGAGCTCGCCGTCTGCTGATCACCCGAGCAGAGAAGCTGAAGACGATTGATTGCATTTACAAGTCACCAGTAAAGCTAATTCAAGTTAATTGAGATGCAATTTTCTTTTCTTTGGAAAAACATATGTTTCCTTGTTTTGTTGTTTTCGAAATGTCGGAGACTTGGAGCTAATAGGTACAGGCGTACAGCAAACCCCCTGTCTTGTATCTCAAAACACGTGTTTGGTTCTTATCTAGTTACATAGAGACTATATATACATTGACTGTAAATATTGGACTTCCGTCGCCTGTCGCCACTATTCTCGAATCCCATGTAAACATATATAATGTGGTATGTACCACAATTCTTTATTCAATGACGGCACACACTTTGTAAATAATAACAAGGCAAGCTTTGAGGTTATCAGTTAGAACGCAGACTCAGCAGGATCCCTCAACTTACAATACATATACGATTTACAATACATATATATGACTTACGACACAGAATCAGAGTGGAATTATTGAAATATTCGGTTGTGCAAATACATATATAATCCACTCTGATTCTCACAAACCATTGTAGAGCATGCAGTAACGGGCAATGGCACAGGTACGTAGCTGCAGGGCATCGCATCATGGTTGGACATAGACGCCAATAGCATCGACGAGCAGTCCAGAGCGCGCAAAGAAGCCGACGACACGAGCGTCGTCCTGGAGCGGGACACTGAAGGCCGTTCCATTCGGGACACCAAACTCGTGCGTAGTAACATCCGTGACAATCCTCAGGTACGTCAGAATATCCGCTAGGGTTTGGAGTGTGCCATGAGTTCCAGAAACTTCCTTCACACGCTCGGAAGGGCCAAATATGATCTGCATTAAGATTACTTGATTATTTACGGTTAATAACTACTACTCTCTCCATTTTAGGTTGCAGGACGTTTTAACTTTGATCAAAATCAAACTTTTAAATTTAACTAAGTTTATAGATAAATATAGTAATATTTATAATACTAAATTAGTTTCATTAAATCAATAATTAAATATATTTTCATAATAAATTTGTCTTGGGTTGAAAATATTACTACTTTTTTTCTATAACCTTAGTCAAATTTAAAACAATTTGACTTTGACTAAAGTCAAATCGTCTTATAACCTGAAACGAATGGAGTTGCACCTTATTGACTGTTTTATCAAGTTTATCTGACGAGTAAAATATTTCAATGTCTACCACTAATACAGAAACTCCTATCACTATCTATATCTGCCGTGAATCGGAAGTGATAGAGAGTATATCACTGCTGTCTTGTAGATTAATTAGAAGCTAGCAACTAAATACTGTATAATGCACAACACAATATTAAACTTCTAATCAAACTTGTAAAGCTTTCGCCTTCTTTGGAAAACGCGAACATATATATGTTTGCAAAACCTATCAAAATGATCTGATTTCCATGCAGTTACCTCAATTCATAGAGGTGAGGCTTTTGAGTATTAATTCACTAGTTGGGGTCGATTTAATTTAATTTGTACCATACCGTGGTTGGGCTTCCGCCATTTCCACCCCATGGACCGACCACATGTTCCTGTCCGTCTGTACCAATGTAGGTGAACCCAACGGCATCGATAGCTTGTCCGCTGCGAATCGTCATGCCGGTGAGTTTGCTGGGTTTCACGGTGATGTCTTGAGCTGACCCTCCATTTCCACCCCACAGTCCAATCTTCACCAGTGCCATACTATACTCTGCATAATTAAGAACCCATCAACTATTACGATATACTAGCTTGTCTAGCTGTTTAATCTCGAAGAGGCGATAGATCAGGTCATCAGGCAAATACACATTGTGCAACCTTGAACAACAACATATTAAAGCACAGAATACAAATACGAATACAACTACATATACATATAGTATTTGTTACCGTTTTGTGTAGTACTCGATTTCGATGCTTCTTTATATGGAATGGTTGTTGAATTGTTACTATGGTTTGGTGAGTCTACTGGGCATGGGAGGCTCATATTTATAGCTCTCACTCGGTGGATGTGCACAGACGGCCTTCTAACACGCACACTGAGCCAGGGCGTATATTAAGCGTAATGCTAAGTGTAAACTTTTATAATAAATACACTATTGAGTTAAATGTTCAAATTTGCAATTTAAAGTTCTAAATCTGGAGTTAGACGTCTTAAATTTTACTTAAAGTTTCATAATTTGTATTGAAAGTTTCAAATTTTGGTCAGTACTTTTTAAATTATGAGTTAAACTCTTTAAGTTAAAATTTTTATTTTTTAAGTAGAAAGTTTACTCAAACTTTTCAAATATAAAATATAACTTTGTGTTGAAAAATTTCCCATCACACAATATTACTCGAATTTGAAACATATTTAGAAATAATAAAAAGTGTAAACAATCATCAAATACCAATTTTGGATAATTTTCAAGCTACTCTAAATCACTTAGAAAAATGTTTAAATAATGGTATTACACACATTCAGCTCGTGAGCCCATACCGTACGGGTTCACATCCTCTACCATATAATTAATGATACTATCATTTATAAATACTGATGTGTGTAAGCAATAGGAGTTTAGAGCCTGCATACTAGCTAGTGATTGTAAGGGCATCCACAATGTGGAAATATAGAGGGCCTTAAGCCCCTCAAGTAGTCTTTATACATTGTGCAAGTGGTCATTATAGGTATTTTTTGGATGAGCCACCCTTATAGCTAATGCCTGCCCTTATGGAATAAAAAACTCATTATTTCTCTCTCACCTATCAGTTCCTTGCCGCCACCGGAGAGAGAGCACCCGGGAGGAGGTCGCCGGAGATCCGCCCACGAGAGCCGTCTCCCCAGCCACTGGAGGACCGCCAGAGAGCTGCTGCTGCAGCCACGACCTCCTCGCACCGATCGTCACCACCGCCGGAGAGCTGCGCTGCCGCCGCCTCCTCCTTCACCCACCGGCGTCGCGACCGCCGCCTCCGCCTCCTCCAACGCCTCCGCCGCCGCCGGATCCAGCCCCGCCCATGAGCACCGCCGCCGTCGCCTCCTCCTCCTCCCGGGGGCGTCGCCGCCGCCTCCTCCTCCTCCTCCTCCCGCGGGCGTCGCCGCCGCCGCCTCCTCCAACGCCTCCGCTGCCGCCCGATCCAGCCCCGCCCATGAGCACAGCCGCTGCCGCCTCCTCCTCCTCCCGCGGGCATCGCCGCCGCCGCCTCCTCCTCCTCCTCCAACGCCTCCGCCGCCGCCGGATCCAGCCCCACCCATGAGCACCGCCGCCGTCGCCTCCTCCTCCTCCTCCCGCGGGCGTCGCCGCCGCCGCCTCCTCCTCCAACGCCTCCGCCGCTGCTGGATCCAGCCCCGTCCACGAGCACCGCCGCCGCCGCCGCCTCCACCTCCTCCAACGCCTCCGCTGCCGACGGATCCGACGAGCACTGCCGCCTCGCGAGAGAAGAAGAACGCGAGAGGAAAGGGGATCGGATGAAGAGAAGGGGAGAGAAGAGAAGGGAAGGGGTAGTTGAGGAGCAGTAAGATTTTTTATTTAGATGGGACCCACCTTAAGGACCACTTTGCTGTTTATACATTATAGCAAGTGTTATTAGCTGTGAACTACATTTATATAGGCCCACCTTAAGGACCACTTGGGCCATATATATTGCTGATGCCCTAATGGTAGTGAATTAATAGAGGGTCTTCACCCACACCGTACACATGTGCCGCGCTTGCGTTGTCTGCACAGCCAGCAGGGCCAATTAGTTACTCGTGATGCATGTATCCATGCAAGCATGTCCAGTTTCTTTCCTTAATTTTTTAGACTTATCCTTTAATAATTGACTTATCCCAATAGGAAGACCCATATTTATAGCTCTGGCTTGACAGTTCATTGATGCATGCACGCACGTTCTATTTCTTTTCTCGATTTTCAGACTTAACAAATAATACATGACGAAATCGTAGTAGGGATGCCCATATTTACAGATCTGGCTCGATGGACTGTTCACAATCACAGATGCATGCATGCACGTTCATTTTTTTATTTAAATTTTTAGACTTAGCTTAATAATTGGCTTATCGCAGCTTTTATTATCACTCAGCTTACTCCACATATCCTATCGTATAGTTGCAACTAAAGCTCAATATAAAAACATACCAAATCATTATATATATATATATATATATATATATATATATATATATATATATATATATATATATATATATATATATATCCCTATGTCATTTTTATAATATTTATCATACATCCATCCATGTATCCCAATGCCAAAGCGAGGATGTCATCTATATCAGTAAAGTTTATCTCCACTAATAGCAATTAAAGCTATTTTTCACTCTTCTAATTGTGCCATATAACCTCAATAAATCTCATCAATTAAATCAAAGTTTAACGCTACATATTGCCTCAAAATACCTATTGGGTGCAGCGGCTCAGATTATTTTAGTGCTATATATATATTATATCGCTTGCATTTACTCATGCTTGACCATAATTATCTCTATTTAATCCAAAAGTCGATTGGCCACCAATGTCGTTATTGTTGAAAGACAACACTTATTTCTAAGTGTAGATAAAAAAAATAAAGTAGTATATTAAATTTAGGAACTCTATGTTACAGACTACCCTTTGCGGTCTATTCATATAGACTACAAGGATAATAACCGCACCCTAGGGTTTTACATAACTAAAAGCCTTGATGGGGACATTTATAGAGATACTCTTACCATTTCCTAGCCTATCCGATTCAGGCAGCCCCCATGATCTTATCTTGGACCATGACCGGGTCGGTGCGCCTACGGGGGCTTTGTTTGGGTTGGTCTATTTCGACCTTTTGACCCTCTTAGACTCATCTTGCCTACGGCTTTGTCATACTTATGACTTATGCTATCTTGAGAGCTCTTCGCCAGGTCATTAGCATATTTGCTGGGCAAGAGGATGAGGAAGGGGGCCTATTGATTTCAGGTGAAACTCGTTATCCGTGGAGGAAATCCGAAGCTGGACCCAAAGGGGAAACGCACGCAGCATCCTCCCCAACCGCGGAGTGCACGTGGCTGACGAGGACCAATAATGGTGCTAGGACTGCCGACGTGCACCAGGAAAGATGGAGCTGTCTCCCAAACCGAGCGGCGCGTCAAGGCTTACCAGCACCGCACCATGCGCGGCGTGGACTACAGTCCTGCCCGCGCATGTGCGGCGTGCACTAAAGTCCCGCCCGCCGTCGATGGACAAAAGCAGTCATAGTCACCAGTCAACACCAGTAGGACACTCGACCAATCCAAAAAAAACCATGAATCCTTCACTATTGATTGGGCCTGAATCGAATTAGATGGGCCTCACGTGGTCCAAGCTATTACCTAGGCCTCAGGTGCTTCCTATGTGTGAGATAATGGTTGTGCTACCTTCAATCGGAGTGTGCTGCATTTTCTTCATCCGACAGCTGAGAAGCGGTCTAATTCACTGATCCAATGGTTGAGAACTGATGATGACATGGAACATTGAGGTTTATGCTTTAGGATCTTATTTGTAATTAGTAGGTAATAACGTTATAGAAGAAGGGATTAGTTGCCCATGGATAGTGATACCAATATGAGAAACACATAAAGTGAGCGGACCAGGTGCTGAACATGTACAAATGACCCCAACTTATTGTAGTAAATATTAAAGAGTCAACTGGGGAACATACATCACCAACTTTATTGTACTACGGACCGGTACAACACGTACACAGACAATGGGGGGATTGCATGAAGTACAACAACACCATGGCACATTATTTCGTAGATATGGTAGTAGGTAGTAATTCTTTGACCACTGGGAATCAAGGGTGGACGTAGATGCCAATTGCGTCGATAAGCGTTCCAGACCTTCCAAAGAATCCAACGACATGGCCAGAGTCTTGCAGTGGAATGCTGAATTCCTTTCCATTTGGGACTCCAGCCTCGTATGTATTATTAGCACTTGTCACGATCTTAAGATAGGTGACAATGTCAGCCAGATCATAGACTGGGCCATGGGTTCCAGAAATCTCCTTAATATGCTCAGAGGAGCCCAATTTAATCTGCAGTAACATCGTTTAATTTGTTGGATTATTTCTGCTATTATAGGAATCACCTTGTAAATTAAGTGCTTAACCTTAATTAAGCAGTGTAAATTACCTCTGTAGAGGTGCCTTCGCCCCCACCCCATGGACCAATGGCATATTCCTGTCCATCCACACCGATATAGTTGAAGGCAATGGATCTGATTGCATCTGAGCTGTAGATTGTCACGCCTAGAAGCTTCTTGGGTGGCACACTGATGTCCTGAGCTGACCCTCCATTTCCACCCCACAGGCCAATCTTCACCAGCGTCATACTCTGTTTAGTAAATACAAAAGCACATCTTAGTAAATTCAAACATGATTTTTCAGGTTAGCTTGTTTGAAGTTGTGAATTTTTGCATAAATATAAATTATTTTGGAAACGTCAAGTTTGCTCACGGTATTCCTACTCAGTTTTGTTCAGATATAAATCAATTTGAATGCTTGCACCCTCATGAACAAATATGGTATTGTTTCCGAAATATGTAGGGGTAACCTAATCATTTCTATGGTTTTTAATTAATGTGCACAAGTAACTTTCACGAAAGCAAACATATACTCCCTTCATTTCATATTATAAACCGTTTATGTTTTTCTTAATCAAAATTTTTAGTTTTGATAAATTTATAGAAAAAATAGCAACGATTTGACCATCAGATTTTTTTTTAAGGAATCGGTCACCCGATGTGTTGCTTCCTAGAATCTCTATGCATGCATGGTAATATTTGTTGGGATGTTTTTCCAACTGTAAAAGGATAAAATCTAAATTGCATGCAACTAGCAGAGCTTACCCAAAAAAACAAAGAACGAAAGAAAGGAAAACCTTAAGCAGAGCTAGCTAGAACAACATCAAAAAAAAAATGCAGAGTACTGCTATGCTTTCATACCTTCGTGGTCGCTTAAATTTCCTTGTGATGATAGTCGGCTTGTGTAGTTGTGTAGGGCAATGGGGATTGCACCCTCTATTTATAGTGCTTCTTATGCCTAACATCCACTGTATCAACTGCATTCGTGTACGTAATCTTTCATGCATGTGCTCCATCTTTTGTTGGACTTTATAATATTCTAGACATTTATCCATCTATCCTTCATTTTGAAGCCGCCGTCACCAAGCCTTGGTTTTTGACAAGCTGGTGAGTGCTACTCCATCCGTTTCACAATGTAAGACTTTCTAGCATTATCCATATACATATAGATGTTAATGAATCTAAACATATACATATGTTTAGATTTATTAACATCTAAATGAATATGGAAAATGCTAGAAAGTCTTATATTGTGAAACGGAGTAAGTAACATTTAGGCCCCCTTTGATTCAAAGGAAATTCATAGGAATTTTAGAGGATTTCATTTCTATAGGATTTTTTTCTATATAGCCCTTTGAATCAAAGGAATGGATCTTATGGAATCCTATGAAATTCCGATGGATTGGCTAATGCCATGTAAGTTTTGGAAGAATTCTAACATGAGGTAAAACCTCTTGGAAACTTTCCTTTGAGTCTTTATCTCTCCTCTAATTCCTGCGTTTTTCCTGTGGTCCAATAAAACGACCATTCCTCTGTTTTTTCTGTGTTTTGCAATCCTCTGTTTTATACTTATATTTCTATTAAATCCTGTGTTTTTCCTATTTCTATGTTTTCTCATTCCTGCGATTTAAATGGGCCCTTAAAGGCTACCTTATTGTCGATAATGCTGCTAGCTAACTGAATGTCCCTGCACGGAGTTTGACCAAGCGAGCCAAGCTCACTCAGCGCCACGTCTGCCAAAGAAGCCTCGTGTTCAAATTCATACCCCTCTGTTATCACGGGTACAGGTGTTCCTTATCTTCTGGCGATTTAGGGACATGCAGTTTTGGACTTGTTTTAAGTAAGTCAAAGTTTAATAACATTAATATCTTTCTAAATATTTATATATCTTTGAATAATAGGATTTAATATTATCTTTGTTTCAAAGAGTCCATAGTTTTCAGCTCGAAAGACCACGCGTTACAGATCTTGATGGATAGCAAGCAAACTAATTATAACACCAGCCTAAAGACGGATGTAAGTAACACTATCTAATTGACGGATATCTGCTTAACCGTTGTTTTGAGCAGCACCTGTTTGTTGCAAGCAATCCTCATCCCTCCTCAATGCTGAAAAAAAACGACCCCAAAAATAGCGTCCGATCATTATGTTGATCGATACTCACACACATCATCGCCAGCATCAACAAACGGAAGCAGATGGTACCGCCGGAGAGTAACTAAATTATAAATAAGGTGCGCCAACGCTAAATTCCAACCATGATCTCTAATACATGAGGGAATGTTTTTCGGAGCACACCCCATGGAGGATACAACGTGATTTACCACCGTCCCTTGTCTGAAAGCTAGAGTAAGGTTTTCATCTAGAGAGTGGTAAATCACGTCTAAGTGAGCAATAACGACATCTTTGAGGAGAGGAAACACTTAGACGTGTTCGGTAGTGGCTGTTGGGAACTAATCCCTCTTTTCCTCCTGCACATAAAACAGAGCAGCTAATTAGTATATAATTAATTAAATATTAGCTATTTATTTTTTTAAAAAAATGGATTAATATGATTTTTTAAAACAACTTTCCTATTAAAATTTATAAAAAAAGCACCGTTAATAGTTTGAAAAACGTGTGCGTGAAAAAAGTGGAATGTGAGTTGGGAAAACGTGACGCAAGTGGTATGGTTCCAATTTCCCCAAATTCAAGTGGCATGTAGCCGATATCATGAATAGTAATGACATTTACCTAAAATGGTATATTTGTAGTGGCATGGATCCAATTAACACTAAATATAATTATATTACTATCTAATTATCAGTATGTTTTGAATTTTTTATTTGATGAATTGTAAAACAAATAAAAGAAGGGAAAGGGAAATCATATAAACAAGAGAAATTCTAGGGGCCACCTATAAAACTAGCGCCCGTTTTCCCTTTTTTTTTAAAATTTGGACGTTGTTTCACCAAGTAGATTGGAATTGTTTCACTAAATAGATCGAAAATGTTTCAATAGTTTAAAAAGCTGAAACACAATCAAATCACCTCATGAAATATTTTGCTACAACGTATAAAACAACGGTTTTTGAAGCTGTTTTAACATATATAAAAACAATGTTTCAGCAAATAGTGAAAGAATGTTTCAATTCACTGTAACATTTGATTTGTACACAATGAAACAACACGAGTATACTTACTGAAACATTGTTGGTGGAAAAAAAAGAGAAACGGATTTCTTTAATAGAGCGTTTCCGTAATATATGGGTGATTTGTTGTAACGGCGTGTGTAGTGGGGTGCGTGGTGGGGACGGTGCGAAGGTACTGGAGGCGTGGCGCCCGATTTTGTCGGCGCTCGTTGAGCGCCTGACTCAGGGCATTTCCAAAAATTCTACCGTTCTCAAAAATACCATTATTACCTTATCTGGTACTGTAAGACCACATTCCATATATAAACAATGGAAAATAAGAGATGGAAAATAAGAGATGGGTAGCTGAACGTGCAAAAGCAGACAATGCGTTAGGCTGCATATGCACCAGGGTCCAATACAAATCAATCAAACAAAGTGCATATGGCACTGAAACTCATGGGCACTGAAACTATGACGTGCACGGATGAATGACTATTCTCTTTTATGGCCAATTGGAGAATTCCTACACGCCATCCATCGGGTTACACGGTATTCTTATTTCCTGGACACGTCACAAGCTGGACTCATGCGCCATTCCACCATGATTGATTGACTCCAAATTATTAAGGCACTGTTTAGATGTCACCTTAAAATTTTTCACTCTCACATTAAACATTTGAATACCTATATAAAGTATTAAATATAGGCTAAAAAATAATTAATTACACAGATTGCAACTAGTTTGCGAGACGAATCTTTTAAGCCTAATTGCTCCATGATTTGATAATGTGGTGCTATAGTAAACATTTGCTAATGACGGATTAATTAGGCTTAATAAATTCGTCTTGCAGTTTACAGGCGGAATCTGTAATTTGTTTTGTTATTAGTCTACGTTTAATACTACAAATGTGTGTCCGTATATCCGATGTGACACGCCAAAACTTTTCTCCTTCTTTTTCCTCGCCACACTGCGTCAGGTGGAGCGGGCGAGCTCGCCAACCTCCCCAGCCCTGCCTCCTCCCTCGCCATCTTCATTTCTCCTCTCTTATCTTCCAGCCGATGAACTCCGACGAGCTGCACCAAGATGCTGTCGCCAGGGGAGCTGGAGGGGAGCAGCGGTTGGTTGCAGCATCCACGAGTAGCAGTCGGCGGCGGCATTCGAGTCGAGCGCCGATGATGAACGCCATGCCGTGATTGCTCACACTACTAGAAAACTGATCTTTGCTGGGTTGGCGAAAAACTACAATAGTCCCGGTTCCAATAAGAATCGGGACAAAATAGCATTTTTAATCCCGGTTAAAAGCCATGTGATCTTTAGTCCCGGTTGGTAACACCAACCTTTAGTCCCGGTTCATCCACTGTCAGAGGCCTATCAGTGGACCGAGGATTTTTAGTACCGGTTGGTGTCACCAACCAGGACTAAAGATCACCACTTAAGTCCTGGATGATAATACCAACTGTGAGTAAAGATTATTTTGATCTTTATTCCCGGTTGGTGTTTACATCCGGGACTAAAAATCCGTATAAGTATATAATCCCTAGGACTTGTCCTCCCAACTCCTCATCTTCCTAATCTCTCTTATCCTTATCCTCTCCTCCTTATATTCCTACTTCTCCTCACTCTCTTATCCTTATCCTCTCCTTCTCATCCTAGAGCGGATCGAAGGGAGTGGCGGGCGGAGGGCCTGCGGGCGGCTGGCGGCGGCCCCAGCCGCACTGAGGGCGGCGGCTAGCGGCGGCCGGCCGCGCGGAGGGCAGCGGCGGCTGGCGCGGAGGCAATTGGTGCGGCAGGCGGCGGCATGCGCCTTTGCCTGATGTATTTGATTTTCTTCTTTTTTTTGAGAATTTGTGATTGGATCTGAAATATATTTGATTTGTGTGTTGTGAATGTGTGATATATTTATGATGAATTTTGTAAAACTTGTGATGTAATTTTTTTCAAGATTTTGTGATGTATTTGGAGATGATCAATTTGAGAATTTGGAGATGATCGATTTGCGATTTCACGATTCGGGGATGATTTGGGGATGAAGTGAAATCAATATTCAATGTTAAAAATAATGAAGAACACCAACCAGAACTAAAAATTGATTTTTACTCTCAGTTATTTCACGGGCATCTTTTAGTCAAGGATTCGTGCTCCCGGTTATATAACCGGGTGTATAGGGGGTTTAGAACCAGGAGTAAAGCCCCTTTCTCAAGTAGTGTCAGTTCCTCGAACATGATGACGTACGAAGGCCTTGGAGAAGGACTGCATTCCCCGTGCTATTGGGCATCTTGTGGAACTGGAGTGGCAGGCACTAGTACAAGGCATGGCCTTTGCTTGTTTATGTTGTTGGTCAACATGAGCAGCCCATTCAGAGTCACCATCACCATGCCATCGAAGATGAGATTTATGCTGGTGAACTCGTTGAAGAGGAACTGCTCTTTGGCTGCTGCCGCGGGGTAAAGTACACCGAGGACAAGGAAGAAAATCAGGACAAGGAGTGGCATTTTCTGATTTTCTGGCTTGGAAGGACCATGCCCTTGGCTTGCTCGCTCCGGTCATCCGGTGTGCTGCACTTCATCGCGTATGCCATGAGAAGCATCGCCGCTCGCGTGCACCATCGTCGCCCACCGCTTCTTGTCTCGCTGGTCCAGCGGCCGCTGAATCACGAGCTCCAAGTGTGAAGTGCCGTCGGATCCAATGGATCTGGCACCAACGGTTGTGTGTGTGAAGTGCCGCCTCCTTCCTCTCTGTCTCTCGCCTCTGACCTCCCCGCCCCGCGTTGGATTCGGCACCACCTTCCTCAAGTGGCTCGCCTTCTTCGCCGCCGTGATGAGGGTGCTACTCCTCTCCGACAGCAACGGGGAGCTCGCCCACACCATGGGCGTCGAGCTCGACCTCTCTGACAAGCCTGCCGGGCACGACATCCGATCTCGCCACTACGCATTCCTGGCAGAGCACGGCGTGGTCAAGGTGCTCAACCTCAAGGAAGGCATCGACTTCACCAGCAGCAGCATCGAGGAGATGCTCAAGGCGCTCTGAAGTCTGAACAAACAACTCAAGCCATCTGGTGCCTCACCGTCAAATCGCCATGGCTTGGTTCGTCAACCCTCCTCCCCCTCTAGCCACCGGTGTGCCCACTGCGTCAGCACTCCTCCCCTGCCAGCTGTGCTCCTCGAGAGGACTAGAGGAGAGGGTTCTCCTCCGGTTGCCGCCGTCTTCACCCCGGACATCCGACATGGGCGCGGTGGCCAGCTCCTGCATCGCAGCCACCGCCGCCGCCTCCGCCTCGTCGCCGGCCGCCGAACCTCCTCCTCTCCTGACTCGCCTTCGGCGACCTCCTCCCATCCGCCGGTCGGCTTGTCCAGAGGAGAAATGTGAGAGAGAGAGAGAGAGAGAGAGAAAGGAGGAAGGGAGAGGGTGATGACTGTTAACAACCAAATTTGGTAAATTTACATCGGATTTGGAGTTAAGGCCAAAGCGGATTTGGAAGGAAATTGATAATGGAAACAGGGTATGAATCGGCTTCGGAACCGCATTGGCTACAGTGTGCATCAGCAGTTACCGAATCGGACAAGGCAAGTCGATGTAGCTGATTCCGGCAAGGTGATATTAGAATCATTGTCGGATTGAGTTGACGTGCTTCATAATGACTGCCACGTACGGATCGAGTCCGAAGATGGCAATTGTATCTATTAATTAGGAATACTTTGTTAATTAGGAATAGTTTGTTAGTTTCCTTTTTATCTTTAGAAAAGTGTGTTTAGTGTCCTATAAGGACTTTATGTTTTACTTTTATCTTTAGGAAAGTTTCTTTCTTGTTCTATAAGGACTAGTATCTACCCATGGGTATAAATATGTACACCCGCGGTCATTGTAAATCATCTTCACGATCAATACAATTCAGTGCATCGCCACCTTTTACCTTTTCTACTTTATTTTATCGTCCGGCGGGACTTGGCACCTGACGCGGGGCTGCATCGGTGTTCGATCTCCGGCTAAGGGGTAAGTCCAATGTTCCGCTGGCCCGGGCAATTGTATCGTTTACGTCGGTGTCGTTCAAGGCTGCATCAGTATATTCGACCTCTTGGATCGCTCTGG
Organism: Oryza glaberrima; assembly: GCF_000147395.1. Taxonomy (NCBI): domain Eukaryota; kingdom Viridiplantae; phylum Streptophyta; class Magnoliopsida; order Poales; family Poaceae; genus Oryza; species Oryza glaberrima. The sequence continues at coordinate 12,981,303 of NC_068326.1, forward strand.
TTTGGATGATATATTTGCCTACCTATTTATCATATGTCTCTGTTAATCTAGTCTTAGCATATCAATTTAGCTCTATCGGCTGCTTCTCTTTTTAGAGTTTCTGCCGGTATCGGCTAAACGCGTTGCTAGATTAGATTAGCTAAGACATCTACCACCCTGAAAACTTAGTCAACAGCTTGATTATCTAGATATTATGTTTCTTTTCATATTTAGTGCTACATCAGTTAAGTTTGATCTACTAAGTCGTGCTTAGAACCATAATCTCTAGCCTGCTTCTTGATTGCCAATAAGGGTTTCATCGGGGTTTCAGCCGGTGAGTTATCTGGACGTTGCATCGGCTAATAAGGATTGCATATACATATAAGTTGGATTTAGCCGATGACAACAAAGGTTTCATTGTTTAATCTAATCTTGTGAATTTCATGACATCGGACCTCCAGCCGATGCCAGCCGATGTATGCTTTAACCTTCGGATCAGTGCTTATTATATCTTGTTTCTAGCCGATTGGTCTCTACTCGATTATATTGTTATTTTATTACATCATCAATAGCTGATTGCCTTATATATCTACATTGGACATATAGCCAATTGCTTAAACTCTATCGCTATCGGCTGGTATCGGCATCGGCTGGAACTACTCCATCGGCTTGTTAGCCGATCGGTTGTTTTGATCTACTATTTGCATATCTTGTCAGTTGCAGGATCAAATTGACTGGCTCGCCCGCATCTCATCAAGATTTGGACCTGCACTAGAGCTAAGCAGATCTCCCAGGCTAGTGTGTTCGTTTTTTTCGTCAACAATGACGTGGCATCATGACATGTGGGTCCCACGCTAACTCAGCCGCCACGTCAAGTAAAACCGGGGTCAAAACTATCGAAGGATCTAAAGTGAACCGTTTTGCAAGTTGAGGGATGTTTTATATTTGGTTTTTACGGTTGGGGGACGATTTTGTAACTGGATGACAAATTGAGAGACCTTGGGGGTACATTTTCCTTTATTTTACAAGTCCTTTGGGCCTCCGTCCCCTGTGCAAGAAAAAAAAAATACTGCATTGCTCCTCAAGATATAAAAATAGAAGCAAAAACACAATTGAAACGAAAAATCAATTTTGTGTTTTGGGCTTTCTATGGGCCGTTAGTTTGAATCTATTTTGGGCTTTTGTGTGGGCCAGCATTTAGAGTGCCTATACGTCAAGCCAGAATAAAAAAAATGGAGGGGTTTGGGTGGGGAAAACCGAAAATGGAGCTAAATCATATTGATCAAAGAAATAAAGGGAGTATAAACCAAATCGATCACAAATCACGACCAAAGCCAGAAGGGCAGAACCATAGAAGAACGAGTAAAAGAGGAAATACAGATTAAAAAAACAAAAGGCATTAGGGTGGAACCTGAATTTTCCCCCCTCTTGAATTTTTTTGTCCACTTGACTTATCTCTCACATTCATTCAGTTCCCCTCCCACCACCCATCCCAATTTGTTTTGTACTCCCTCCATTTCAAAATGTTTGACACCGTTGACTTTTTAGCACATATTTGACCGTTCGTCTTATTCAAAAACTTTTATAAAATATGTAAAACTATAAGTATACGTGAAAGTATATTTAATAATGAATCAAACGATAGGAATAATAATAATAATTACTTAATTTTTTTAATAAGATAAATGGTCAAACATATTTAAAAAGATCAACTGCGTCAAATATTTAGAAACGGAGGGAGTAGTTGATACTGTACTCTCCAATATGTAGCACAAAAAAATATCATTTGAGTATATATAAATTATTTTACTCTGTTAAGTTTTTCCATGATACAAAAATTGATCTCACAGAGTTCCTTCTGCTGCCTGATGATTGGCTTGGGCATTTTCTCCCTTTTGATGCTATGCCACAATAAACACTGCAAAAATAATATAAAAGCAGATTCATTAACCATAGACTAACAACAAAATATAAGCTTTCAAAAATTAGTTACACAAACAGATTATTGGGGTTGCACATAATTATAACATGAGCACACATTTATAAAAGGAGTTACACGTCAAAAAAAACAGAGGGGGAGTTTTACGTTACTGTGGACTGGTACATCTGCGCATGCAGCCTCTGAATTATGAGCAGAGCTTGTATGTATTATCTATACGAGTTCATCAAACACCTCTTTTTTCTGACCCTTAGATTTATTCATCCAACGGCTAATATCAAGACTCTTGAATGTACCTATGCAATTAGCGATCTCCCACTCTGTGGGACCCGCCACTGCGCACGTTGTGAGGAAAGAAAAAAAAGGAAAAACCGCCCGCTCCGCCCCCGCACGCGGCACGCCTGCGCCACCTCTCCGTTCCTACCCCGCCACCGCTCGCCCCGGGGTCGCCGTCGCCCACTTGCCCTACCCTGACGCCGTAGTCGCACATCCACCGCCCCCATACCCTCCCTGTCAAGCTCGAGGACGAGGCGACACCGTCGGCCTACACAGCGCCGTGCCCCCGTCCCCTCCCCGCCGGCGATCTCCTCCCTTCTCATTCTCAGGTGCCGCCGTCGATCTCCTCTTCTTAATCATGATTCATTTTTTTTCTCTCACAAGAGCAAGATTAAGAACGAGAAGAGAAGTTCCGGTTCGTCTGTTCTTTGAGTTGCCGTTTGTTGCCCAAACCCTAGATTTCATCTTCTCTCTCTTCCTCTTCACGCGATGACCGCGGGCGCTGACCACGCGCAATGAGCGTCGCGCTACCCCTAGCCTCCATCGACGCTCCGATGGCAGGACTCAGGAGGCTGCGCTGCCCTTGCCGTACTGCCCTCCATCAACGCTCGCCGCAGTCCCATCTTTCACTGTGAGTTCTAAGTTGGTACACTCTTTAACTGACAGTAAAAATAGATTAGTGTAAGGATTGAAATCCCACAGGGCAAAAGATTATTGTTATTTGTTATATAGGTTGAAGACTACAATTATTTCAACCGTGGATTGTAGAAAAATTATGAACACTATTCAATGGATTTTCTTGAAAATTCATCAACCGATACAGTTAGACATACAAAATTAAAGGGTTTGATCACACAAACGTATGCTGAAATCACATCTAAATTGTTTCAGTGCCATTTAATAAAAACACCTACTGGGCATACATTTTTAATCTAACATTCCTAATAGCAACATCATCATGGCCTTTCTGGAACAACTTAGAACTCACAGTGAAAATGGAAAGTGATTGAAAGTAACTGTGTTTTATGCCTTGTAGTCTTCAATCTATATAACTTGTTTATGTGCAGCAAAAGTTTAGGGACATGACCTTTGCAATACTGGACCTGCCTTGTGGTGGCTGATGAGGATGATTTCCTCTTAGGTGTCCCCCCCCCACCCACCCTCCCCCCCCCCCCCCCCCCCCCCCCCCCCCCGGGGCTCTCCAAGGCTCCCCAAGGCTCCAATATGCGATGGAGCGTCATGTGCCCTGCCCCTGTTCCACCCCATGACATAGAAACAACGGTGCTCCACCACCCCACGGCTCATCCCTTCCTCCATGAATAGCAGCAGATCCCAAGGATACAGAGGATGGAGTTGCCATGGGACAGCGACCAACACGGGATTGATGGCAGTGACGATGGCTGGTGGTAAGTAATTGTTTTTTCAATTTGAGATTTTAATTTGTTATTCAGGCTTTACAAATCTATTCACGTCTTGATTGCCCTTGAGCACCAACGCACGCATGTACAATTGCTGCTGTTGTCTGCCAAAACGAGTTGAATGCTCCTGTTGCGCTAGGTAGAGAAAGATCGGATACAGGGCATCCAGAGCAGTGGATAGTGGAGGTAAACATAATTTCTTGGTCCACTAACCTACTCTTGTTTCACATATCAAATGTTTCCAGTGTGCTTTTCAACTTTTAATAGTAAAAAAATAAATGTTCAGAACAAATGAAGTTGGGCAGTTGGCTTAAGAAGTAAAATCTGAATTCTGAAGTTTCTACCTATCCTTAGTTGAATTAATCCTTTTTTTAGACAAAAACTTCTTTCTTCAGATAATTTTTTGTTGTGAAACACAATTTTTTGTTGTGAATTAATCTCTTGGTTCTGATAGGAGCAGATTGTCTTTAAGCTGTTTGCATCTTCTTGAACGGTTATGCAGGTGCCATGGCCATACTATTGAACTTGTTAGAACAAACAAGACATTGGATGTGCCCAAGCCCAACAACTAGACAGTACCCCATAGCTTCTGATATTACCGATAGTGACTTGAAAATTAGAGAATATACTGTACAGGTTCTATTTGATTTACAATGCGTTTTCAAGCTTGCAGCAAGCCTCGTCTTGACTAAATGAGGGAATTTTGGCATGATTGAGCGCACCAAGTTGCCTCGCTAAATAAACGTACCCACCGTATTGACTATTATGATACACATTGTTACTAAATTTTCAGAGGCTTTTGCCTTAACTTTCTTCAAAATCTAATGGAGAAATCTGTTAACAGGACTTGTAATGGGGCGTCTCATGCTGTGATAAGTAGCTGAAGTGATGTTGACATTACTCAATGAGGTTACGTAGGTCTTGCATAAAGTGATTGATCAACTTTGCTGTGATGCTTGCTCATCGATGAAACAACAGGAATTAGGCCTTATTTTCAAGCATTTAATTTGCCGACATTGGTGCCGTGTACCCTTTGTAGTATTAAGTAGTAGAACATTATCTATATCATGTTTTTCGGGGACATACTTACACTGAGTGATTATTTCACCTGGTGTGATTTGAAATTGAGGCATACTTTTTTTCCCTGTTTATCACCAATGTGTTCATATCAAAAGTACTTTGTATGATAGATATTTTATTAATCATTATAGGTTATGAACTACCGGAACTTACATATACCATATTTTAGACAAGGATGATATTTACACAATACATGTAGATAAACAGATTATGTGCTTATAATATGCTCAATTCAATTTATATTGATCACAACGTGCATTGCACGTGCACGATTACTAGTAACATAAGATGCACGTGTTTAAAATAGGAGTTGTACATTACTTGTAAAACTGGCGAAATCTATAGCAACAACACATGTGTTGAGTCCTCGTAGCAATTGATTTTTGAGCTTCACACAGCAAAACAAAAGATGGTGAAGGTGTCACTAAATGTTTTCAACTAAGAGCTTAAATAATAACTTGAAAAAACTATCTGAAGTCTGATCTTGACATTATTCGTTTTTTGAATAATCTCGAAAGAGTTATCAAAGAAAAACGAGACAACGAACTAGCACTACTAGAAAAAGCATTTTCTCGACGTGGGGGTCTTTTTTTCGCAGGCGGGCATGACCCTTGGAGCCAAATGACCGCCTACAAAAATATAAATTGGGGTGAAGTTCGCTATCCGACGCCTGCAAAAATGATTTTCGTAGGCGGACCACCTAAGCGGCGCTTGCGAAAATCTATTTGCTCAGGCGAACCTTATGTGGTCCACCTGCAAAAATCATACCTACCAAAAAAAATTTGATACTTATCTACTCCTCCAACCCCTCCCCACCACTCAACACTTATCTTCTCAACTCTCTCTCTCCCTCCACCGGCTTCTCAACTCTCTCTCCCCCTCCCCTCCCCTCCCCCCCTCCACCGGCGGCACGGACGCGGCGGTGGCGGCGGTGTGGACAGTGACGTCGGCGGCTCCCGGTGCGGCGGTGGCGGCGGCTCCCCTCCCCTCCCCTCCTAGATCTGGCTGGAGGGAGGCCGGGGGAGGGTGGCGGCAGCAGCGGCGGCGTGGACAGCGATGTCGGCGGCTCCCCTCCCCTCCCCTCCCAGATCCGGCCGGAGGAAGGCCGGGGGAGGGCGGCGGCGGCGAGGCGCGCGCGTGGACGGCAACGTCGGTGATTCCCGGTGCGGCGGCGGCGGATCCCCTCCCCTCCCCTCCCAGATCCGGCCGGAGGGCGGTGGGGGCGAGGCGCGTGGACGACGACGACTGCTCCCGGTGCAGCGGCGGCAGCTCCCCTCCCCTCCCCTCCCAAATCCGGCCGAAGGGAGGCCGGGGGAGGGCGGCGATGGCGAGGCGATTTTTTTTTGTTTTTTCATTGGATTTTCGCAGGCGGTCCATTGCCCCGACTGCGAAAATCGATTTTCGCAGTCGTTGGTCTGCAGGCGGTCCTCCCCTCCAACTGGAAAAATTACTTTTGGTCGCATGTAAAAATGTTTTTTCTAGTGTAGATGTAGAATATGAAGCAAGAAAGAAATTGCCTAGAATTAAAATAAGAGTTCCTATATTGGTGCTTTTTTTAATAAATGGAATAACATTCCGGCCTTTGTTCAACGAGCTACAGCTATTATTACAAAATTCACACAAGAATAATCTCAGCACACACTGATATAATATAAAACAAACACAAACTAATAAACACCAATACAAGATAAAGAACCCACAATTACTTAATTCTATTTGTGAATCTCCAGCCGAAGTTGACGAAATGGTGTATAATTGTCAACTCAAGTTTACGACATGCTTCATTTATTAGTTTGATATCTTCATCATGCCTTTGTAATCGAGCCCAACCACGAAGCTAATAAGTTGCCCGGGAAAGTACCTGCAAATAAGATTTTGATAGTGATTTATCAAAAATCATATCATTTCTACTAAGCTAGAGAGCCTAGCATATAGGGGAAGCTCCTACAATAATAAGTTCCTTATTTTTTTTATTAACACACATAGCCCAATTCCCGAACATGTGAGATATACTATGCGGAGGATATAATCCAAATAAAACTGTATGGACCTCCAAAGAAATCTAGAAAAACGACAATCTAAATAGATGATAGATGGTAAATCGATTCATTCTTCATAAAAAATAATGTTTACACACCTTGTATATTTGAAACATCAAGGCATCGGAACATAATGAATTAATTGTCGCAATTGGGGCTCCTGATGAAGGGTCAACATTTGAAGAGGAGTGCAAAGTTTTAGGCAATTATGCAGAGCAACAGGCCTTGTGCACCTATGGACAATTTGAAAGAATGGGAATAATGCGCAGTCAAGCTTTGAAAATCCTTGGTGTGATAAATTTTAAGTCTTTGCCAGAGTGCTATATTTTGAAGCGATGGACTTGAGAAGCATGAGTCGGTACTATTGAGAACTGTTATGGATAAAAGACCCCGGTTTGGACAATAGGTGCCACTTGAAGTTTCTTGTTCACAAGTTCCTTAGTATAGCTACTCGAGCTATTGAATCTGAAGAGTACAGCACACTAGTGGACAGTGTTATAGAGAGCCTGAGGAAAGAAGTTGAAGAAAAAAACACCTGTTCCCTCTGTTTCACAATGTAAGTCATTCTAACATTTTCCATATTCATATTGATGTTAATGAGATAGATTAACAGCAATATGAATGTAGGAAATGCTAGAATGACTTATATTGTGAAACGGAGGAAGTAATAGACAATTAGGTGAACTTGCATCTGAAGAAGCAAATGGCTCTTTGCATACTGCATGTCTGAAGAAAAAAGAAACTCAAAAGAGTAGCACAAGGAGTGAAAAATTGGCTTGATAAGCAGCATCCCACCAAAAAGAAGGTGCAAGTTGTACCTGACAAACAAAATATCTCGGTATGTTACTTTTGAGCTACTCAACTCAATTAGACTATGTATGTACTCATTATTTGAGCTATAGGGTGATGGCATGGAGCGGAACATATTTGATACCACGGTCCAATGCAAATTTTGATGGGAGATAGCTGGATGCCTGTGCATCAAATTCAGAATAGCAAATCAGGCTATTGGACATTTACGTTTGAATCCGTTCATTCTTTTTAGCAATGTCACAGAAAATTGATATTATGCATTCTTCTGTCAGTGTTTAGTACTGGAGCTACTTGCGCACAAGCAGTAGTTATCTTTGTACAGGTTTCCATGCATACATTATGGTTTGCAGGTTTGGTTTAGTTTGATTCGGTTTGGTTAAAATTACAGCACAATTGCACTTTAGTTACACCAAAGTTATATTACAGTGTAATTTTGATGTAAATTTCTATAGATGCATAAAAAATTAAAACTTGATTGAAACTTGTTCATATGAATTCGTAAAACCATCTAGATTATATTTTTGCTAAATATTATGTAGTAGAAAATTTAATCGAACCGTTTTGCCATCCAAAATGTCTCTTTACTGTGTTGCCGGCTTGTTAACAACTGACTTTTTTTTTTCCTAAAAATATATCGTCATATTTATAGTTAGTCCCTTCCGGAAGGGAATACGAATTCCATCATACCATGTGCGGCAGAATCTCCAGAGACCAAATCCTGGAGGGATACTATAACAACTGAACCGATAAGCTAAGAACAACTACATCCATAAGCAGCCAAAGCATGGGCTACTTTGTTACATGACTTACATTGAACAGTGATTAACACTAAAAGAATCTTTAATTTCGTGTAGAAGACCTCCTGTAGTAGCCAAATTCGTCCATCTCATAGCTTGCATCAACATCAGAGTCAGTTTTCAGCTCCACATGCATTATGCCTTCTTCGCCGCCGCATCAATTACGACCATGAGCGCTACAGCCTGCAGTTTCGGAATGAAAAGCGTCCATCAGATATATGGGATTTTACCGGCTCCTGCTACAATCAGACCCTGAATCATCCCTTCATGAGTGATGACATGCTCCATCCACATTAATCTTGAGTGTCTCACCAGGTTTAAATTTCAATCAAATGGTAAAATGATTTTTTTTTTTTAGAGAGAGCGCTGCCCAGATGGCATGGTGCAGCCGACCCGCGTTAGACTCCGTGTGCTCTCCGCGACCCACGCTCACCCTCTTTCTTAATAAATTCGATATTGGGTCCTTCCCCAGTGTCCAGTGCTTTTTTTTTTCCTGTTCACTTTAAAACCATTTTCAATCATACCATTTTTTTTTAGCAAAGTCGTCAAAAAAATCTACGTTTAGTTTGTTGCTAAATTTGGTCAATACATAAAAAATCCTGTCAAAATTTTAACAAGCATTTGCTAAAACTTGGTAAGGTTTATTTTAGCTATAATCTAAACATGCCCTTTCTCTTTTTGGGGTAATACGTGTCACATTTTTTGCCCATTTTTTCCCACTCCACAATGGACTGAGCATGGAGGGCATATCTAATTCGAAGCTCAATTGCTCGTCGGAGTGAAACAGAAAACGGGTTACACAATTCCACCAAGCATATATCTCATGATCTAATTAAGATGATACATAAGCAAACACAGCTCACAGCAACCAGGCAAAGAAACCACACTAAGAAACTAACAAAAAGAGGAACTACTGCATCCACGACAAAACACATTGTGCCGCCAAACATTGCAGCGGCAAGATAAACAAAAAAAAAGAGGATCAGAATGAATGAGCTGCTGAGTCAGATAGACTGCTGCTGTACAACAATGCAGTACCGCCTGTGGAGTCAACACATATCCAGCGAGCAGCGGAGAGCATGCCACTCAAGGAGGAAATGATATTGGCTGGAGAAGGCTAATGCCATGCCCTGGTGGATCCGAGACATAAAAGAGATCACCCCCTTCGGGCTGACAACAATTATGCTTTGTAGCTTGATATAATATAAGTTAAGCGTTTCCAGTTTTTGGGGTCTGTCAAAAAAGTGGGCAAACAAGCATCAGAACCAGTGAAAATCGCATATAACTGCAGGGTGATTTACCTTGCAAAAAAAAAACGACTGTGCCATGAAAAACTAAGGACCAAAGCATGAACAAAAACAGGTAAGAGCTCATTAAGAAAAGGTCAATTAACAGGTTCAATTCTATTGATGGAACATCGCGAGCCAATTAAAATATATGACTACGTTAGTGCCCAGGTCAAATAAATTCCAAAAGACAAGCATGCCTACTCATTTCAGTTACATTTCAAGATAACCAATCATCGTGTTGCGTATACTGCCAGAATATTTTGTTACTGGGTTAAAAATACTAGCGGACTGAGACTTCAAGCATCTATAAATTATATTTTAGTATTTCCATCAAACTACAAAAAATGGGGTTAGTGGTAAGTCCATGCAATTTGTATACTAACTTCAATTTAACAGTTAACACAATTTGATTTTAAAATAAATTTGACACAAATGTAGCCATACGCACAGCATTAATGCCAAGTCACAATCCAGTGGCAACCATAAATTCATGCAAATTGAGAGCTAATTTCAAGTTCGTTACTCTAGCTATCCAATGAAACCTAGGGATTTAGCCTAACTACTTGTCAGAATGACAAAAGATAATATGGGTCCGGGCTATGGACCCACGCTCATAAAGCAACTAGTGACATACAGACATGTCAATACGATCTAAAACACGTAAGAAATGGTACTGAAGTTTTTTTTTATCAAGTGATATGTACTTTCCAATAAACATTTCAAGAGGATAAATAAAAAACTTCAGTTGTCCACTATGCTAGCTTATGAAGAGATGAAGTAATTTAAACTTGATATTTTACCTTGTTTGAAGTTGGTTTCCTTGAATGTGGAGCCCCCGTATCATTTGGCTTCAAGATTTGAAAAGAACACATTAAACTTTCATCTATGCTCAACAGAGCACCCGCATTATCAAATTCCCCACAATAGTTTGGAGCTGAAAAGATTGTCACTAATCTCCTTTGCGCAAAGAACTCGTAGCCATCCTCAACAACCTAAAGACATTCATGCTGAAATTGTTATATAGATCTCAACAGACAAAATAAAGATCAAAATAATTAGTGCTTACCTGATGAGCGCGGCATATAAGATCAAGATCATTCTTCTCCAAAAATTCTACAAGCTTATCTGCACCAAAAGTGCAGGAAACACCTCTGTCACTCTCCCCCCACCCTTCTGAGTCAGGACTAGGATCAGACCAAACTAAATCACACAAAAGACCATAGTCAGGAATCTCACTGGGCCTCTCGATATCCTTTATTTGATCCAAGCTATTCAGTTCAGGTGAGAGGCCACCATGCATGCAGAGTATCTTATCGTCAATGAGTGCTGCCATAGGCAAGCAGTTGAAGCAATCACAGAAAATCTTCCACAGTCGAACATTGAATCGCCTCTTACATTCATCATAGAAACCATACACTCTGTTAATTTTCGCATCTTCATGGTTTCCCCTTAACAGGAAAATCTTATCAGGATACTTCACTTTGTATGCCAGAAGCAAGCATATGGTTTCCAAGCTTTGTTTGCCTCTGTCCACATAATCTCCAAGGAAAAGATAAGTGGAAGTTGGAGGATAACCGCCCAAATCAAACAGCCTCAGAAGATCAACAAATTGCCCATGGATATCACCTGCATGCAAATGAATGTTCTTTAATAGCAAATTCTGAACCACAACACGAGTTAAAAATATGGTAAATTATGTACTGTGGTAAGTTCAAATATGCAGATACGACCAATGATAATAAAATGTCAATAGATCTTATTTTATCTTACACATTAGAAGAGGGAATTGGAGGATGATGTAGGTTCTACTCATTAGAATATTAGATCTTTTCTGACTGTAACTATGTAGGTATGTATGTGTTGTTTGTATCATCGTATGTTTATATAAAAAAATTGTATATAGATGAGTACCATATAGTAATGTAAGTATCGATTTGAGTATATTGAATTATTTATGGCATTTTACATCTTAGACTTATTTGTATCTTTAGGTGGTATCCTTTGCAACACATCGACATGGTGCTAGCGTGCAAAAGATACAAAGAATTCATCCGTACGTATGCATGTAGAATTCCAGATCACTTTAGTGAGGACTTGAAAGCAAACGATATAGAATATCAATAAAAACACCTCAGAACATAATAAACTTAGAATGAAATGGAGCTAATTACATGCTGTAGGTTGTCAAAGGGTCAGTTTTTCCAATTTGACGTTTGTATTCACCATCCCTATGGTACAACATTACTAATTCAGCTACGCAAGCTATTGCCAAATCTCAAAGATGTAAACTATAACAGTCCATGAATCGATGAGTGTTTTTGCAATTTCATTTGTCTGAATGAAACACAGCATTTATAGCTTTTGCCTGTGAATAAGACTACATTACTGTTACTGTTGTAGCATCACCAAAAAAGCTTGACCATTTTGAAACCAAATTAACATTATGAATCTTAAATAAGCTGTTAAACTGGGTTGCATGAAAATTGAAAAGAAAGGATGCAGCATGGAACTATATTAGAAGTTGCACTTTAGTAGAGGAAAAAATTAACCTGAGCCCCCCCAGGTATAGAACATCTAAATAACGATGTGGAACTTAACAAAGCCACACACAGTAGGGCCCTTTGAGTAGGAATGAAAAAATGGAGGAACAGGAAAAACACAATATGCTGATAGGCATGCAAATGCAAAACAAAGGACTGCAAAACGCATGAAAAACACAGGAAATATCGTTTGATTGGACCGCAAGAAAAACACAGAAATTGGATGAGAGAGATAGACTCAAAGGAAATTTTCCAAGAGGTTGGACCTCTTGCTAAGTTTCCTCCAAAATATTTATAAGATCGTCCATTCCATAGGAATTTCAAAGGATAGGATAGGATTCAATCTTTTGTTTCAAAGGCCTTCATAGGAAATTTTTCTATAGGACTGAAATCCTCTAAAATTCCTAGGTTTTTCCTACAAATCAAAGGGGCCCTAAACCATTAGGCTTCTTCATGTAAGGAGGGCTTTAACCCAATCCCTTCGGATTGGGAACTAATTCATGTTCCAGACCAGCAACCCAAAGAGCTTGGGTCATATCCACACTATGCAAGCAAGCACAAATTGTTTTTATTGGGTAATTTTGCACTTTTTTTCCTCACCTTGGATATAGCAGTGAGCAAATTTAATTTATGCAAGGAACCTCATGTCAGACTACTTCTTCCTTAATCTGAAGAACAATGATATAACACTCTGAAGATTGACGTGACACAGAACATAACTCAAAAGATTGGACTCAAACAACATATTGTGCATAAAATGCAATTCCCAGATCTTCTTTGCATCTCACAATTTACACTCATATACTGCGTACATGCCAAGTCTCCAACCTTTACTTTGGTCACCATTACCTTATTCTCTGGTTCAAACAAATCTCTACCCATCAATTCAGCCACGTCTCTGGACTTTCTGAAGTTAATAATAATCTATAAAAGCCAAAGGGGAAAAAAAGGAATGTGGTGTTCCTTACAATGAAGGAACACTACCACCTCCAATACCAATCAACAGACTTCGCCAACAGGATTCTCTCTCAATGCCCAAAGTAACAGATGGTCCGACAGTTTGCTGAAATGCTAACATTTCAAACCTTCAGTAACCAGTCAGCACAAATCCAGTGAAAGGGCCGGCAGGCTAACAAAAAAAATACGTGGTTTCCTCTCTTCCAGAAATGTAAAAGAAGAGAACAACAAGTGCACCAAAAGTGTATAAAGACCGTACCAATTCCGACCATTGACCACCACGAACAAGCACCAACCAGGAACAATTCAACCATTTGAATTGGGAAAAATTACAGTACCGGTTCTTTCTTTCAATTTTTCTTCTGAATAATTACTTTTACCAGGTCTTCCTAGGAAACAGCTAATTTGCTAACGAACCGGAGAGGCATGTACGCAGCATTTGCCCCTAATCGCCCACCCCACGAACGCAGCGGCGGCGCAGACGCAACAACCCCAAAAACAAACCCAACCTCAACAATCGGAATCGCGGAATTCCGCCCCGGAAATGCGCAAACCCTCACGCGCCAAATCGAACACGAATCAGGGCTAGAGTTGGGAAGGGGAGGGGGCGTCGCTCACCGCAGATCTTGACGGGGGCGTGGATGCGCAGGAGGTTCGGCTGCGACAGGAGCACCCGCTTCGCCTCGACGCAGAGCTGCCGGATCTCCGCCTCCGACAGCTGCACCTGCCTGCCCCCGCGCCCGCCCTCCACGAGGCGTCGCACCACCTCGTCCACCGCCGCGCCTTCCATCGCCCCCATCGAGGCCCGCGTCATCATCATCGCGTCGTCGCCGCTACTGCTGCCGCTGGCCCTCCTCCTCCTCCCACACCGCCGCCGCGCTCGAGAAGAGAGAGAGAGAGAGAGAGAGAGGATACGGGAGAAATGGGGATAATGGCGACGACGAAGACGACGACGACGATGGCGGCCTGCGTAATTATGGCGACCGAAAGCGCGTGAAGCTGGATCGGCCGTTGGATCGGGGACGGACGGACGGATGCTGCGGGGGATCGGGGGGCTTTCTTTTATGGTAGGCGGTTGGGTTTGGCCGTTTTGTCGGGTAAGGGAGGAAAAAAAATATCGTTTCGTTGAATTTTTACTACCCTATACTACTTTCACAAACGGTATAGCTGACCCAACGCAGCAGCTGCCCGATGGAAGACTGTTTCTTTATTTCTCGTTGGTTGAATTTGTCAAAGTGTCTGTCATAAACTTAAAAATGCATAATCAAGTACCGATTTAGGAGAATTCTGCCGTGCCATTTGAGCTATGATATATCCGTTCTAAAAATACTATCTCCATACGTATATGTATAACGTTAGCTGGTATAAATTTGAATTAGCCAACGTCATATAAAAAATTAGAGGAAGTATAATCAAATATTGATTGTTTAGATTCGTGTTACTATGATATATTCTACAGAATATTGAGATTAACTATTTAAACCAATAAAAACATACAAGCAATTCCTTTTTCCTAAAACGAATATAAAGTCAGTTTAGACACGGGACACTCGACCACTCTATATGAAAACCAATGAATAAATAGATTACATAATCAGATTTTAAGATTAACAGTCACTATAAACATTTTTTTCCACATATATACCCTGAACCTCTGAAAGAATTCGTTGTATCAATGTGACACACAAGACGTCAAACCAGGGTAGAGTACAACAACCTGTCAACCACCACCTTAACCATCCAAGCTTGGTTCAAAACTGTGTACAAACAGATGGTCAATTTGCTGGGACTAAAGGCATTCAAGTATGATTGACAGGTCGAATGCAACGATCAAGCCTTCAACTTCAAATAGGCAAAAAATCAGCTTGGTTAATTACACAGTACACCTGGAACTAAACCTTTCAGAGAAAAGTACCTTGATGGCAAATCGCTTCGTTCCCAATACAACCTGCTAATCATTATTCACAGTACAGAAAAAAAAAAAGTACAGAACTACAGATCCGGAACCTTTGCATTTTTTAAGACCTGTGTTCTTGATTTGAGGCTCCCACCCTCACTCCCTCATTTAGCACGCGCATATTTCCTAAACTACTAAACATTGTATTCTTTTAAAAAATAGAAAATATGATGTAAAAATCGTTTTAATTCAGTTTTCAATTTTTTAAGCTAACACATAATTAACTATGCGTTGATCTGTTGCTATGTTTTGTGTGCGAAGGGAAGGGGTTCCCAACTCCTCAAAAGTACACAGCTAGGCCCTGTTTGGTAGAGCTCCAGCTCCCAACTACTAACTTTAAACTCCAACTCTGGTGGGAGCTAGCTCCACCAGGAGTTGTAGATGGTCTAAAAGTGTTTGGCTAACTTGTTCAGCTCTAGAAATCCTGAAAGAGAGGATAGGAGGTAGATAGACAATACTACCCTTGTATTGTCATCGAAATTATTATAACACAGATATATCAACATTCATGAATATAATTGTTCAGGATTAAATTTAATTCATACAAACATATATTTCAAACACATGATAGTTCTGAAATGCATTGACATAACTTGATTAAAGGGATACAATTCATGGCCACACCACATTCAACTAATTTCCGTACTTCACTTCATACTTCTTCTTAAGCCATGCAAAGCGACATGTAGGAGTGCGCAAAGAATTAACAAACATTTCCCTTTGATCAGCACCACAAATATCATAGGTTCAAATTACTACTTAACATATATCATATATCATAGTTACTACCCATACAGGACAAGAGCAGAAATTAAATGGATACAAATCAGTTTATTTTGCATGATAACATGAGCTAGCAGCATGAAAGTGTCATGAGCAAAAAAAAAATTGAAATGTACAAATTAAACCCAATGCAATTGAACTAAAGGCAAAACTAATTACAGAGAGCCCTCCAAACCTCAAAACCGGCTGGCATTTAGGCCCTTATGGTTCTAATAATCCTTATGCTTCAACACTAACAAAACACACGATATTCTTTTAGGCCCTTGTGACATACAAGGGTGGTAAACAACAGCAACAGAGGCTCAAAAAGGAGGCACAATATTTTTTTTTCTTCTCTTTTGGTTTAAACATAGCACAGCTGTAGCAGATCTCTCACAAGTATCTCATACACTGGTTTCAGTGATAATGTATGAACTTTCAGTGGTATACAAGGGGTTTAATTTTCTCGTCTCATTATATTCCATACATCAGTCACTACTACTAAGGAGGACATATGTATTTATTCATGTGCTAAATCTGAACTATCAAAGTGGTTTACTAGGGTTTGGGGATACCTTGCACACAGATCTGGAGAAATACTTGCACACCGCCGCTGTCACCGTGGTCCAAACCCTGCCGCCGTCACTGTGCTGCGTCCACACCGAAAGCCGCCGTCGTCGTCGCCTTGCGCTACCGCGAGAGGGAGCAGCTGCGCTGCCGTGTACCGAGAGGAGAAGGGAGGGAGCAGCGTGCTCTACCGCCGTGCGCCGAGAGGAGGGAGGGAGCAGCTCCGCCGTGCGCCATCGCAGTCGCCGCCGCCTCGCTCGTCTCCCCTCTCTCCTTCTCTCGTGATAAGGCCGAGGGCGACGAGTAGATGGGAATCCCGTACCGGTTCGGCTGGATAGGGGTAGTTCGATGACATTTCTCTGTAATTTCGACGAAAGGGGATGGGTGGCGCTGTAATTATTTTCAGAGTGGAGCTGTGGAGCCACGTTTTGGCCGCTCCACATCGCTAGTACAAAATGCTGGAGCGATTCACCCCACTCCGCTCCAAGTTTTGGTGAATCTAAACCGTTTGGCACAGCTCCAGCTTCAGGTAAGTTAGAGTTGGGAGCTGGAGCTGTGCCAAACGGGGCCCTAATGTACTCCCTCCGTCAAAAAAAAGGCAACCTCGTACTAGGCCTATTGAAACCTCTTATTTAATTACGCACCAATCTACATTAGTGAAAAGGGAATCCCATGATCCCACCAGGAAGAGCCACGTCATCAAATAAATATGAACCGAGAACCGTTCAATCAAAAGAGAGAAAAATAAGTAGAAAAAAAAGCAAATAGTGTCATGGGATGTTCTAGACACTTCAAGCACATCCCATAAAATGTGTGGTAACAAAAATAATGAGAATAAAAAAATATCTTCAAAATTATCCTTATAAAATAATCACCAATGAGTATTCGATAGTAATTCTACTGTATCAACAATAACAAGTATCCGTGAAAATATGAATAGCTACATAACCTAATACTATCGATTACTTCACTATGGCTTAAATTTTTTTAAAAAACATGTGAGATGGATGACATAATAAATTTTGTGAAGTTGATTTAAATCATATGATTATAGAATTTACGATAAAAAAATGTAAAGGAGAGCAGGCTCACAAAGTACTTGGATAATCAAAGAAGTTGATTGGGGACCAAATCGAGATCTTCCCCTATTCTACTTCTATATCACCACACCACTTTTGGTCCATAGAAGGCAAGAGATGAAGTTCTGCACATTTTGAATTCGAATTCCGGCCTCTTGATAACATCAACTTCAAACGCACCTAGCCGCTGATCTAGAAGAAATCTTAAGGCCCATGAGTACTTGTTGGAAAACTTATGGAGTCTACTTTCATATGATTTCGGTCTCGCATCAAAATTCCTACTGAGCTATCGGTAATATGCAAAACAAGCCACGTACATTATCCAGTCCGAGTCTGATTTAGGCTCTAGGTCTTGTAATTGTGTCGTGGGCTAAGCCGAAGGGGTGGACGCCATAGGGCTAATCCTAGGATGTTACTAATCATATTTATTCAGTACTCATCACAGTTTATAGTCAGGTTTTGGTTAGATTATTTTTGTCATTGCATTTTCGCCGCTAGTTCAATTTGTGTAACCCCAAATTAGAGTGCTTAATTATTCATCTACAAATTGAGTTGCAATCTACCTTCTTATTTTTGTTCCATTATCTTAAAAAAATCTACCTTGTTCTTACTTGTGTTCTTCGATTCGGATGCAGCGATTAGCCTTCTCGGTGAGGTCAATCAGGTTTTGACAGAGCTGATAACCAAAATAAACGTGGTGTTGTGATTGCAGGGTTCGTGTCATGTTAATCGGAAGCCAGATCATGTATGCCAAGTTTCCACCAAATCGAGATTTATCAATACCTATGAGAAGATCGACACTTAGTTCCTCATCAGATAATTTGGATACAAATACATATACACATATTTTTTTGCTGGATAAGATTAGGAATATGGTAATGTAATTATTGAAGGATATGAATAATAATACGAATATCTGGTGAAGTGATTCAGATATATACCAAAGGCATGAAACATAACTCTTTTGTTCCTAACTTAGTCCTTCGGTCTATCTCTTTAGATTTTAATAGTAGCCCATCACAGAATATTAGTTCACACTATTAATATTATTTGAACTTTTAAATATTTTCATAAATTATGATGTATGTTATATGTTATAATATTAGTTAGGCATGCATTTATACCACTAATGCTATGCATGTTGAACTTAAATGGTATTGTTTAGTCTATGACAAAACTTTTCTATAAAATGAGGTAATTATGTGTGATGTATTCGTTTCTATTAGAAATTCAGTTAATTTTCGTGTTTCGAGACAAATCTGATTATGTATTCGTGTCGGATCATATTTGATACTTATTTGTATTTGAGATAATTCATATTTGTTTTCATATCCAAGCTATTCATATTCCATTTTTGTCCGGCTAAAAATTGCAAAAACAAATATGGTGTAAGCATTATCCGTTCCTATGTGCTCCTTTTTCATCCTTATGTACTAGCTTCTCATGATTCATAGGCTCATTCTTTGTGGACCTACTTTGTTTCACGCTAATTATATATTTTTATGACCATATGATATTTAAGCAAAGTATTCGGACCTTTCATATCATTAAAAGAATTATTTTTTGATTACGTAGACGACAATGTGTTCGAATACACAGAATGGCTGATTGAAGTAATTCTTTGTTGCCTCAGATATATAGCCATGGATCGCTTTTTGGGAATTAAACTACTTAGGTTAGACAACAGGTTGGATTAAATATAATTCGTGCGGATGCATCCAAAGCATTCAGCTCGAAAAGGATGGTACGTCTTCCAGCCTACAATTAGATAAAATGCACGGTCAAAGATGTAATAGTCTCCTACCTAATTGGGTGCCATGTTTGGTTGAGCATATTAATTTTTAATTTCCTTTTTGTCTTGCAATAATTTTTTTATTTCATTGTTTAAGCAGTGCCTACCTTCACATTTTTCATTTTTAACTAACTCAGCATCAGCTCTGACTACCAAGTTGTACGATGATCCAAACAATATAAAGTCAGTACAATAATCACAACCTGCATTTCAAGGCTAACTTTGTCTCCAAATTACTGCTTCTCAAATTTTCAACAACCTTTTGAAGGTCCATTGATTATATTCATGCAGGTCTCTCATTCTCTTTGTAAGACCAGTAAGTTCCAGCTGATTCTAGTCAGTCTCATTTTCCTTCTAAATTAGTACGTATTTAATAGGAAAAATTTGCTACAGGATATGCAGAATTTTTCTAATTGGCTAGAAGACATTGTAAAATCGTGTCATTACTGAAGGACACCAAAAAATTGTGTAATTGGTTGTAGGACAACCAAGGCATTATTTAATAATTTCATGGAAAAAAGAGGAGAGAAATTTAAAAAAGATAAGATTTCCCCTGAGTTTGAGTATGAGTATGGAAATTTCTGAACTTTTTATATGTTTAACAAATGAAGGCAGGTATGAAGTTGTACCATGCCCTGTCCCTGGAACGGTTACTATTTTGTTTTTGGCGGTGTGATTAAAATCAGGATTTTTCAGACACTAACAACCTGTTTGGTAGGGGCTTAAGATTCTGAGAAGCAACTGGTTGGTAGCCAGTTTCTAATAATCTGGAAAAGCTAGATTTTTCAGCTTCTAGCTTCTAGTTCATTTTTTGGATTCTACTACTACAGCTTCTTAGAATCTAGACTAGAAGCTGGACTGTGTGGGTACAACAAAAACCTCATATAGAGGCACTTTTCTAGAGGTGTTTTACAAATTGCTTCCGAGATCAGAATTATTATAATGTAGAGACACTTTATAAGGCTCTTTAAAGTTTGCCTAGAAAACTTTTACTCTAGAGACATTTTTAGCTCCGTTTATTAGACTTTATCTTGTAGAGGTATTCTTTGGGCAGTATAAAATACGTCTGATATGTAAAGGCATTTTCCTGAGACATTTTAAACTATGCAGAGACACTTTTTAGAATGATAATGTGTACTAAAGTACTAAACATAAGTAACTAAAGGTACAAACATACTAGTAAAGATGGAGTTGAGTTGGCTAGTGCATTAAAGATAAAAATGATTGTCCAAGAGATCTTAAGTTCAAGACTCGACAAAAGCAAGAAAACTATTTTATTTTTCTTTTTTTACTGGTTTCATATGTTTGTACTACAGTTTAATGTCTCCAGAAAATACCTCTATAGATATTTTATAAAATGTCTCTTTGTTAATAGAGACAATTCACTATAAGACACTTATTAGACATTTTTTAAAATGCATCTATAGTATTGTAAAGGCATTTGCAGAGAGTTTCTGATTCTTAGAGAAGTTACAGCAACCAGAAGCTTCCCTAAACATGCCCTTAATTGATGAATGACAGATCAACAATTGGCTGGCTAGCTGGTACACATAGAAGTACAGAGAGAATTGAGGAGAAATTGTAGTGTTCTTACAATAGAACGGTATACTGTTCTCCGATTCCAGTTTGCTTCATAATTACTTATATTTTTCGCTTGTGATTTATCACACCTCTACTCCGTGCTTTCACCTGCTTTTAGGAAAAAAAATTACCCACCTCTGATATTATGAAAGAAAACGGTTTGCTAATCTATTCCCGTCTCCTCTCGCTTCTCACACGCGCGCCCTCCCCGCCCGCCGCCGCCCCTTCTCCTCCCCGCCCGCCGCCGACCCTTCTCCTCCCCGCCCGCCGCCGACCCCGCCTGCTGCCGCGCCGCCTCGACGAGCCGTCGCCGCCGCCCAGTCGCTCCGCCTCAGCGTGCGCACCGGGGACGTCGAACGGTGCCCAGATCCGGCTGTTCCTTCTCCGAGCAGCCTCCTCGCGCCAGTGCCGGAGAGGACGGCAGCCGACGGGGCGGTGACGCCGTGATACGAGTTCGACGACGCCTTCCCGTCGCTCCGGCAAGGCAGCCAGTGGCCCATGAGGCTCTCGGCGATGCATATCCTCTGTATCAGGTCTTGGAACACGACGAGCAGCAGCGAGATGAACCCCAGCAGCATCAGTTCCACAGATCACACAGACAGGAGACATTCGGAAGAAAAATTGAATCAAATTAAAGAGTTCAGTTAATTTTTTTCTGGCATTAGTGCCGGCGGCGCGGCGAACGGCAAGGAGTACGAGATGATCGAGTTCCCCGATCTGAATCTCGTGGAGGAGAACCAACTCATGCTGTCCATGGCGCACCCGACGCCAGCGTGTTTCACGGAGTCGCCGAGGAGCAACGTGCCCTTCCCGGCGCCGTGCGGCGCGAGGCAGTAGGAGAACGCCGTGGCGTTCATCTGCGCGACGAGCGGCATTGTGGCGTCCTCCCTAGCCCGACGACCACGGAAGCTCACCACAGTTCTTGATTTTGCTGTCCATGGCGCACCCCAAGGCGAGGCTCGCCGTGGATGGCGAAGGTGTTGGCGGCCCTGCCTTCCTGTGTCAAGACTCAAGAGAAAGGAGAAAGATACCTGTGCATGATATGTGGGGTCTACTCGTTTGGGAAGAAGCTTTTTCAAAAGCCACCTGCGCGTAACCAAACGAGCTTTTAGCTTCCTCACAGCTACTATTCCAAAACTGCTTTTCAAAAAGTCACAGCCCACAGCTACTTTTTCAAAAGCCACAGTCCAACCAAATATAAGCTTAAAACTTTCGTCCACTTTAGTCTAACCATTTTAAAGCAATTAGTGATCAAAGTTTAAATAATAAAGCCACTACTTAAAAAAACTGATTTTTTTACAAGGAGCTCTTTAGATTGCAGACAGACCGTTTTCGCATGTATCTGCAAAAATCGGGATCCCATTTTCGTGTGCGAACCCTTAAGAGGCTTTTTAAAGGTCCGCCTACGAGTCTATCATTCCTCCTCTTTTCCCTTCTCAACACTTCAAAATTTTATCCTTATCCACCCATCCGCATCCTTATCCTCTCTCTCTCCTCTCTCACTCTCTCACCTCTCCCTCACTCTCTCACTCTGTCTCCTCTCTCATTGTCCTCTCGCGCTCGAGTGTGTGTGGCGAGTGCAGCCGGCGGTGGCCATGGACAGCGGTGGGCGCGAATGGCAGCACCGAGCGGCTCAGCAGCGGGCGCAGACGGCGGTGGGTGTAGCCCGCGGCACTGAGATGTTCGGTGGCGGGCGGATCCGCCTCGGCTAGCCTCGCGATGGGCAGCTGGCGGCCCGGTCGACGGTGAAGGTGGCGGCTCCCTTGACCTCCCCACGAAGCTCCGATGGTGGCCTGAAGCGACGACGATGATGAGGAGGCGGCCGGGAGGGGCGGTACCGGCCCCGCGCGCACGCCGGCCGGATCCGCACCGTCCTGGCCAACGACGATGACGAGGAGGAGGCGGCCGGTAGCGGCGCCGCCAGCCCCCCACCGCTGACAACGAGATGGCAACGGCGGCTGGGAGCGGCGCCGCCCGCTCCGCGGACACACGCGCCGGCCGGATCCATGCTGCTGCCGTCGGATTATAGGGTTTCCTTTTTTTCATATTTTTCCGTGCGGACGACGTAACCGACCGCACACGAAATCCGATTATCCCGTGTGGTCTACTTAAACTGACCGCACGAGAAGATTAATTTTTCCGTGCGGTTGGGCCGCCCGCACGCGGAAATATTTATTTTCGCAGACATCAGGGTGTAGGGTGTAGACGGGCAAGACCTCCGCACGGAAAAAACTTTTTGACCGCACGGAAAAATCCTTTTCATAGTAGTGAGCTAGTCAAAGTTGTCTGTTATTTGAAAACAGAGTGCAATGCTACACAATGCTCCAATTATAATGGTAATTAGAATGCATAAATTTATACACCCTACCTCCAATTTTTTGCCACTGCAGGAAAAACAAAGCTAAGAATACATCTAGCAACTTTTCTCTGTGGATGGGAAACGCAAGGGAGCAGAAAATTAATGGTAACTAATATCTGTGACATGTAATTTTATTTATCTGTTCCCTTCTTGCCAAATAAAAGTATCTGGATATAATTAGTTGGGAAGTTGCATCTGTTGGACCATTACAAGCCCCGGAATATGACAGGGCATCTCAGTGTCTGCATCAGCTAATTAGCAGATCTGTCTGAACCTTTGGATTTTTGCAGAACAAACTCCAAACGCTGGAAGATGGACAAGTAACCTGCCAGATAGCAAACTAGAGATGACGGGCCAACAGAAAGTTGTTTAGAATACATGGTTTCAGCTATTGTTAAGTAGAACAAGCACACTCAGGGAACATTTTCCCAGTTTCAACTTTCAAGTATATCTTGGTGCCACACTTGGCTTACA